>NC_053489.1:651768592-652385592 GCF_905171775.1 Rana temporaria | reverse complement strand
GCAATGTTAGCTATCTTGGCTGTATGCCCAGACATCACACTCTGTCTTAACCAGGAAGAGAAAATCTCCTAACAGGATCTCACCTTTCTAAACAGTATATAAATGTGAAGACAGCAGATATACATATAAAACCTATGTAGGGAGATTTGGTTAATCTCTGTGTATCATCTGAGGCTGTTCACTTCACTGGGTGTATGGGGGGTTTAGATCCACTTTAAGCCTCATACACACGATCAGACTTCCAAAGGACTTTTCTGTGGATTTTTCTCTGAATGGGCATTGGCCGTGATCTTGGTATGCATACACATGGCAGGACTTTGTCAGCCAACAAACACGAACGTAGTGACGTAATAGACGTACTACATGTTTTTTCTGCTCTTTACCGCCACCCTTTGGGCAACTTTTGCTATTGTTGTCTGATCTTTAGCATTGGTTCTGTGCATGCATATTTGTACTCTGGACTTTAGTCCGATAGACTTGTGTACACACGATTGGATTAGCCGACGTAGGACATTTGTAGCCAGAAAGTTTCTGTTCTCACAGCGAACATTTGTCCGATGAAAAAGTGAAACATTTTGTCCAATGGAGCGTTCACACGGTTGGATTGTCCGCTAAAACAGATCCGTCGGACAATTGTTGTCAAAAAGTCAGATTGTGTGTATGGGCCTTTAGAGATTCTAATCAGTAGGGCTCTGAACAAATAGAGTAATTTGGGGAGAACATTAATTTTAACAGCTATGACTTTCCCTAAAAAGGAGATGCAAAAGGACAACCATAATTTAAGCATCTGCTGGATTTTTAGTAGCAATAGAAGGGTGCATACATATAAAAAGAGCTTGGAACTTCGAGGGTAGGACAATGCCCACATATTAACTAGAAGAAGTAGGCCAAATAAAGAGAAAACTTCTTTGGGCACCTCCTACCTATAAGGGGGGCACATTAATGAGCAAAGCCACAGTCTTTTGCAAGGTTGACCATAAGGCCTGTTAGAGCTGAAAATTTAGTCAATACCTAACTTGAAAACATCTTGACCATTAGAACAGGGGTTCTATGAAATGAAACTGAACTTCAGTCCGTTTTCATCAGTTTGGACTAATCATGTGTACAGGGCCTCATGCAAAAAGCAGGGGTGAAAGAAGACACCCCTGACTTGTACCCCTACCAAGTGGGAAGAACCCAGAGTTGCAACCGGGAAGACAAATTCAGGTTTTAGTAGGATATAGGGCTGAAGAAATTTGCCTTGAAAACCATATCATTGTAGGAGTAAAGAAAGATAATGCCACTAGCAATAATTACCATGTTGTGTCCACATATGTTGTTTCGTTGATTGGTAATCCGACAGGTATCACTTCTCACCTATCCATCTGGTTTGTGCTATGTGCCTTGACATAACCTCTGAGCTTATTTTCAGGTTTTGATTGGACCGAATTAGACCTAATTACACCTCAGAGCCTCGAATTAGGGGAGTAAGAGCTACAGCCACAGCGTGATCCCTTTTGGGGTGGCGGGAAGGCTCTGCGGGACCCCCGAATCAGACTTTTTCCTTACAATCCTAAAGGATGCATGGCTCTTAGCTTTCATACCACAGGCTAAATATTGGTGATGGGATATATATATATATATATACCGTACTTATCGGGGTATTGCACGCTCCGGCGTATAGCGAACACCCCTAAGTGGACCCGCATTCCTGTAAAAAAAAAAAACATTTTAGTACTTACAGTTTTGGTGTCTTGCGCGGCGTCCATCGTACAGGACGTGACTGCAAGAGGAGCCGAGCCTGCCCGACTATTCATGAGTGTACTGCGCTCGGTATATGCTGGTGCAGTAGTTCAAACTCCGCGCGGAAATCGAGTCCGCGGGTATCGGCGTATATCGCGCACCCACGATTTTGCCCTGAATTTAAAAAAAGTGAACAGTATACGCCGATAAATACGATATATATATATATATATATATATATATATATATATATATATGTTTCCTTCATTGAATTTAAGTGAATCCCATCGTATTTTCCAACTGTTGGATTAATCATTCTTTTAGCCATGTTGGCTTTCGCAGGACAAATGGTTCTACACTTGCCTTTGGATTGTGTATTCTCTCTTTAAAACTAATAATTAAAAATGTATTGACAGTAAAAAAAAATAAAAAAATAAAGATAATGCCAAGTAACACTATAAAAAGCCTTACTAATATATACAGTTGTATTCAAAATTATTCAACCCCCACTGAAATTGATTGTTTTGCCCAGTTTTACATTGATTTTGATCATCCTGTCATCCTGCTTACAATTAAATCAAAGAGGCACGTGTAGGTCAGACAAATATAACATAACATTTATAATGAAATAACCACAAATGTCTTTTCTGTGCTCACATCATTATCAGTTTTATTCAACCCCCAATTGACATTCAATCTTAGTACTTAGTACAACATCCTTTTACAGTTATAACAACTTTTAAACTTGAAGCATAGCTTGCCACAAGTGTCTTGTAGCGATCTACGGGTATCTTCGCCCATTCGTCATGGGCAAAAGCCTCCAGTTCAGTCACATTCTTAGGCTTGCGCACTGCAACTGCTTTCTTTAATTCCCACCAGAGGTTCTCAATCGGATTTAAGTCTGGTGACTGCGATGGCCACTCCAAAATGTTCCAGCCTTTAATCTGCAACCATGCTCTAGTGGACTTGGAGGTATGCTTGGGATCATTGTCCTGTTGAAAGGTCCAACGTCTCCCAAGCCTCAGGTTTGTGATGGACTGCATCACATTGTTATCCATTATCTCCTGGTACTGAAGAGAATTCATGGTACCTTGCACACGCTGAAGCTTCCCTGTACCTGCAGAAGCAAAACAGCCCCAAAGCATGATTGACCCCCCACCATGCTTCACAGTAGGCAAGGTGTTCTTTTCATCATAGGCCTTGTTCTTCCTCCTCCAAACATAGCGTTGATCCATGGGCCCAAACACTTCTAATTTTGTTTCATCAGTCCACAGAACACAATCCCAAAACTTCTGTGGTTTGTCCACATGACTTTTGGCATACTGCAGTCGACTCTTCTTATTCTTTGGAGACAGCAAGGGGGTGCGCCTGGGAGTTCTGGCATGGAGGCCTTCATTACGCAGTGTGCACCGTATTGTCTGAGCAGAAACTTCAGTACCCACATCTGACAAATCTTTTGTCAGTTCCTCAGCAGTCACAAGGGGACTTTTCTCCACTCTACGCTTCAGGTAGCGCTCAGCAGTCGAAGTCAGCATCTTCTTTCTGCCACGACCAGGTAGCGTTTCAACAGTGCCCTTTGCCTTGAATTTGCGAATGATGCTTCCTATGGTGTCTCTTGGTATGTTTAACATCTTTGCAATCTTCTTATAGGCATTGCCCTTCCTGTGAAGAGTAATCACCTCTTCTCTTGTCTTCCCGGACCATTCTCTTGACTTCACCATGTTTGTAACCACACCAGTAAATGTCTAGAAGGAGCTGAGTATCACAGTCATTTTAAAGCTGCCTGATTGGTGCTTATTAGGCTTTATTGCTGCTCCCTGACATCCACAGGTGTTTTCAATACCTGATTGAAAACACTTCAATGAACCTCTGTTCTTCAGAGTGGTAGTCTTTAAGGGGTTGAATAATTGTGTAAATGAAGAATTCACAAAATAAACATTTACTACTGTATTACAAAACCAATTGATGTAATTTTAGTTGCATATGGTTCTTTAAGAAGTCCTTGTAGGATTTCATTCTGAATACAATTACAAATGTACACTAAATTCCCTAAAACCCTTTACAGCATTGGGGGGTTGAATAATTTTGAACACAACTGTAGGTATGATGTTTGTAACCAACTGTTTATTATCTGTGATCTGTTTATTTGGAATGAAGCCAGATTGAAAGGGTGAGGTGAGAGACTGGTTGAGTGGGAAATAATAAACAGTTGACATGTGCACACTGAAATATTTCATTTCGGAATTTAGTTTTCGTCCGAAAAATTTATTAATTTGGTTACTCCTGAAATTAATTTTTATTTATTTTGTTTTGTTGAAAAATGCATTTGTCTGAAAATCCGAATTAATTAAGGACGAATCTGTCATTGAAGGCCCATGGTGTCTGTTGAATGTTCTAAGAAGATTCGACGAAGCAGCTAAACTGTATGATGCCGAAATTGTATATTTCCAGTAGAATGTCCTGCCTACAAGCTATAGTAGAATTCTAATGTTGTATGACACTAGTAATAATTATATTTATTAATTATTATTACTAGTCAACCAACATTCAAATTCTACTATAGCCTATGGGCCTAGCATTTGACCAGAAATATACGATTGCGGCGTCGTACAGTTTAGCTGCTTGTCAAATCTTCTTAGAACTTTCGACAGACACCATAAGCCTTCAATGACAGATTCAACGTTTGTATGTTTTTTGCTGCTTCGTCGAATCTTCGTCGTTCGTGTCGAATGGTCTACCCCAACACTGTCTCTATAATGTTGAATCTTTTATCTCTATGTCAAATCTTTCCTCTCTATTTAGAATAATCTTGGACTAATAGAGTTAAGGTTAGGCACATTCGACCGCACATATGATAGAAACAGATCGCTATTGTCAGCGTCATGTCGAATCTCCTATCTATATCGAACTGTTGTAGCAACGAAAACGAAAATAAAGCATTTTTTATGTCATATCTTTCAGATTTTGGATTCTGCGCGTTCGTACCCAAAATTTGGACGAAAATGCATTTGGACAAAAATGAATGCACATGTCTAATAAACAGAAGTCTTTCTGTGACAGCGTGAGGAAAGGAATGCCAACAACTGGCACTTGTGTTCACATGTGGTAAAGAGCCGCTGTCATTGTCTCTTTACCCTGATCGATTGGCTCTTTACCCAGATTAGTGATGTACTCCGCACCCCAGAGGGGCAGGTACCAGCAAAAAATAGCAGCTGCAGGCATCATCCTGATAACCACTTGAAATCTAGTGACGTACGGGTATACCGCTGGTCATCAAATGGTTAACAGGCAAGAAATACATTAGCCCTTCCATTTATCGCCCATTCAGCAGACGTTTTCCAAACTTCAACTTTTTGACTTATCCGATTTTCGATTTGTGCCCATTAACTGTACGAAAAGTGAATGAACAGATTTTCGAATGATTTTTTTCATCTATAATGTATGGGCACCTTTAGAGACAATCCACCAGTGGAAGCTTCCATGATTATCTCCCAGCATGGTTAAAGACAGTAATATATATAAATTACAATCGTGTCATATAATTGTTTGTTTTGCTTGTTTAGGCTTGCGCAGGCTTTTGAAATATCCACCTTGCCAAACAGAAAATGTAGAAATTGTACTTGTTGCTATGGAAGCTGGGCAAATTATAGCCGTATGGAACATTGCATCGGGGTGGCCATTCAGTAGATGACTGCAGTTAACTTTGGAAAGCTATGTTTTCAGATCCCCTGTGACAGGGGCCAACATGTAGGCATTTCCAAACCGACAAAGGTATAAAGAAAAAGAGATTCTAAAAACAGAATTGCAGCACTTTATTTTTTCATATATTGCTCCTTTGATTTAAATTCTCAGGGACTAGGCATAAAAAAAAGTTGCCGTTTAACCACTTCCTGACCAACGTACTTATATATGCTCATCGCCACTTTATTAGGTTTACTTGCTAGTACCGGGTTGGACACCCCTTTTGCCCTCAGAACTGCTTTAACCACTTCTGTTGAGCAGAATATGCCATATTCGATTTCGCGATATATCTCGAATATATATTCGAATATTCGAGATATATTCGCTAAATTCGAATATTCGTGATATTTTATCGAAATTAAATGATTGCGATTTTTCGCTATTGCGAATGCGAAAATAATTGCGATTTTTTTATAACTGCGGTAGGAGCGCTCTGATTGGCTCAGAATATTCGTGATATTTTATCGAAATATCGCAACATGCGAATGCGATATTTATTGCGCAATTTCGAGAAATGCTGGAGGAGCGCTCTGATTGGCTCAGAATATTCGTGATATTTTATCGAAATATCGCAACATGCGAATGCGATATTTATTGCGCAATTTCGAGAAATGCTGGAGGAGCGCTCTGATTGGCTCAGAATATTCGTGATATTTTATCGAAATATCGCAACATGCGAATGCGATATTTACTGCGCAATTTCGACAAATGCTGTAGGAGCACTCTGATTGGCTCAGAATATTCGTGATATTTTACAATACAAAATAATTGCGAATATTCGGCAAATGCTGTAGGAGCACTCTGATTGGCTCAGAATATTCGTGATATTTTATCGAAATTTCGCAAAATGCGAATGCGATATTTATTGCGGAATTTCGACAAATGCTGTAGGAGCACTCTGATTGGCTCAGAATATTAGTGATATTTTATCGAAATTTCGCAATATTGCGATTGCGAAATTGATTGCGGAATTTCGCCAACTGTTTTAGGAGCGCTCTGATTGGCTCATTCTGAAATCGAATATTCGAGATATTTTATCGAAATTTCACAAATTGCGAATGAGAAATTGATTGCAGAATTTCAAGAACTGCTGTAGGAGCACTCTGAAATCGAATATTTGTGTTATTTTAGCGAAAAAACAATATTGCGATTGCGAAATTCTCGATCGCGCATGCGCATTCGCGCGAACAACACGCGACCAACACGCGATCACTTCCTGGAGATCCTTGCCAGTTTACTTTCGCATAGCAATTTTGTGCTGCCCAGCTTGGAAGTGAAAATGGTCGGGAGCAATTTTACACTCAGTGAGGAAAAGATGCTGATTAGTGTAAGTATTTTCACCACTGTTATTTCATTATCTTTAACTGCATTTTAACTAGTTTAAAAGTTAGTATATAAGATCAGATATTAGTATTTCCCAAACAATTTGTCTCCTGCTGTTACACAACTACAACTCCCAGCATGCCTGGACAGCTGCAGACACCCTGGTTGGTAAATGTGTATTTAGGCACTTTTCTTGCTATTTAGCATAATGAATTTAACATGTTGTGGACATAGGACGTATGTGAACGTCCTGACTTCAGGGTCCTTAACCTTTACCACCGGGCTAATTTTTCAGATTCGGTGTTTACAAGACTAAAACAGTTTTTTTTGCTAGAAAATTACTTAAAACCCCCAAACATTATATATTTTTTTTTCTAACACCCTAGAGAATAAAATGGTAGTCATTGCAATACTTTTTGTCACACCGTATTTGCGCAGCGGTCTTACAAGCGCACTTTTTTTGGAAAAAAATCACTTTTTTGAATTAGAAAATAAGACAACAATATATTTTGCCCAATTTTTTTATATATTGTGAAAGATAATGTTACGCCGAGTAAAATGATAGCCAACATGTCACGCTTAATAATGCGAGAATGCTCCCAATTGTTGAATACCATAGATTTCGTCATATATCCATAAGGCTTTAAACAAAAGTATTATAATATACTTTGTTCTTCATCTTGCAGAAGTTTCTGGAAACAGGTTATGATAATCTGCGGAGACAAGCCGAAAAAAAGGCCGTGGTCTGCTCCATAATTGCGGAATTACGCGACCAACACGGCGGCCCACCTGATCGCATGACGATCGTCAAAAAATGGTCAGACCTGAAGAGGCGCCATATGGACCGGGTCATGCGTATCCGTGAGAAATATCATCCAGGTAAGTTATTGGTCACAGTTATGTTTTTTTTTCTAAAGTGTATTTTGTGCGTGTACTCGAGAGAGGAGCCGGACTGCAGGAGTTGGGAGTAGGCAGGCCTCCCCCAGAGGCAATCTGCCAATTTTCTCCATGCCCCGGGTGGCAATGGCAGGTGTGAGGGGGTCCTCCTAACACAGCCCGTCCTACCTGCTCCGCTTTGAAGCCCAACGGGGCAGAGGGACTCCCTATAAGGGAGTGAGAGGATTTGCCCGCTCAACCAGCCCCGTTAGTCCTTCGCCTCTCTTTTTAGAGACCGCGTGGTCAGAGTGCGTGCATGTTAACCCAATTTCGAGTGCGTGTGTAGGTGTGGTGGTTTTTGTAGGAGGGGGGTGGGCGTACTAAGCGCAGGCTTACCTCGCATAGCACACCCACCGGGGGCCGGGCTGAGACCACCAAACTCAATTCACATGTAGCCGAGAGCGGGATCCCAACCCCTAGCTGCAGAGGTGAATGGCTTGTCAGCGCAGTGGCAATCGCGTTGAGCCACCGCAGCTCCTTTGGTGACAGTTATGTAAGGTCATATGTAATTAATGTTAAGGCAGATGTTGTTAACCCAGACGCCATGTTGTGGTAACATATATCACCATTCACCACCAGCCAAGGTATTCATAGTACTGTTGAAAAAAGACATGGGACAGCAGATAGGAACACAGAAGTTATGTGGGAACATACATTTCCCATTGCTTTGCATGGGACTTTAAACAAAAACCACGACCATCACAAAAGGGGGTAGTTAAGGGATAAATTAACGATCCTATACTTTAAGTGGACGTATAAGTAACATGTGACCAAGTGTTATCGAAATATCTACAGCTGTTATGAAGTAACATGTATTTCCCATAGAGTTGAATGGGACTTTAAAGAAAAACCCCGTCCATGGCAAATGGGGGTGGGTAAGGCTTAAATCACCTATCCTATGTTTGTGGCTGACATATAAGTAACCTGTGTGCCAAGTTTCATGTAAATATCTTTAGCCGTTTGGACGTGATGCTGGTACAGACATACATACATACATACATACATACACAGACACGTTGAGTTTTATATCTATAGATTCACACTCAATTCCTGTGTTAGGCGTGGGGTTTTCATACTAATCCCGTGTGCTCCATCAGGCCCTTTTTTTAACATGAGATCGTCTGAACAAAACAAAGGAGACAAAAACAGCTCATTTTACCATGGTGGCAGCCCAGCTCACGCTCAGTCCCCTGTAGTGCCCACAAGACCCTTTAATATAACATTGTCCCATTGGTTAACTGTCTATATAAATTAATTTGTATTCATATACAATACAGCAGAGTACACAGAATTTGCATACGTCATTAGAAAACATTTTTATAATATATGAACATTGTGTTATTATAGGAGCTCCTCTACCAACTGTGCGCCCCAAGCGCAAAAGTCGACAGGCCGCTGAGGAGGAGGATGAAGAGGAGGATGCGGCAGAGGAGGATGAGCAGCCAGGACCATCCGACTCGCCACCCACAGCTCCTGTTGAGGAGCTTCCCTCCCCCCAACAAACTACTGGTGATGACGACATCACGGCTGCTGGAGAGGTCGAGGTGCAGGATGACCCCGTTGTCATGAGCCTCGGTCACGAAGGTAAATATGTGCACAAAGATTAATAACATTTCAACAATAAAATGTAGATATAAAAATGGACAACATATAAAGCGCACCTGTCAGATTGTAGAACCATAATATGGTATTGATGCTAGAAGTATACAGGTAGTGCATAATTATTAGGCAAGTTGTATTTTTGAGGATTCATTTTATTATTGAACAACAACCATGTTCTCAATGAACCCCAAAAACTCATTAATATCAAAGCTGAATATTTTTGGAAGTAGTTTTTAGTTTGTTTTTAGTGTTAGCTATTTTAGGGGAATATCTGTGTGTGCAGGTGACTACTATTACTGTGCAGAATTATTAGGCAACTTAACCAAAAAAAAAATATATACCCATTTCAATTATTTATTTTTAACAGTGAAACCAATATAACATCTCAACATTCACAAATATACATTTCTGACATTCAAAAACAAAACAAAAACAAATCAGTGACCAATATAGCCACCTTTCTTTGCAAGGACACTCAAAAGCCTGACATCCATGGATTCTGTCAGTGTTTTGATCTGTTCACCATCAACATTGCGTGCAGCAGCAACCGCAGCCTCCCAGACACTGTTCAGAGAGGTGTACTGTTTTCCCTCCTTGTAAATCTCACATTTGATGATGGACCACAGGTTCTCAATGGGTTTCAGATCAGGTGAACAAGGAGGCCATGTCATTAGTTTTTCTTCTTTTATACCCTTTCTTGCCAGCCACGCTGTGGAGTACTTGGACGCGTGTGATGGAGCATTGTCCTGCATGAAAATCATGTTTTTTTTGAAGGATGCAGACTTCTTCCTGTACCACTGCTTGAAGAAGGTGTCTTCCAGAAACTGGCAGTAGGACTGGGAGTTGAGCTTGACTCCATCCTCAACCCGAAAAGGCCCCACAAGCTCATCTTTGATGATACCAGCCCAAACCAGTACTCCACCTCCACCTTGCTGGCGTCTGAGTCGGACTGGAGCTCTCTGCCCTTTACCAATCCAGCCACGGGCCCATCCATCTGGTCGATCAAGACTCACTCTCATTTCAGCAGTCCATAAAACCTTAGAAAAATCAATCTTGAGATATTTCTAGGCCCAGTCTTGACGTTTCAGCTTGCGTGTCTTTTTTCAGTGGTCGTCGTTTTTCAGCCTTTCTTACCTTGGCCATGTCTCTGAGTATTGCACACCTTGTGCTTTTGGGCACTCCAGTGATGTTGCAGCTCTGAAATATAGCCAAACTGGTGGCAAGTGGCATCTTGGCAGCTGCACGCTTGACTTTTCTCAGTTCATGGGCAGTTATTTTGCGCCTTGGTTTTTCCACACGCTTCTTGCGACCCTGTTGACTATTTTGAATGAAACGCTTGATTGTTCGATGATCATGCTTCAGAAGCTTTGCAATTTTAAGAGTGCTGCATCCCTCTGCAAGATATCTCACTATTTTTGACTTTTCAGAGCCTGTCAAGTCCTTCTCTTGACACATTTTGCAAAAGGAAAGGAAGTTGACTAATAATTATGCACACCTGATATAGAGTGTTGATGTCATTAGACCACACACCTTCTCATTACAGAGATGTACATTACCTAATATGCCTAATTGGTAGTAGGCTTTCGAGCCTATACAGCTTGTGAGACAACATGCATAAAGAGGATGATGTGGTCAAAATACTCATTTGCCTAATAATTCTGCACTCCCTGAATGTGCTAGACACATAACAAGTGTATAGACATGATAATGATTGTTTAATAAGCAACAGAAATATTTTATTTATTTGGTAACGGTCTTTGAAATCCAAATGTTTTTTTCTTATATCCTAACAGTTGCAAAAGATATGCTGCTGAAGCAGGCTTTGATCCAGAGAACGAATGCCAAGATCCTCTCCAACCAGAAGAAAATTCGTTATCTGGACCAGCAGAACCAGCAGCTGGAGCAGCAGCAATTAAAAAATTATGCAGAGATAGCAGAGCTTCAGCAGCGCATGCTTAATTACGTTTAATTTTTTTTTTTTTAAATAAAAAATGTTATTTTTTTGAAATGTTTCCTTTCTTTTTGAGATAGATTTTTAGGTTTTTCAACACATCTAACTTAACATCTACCACATCAACATCAACATCAACACATCTAACTTCATAATAAGCAAAAAAAATTGTATACTATTATTTTATGTAACACAAACCTAGGACAAACTAAAGTTCGCGGACACAGACACGACGAACACAAACTAAACTGTTGAAAAATGAACATAACAAAAGCAACAATATATATATATATATATATATATATATAGAGAGAGAGAGCAAGAAAGAGAGAGAGTGCAGATTTGCTCTTGCAGACAGGCTAATGGTTGCAGTATAAAGGCCGCAAACCAGGGTTTAACATAAAGTTCATTGTTTTAGTTACACTTGCTGTTACGATCCGGTCTGGTAGCTTGTAGCGGAGGCTGTTGGTGGATCCGCTGTGCCAGAGAGGTCATGAGGCATTACTCATCATGGAGGCTGCAGCAGTAGTATTAAAATATAATGTAATTATCACACAGGCAGCATTTACAAGCAGTAGTGGTAATAGTACTAGATAGCATCTAAACACTTGGGCAAGACTTTACAGCATCAGTAGTGGCCATAGTAGTCTATAGTGTCAAATAACTTGTGACATAGGTGTCGTGAGCAGCAGCAGTAGTAGTAACAGTAGACAATATATTGTCAAATCACTTGGGAAAGAGGTGCCATGAACAGCAGCAGCAGCAGTGGTAATAGTAGTATAGAGTGGCAAATAACTTGTGACATAGGTGTCTTGACTGAGCAGCAGCAGTAGTAGTAGTAGTAGTAGATACAGAGTCATATCACTTGGGCAGGAGGTGCCATGATGAACAGCAGTAGGAATAGGAGTATATAGAGTGTCAAATAACTGCTGACATAGGTGTATTGACTGGGCGGCAGCAGCAGCAGCAGAAGCAGCAGTAGTAGTATTAACAGTAGTAGTTGATACAGAGTCATATCACATGGGCAGGAGGTGCCATGATGTACAGCAGTCTTAATAAGAGTATATAGGGTGTGAAATAACTGCTGACATAGGTGTCTTGACTGGGCAGCAGCAGCAGCAGAAGCAGCAGTAGTAGTATTAACAGTAGTACTTGATACAGAGTCATATCACATGGACAGGAGGTGCCATGATAAACAGCAGTAGGAATAAGAGTATATAGAGTGTGAAACAACTGCTGACATAGGTGTATTGACTGGGCGGCAGAAGCAGCAGTAGTAGTATTAACAGTAGTAGTTGATACAGAGTCATATCACATGGGCAGGAGGTGCCATGATGAACAGCAGTAGGAATAGGAGTATATAGAGTGTGAAATAACTGCTGACATAGGTGTATTGACTGGGCGGCAGAAGCAGCAAAAGCAGCAGTAGTAGTATTAACAGTAGTAGTTGATACAGAGTCATATCACATGGGCAGGAGGTGCCATGATGAACAGCAGTAGGAATAAGAGTATATAGAGTGTTAAACAACTGCTGACATAGGTGTATTGACTGGGCGGCAGCAGCAGCAGAAGCAGCAGTAGTAGTATTAACAGTAGTAGTTGATACAGAGTCATATCACATGGGCAGGAGGTGCCATGATGTACAGCAGTCTTAATAAGAGTATATAGAGTGTTAAACAACTGCTGACATAGGTGTATTGACTGGGCGGCAGCAGCAGCAGAAGCAGCAGTAGTAGTATTAACAGTAGTAGTTGATACAGAGTCATATCACATGGGCAGGAGGTGCCATGATGAACAGCAGTAGGAATAGGAGTATATAGAGTGTGAAATAACTGCTGACATAGGTGTATTGACTGGGCGGCAGAAGCAGCAGTAGTAGTATTAACAGTAGTAGTTGATACAGAGTCATATCACATGGGCAGGAGGTGCCATGATGTACAGCAGTCTTAATAAGAGTATATAGAGTGTGAAATAACTGCTGACATAGGTGTATTGACTGGGCGGCAGCAGCAGCAGAAGCAGCAGTAGTAGTATTAACAGTAGTAGTTGATACAGAGTCATATCACATGGGCAGGAGGTGCCATGATGAACAGCAGTAGGAATAAGAGTATATAGAGTGTTAAACAACTGCTGACATAGGTGTATTGACTGGGCGGCAGCAGCAGCAGCAGAAGCAGCAGTAGTAGTATTAACAGTAGTAGTTGATACAGAGTCATATCACATGGGCAGGAGGTGCCATGATGTACAGCAGTCTTAATAAGAGTATATAGAGTGTGAAATAACTGCTGACATAGGTGTATTGACTGGGCGGCAGCAGCAGCAGAAGCAGCAGTAGTAGTATTAACAGTAGTAGTTGATACAGAGTCATATCACATGGGCAGGAGGTGCCATGATGAACAGCAGTAGGAATAAGAGTATATAGAGTGTTAAACAACTGCTGACATAGGTGTATTGACTGGGCGGCAGCAGCAGCAGCAGAAGCAGCAGTAGTAGTATTAACAGTAGTAGTTGATACAGAGTCATATCACATGGGCAGGAGGTGCCATGATGAACAGCATTATTAATAAGAGTATATAGGGTGTGAAATAACTGCTGACATAATTGTCTTGACTGATCCAGAGGAGTCATGGGAGAAAATCATGTGGTCAGATGAGACTATAATATAACTTTTTGATCATAATTTCACTAACCGTGTTCGGAGGAAGAATAATGATGAGTACCATGCCAAGAACGCCATCCCTAATGTGAAGCATGGGGGTGGTAGCATCATGCTTTGGTGGTGTTATTCTGCACATGGGACAGGGTGACTGCACTGTATTAAGGAGAGGATGACCGTGGCCATGTATTGCAAGATTTTGGGCAACAACCTCCTTCCCTGAGTTAGAGCTTTGAAGATGGGTCGAGGCTGGGTCTTCCAACATGACAATGACCCAAAGCACACAGCCAGGATAACCAAGGATTGGCTCTGTAAGGAGCATATCAAGGTTCTGGCGTGGCCTAGCCAGTCTCCAGACCTAAACCCAATAGAGAATCTTTGGAGGGAGCTCAAACTCCGTGTTTCTCAGCGAGAGCCCAGAAACACGACTGATGTAGAGAAGATCTGTGTGGAGGAGTGGGCCAAAATCCCTCCTCCAGTGTGTGCAAAGCTGGTGTAAAACTACAAGAAAGGTTTGACCGCTGTAATTGCAAAGAAAGCCTACTGTACCAAATATTAACATTGATTTTCTCTGATGTTAAAATAGTTATATTCAGCACTGTAAATACATCAGGTCCGGGGCTTCATCAGGGAATGCATGGCAAGGGACCCTTCAGCGCCCTGAACCGACGACGGGTGCCAGAAAGTCACCGCCGATCCAGGACTCATTCATCTTTATGAATGTGAGTCTGTCCACGGAGTCTGTGGACAGACGGGTCCTCTTGTCCGTGACCACCCCACCTGCCGCGCTGAATGTCCGCTCAGATAGTACGCTGGAGGGGGGGCAAGACAATAACTCCAGCGCATACTGAGCGAGCTCGCGGCAGGTGTCCAATCTGGCAACCCAGTACTCCATGGGGTCGTCGGTGCTCATACTGTCAGAAGCACCGACGGACGCCATGTAGTCTGCCACCATGTGGGCCAGCCGCTGGTGGTGACTGCTGCTGGTGCTGGTACTGGGTCGCTCGGTTTGGAAGAACATCCTCATCTCTTCCATTAGGTCCCCTGCTCGGCTGCAGCTGGGTGCAGCCACCTGCTGGGTGAGATGAGGGGGGACAACTGGAGGCCGGGGAGTTGCCTGCTCCAACCGTCTGACAATGGCTGCCTGCAGTTCCTCCATCCGGTGCTGCCTCCGGCTGGCTGGGATGAACTGCTCCAGTTTCCCCTTGCACCTGGGATCCAAAAGGGTGGCCATCCAGAAATCATCCCTCGTCTTGATGGTCTTAACCCGGGGGTCCCTCCTGAGGCATCTCAGCATGTGGGCAGCCATGGGGAAGAGCACAGCCCGCTGTGACTCCTCAATGCTGGCCAGGTGAATGAGGTGCGACTCTTCATCCCTGAGGCGCTGCTGGTCAAACTCAGACATGCCCAACCCCCGGACTATCGGTGCCCCCAACACCGGCTCTCCCTCCTGACCAGGCCCTGACTCCGGGACGACACCAGCAACCACCTCCTCCTCCTCTTCATCATCATCCTCCTCCTCCTCGTCCTGGCCCTGGTCTCGGTGGAGCATTGCTGACTCCTCCTGCTCCACCAAGGCACTCTCCCCAGCCTCGAGCAGGCGATCTAGTGTCCTCTCCAGCATGAACAGTATTGGCAGCACGCTATTGAGGCCAATTTGCTCACTGCTGACCATCTTGGTCGCCTGCTCGAAGGAGGACAACACTTGGCAGACCTGGTTTATCTGCCCCCACTGCGCACAGGCGATGAAAGGGAGTTGTGGTGAAGCCCTCTCAGTGCCTAGTTCCATCAGGTACTCCCTCACCGCCCTTTGCTGCTCCCACAACCTCTTCAGCATGTGGAGGGTGGAGTTCCACCGCGTCACACTGTCCACAATCAGCCTGTGAAGGGGCAGATTGTACTTCCGCTGCAATTTGGACAGGGACGCGGTAGCGGTTGGGGAGCGCCTGAAGTGGCTGGCAATCCTACGCGCCTTTGCCACAATGTCACTCAACCCTGGATAAGTGCGCAGGAACTTCTGCACCACCAGGTTGAGGACATGTGCCAGACAGGGCACGTGGGTCAGACTGCCAGCATGGAGGGCGGCGAGTAGGTTGCTGCCGTTATCGCAGACAACCATACCTGCCTGGAGCCTTCAGGGTGTCAGCCACTTCTGGACCTGAGCCTGAAGTGCTTTCAGCACTTCTTCTCCAGTGTGTCTCCGGTCCCCTAAACTAACAAGCTGGAGCACGGCCTGACAGCGCACGTGCCCCACACTTGAGTAGCTACGGGGGCGCTTGCTGGGAGGCTCAGCAGCTGCGGAGACAGTGGCTTGAGGGAGACCAGCAGTTCTCCCCTGGACACCCCGGGGCGGCACCACAAGATCGGTTGCCGCCGATCCCTCACCGACGCCTCGGAGGGAAACCCAATGGGCCGTGAAGCTGATGTAGCGTCCCTGCCCATGCCTGCTGGTCCAGCCATCCATTGTCAGATGAACCCTGTCGCTGACAGCGTGATCCAGCGACAGGGTTACATTCTGCACAATGTGCTGGTGTAGGGCAGGGACACCAGTCCTGGCAAAGAAATGGCGGCTGGGGACACGCCATTGGGGTTGGGCCTGCTCCAACATCTGCCTGAAGGGGTTGCTGTCAACTATGTTGAAGGGCAGCAGATGTTGGGCAATAACCCTTGCCAGGAGCCCATTGAGGGAACGCACACGTCGGTCTCCAGGGGGGAAGGGAGTGGTGCGGTCAAAGGCGTCTGAAATCGACGCCTGGCGCCGGACGGCAGTGCGGGACACAGACGTGGAGGGTGCTGTGGAAGTAGAGGTCTGGCTGCCGGTACCAGTACCTCTACTAGAGGGAGCGGGGGGGCATGACCTGCTGGAAACAGATGAAGATGTGGCAGGGGCTGCTGTACCCTGCTCACTTGTGGTGGTGGCGCTGCTACCACCACCACGCTTCATCTCGTCATACAACGCCCAGTGGTTTATCCTCAGGTGCTGGTTCAGGGCTGTGGTACCCACCCGAGCCAAACACTTCCCTCTCTTCACCCTCACTTTACAAATCCGGCAGATGGCCACGGTAGGGTTGTCTGCCACCAGAGTAAAGTAATTCCAGACAGGTGACTTCAGCACCGCCCTCCTGTCAGATGGGGTGACGCTTACTTGCACCTGCTGGGACTCGGTGCGCACAGGTGGAGCTGCCTGCTGCTGCTGCTGCTCCTCCTCCTGACACCTCCTGCTGCCATCACCAGTGGAGACCCTGACGATGGTCTCCCTGGTGGTGACCTGGCGCACCGTTTCACCAGGGTGCCTACCTTCCCCGTCGTCACTGACGTAGTGAGCCGACGCGTCAGATGGCAACCATGATGGGTCACCCTCTTCGCCCCCAGAGATGTCAGACCAAGGGCTGAGATGTGTTGGTCTGAGGGAACCACGTGACATGGAGCCTCTAGCCTGGCTCCGCTGTCCCCTCACCCACGCCTGGGTCTGACTAGGTGCTGCTGTTTCCTGCACCAAAACAGCAGCACCAGTTTGAAGGGATGTCTCTGGGATACTGCCAGCAGGTATCCCATCCTCCTCATCCATCCCTTCAAAAAGGTCCTGACCATCAGGACAGAGCTGGAGGTCTGCCTGATGCATGGCCTCCCCCAAGAGATCCCTCTCACTGTCGCTGTCGAACAGTAAGATGCTGGACTCTTGGGGGCTGGGGGGGGGTAGTACAGACACCGGTGTAATGGTGGTACTACTGTGAGTCGGGACCGACGACTCAGTGGCACTGCTGTGCCCCATGTAGTCCACCACTACTTGAGCCTGAGATGGCAATATCGGGCGGCTGCCCGATGGGAAGAACTCCCGGATCAGGCGTACTCCCCTTGCACCCGATCCTCTACCACTAGTAGGGGCACGAGAGGTACCCCGTGCTGGCAGCGATCCAGCACTGGGAGTAACTCCCCTACCCCTGCTGCCACGGCCACGGATGCCGCTCATTATTGCTGATATGTGTGTGGGGGGGGGTAAACTTTATTGGGGGGGGGAAATGTGAACAAAATGTGTTTTTGTGTTTTTTTTACAAGACAGGCACGCAGACAAAGACGTACACAGACAGCTACTAAACTATAAGAAAAGTAGTACACCAGACAAGGACTACAAAATTAAAGAAAAAAAAAAAAGCACTAAACAAACACTAACTTTTTTTTTTTTTTTTTTAAACACAAAACACAGACACTAAACACACACTAAGCTAAGCTAGATGAAATAAATGTACACTAACAGTGTGTACACTTACTACACAAAATTTAACTAAACTGAACACAAAACTTAGCTTTTATAAAAGCTCTTTAGGGAAAACTAAACAAAATGTGAACTGAGATGCCTATCAAATATCACTGAACAGCGAACCTGCAAGATCTAACAGTAACACAAGATGAACAAAACTTAGCTTTTAGAAAAGCTCTTTTATAAAGCTCAGCAAAATGTGTTCTGAAATCTCTTGCAAATATCACTGAACAGGGAGGATTGCAGGATCAAACAGTAACACAAATGAAAAAAACAGCACAAAACAGCACAAAACGTAGCTTTGAAAAAAGCTCTTGGGTCTATTGCTTTGAAAAAAGCAGTTGATATACTGGAAAAGATCCACTGGAATCACTAAATAGCAATGCTGGTGATGATCTAAATCAATCAAGAACAAAGACACAGGAAACCAGGAACACAGAAACAGCCTCCACACTCTATAGCCAGCTTCTGAATCTGCAATGAAATGGTGCTGGGAGTGAGCTTATATAATGTCCATGCAGGCAGGTTCCTATTGGTTGCTAACCTGTGACGAGTGTGGAAGGAGAACTCTGATTGGCTCTGATGCAAAAGGGCGGAGCAAATAATCGCGCAATATTCCTATTGCCGAATATTCGCATTGCGAATATTCGGCAATATAAAATGATCGCTTCAGCTACTCGGCCCAATGGCTCTAATCATACCAGCAATGCTTTCAGACGTCTATGGAGATCACTAGGATGTGATCTGTTTTAAAAATGAAACTGTAAAAATCGCTCTGATGCGGAAGATCGGGGCGAGGAAAATAATCGCGCGATATTGCGTTTGCCGAATAATCGCATTGCGATCTTTCTGGAAAATTCAATGAACGCTTCAGCTACTCGGCCCAGGGTCTCTAATGATACCAGCAATGCTTTTAGACGTCGATGGAGATATCTAGGATGTGATCTGATTAAAAAAAAAAATTGTAAAAAATCGAATATTCGGAATTGCGAATATTCACCGCGAATTTCGAAATATAGCGCGATTTCTCGAATATGCTATATTCGAGTCGAATATTCGCAATGCGAATATTCGTGAGCAACACTACTTCCATACCAGGCACTTACGCACCTTCCCGCCCAAGCCAATTTTCAGCTTTCAGCACTGTCGCACTTTGAATGGCAATTGCGCGGTCATGCTACACTGTACCCAAACAAAATTGGCGTCCTTTTTCCCCCACAAATAGAGCTTTCTTTTGGTGGTATTTGATCACCTCTGCGATTTTTTTTTTTTGCGCAACAACTAAAAAAAGACTGAAAATTTTGAAAAAAAAATATGTTTTTATTTTTTTTCTGTTAATTTTTTTGTAAATAAGTAAGTTTTCTCTTTCAATTACGGGCACTGATATGGCGGCACTGATGAGATGGCACTGATGGACATCGATGAGGTAGTACTGACGAGCACAAATGAGGTGGCACTGATTGGCGGCGCTGGTATGCGGCACTGATGGGCACACATAGGCGGCACTGATGGGCACACATAGGCAGCACTGATGGGCACTGATGGGCGGCACTGATGGGCGGCACTGGGCACTCATAGGCGGCACAGATGGGCACTCATGGGCGGCACTTATGGGTGGCACTGATGGATACTTATGGGTGGCACAGATGGGCACTGATAGGTGGGCACTGGGCATGGATGGGCACTGTGGGGTGGCACTGATGGACACTGTGGGGTGGCACTGATGGACACTGTGGGGTGGCACTGATGGACACTGTGGGGCAGCACTTATTTACCCATGTTGCCAGTCAGTGCCCATTTGTGGGCACTGATTGGCATCTTTTTTTTTTTAATGCTTTTTTATTTTATTTTTTTCAGCCTTTTTTTTTTTTTTTTTTCAGACTTTTTTTTTTTTTGCCCTTCCCTGGTCCAGGGTGGGCTTCCCTGGTGGTCCAGTGTGGCGATCCGAGGGGGGGCTGCGCTGATAAACAATCAGCGCAAACCCCCCCTGTCAGGAGAGCCACCGATTGGCTCTCCTCTACTCGCGTCTGTCAGACGCGAGTGAGGAAGAGCCATCAACGGCTCTTCCTGTTTACATCGTGATCAGCCATGGTTGGACACGGCTGATCACGTGGTAAAGAGCCTCCGTGAGAGACTCTTTACCGAGATCGGAGATGCAGGGTGTCAGACTGACACCCTGCAACAACGATCGCCGCAATGCGTGCCCCCGGGGGCGCTCAGCGGCTCAGAATCCTGAGGACGTCATATGACGTCCAGTCAGGATTCTACAACCACTTTGCCGATGTCAATATGTCATTGGCGGGCGGCAAGTGGTTAATTCTTTATGGCATAGATTCAACAAGGTGTTGGAAACATTTCTCAGCGGTTTTGGTCCATAGTGACATGATAACATCACGCAGTTGATGCAGATTTGTCAGCTGTACATCCATGATGCAAATCTCCTATTTCACCACATCCCAAAGGTGTTCTATTGGATTGAGATCTGGTGACTGTGGAGGCCATTGGAGTGCAGAGAACTCTTTGTCATGTTTAAGAAACCAGTGGTGAGAGGATTGGATCTTTGTGACATGGTGCATTATCCTGCTGGAAGGAGCCATCAGAAGATGGGGACACTGTACTCATAAAGGGATGGGCATGGTCAGCAACAATTCTCAGGTGGGCCGTGGCATTTAACCACTTAACCCCCAGACCATATTGCTGGTCAAAGACCAGAGCACTTTTTGCGATTCGGCACTGCGTTGTTTTAACTGACAATTGCGCGGTCGTGCGACGTGGCTCCCAAACAAAATTGGCGTCCTTTTTTCCCCACAAATAGAGCTTTCTTTTGATGGTATTTGATCACCTCTGGGGTTTTTAGTTTTTGCGCTATAAACAAAAATACAGCGACAATTGTGAAAAAAAATTATATTTTTTACTTTTTGCTATAATAAATATTCCCCAAAAATATATATAAAAAAAAATGTTTCCTCAGTTTAGGCCGATATGTATTCTTCTACCTATTTTTCGTAAAAAATAATCGCAATAAGCGTTTATTGATTGGTTTGCGCAAAAGTTTTAGCGTTTATAAAAATAGGGGATATTTTTATGGCATTTTTATTAATGTTTTTTTTACTAGTAATGGCGGCGATCAGCGATTTTTTTCGGTACTGCGACATTATGGCGGACACTTCGGACACTTTTGACACCATTGGCATTTTTAGAGCGATCAGTGCTGTAAAAATGCATTGAATCACTATAAAAATTACACTGGCAGTGAAGGGGTTAACACTAGGGGGCGGGGTTAAGTATGTTCCCTGGGTGTGTTCTAACTAGAGGGGGGGGTGGACTGACATGGGGAAATTACTGATCTGGGGGCGGGGGCGAGCGTAGTGTCCTGCGCGAGAGCCGACGTATAGCTACGGGCTCTCGCGTAGGGGAGCCGACCTGCCGCCGTAAAACGACAATGACAACAGTAAAGGGGAGGACATCCATAGGAGTGAGGGGGAGAAGTGCACATGTCTCAGCCACTTGAGGTATGTACACTGCCCCCTGCCCAGCCACATGCATGCACATCCACCATCTTGGTCAGCATGGGGCCTATTCAATATTTCCTAGAGTAACCAGTATCTATTAAGATCATTCCACTTGTTCTCACAGACTTGAGACGATCTGCAGGGACATTGCTACTGCTGTTGTCATTATACAGTACGAGTATACCAAAAAGGCCCTCAATGTCCTCTTACAAAAGCAGATATGTATCCAAAAGGGATAGCGAAGCCACAACAGAGATTTAATATGTTCCTCTCGTTGTGACTTTGCTTCTCTAATGTGCATAGACATTTAAAGGCAAGAATCCCAGCGCATTGCACTTTCTACTTACAAACCGGCAAACGCCCACACACACCGAGAACACGTCTCCAAGTCCTTGAGAAGATTTTCATACTGGCGGTTTTACTGCTGGTCCCGATTCAACCCAAGTGTGCTCTGCTCGAGCGTTCCCCGATTAAATCAGACACAGGGATACAGATGAAAATCTATAAAATACACACCCTAGTATAACATGTCCACATGAGTCCATATAATGCAATTTCCACAACATCAGTTGTGGCCAATCACAGCACAGAGTTCTGTTTTCACAAGCTGTAAGGGCTGGGCTCAGCCCTCCCTTCTCAGCGCTCAGCTGTTGGTAAATTGCCAGCACTCATCGTTCCAGAGTGCATCTCCTGGTGATAATTTCCTGCTCCTCAGCTAGTTCCTTCTGGGTATTTAAACTGCCTGGTTCATTTTGCTGCCATTGTGCTATGTGCTAGGTGTCCAGTGTGCCCCCTGTGCCTTTAAGGAGGACTGAGCTGCCTCCTGGCCCACCTGCGCCTCATCCATCAATTAGAATGCATGTGATCCTACTGTGGATACACTCTTAAACTTAGTAGTGGTAGGACTGCAAGCTATACACAGGGTGCCTTGCTGGGGCCTTGCAGCTTACACATGCATTTGCAAATGCATGCTAACTAAACCCCTGTTTTTAACGCAGGTTAGTTAGTTCAGGTTAATTTGGTTGGTTGGTTGGTTGGTAAGTTGAGCTTCAAATTCTTTGCTGTGTTCTTGGTAAAGACTTGCCTTGCTGACGTCCCTTCTGGTTCCTGATCTTGTTTGCTGTCTCCAACTACGCTGATCTCTGGCTTCCTGATTTACTGGCTTTCACCGACTACCTAATTTGATTTCCGAACCCTGGCTATGCTTTGACTACATTTACTATTTGTACCATTTTTACCACTTTATTAAAAGGTGTGATTTTTACTGCATTTTCTGTCTCAGTCTAATTCATGGTTTCTGACAGTAGGTGAAGGTCATGAATTCAGAAGATGCAGGCAATCCACCTAGTGGTAATATTTTTTCCAGATTGAATAAGCAGGATCACCGCATGGATCAGTTTGCCATAGCGTTACAGACGCTCCTGATTTGCACTGCTCACTTGGATCCTTCCACTGTGGCTGTTCCGGTACAACAGGTGGGGCAATCCATCTCTGCGGCTTCTTCAGTCTTTGTGAAGGTACCCACCTTGAATATTACCTCTGTAAGAGGTATGTCTGGTTCCGTTCTGCTTCCCTATCGATTTGGGTGTTATCCAGTTCAATGCAGAGGGTTTCTCAACCAGGTTGGGATATACTTTAAGATACTGCCTTAGGTGTTCCCCATGGAACGCTTCTGTCTCAATGTCCTACCTCTGAGAGTGCTATGCATTCTTGTGGGTACTTTTCCAAGAAATTTTCACCTGGGAATGCAATTACAAGATTGGGTACTAATCTTAATGAACTAATCTTAATTAACTAATTAACTAATCTTAACTAAAATTGGGTACCTGCTGTTAGCAGAGCTCAAGTCCTGCGGGAACGTGTGGGAACGGAGTTCCTGCACTTCTTTCACAACAGGAACTCAGTTCCCTTTTCAGGACTAGAACAGCCGAGCCGCCCGAGCCAATCCTTCACTAAGCGGCGATGCCCAGCTCGAGTCACTGTCAGGGGCAGGCGAACCTTAGTAATCCTTTATGTTACTGGCTGCTTCCTGTATATGGATTCATCAGGTAGTGTACGGGTATTCCGTCACTTCCTCGATGCCTCAATGTTTCCTGGGAGCTTTTGTCGTTGTTCCCAGGAGAAATTGCGGATGCGGAGGCCTGCCGCGAGTTATCGCGGGATTTGAGTGGAGTGGATCTTGGGTGGGAGTTGAAGTGATTAAAACTTTTGATTACAAATGCAAATAAACCAAAAACCAATAGATAACTACACTTTTCATGTATGTATTAATTTATGAAAAAAATATTTAAAACAATTATTGTGATTTTTAAACTGTATAGAACATAAATAAACAGAAAAAAAGCCCTCATTGCCAACGCAGCACCATAACCTTCACATAACTAGGAATAAACACATTAATAATGCGCACTTTACTTGAACCTAGACCCTGAAGGGTTTCTCCTCCATTCCACAACAGCAATCAGAATCAGAGCACTGAAATGCTGGAGTCTCAAATATTTTATAGTTTTTATCATGTAAATGTATAACGGCGCTTTTATTAAACATTTGCATGCAATTGTACTTGTCCCCGCTGCCTAGGAAAAAAAATGCAGACAAGTTACCAATTCTGAAAATAAACGTTGCAGCATGGTCCTGTGTGTGCAACCCTCTTTGCTGTAAACAACAATCAGGGTGGCTAAAATAGACCATGAAAGTCATATAGTGGATGAGTGTAAAAATAAAATCCCAAGAAAACAGTAAGAAAGTGAAGCCCCATAAGAGACGATGAAGGGAATTTCGTTCCAAAAGACAAGGAGAAGGGAAATGTTCTAAATGCATTCTTCTCCTCGGTTTTCACAAAGGAAAAGGGGGATATAATATCCAAGACTGTAATGGTAATAACACGTCACAGTATGCACCCCGTGTGGCTAACAGAAGACAGTATCTGAAAATGACTTGAAAAAATGTAACATTAACAAACTACCAGGACCAGATTACACCCGAGAGTCCTTAAGGAACTCAGTCAGGTTATAGATAGACTGTTGTTCCTAATTTTTATGAGAAGAAGAAGAAGACGATAGAAGATAGAAGATAGAAGATAGAAGATAGAGGATAGAAGATAGAAGATAGAAGATAGAAGATAGAAGATAGAAGATAGAAGATAGAAGATAGAGTTAAGGTTAGGCACAATTAAGGTCGAATCTGTAATTGAAGGCTTATGGTGTCTGTCGAATGTTCTAAGAAGAAAAAAAAAAAAAAGATTCGCGCGCTGGCTTACTTTGTTCCTGGATCCAGCGATGCCACCGCGCTGTGTGAGCGAGCGAGACCTCGCTCGATTCACACAGTGTCCCTGTGTGCCGTCGATCTCCGTTCCCTGCGACGTTATGACGCACGGGGGCGGAGATCGGCGCCAAATTCAAAAAGGTAAACAAACACATTACATACAGTATACTGTAATCTTATAGATTACAGTACTGTATGTAAAAAATACACACCCCCTTTGTCCCTAGTGGTCTGCCCAGTGTCCTACATGTTCTTTTATATAATAAAAACGGTTCTTTCTGCCTGCAAACTGTAGATTGTCCATAGTCAATAATGAATAATTTTTATTAAAATTATATTATTATTTGTTATAATTATTTATAATTATATATTATATTATAATTTATCATTTTGTTTTTAAAAAAATGTCATACCTGGGATGCCTATAAGGCCCCATACACACGGGAGTATTTATCCGCAGGTACGGTGCAGCGGACCGTTTCCGCGGATAAATCCTCTCGAGGATTTCAGCAGATTTTAATGCGATGGAGTGTACTCACCATCGCATTGAAATCCGCGCCGAAATCCTCTGGCGATGACGTGTCGCGCCGTCGCCAGTGATTATGACGCGGCGACGTGCGCGACGCTGTCATATAAGGAATTCCACGCATGCGTTGAATCATTGCGACGCATGCGGGGGATCCCTTCGGACGGATGGATTCGGTGAGTCTGTACAGACCAGCGGATCCATCCGTTGGGATGGATTCCAGCAGATGGATTTGTTCTGCATGTCAGCGAATATCCGATCTGCTGGAATCCATCCCAGGGGAGATATATCCGCGGATAAAGATCCGCTGGCGTGTACACACCATAGGATCTATCCGCTAAAACCCATTTGCTGGGATTTATCTGCGTATGGATTCTATGGTGTGTATGGGGCCTTAGTCTCTTGTTTGGTCAGATTTAAGTGAGTTATTCCTAAGAATTACAGGCCTACAGTATAAAACGCCAAATTTCCTTGCAAATAATGGTACCGCTTTCAGCATGTTTTTTCTGAAATAATCATACCGCCTGGGAGGTTAAGGTTTGCACAATCGACCGCAACGAAAACGAAAATAAAGCATTTGTTTATGTCGGATCTTTCGGTTTTCGTTTTCTGTGCTTTCGTTATCGTTTGTTAAAACGATAACGAAAATACCTGAAATTCGGATGAAAATGCATTCGGACGAAAACGAATGCACATGTCTACTAACAGGAATGGTACCAGATGATTGGAGAGAAGCCAACATGGTACCAATATTTAAGAAGGGGCAGAGGCATATACCTGGAAACTACAAGCCAGTCAGTCTAACATCGATAGTATGTAAATTATTGGAGGGGATGATAAGGGACCATATCCAAGAAATTGCTCATAAAAACTGCATCATTAGTAGTAATCACTCAGCATGGATTCATGAAGGATTGTTCTTGCCAGACCAATCTATTAACATTTTATGAGGAAGTGTGCTGCCATCTAGATAAAGGAAGGCCTGTAGATGTCGTATATCTGGATTTTGCAAAGGCATTTGATACAGTCCCCATAAACATTTACTTTACAAACTGAGGTCTGTCGGCATGGACCATAGGGTGGTAATAAATAGCAAGCACTGGGCTGGGGTTGTAAGTGGGGTCCCCCAAGGATCTGTCCTGGGACCAATTCTGTTTAATTTATTTATAAATGATATAGAGGTTGGGAAAAACAGCTCAATCTCAGTGTTTGTGGATGATACAAAGCTAAACGGAACAATAACTTTACAACAGGATGTTGAAACCTTACAGGAGACCCTCAATAAAATAATGGGGTGGGCAACTACATGAAAAATTAAGTTTAATGTTGAAAAATTTAAAGTAATGCATTGGGGTGCTAAAATTATAAACACAAGTTACTCACTAGGAGAACCTCTGGGGAAATCTAGAATGGAGATTGGGGGTCCTAGTAGATGATAATCAGCAATGGCATCCAATGCCAAGCTGCTGCAAGCAAAGCAAACAGAATATTGGTATGTATTAAAAAGGGGATTTACTCCAGAAATAAAAGTATAATCCTGCCACTTTATAAAACTCTGGTTCACCCAAACCTAGAGTATGCCATCCAGTTCTGGTCCCCAGTCCTCAGGAGGGCAACAAAACGAATAAAGGGACTGGAGGACCTCAGTTATGGGGAAAGACTACAAGCATTAAACCTATTCTCTCTGGAGAAGAGACGCTTGAGAGGAGATACGTATTATAGAGATATACAAATACCTTACTGGTGGCGACCCTAGCATAGGGAAAAAACATTTCAGTGGGAGGGAGTTTAAAAAGACACGTCGGCATTTATTGATACTGGAGGAGAAGCGGTTTAACCACTACAGCCCCGGAAGGATTTACCCCCTTCCTGACCAAGCATTTTTTGCGATTCGTCACTGCATGGCTTTAGCTGACAATTGCGCGGTCGTGCGACGTTGTACCCAAACAAAGTTCATTTCCTTTTTTTCCCACAAATAGAGCTTTGTTTTGGTAGTATTTGATCAATTGCATTGTTTGCCCTATAAGCAAAAAAGGATTGGCAATTTAAAAAAAAAAGCAATATTTTTAACTTTTTGCTATAATAAATATCCACAAAAAATATATAAAAATATGAATTTCTTCTTCAATTTAGGCCGATATGTATTCTTTTACATATTTTTGGTAAAAAAAAAAACGGCAATAAGTGTATATTGATTGGTTTCCGCAAAAGTTATAGCGTTTACAAAATAGGGGATAGATTTATGGCATTTTTATTATAATTTTTATTTTCTTACTAGTAATGGTGGCGATCTGCGATTTTTATTGGGACTGCAACATTATGGCGGACACTTTTGACACTATTTTGGGGCCATTGACAGTTATACAGCGTTTAGAGCTACAAATAGCCACTGCTTACTGTATAAATGACACTGGCATGGAAGGGGTTAAACTCTAGGGGCGATCCAGGGGTTAAATGTGTTCCCTCAGCGTGTTCTAACTGTAGGCCGGATGGGCTCACTACAACATGACAGAGATCACTGCTCCCCATAGGCGTGCGCACAGGGTGTGCCAGGTGTGCTCAGGCACACCCTAATCACCCTGTGCAGCACAGATTCCCCCTACTGCCATGGCTCCCATCTTTCCCCCTGCAGCACTGCCAGCTTCCCTTCTCTCCTATTGGTTGTTGCAGCTGGGATGTTTTAGGAGTGGGAAACGGGCCAGTAAATATGTAATTTACCGGCCCATCCCCTTTCTGAATGAACACCGTGAGTGATCAGTAGTGTGTGCTTGGGCTTTGGGGTGCACACCCTAATGCAATAGGCTGTGCACACCTATGCTGCTCCCGATGACAGATCCTGTTCTGCCTCTCCTTGCGGCAATTGCGGGCCGCCGGCAAACATCGATTTCGCAGAACCTGCGGAAATGCTCCCGTGGCAAACGGCGGGTGGCACGCTAGGCGGAAACTTCAAAGGGTACAGGAACTCCCAATAGGTGTATCTTAATTGATTTGTGTGAAATGTATAGCATCTACAAACTATGGTATAAATACTGTAATATGCTAATGACACTGGCTGGGAAGGGGTTAACATCTAAGGGTCATCAAGGGGTTGACTATGTGCCTAACAAGTGTAATGTGTGCTGCTTTTACTTACTGATCTGGCTGTTGTTTCTCCCTGCTTTTTAGGGAGAAGGAACAGCCAGATCGCTGTTCTCTGTATGCAGAGTTTTGTGTGTTTGTAAATACAGAACTCGGTGTGTGATTGAACACAGTTATCAGCAAGTTTCAGCCATTGGTTGAAATATGCTGCCAACAAACTCATGCTCTGTCCAGTCACAGCATGAGTCGGCAGGGGGTGTGTGCATGCATGCCCCAAACCCGGAAGTAAACTGGCAAGGTACATGTACATTGATGAGCTTGTTTAGTGCTGATTGGGTCTGATGGGAAAAGTGGGGATTTAGTGTGCTTAGAGGAGGGGAGGAGCTCAGTAGTCCAAAAAAAATGTCAGGAGGTAGAGCAGTGGCGCAGAGTCAGCATATCTCTGGTAGGGATGAGCTTCGTATTCGAGTCAAACTCATGTTCGATTTGAACATCGTATGTTCGATCGTTCGTTGAAATACGAACAAAACAGGTCGTACGCACCAAATTTGAGTTACGTTTCACAGACCATAATTCACTGCGGCATCGGTGGCTGATGATTGGCCAAGCATGCACTATGACCCGCATGCTTGACCAATAACAGCTTGCAAAAAACGGAGAGCTACAATTGGCCAAAACCAGGGTGGCTTTGGCCAATTATGGCTCAGGGGGTTTAGTACCCCCTGAGCCTGCAGGTTGGGCTTGTGTAGTGTGTTACGGTGGTTAGGAGAGGACAGAGAGTATCATTTTTTCTAGGTAGATAGAGCAGGCAGGCTAGTCAGTTAATGTTAGTGTGTAGAGGATGTATATACATCCCAGGTGTTGTACATATATTTATACACTGTATAGTTTAGCTAGATCAGTTCTTCCTAATTTACTGGCAGGCAGGTTATTGTGCTAGCTGCAGTATTCTTACGTGGTTTATCGCCTGTGTCCTCTGTAGTTTGCACATCAAGCTACTTGGTGTGTACTGGGCGTGTCCTCTGTAGTTTGCACCTAAAGATTCAGGAGCAGTGATTTTAATGATGCTTAAATAAAAAAATAAAAAAAAAATAAATGAAAAATTAGTTTAAATATTGTACCTGCTGGGTGTCTATAGTATGCCTGTGAAAACGTCTTTGAGAACCCGGGTCTTGCCCCAGGGAACATGTATCAATGGAAAAAAAGTTTTAAAAAGGTTGTTTTTTCAGGAGAACTTTTTTTCCATTAATACATGTTCCCTGGGGCAAGACCCGGGTTCTCAAAGACGTTTTCACAGGCATACTATAGACACCCAACAGGTACAATATTTAAAGGAATTTTTCCTTTTTTTTTTATTTTTTTATTTAAGCATCATTAAAATCACTGCTCCTGAAAAAGACCGTTTTTAACCACTTCCAGACCGCTGTACGTCTTTATACGGCCTAACTTTAAAGATAGATATCTCGGTAACGGCAGCAGCTGCTGCCACAACCGAGGTATGCATCTTTAGTGTCAAGGGTCCGGTACATGATAACGGCGGTCTCTGCGGCGTATTCGCCGCGAGATCGCCGTTATCGGCGGCAGGAGAGGGCCCCCCCCCCTCCCGCCGCTCTCCCGCGCCCTCCGCCGCTCACCGGAGCCGTCGGTAGCGGCGGAGGAGATCGCGACCGTTCGGCAGCTGTGCGGGGTTGCGAGTGAAGGAAAAATCTCCTTCACCCGTCCCCATAGCTCTGCTGGGTGGAAGTGACGTCAAAACGTCAGTCCCGCCCAGCCTCTTAAAGAAACATTTTTTTTTTTGTCATTTGAAAAAATGACATTTTCAATTTTTTTTATTTTTTTTTGCATTTGCATTTAAGCCTAAATATGAGATCTGAGGTCTTTTTGACCCCAGATCTCATATTTAAGAGGACCTGTCATGCTTTTTTCTATTACAAGGGATGTTTACATTCCTTGTAATAGGAATAAAAGTGATAATTTTATTTTTTATTTTTTTCCAGTGTAAAAAATAATAAAATAAATAAAAATAAATAAGAAAAAAAAAATTTTTTTAAAGCGCCCCGTCCCGACGAGCTCGTGCGCAGAAGCGAACGCATTCGCGAGTAGCGCCCGCATATGAAAACGGTGTTCAAACGACACAAGTGAGGTATCGCCGCGATCGTTAGAGCGAGAGCAATAATTATAGCCCTAGACCTACTCTGTAACTCAAAAAATGCAACCTATAGAATTTTTTAAACGCCGCCTATCGAGATTTTTAAGGGTAAAAGTTTGACGCCATGCCACGAGCGGGCGCAATTTGTAAGCGTGACATGTTGGGTACAATTTTACTCGGCGTAACATTATCTTTCACAATATATAAAAAAATTGGGCCAAATTTATTGTTGTCTTATTTTTTAATTCAAAAAAGTGTTTTTTTTCCAAAAAAAGTGCGCTTGTAGGACCGCTGCGCAAATATGGTGTGACAAAAAGTATTGCAATGATCGCCATTTTATTCTCTAGGGTATTAGAAAAAAAATATATATAATGTTTGTGGGTTTTAAGTAATTTTCGAGCAAAAAAAACTGTTTTAGTCTTGTAAACACCAAATCTGAAAAAAAAAAAAAGTAGAGAAGTGGTTAAAACTTTTCTTCCATTGATACATGTTCCCTGGGGCAAGACCCGGGTTCTCAAAGACGTTTTACGACAATAACTTGCATATTAGGCTTTAAAATGAGCACTTTTGAATTTGAACGTTCGAATCCTATAGACGTCAATGGGGTTCTAAATGTTCGCGCGAACGTTCGGTCCGTTCGAAGGTTCTGGTGCGAACCGAACGGGGGGGTGTTTGGCTCATCCCTAATCTCCGGGTTCATGCCCTACTGATGCTGTGCGGTCATGTAACAAAGCAGTGGTTAGTGGACTGTAAAGATGGGCATACGCTAGTAAAATTTTGTTTGTAATTTTCAATTTGAAGAACATTTGTTCGCCTTTCTATCCATTAGCATGGTCAAATTGATGTTCATGACTGTAGTAATGAGAACATTTCGAAAAGAGCAGGATGGACACTTTTTCTCGAGCAAACAAATTTCCAACAGTAAATGTGAGTTCTATTCGGGGAAAGTCCATTTATTTCAGAATTGAATGTTAATAGCAAACAAAATTTTGAAGTGCTTTCAAAAGACTTTCTTCAAGTCATCAAATATGTAAATTTTCATATGAATGTTTGTATTAATTTTAGCTCAAAAATGTACTAGTTTACGGCCATCTTAAGAGTAATAAGCATTACTTTACCTTTGTAAAACAGTTCCTGACCACGCGCATCAAAAGTGAAGGTACAGTGAGGAAAATAAGTATTTGAACACCCTACTATTTTGCAAGTTCTCCCACTTGGAAATCATGGAGGGGTCTGAAATTGTCATCGTAGGTGCATGTCCACTGTGAGAGACATAATCAAAAAAAAAAATCCAGAAATCACAATTTATGATTTTTTAACTATTTATTTGTATGATACAGCTGCAAATAAGTATTTGAACACCTGTCTATCAGCTAGAATTCTGACCCTCAAAGACCTGTTAGTCTGCCTTTAAAATGTCCACCTCCACTCCATTTATTATCCTAAATTAGATGCACCTGTTTGAGGTCATTAGCTGCATAAAGACACCTGTCCACCCCATACAATCAGTAAGAATCCAACTACTAACATGGCCAAGACCAAAGAGCTGTCCAAAGACACTAGAGACAAAATGGTACACCTCCACAAGGCTGGAAAGGGCTACGGGGAAATTGCCAAGCAGCTTGGTGAAAAAAGGTCCACTGTTGGAGCAATCATTAGAAAATGGAAGAAGCTAAACATGACTGTCAATCTCCCTCGGACTGGGGCTCCATGCAAAATCTCACCTCGTGGGGTCTCAATGATCCTAAGAAAGGTGAGAAATCAGCCCAGGACTACACGGGAGGAGCTGGTCAATGACCTGAAAAGAGCTGGGACCACCGTTTCCAAGGTTACTGTTGGTAATACACTAAGACGTCATGGTTTGAAATCATGCATGGCACGGAAGGTTCCCCTGCTTAAACCAGCACATGTCAAGGCCCGTCTTAAGTTTGCCAATGACCATTTGGATGATCCAGAGGAGTCATGGGAGAAAGTCATGTGGTCAGATGAGACCAAAATAGAACTTTTTGGTCATAATTCCACTAACCGTGTTTGGAGGAAGAAGAATGATGAGTACCATCCCAAGAACACCATCCCTACTGTGAAGCATGGGGGTGGTAGCATCATGCTTTGGGGGTGTTTTTCTGCACATGGGACAGGGCGACTGCACTGTATTAAGGAGAGGATGACCGGGGCCATGTATTGCGAGATTTTGGGCAACAACCTCCTTCCCTCAGTTAGAGCTTTAAAGATGGGTCGAGGCTGGGTCTTCCAACATGACAATGACCCGAAGCACACAGCCAGGATAACCAAGGAGTGGCTCTGTAAGAAGCATATCAAGGTTCTGGCGTGGCCTAGCCAGTCTCCAGACCTAAACCCAATAGAGAATCTTTGGAGGGAGCTCAAACTCCGTGTTTCTCAGCGACAGCCCAGAAACCTGACTGATGTAGAGAAGATCTGTGTGGAGAAGTGGGCCAAAATCCCTCCTCCAGTGTGTGCAAACCTGGTGAAAAACTACAAGAAACGTTTGACCTCTGTAATTGCAAACAAAGGCTACTGTACCAAATATTAACATTGATTTTCTCAGGTGTTCAAATACTTATTTGCAGCTGTATCATACAAATAAATAGTTAAAAAAATCATACATTGTGATTTCTGGATTTTTTTTTTTGATTATGTCTCTCACAGTGGACATGCACCTACGATAACAATTTCAGACCCCTCCATGATTTCCAAGTGAGAGAACTTGCAAAATAGCAGGGTGTTCAAATACTTATTTTCCTCACTGTAACTGTTTTTTTCAGACCTGCCATTTATTTGTACAATAATAATGTGTATTGCCCACTAACTATGCAGCTTAGAGCTACCCAATGAATTTGCATTTTTTCCCAAAAGGCGCATCCAAATTCTCTTTTTTAGGTTCCAGTACAGAGAGGATTTGTGGGATATTTGTGGCAAAAATATACAATAAACCAGCTTTATAATGCTACAAACCAACCTTGCTCTTGACACCACAAACTCAAACATAGCAGCAAATATGTGTTGTTTCCCTTCAGAATGAATATATGTGAACAACTACAATTGAGAGATTGATTTCACTGTTAAAGCGGGGGTTCACCCTATCGACGAAAAAAAAAAAAAAAAATTTCTTTTACCTTAAAATCAGGCATTGTAGCGCGAGCTACAGTATGCCTGTCCCGAATTTTTTACCCCCGTACTCACCTTGTAGTCGTACATCGAAGATACCGGGGAATGGGCGTGCCTATGGAGACGGAGGATGATTGACGGCCGGCTCTGGCGCGTCACGCTTCTCCGGAAATAGCCGAAATAGGCTTGGTCTTCACGACGCGTGCGTATAGCCTGTGCGCAGGCGCCGTGAAGAGCCGAGACCTACTCCGGCTGTCTTCGGGGAGAGTGACGTGCCAGGGCCGGCCGTCAATCATCCTCCCTCTCCATAGGCACGCCCATTCCCCGCGGGAGCCGAAATCTACGATGTCCGATTACAAGGTGAGTCCGGGGTTAAAAAAATCGGGACAGGCATACTGTAGCTCGCGCTACAATGCCTGTCTCGATGGTAAAATGTGTCGGGGGGGTGAACAGGGGCGTACCTAGAGCATTTGGCACCCGGGGCGGATCCAATATCTGGCACCCCCCCACACGTTAAAATGTAAAAACACCCCACTGTGCCCCCTGCATACATCTGCATCCTTCAATATCCTTTTTTGTTACTACTGTGTACCCCTCTCCACAACTGCACCTCTGGACCCCTTTACATTGCACAGCACCCTGCATTACTGGACCCCTTTACATTACACAGCACCCTGCATCACTGGACCCCTTTACATTACACAGCCCCCTGCATCACTGGACCCCTTTACATTACACAGCCCCCTGCATCACTGGACCCCTTTACATTACACAGCCCCCTGCATCACTGGACCCCTTTACATTACACAGCCCCCTGCATCACTGGACCCCTTTACATTACACAGCCCCCTGCATCACTGGACCCTTTACATTACACAGCACCCTGCATCACTGGACCCCTTTACATTACACAGCACCCTGCATCACTGGGCCCCTTTACATTACACAGCCCCCTGCATCACTGGACCCCTTTACATTACACAGCCCCCTGCATCACTGGACCCCTTTACATTACACAGCATCCTGTATCACTGGACCCCTTTACATCTCACAGCCCCCTTCACCTCTGGACCCTTTTACATTACACAGCCCCCTGCACCACTGGACCCCTTTACATTACACAGCCGCCTGCATCACTGGACCCTTTACATTACACAGCACCCTGCATCACTGGACCCCTTTACATTACACAGCACCCTGCATCACTGGGCCCCTTTACATTACACAGCCCCCTGCATCACTGGGCCCCTTTACATTACACAGCCCCCTGCATCACTGGACCCCTTTACATTACACAGCCCCCTGCATCACTGGACCCCTTTACATTACACAGCATCCTGTATCACTGGACCCCTTTACATCTCACAGCCCCCTTCACCTCTGGACCCTTTTACATTACACAGCCCCCTGCACCACTGGACCCCTTTACATTACACAGCCGCCTGCACCTCTGCACCCCTTTACATCACATAGCCCCCTGCACCTCTGGACCCTTTTACACTACACAGCCCTCTGCACCCCTTTACATTACACAGCACCCTGCACCTCTGGACCCTTTTACATTACAAAGCCACCTGCACCTCTGGACCCCTTTACATTACACAGCACCCTGCATCACTGGCCCCCTTTACATCTCATAGCCCCCTGCACCTCTGGACCCTTTTACAATACACAACACCCTGCATCACTGCACCCCTTTTACATTACACAGCCACCTGCACCTCTGGTGATGTCAGCTAAAAAGAAAAAAAAAGAAAACATTTTTTTTTTTTTTTTTTTTTTAAATCGGGATGGTGTCACCCCTCTAGTGGGTGTCACCCGGTGCGGCCCGCACCCCCCGCACCCCCCTAGCAACGCCACTGGGGGTGAACTACCGCTTTAACTGATTCACAATATGTGGGTGGAAGTGTTGACTGCAAATAGAAGTGACATCGAAATTCTGAGAATATGATTGATAGCAGGACGTTTATAGAAACATCTGCTGAACTCTATATATGTAGTTCAAATAAATAGTGTATATGACTATCTATCTATCTATCTATCTATCTACATCACAAGTGTCAAACACAAGGCCCGTGGGATGAATCCGGCCCTCCAGGCCATTTCATCTGGCCCTCGCACCTCTCTTTCATCTGCGACAACCTCCTTGTTCTTGCCCCCACCTTGTCTCACCAGTCGGCAGCAGAGAGGAGGACAGTTCTCCTCTGCCAGTTCCTGCTCTTCTCTGTGCAGCTGCAGAGAGGCTCATGTCTGCCCCCCTCCCCATCTCAACAGTTGGCAGTAGAGAGGAGGCCAGAACTCCTTCTACTGATCCTGTGCCTCCTACAGATCTAGCTGCAGCACCCCATGGTCACCGCTCTCTCCTGGTCTCGCTATTCCGTTGGCTCCAACCACCCTCTGATCCTCCACCAGAACCTGCACTTTTTGCTTCCCAGCTCTACCCCCAGCTTCTTCCCGGCAACAGAACAAGGTAAGGGGGGTGAACTGTGATGTAAGAGAGGGTGGGGGACTCTTGAATTCTGATGGTGGGGGGCTCTTAACATCTGGTGTAAGGTGGTGTGTGGTGCTCAACTGGCCCTTTGAGGACAACCATAATGCCCATGTGGCCCACAATGAAATTGAGTTTGACACCCCTGATCTACACTATCTAAAGTTTAACATGAGATTTCAGGCCTACTCTAAATGAAGTAATATAAATGTTCTCCTCATTTCCTATTCTGGTGACCACTTGTGACCAGGCGGTAAAGCCCCCACCATGAACATAGACTGCAAAACAAACATAGCAGATATGATGACTATCTGTCATCAAGAAGAGAAACACAGGTAATGTCTCCAATGGGGGAAGCCTTAATATAACCATGATAGACAAAAGAAAATGTCTGGCGTTCATTCCATGAGGACCGTTGACCAGAAGAGGCTTGGCTATGTTGTATACAAGTTGCCTCTTAGTATCAGTGCCGGGACAAGGTCATCCAGTGCCCAGGGCAAAAATAGAAAAATGCGTCCCCCCACCAACCCCTGCACCCTGTTGGATAGAAAAGAGGGTGTGACCGATATATCAGCATGCACCAAAATGTTTGTAACGTTTCTGGAATGCAAACTGAAAGGTCTAACATTATGGAAGTAGTTAGTTACAGTATATGCCCAGCAAGTGTCACTGACTGCAGGTCTTTCTCTGAATGTATTCAGAGAAAGACCAACACAAAATAGATGATATAATGTGGGATATTACCCCATCCTCATTGCTCAAACACCATTGAGGAAACTCCCACCACTGGCACAGTTTTAGGTGCCATTACTACCTGTTTTTTTTTTTTTTTTTGTGTTTTTTTATTAAGAGGGTGTGGGAAAGAGAAGGCTTATGAGGAGCCATTTCTGGCACCAGAACAGGTTCAGGTCAATTGAAAGCAGCTTCCAGAACCCCCAGAAATAATTTATACTCATTGCACCTAATAAGCTAATCCCCCCCCCCCAACAAAAAACATAATTTTGCCTTTCCCTATTGTCTCCAGTGCATTTTGCAAAATTGTAAATTTTGGTAAATTTCCTGATTTTGCCAAAATGTTGAGGTAATGAAAACTCTCAGGCCCCGTACACATGACCGAGTTTCTCGGCAGAATTCAGCCAGAAACTCGATCGGAGCTGTATTCTGCCGAGAAACCCTGGCCGTGTGTACACTTTCGGCCGAGGAAACCGACGAGGATCTAGTCGGGCCAAATAGAGAACATGTTCTCTATTTCCTCGTTAGTCAACGGGGAAACTTGGCTCGCCGAGATCCTCGGCGGCTTCACAAGGAACTCGACGGGCAAAACGATGTGTTTTGCCCGTCGAGTTTCTCAGACGTGTGTACGGGGCCTGAGTTTCATTTATCCGTAGCTATTGACTATTGATGCAACTGGGCTGATTGGCCCCAATGGTACTATCTCTCAGTGTAGGAATATATACTAAGCTGGAATCAAGATCATTCTGTACTCTAATGTAAGACAACTATCGATTTTACACATTTCACTTTCTAATAATGTAGATCAGATTGTTAAAATTTCATTTTTTTCTATGTAAGGTCTTCCTTAATAGCCTTCTGGTCAATGACACCTCTTACATTGTCTATGACATCATGCAAGTAGGCCAACTAGTCAACTGATCTTCAGAACTCAGTTTTGTTAGGTGCACGTGCCATCATTCTGTGAATGTTTAATGTGAAGGACGTAATCTATTTCATTATTAGCTGACCTTTTCAGTCACTTCACAACTATTAATCCACCCAGTGTGAATATTGTTTTAGGAGCATTGCAAATCCCACCGGTGTCAGCATCCAGGTGATACATTGCTGGGCTACCTCGCCGATCGATGGAGAAAGTTGAAGAGGTTACTCATTAACATGGATTTATCAAGTTCACGTTAAAATGGGAAATTAGAGCAATGAGAAACAGTATCTAAACCACACTTTGATAGCCATGTTTATGCGTATTAGAATTTCACAGAATATTTTGTTATTATCAATATGAGGATAGGAGTTGCCTATCTATAACATTCCATTTCACAGATGGTGATTTATTCTTCTAATTAGATACTCAAAAGAAGTTTCTGAAAAGATTCCCTCACAAGTCAGCCTGTAGAATCACATTGTAGGACATTAGGCCCAGATTCACAAAGCACTTACGCCGACGTATATCAAGTTACGCTGACGTAAGTGCGAATGTGCACCGCCGTATCTGTGCGCAAGACCCACAAACAGAGATGCGCCTAAAAATAGGCTTCACCCTGCCGACGTAACTTGCTTACGCCGGCATAGAGTGGGCGCACATTTAGGCTGGGCGCATAGTGCCGCTCCCATTGATTAGCTATTCAAACATGCAAATGAGGAAAATACGGCGATTCACGAACCTGCGTGCGCCTGACGCAGGCTACGAAAGGGTACGCCCGGTGTAAAGTTATGCCCCATAAAGGAGGTGCAACCCAGCATCAGACATGCAAAGGTCTGCACCAAGGAACACAAGCCGGCGCATTTTACGTTCGACGTGTGTCTGGCTGGGCATAGGTTACGTTCACGGTGTACGCAGTGATCCGGCGTATCTTAGGCAGTTGTTCCGACGTGGTTGTGAGCAGGCGCAGGGGGATGCGTCCACGTTACGGCGCATGCGCAGTTCGTTATAAATACTTGTCTGGCGCTCGGCCCATCATTTGCATGGGGTCACGCCTCATTTGCATGGGTCACGCCCACTTCCACCTACGCCGGCCTGTGCCTTTGATACCCACGCCATGCTGGTGCAGCGTTGGGAGCACTGGCTTTCTGAATTCCATGCTTGCCTCTCTGCGCTGCGTCACCGTAGTGTACATGGGTTACTCTAGGGCGGCGTAATGTGCGCCGTGCTCTCTGTGAATCTGAGCCTAAATATGTAATGAGAGTTCGGTGGGCATCTATACAGATGGAGAGCCATATTTTCAGAAGGAATTACACTATAGCAAGGCAAAGTTCTTCACTACAATATTCCAGATGCTCCACATTGCCGTCTTTCACTGTAACCTCCAAAATGGGTACCACAAGCTCCAGGGCCTCACACCTGACATTGTGGCTTAGGACAGAAACTCGGCTGAAAGATAGTTGTCCACTAGGCAAGTGCTAATAAAATATGTTGGCCTGGTGTCGAAATACACCATTCAGAGAAAGACCTGCAGTCAGTGACATTTGCTGGGCATATACTGTAACTACCTACTTTCATAACCAACTTTCTTTTGTGACTCTGAGATGCTATGTGACTTAATTGTAAAAGCCGCAAAGAAAGTTGATGCTGGAAGATGAATCACAGTAAAATATGTCCTTTAGAAACACTCATCTTACTAATCAATGCAGCAATTTGCATGCTACACTTTCTTTAGCCAACAGAAAGTATTCCTTATCACGAAAGGGCCAGATAGTTGTGTTTCCCCTACAGCCAAAGAGTACAAGTCTTCTCCTGGCCCAACCTAACATATTGTACTTCCTCTGTAATGGACAAGACCTCTCTAGAGCACAACAATTTACCAGCTTTCTACCAGTGCCTCTTCGGTGAGGATAGCCGACCATCTTCTCTGTTTAGGCCTGATGGAGGAGCTAATTATTCGAAGACCTTCTGAGGCCTCAGAAGAAGTCACATGACGAAACGCACGTAAGGCATAGCTATCTCATGCGCAATCACATAACTTCCGGCTGTTGAGTGCGGAGCAGTGGAACGCACGCCGACTCTCAGCCTTTTCAGATAGTGTGTGTATTTTTTGTTTTATCTGCATGTATACAGCATTTATTTGATGCGATTTGGATCGCCTTTTTTAAATATATAATTGTTTTAAATAATCCATTGGAATTACACCATGCCAGTTCGTTTTTTTCTGCTTTTATGAGGATACCAGGAGCTGACATGCTGGGAGAGAGGTAAACGAAGCACAGCTGAAAAATCGGGTCAAGTGGACTGGGAGCCCAGGAGTCTAAGCAGAGGAGCAGTGACCAGACTTAGGCCCCTTTCACACGGTCAGACCGTTCAGGTCCCCCTTATATTGTCCATAGGTGTTTGAGGTTCAGGGCAATCACAATATAAATAAATAAATATATATATATATATATATATATATATATATATATATATATATATATATATATATATATTGCTTTTTCCTTTTCTTTGATATTTAGCACATGCTGTTTATATTCAGTCATGGTATTGGATATGGTTTAACACTTAGTGCACTTGAGGTTTTATACCAAACCCACATGGACCAACATCACCCACTGAAGGATGACACGAGTTGGGATTACCTTTTTAGGCTGTTCACCACACTCTGAGGAACAACTTCTTTTTGAGATCACAAAAGATAGGATTGACCGAGCATTAACCACTTATTGTACATACAATTTTTTACTGAGTGCCCCCAGGAAAAGCGACTCCCATTTGACTCGCTCTTCATAGGTGGCATATAGCATTAGGTTTACTTGACACAATCACTATATATAACTTTATCACCTTGGATGTATCACTACCAGCTTGGACACGTCACCCAACGTCAAGTGGTAGTGGATTTTATTTCATTTTATTTTTACCATTATTATTTTTTACACTACCAAAAGCTAACCTATGGAAGAATTTAACTATACCTTTACCCACATTACCATTTAATTGGAGGGCAGCGCAATACACCCCAATATCACACATCTTTTACACAATTTAGATCCCTTTTACTAGGGACCTCCAGGGGAGGCAGAAGTCCAGGAAAATTTCCTAAGCGCGGATTTAATAAATACGTAGCAATTTTTTTGTTTACGAACAGTAAATAGAAAATAAATACCGTAATAATCGCGCTAAATAATACATGTGAAGTCCATAGGTGAATCCATATGGATTATATTCATCTGTACAAAAATGTCCACAAGCAATGCGCTAATCTTCCCCCAGGACGACGTCATTTGTGACAAAACACGTAGGGAAATGCGACGTGCTGACGTCACCATGTCTCTCATGTGCCCGACGGACCAAATTCAGGTGCTTTTACTCACTGCTGTGAGGGTTATATATGTATTTACTTAATAAACCCACCAAGGATTTCATGCTATATGGAGTTTTTAGTGCCCAACTCCTATCCAACTTACTGAGTGTCATCGGAAGTGTGGAGAAGCCCTGAGATGTGGAGAAAGGCCTCAGCTGGGTTTTAAGCCACGGGCATACACCAACCCCCTATAATAAGGGGTCTACAGAAGCTAGTAAGCAGTTTCTACTGCTGATGGTGGATTCACTGTGTTTTTTGGCGATGGATGATGGACACTGCCATTAAAGAGACCGATTCATTATCACATTGCTTGTGGACATTTTTATACAGATGAATATAATCCATATGAATTCACCTATGGACTTCACATTTATTATTTAGCGGGATGCTTTTTTAGAAAGTAAAAAAAAAGTGTTTTTTGTTCGAAATGTTTGGTCTTTTTTTGTTGTTTAACCATTTCAATACCAGGCACTTACACCCCTTCCTGCCCAAGCCAATTTTCAGCTTTCTGTTTAAATGTCAATTGTGCAGTCATGATACTCTTTACCCAAACAACATTTTTATCATTTTGTTCCCACAAATAGAGCTTTCTTTTGGTGGTATTTGATCACCTCTGCGGTTTTTATTTCTTGTGCTAAACCAAAAGGCTGCAATGATGGGTACTTATGGTTGGCACTGATAGGCGGCACTGCTGGGCACTGATGAGCACTGATAGGCGGCACTGCTGGGCATTGATACGTGGCACTGATGGGCACTAATATGTGGCACTGATAGATGGCACTGATAGGCATCCCTGGTGGTACTGGCACTGATAGTCATTGTGGATGGGCACAGATTGACATTTCCCTGGTGATCTAGGGGGGCATACCTGGTGTGGATAGCCCCTTAGACCAGTGTGGATGGCCATCCCTGGTGGTCCCGGTGCCATCCTGGTGGTCCTGGGCGGGCATCCGAGGGGGGGCTGCGCTGATAAACAGCACAGACCTCCCCTGTCAGGAGAGCAGCCGATTGGCTCTCCTCTACTTGCGTCTGTCAGACACGAGTGAGGAAAAGCCGATCATCGGCTCTTCCTGTTTACATTGTGATCAGCCGTGATTGGACAAGGCTGATCACGTGGTAAAGAGCCTCCGTTGGAGATCGATGTAGCGGTGTGTCAGACTGACATGTCGCACCAAGATTGCCACGATGCACGCCCCCACGGGCGCGCGGCGGTTGTTATCCTGTTGGATGTCATATGACGCCCAGTCAGGATAACTGAACCACCGCTCGGCCGTCATTCTGCTATAGGCCGGGCGGGAAGTGGATAATAGAAAACAAAACAGTGGTGATCAAATGCCACCAAAATAAAGCTATATTTGTGGGGGGGGGGAGTGATATAATAGTACAGTGGGCTGGATTCAGATACATTGGCGTTGGTCTATTCAGAAAGAGCTTGCGCCCTTAGTTACGGCGGCGTAACGTATGTGTTGCGGCGTAAGGCTGCGTAATTCAAATATGGAGAGGGGGGCGTGTTTTATGTTAATGTGTGATGACCTGACGTGATTGACGTTTTTGACGAACGGCGCATGCGCCGTCCGTGTACATATCCCAGTGTGCATTGCTCTAAATTACATCGCAAGGACGTCATTGGTTTCGACGTGAATGTAAATTACGTCCAGCCGTATTCGCGAACGACTTACGCAAACAACGTAAAATTTCAAAACTCGGCACGGGAACGACGGCCATACTTAACATTAGCTACCCCTCATATAGCAGGGGTAACTATACGCCGAAAAAAGCCGAACACAAACTACGTAAAAAAAAACGCCGGCCGGTCGTTCGTTTCTGAATCGGCGTAAATCCTCATTTGCATATTCCTCGCGTAAAAATACGGAAGCGCCACCTAGCGGCCAGCCTGGAATTGCAGCCTAAGATCCGACGGTGTAAAACACTTACACCTGGCGGATCTTAGGGATATCTATGCGTAACTGATTCTCTGAATCAGTCGCATAGATACGACCGTCGGAACTCAGAGATACGACGGCGTATCAGGAGATACGCCGTCGTATATCTTTCTGAATCTGGCCCACTAAATTTTGTTTGTGTCCAGCATTGCATGACCGAGCAAGTAGCACAGTGCTAAATAGCAAAAATTGGCCTTGTTATGAAGGGGGTAAAACCTTCCGGAGCTGAAGTGGTTAATAAAGTAACTAATAATGCAGGTGCGGGCATGACTGCTGGAAAAAAAAACGTTCTTGCATTTAATGACTTGCTTGCTGATCAGAAGCCACAAAAACAGGCTGAGGTCATAGAGAGGGCCCGGTATCCTGCTAGCAGGACTGACATTTTTAGGAATTTTAATGTTTCCTCCAACCATTACATCAAAATGAAGAAAGCAGACACCGGAAAAATATTTGGCATAATTATGTTTCTCTTTGTAGCGTTCTCATATAACCACCCACACACCCCCTTCTCGTATTGGTGGCCTAATGGTAGAAAGGGGGCCAGTCCCTTTTATTCTTCTCTCCGGCTTGCAGGTCACAATTAACTCTGACATTAAATTGGTTATTAAATTGTTCACAACTATAATGGAGGAACGCGTCTTCCTTTCACGCTGAAATGACAAGCGATGAGTCGTCTCTCTCTCTCAAATAGAAATTGATTTACTCCAGTTTTTTTCCGATCTGCTCTGTACTTGTTCAATCGCCTGCCTGTTATGTATTTCTATAATTCACCACGACGTGTTTTATTGCCATTTCTCAAACACTGCACGAATATTGAAATTTAAAGTGAAACAACAGTTTTGTTATGGAGAAGAAGGAAAAAATAAAATACCGTATTTATTGGGGTATAGCGCGCTCCCGCGTATAGCGCGCACCCCCTAAAGTTGTCCGAAATTCCTGTGGAAAAAATATTTTTGTACTTACAGTTTGGTGTCTTGCGCGGCGGCCTCGTCGGGTCGGCGTCTGTCTGTGGCTTCAGGTGTCCTCTTCGTCGGGTCCGGCGTCCTTCTGCGGCGTCCTCCACGCTCGTTTCCCGCTTTCCCGCGCCGAGTTTGAATACTGCACCGGCATATACCGAGCGCAGTACACTCGTGTATAGTCGGGCAGTCTCGGCTCCTCTTGCGCTGACGTCCTGGACGTACAGGACGTGAGCGCGAGTGTAGCCGAGACTGCCCAACTATACACGAGTGTACTGCGCTCGGTATATGCCGGCGCAGTATTCAAACTCGGCGCGGGAAAGCGGGTATCGGTGTATATCGCGCACCCACGATTTTGCCCTGATTTTCAGGGCAAAATAGTGCGCGGTAAACGCCGATAAATACGGTAACAGCAATTCCTTCAAGCCGGCTAAATAAGATTGTAAGAAATGTAGTTAATTTTCATTGCAGATCATTTTATTCTGTAGCTGGTGAGAAAATACTAGATAGTACAGTTTTTATAAAACTAAGAGGGGCATTTGTAGTTTTTGTTTTTCTTATGCACGCTGTTTTGAATGTACTGATAGGCAGTGCATCTTATTTAAAGTGTTACTAAACCCACAACAGTAAAATCACTCTGTATATGCAGTAATGCATGCTTGTTATACTCACTGTGGGACCTAAGGGGTTAATCCTCCACATTGTGTAAAAAGTCTGTTTGATCCTGTCTTCTCTAAATACAATAAAGTGCAACTGCTGTGCATAAAAAAATTAAGTGCAGAGAATAGTTGAGAGATACCTGAGAAGACTACTTACCGTATATACTCGAATATAAGCCGACCCGATTATAAGCCGGGGCACCTAATTTTACCACAAAAAAATGGGGAAAACGTATTGACTCAAGTATAAGTCTGGGGTGAGAAATGCAGCAGCTACTGTAAGTAAAAAAGAGAGTCAATAATGCCTATCTACAGCCTTACTGTGCCCATTTGCAGCCTCACTGTGTCCATCTGCATGCCTCACTGTGCCCATATTTCTTGCCTTACTGTGCCAATCTCCCTACCTGATCTGTGCTCATGTACCGGCGCTGTGTCCATCTGCAGCCTTATGATCTCCGGCGCTGTAAAATGCAGTCTAGTTGGCGGGCGTGTAGTGTAACAAAGCCCCGCCTCCTCCTCCTCCTCCTCCTCGTCAGTGACGGAACACTGACTCACTGCTGGGAAACTGAGTCAGTGTTCTGTCACGGACAAGGAGAAGGCGGGGCTTTGTTACACTACACAGTCGCTGACTAGACTGCATTTTACAGCGCTGGAGATCATAAGGCTGCAGATGGACACAGCGCCGGTACATGAGCACAGATCAGGTAGGAAGTAGGGATGAGCTTCGAGTTCGAGTCGAACTCATGTTCGAGTCGAACTCATGTTCGCCTGTTCAGCGAACAACGAACCATTAGGGGTGTTCGCGGCAAATTCGAAAAGCCGCGGAACACCCTGTTAAAGTCTATGGAAGAAATCTAAAGTGCTAATTTTAAAGGCTAATATGCAATTTATTGTCCTAAAAAGTGTTTGGAGACCTGGGTCCTGTCCCAGGAAACATGTATCAATGCAAAAAAAAGTTTTAAAAACTGCCTTTTTTCGAGAACAGTGAATTTAATAATGCTAAAAGTGAAACAATAAAAGTGAAATATTACTTTAAATTTTGTACCTAGGGGGGTGTAAAGTCAGCATGTAAAATAGCGCATGTTTCCCGTACATAGAACTGTCCCTGCACAAAGTGTCATTTCTGAAAGGAAAAAAAGTATTTTAAAACCGGACTTGCGGCTATAATGAATTGTCGGCTCTGGCAATTCAGAGCAAATTCATTCATAAAATAAATAAATAGCGTGGGGGTCCCCCCAAATTCCATTACCATGGATTTTAAGGGGAACTCCACCCCAAATTTAAAAAAAATGGGGTGGAGTTCCCCCAAAAATTCACACCAGACTCCTTATCCGAGCACGTTAACCTGGCCGGCCGCAGAAAAGAGGGGGGGACAGAGTGCGGCGAGGTCTAGTGCTAGAATTGTTGCTCACACTCTAACGCATGCGGCGATACCTCACATGTGGGTGTTTGAATGGCATTTACATATGTGGGTGGGACTTACATGTGTGTACGCTTCTGAGCGCGAGCTACCGGGGACAGGGGCGTTTAAAAAAAATGTAATTGTATTTTTATTTTACTTAATTGTTTTTATTTTTACACTTTAAAAAAAAAAAAAAAAAGATCACTTTTATTCCTATTACAAGGAATGTAAACATCCCTTGTAATAGGAATCACTGTGACAGGTCCTCTTTATGGAGAGATGTGAGATTGCGAAAAAAAAATTCACCGATCTCATGCCGACAGCCGCGATTGCGGCTTTGTTTACTTCCGGGTACCCGGGCGTGACATCACAAAGTTGCGCCCGGGCCTCCGACGGTCATAGAGATGACTGGTGACCATCTGGTCATCAGTCATCTCTATCGTCGCGAGACAGCGCCGGCCGATTCGCTCTCCGGGCCCCCGATGGCACGGGAGAGCCCGGAGAAGCGCCAGATGGCGGCGGGAGAGGGGGGACTTCCCCTCCTGCTGCCTATAAGAACGATCAAGCGGCGGAACTGCCACTATAATCGTTCTTATCGTGCAGAGAATCGCCAGCAGAAGACGGTGATATCTGAATAGGCATCATTCAGATATCACCGCACAAAGTTGAGGACGTCATATGACGTCCTCGGTAGGCAAGTGGTTAAACACTTCACTCCCTTCCTGACCATGCCAAATTTCAGCTTTTGCCACTGTCGCACTTTGAATGACAATTGCGTGGTTATACAGCACTGTACCCAGGGCCGTCTTTAACGTGGGGCAAAAGGGGAAGTTGCCCAGAGCCGAGTCATTGTTGAGGGGCCCAAAGCAGCTGCCCCTTGAGCCCCTTTTCACGGGGAGCCCTGGATGGGCATACCTGATGCAGTGGCGCAACCAAGAGCCTGGATTCCTCCAACCTCCACACCCAGCTCTGACAGCAGCCCGGAGGACAGGCAGATCGGGGGCCCCCTGAGCACCAGAAGGAGGCGCATGCAGCCAGGGACAGCTAACCACCCTCCTCTCTACTCCCAGCTCCGACAGCAGCCCATAGGACAGGTGGATCACCCCCCTGAGGACCGGCGGGGGAGGAGAAAACAAGTGGAGCCCCCCCTTTTGGGCTCCGCTTTAACTCTTCAATAAGACACAGAAGTTCAATCCAACACAATTTTACTTCAGATAACTACAGTACAGAGGATGGTTTCCAGCCTTTTCATGTGTAAGAAAACAATAACTTTCCTGAGCCCCGTCTCTGCAAAGTACTAACATTGACTGATGGAATACGGAAGAAACAGAGCGAGAGACTAGCTAGGATGAAAATAACTAACACTAAAAAGGAGGGAAGGACAGAGGAAGAAACCAAATCACCTAAGTAAACAAGTTGTAGTGACTCTAAATGGCCACCAGATGCCAGCATACTACAGAACAATAATAACCTCAGAAATAATACAAATATGTCTGATGGCACACACTCAGTGATCTCTCATTACAACAGTGACTAATCCTTTGATTTAAGTAATAGCTGAACCCCCCCACCCCCATTTAGCATTCTTTTTTTTTTAATGCTGTTGTAGCGTTTTTTTCCCTGGTGGAGTTTAAAGACAGGTCACCCTCGCTGGACTTGTATTCAAGATTGTACATAAGTTGAACAATTGTCAGGAAGTTATGCATTGCGGGGCTACTAGTAGCAGGAGACAAGGACTCCATAGACTCTTTGGAGAAACAGACTACATTTCCCGCAATGCTTTGTCATCTAGAAGGATGTGACATTTTCGCTCAGGCCATTGGAGGAGGTTACTTAAGGGCGGAGAGTGGCGCTTTTCACTCTCTCGGGACCAGCTTGCTCCCCTGCGTGGAACGGTGGAGAGAGTGAACTTCACTGTTAGGCCGGAAGCCTGGGCCTAGTTTGATACCGGGAGACCCGCCATCCAGACGGACGCAAGACCTCAGCGTACCAGCCCGTGTTCCAGAGATCGGGGAGGCAGCTCAGCTGACCAACTTAGCAGTGGAGCACCCTCGTCCGGGATCCGGTGGGTCGTGGAGCGACATCTGGTTAACGCGCCCCTCCTTCTGAGGGCTTCAATCAGGCGGACCGGCCTGTTGGGTGAGAGAGCACCTGCTCAAGCTTGATTTTCCTTGGTTGTCGCAGACATTCAGCCCAGCTCTTCTTAGGCCACGGACATGTGTTGGCCCGTAGCTGAAATTTAGAGGCCTAGTATAACGCTTCCGGCGTTTCACGGAAGCAATCTATAAAAACGAGTGAACACCCTTGCAATCTCCTACTACCACAGACATTGTGTTGTGAAAACCCCTTTTCCTCTAACTACTGCCAGTGGATTATAAACCCTGACGTGCACCAACCGGCCGCTACGTGGAAATTGAGTGAGCTGCTGGACTGCCCACTAGGGGCGCTCGCGAGCCTAGACTGACCCCGAGTTTAGGAGGGTGGTACCACCTTTAGGTTTAGATTATCATTTCATACCCACATTCATCACTGATTTCAGCAAGAGCCCTTGCAGGTCAGGCTGAGTTACTGTAACTAATAGTGTTTATGTCAAAAAAACTCTATGGGCCAGATTCTCAAAGAGATATGACAGTGTATCTCCTGATACGCCGTCGTATCTCTGAGTTCTGCTGGTCGTATCTATGCGACTGATTCAGAGAATCAGTTACGCATAGATATTCCTAAGATCCGACAGGTGTAACTGTGTTACACCGTCGGATCTTAGGCTGCAATTCCAGGCCGGCCGCTAGGTGGCGTTTCGATTTTTTTACGCAACGAATATGCAAATGAGGAGTTACGCCGATTCGGAAACGAACGACCGCCCGGCGCTTTTTTTTTACGTCGTTTGCGTTCGGCTTTTTCTGGCGTATAGTTACCCCTGGGTCTATGAGGCGCAGCCAATGTTAAGTATGGCCGTCGTTCCCGCGCCGAGTTTTGAATTTTTACGTCGTTTGCGTAAGTCGATTTAGAAACGAGCTGGACGTAAGTTACGCTCACGTCTAAACCAATGACGTCCTTGTGGCGGAAATTCGAGCATGCGCACTGGGAAAAATGGCGGACGGCGCATGCGCTGTTCGATCGGCGCGGGGACGCGCCTGATTTAAATTGTACACTCCACCTAGCCGCGGAATTTGAACCCAAGGGAGGGTTTGAGCCAATTAAGTAGGGGTGAGCTAAACCAAAGAGAGTAGATCCTGAATCAAACAGCGGCTCCTTTGGGGGTAGCACTACACTGTAATGGCTGACCTCGGTATATACAGAACAGAAGCTAAGCGTGATCTGAAATATATTTAGCTTTTCTTTCTGTTTTTTTTAGGTGGGGTTATTTGATGGAAATGTTTTGCATGTTTTTGACTTTTTTTTTGATGTACAAAGAAAAAAAATGTATAGAAAATGATTTGATTAAAAAAAGAAATACATTTAGCTTAAATCCTTGGCATGTGTAGTTTATCTAGAAAATAATATTTTTTTTTCACTTTAAGGGGTTAACTGAAGATGGAATTTCGGCTTAAGCAGAAATCCCTTTTTCTTTTCCCCTCCTGTTTTATTCATCCTCATTATACGTCTCTCTGACAGTAGATTCCCGGTTCTGTGCTGTGCCTGAAATGACTTAAAACCAGCCCGTCAGCACTGATGATATTACAGCATAAAAGCTTTTTTTTTCCTGGTGGAGCGAGATCAAACCGGCACTGATCAGAAAGCCTTTTTCCCACCGTAATGCAGTGTGACATTAACCCTTTCATGTCTCTGCTAATCTCCATCTCCCCACCGCGGATCTGCCTCCTGTAGGAGTTCTGACTGACAGGACGGAATCTAAATTAAATTATAGACATGGAATTGTACCCAGGAGGACAGCCGCTCAGACCGGGGAGGTGTCGGCGGAAAGCTCTGAGATTACTCGGCTCCGTTGTCGCAAATACGCAATCCACGGGTATTTGTTCCCTTGAGTGTGGGCAAAACCCAACCTAGTTAAGAGGCTTTTGCAGTTTAAAAAAAGCACCTGTTCTGTTGTAATAAACATGAGATTTAGGTTCTCCAATAATTAGGATTTTTACGAAGTGTTTATGGCTTATTTTAACCACTTGTCTACCAAGGTACATTTATAAACATCATGGTAGACAAGCTTTGTATTAGGTGGCAAATGGCTTTCCGATAAAAGTGATCCAGGTGGCTCTAGAGCTGCCTGATCACTTTTATGGGGCTCTCAAAAAGTGTGCCCCCAGCTGGCAGCACCTCAAGTGGTTCTTGGGCTCTCCCGTTCCTCCAGGAAAACTCCTTACACAGTGAAAGTAGGAGGAACACTGGGAACATCCATTCCCCGATCTCTCTTGCGACCAATGCCCCCGGAAGCGACATGTGTGACACTTCCGGGGTCACAGCTGTCATTCTTTGGCTAGTGTAGCCAAGGATGCTGTTATTCCACACCTCCCAACTTTTTGAGATGGGAATGAGGGACACCCATCAGCAAAAGTATGCAGGCATAGGACACTTCCCTTGCCACGCCCCCTTAAAGGAGAATTGTACAAAAAACAAGATTGGTTAAACCCACAAGTGCTTTTTTTTTTACCACTACTATTCCTTTTCTATTGGCTTTTGGAATTTACAGATGCAGCAATTTAGAAATCAGATGAGTTTAGCACTAGAAAATACTTTTTGATAGATAAAAATTGCATTTTATTTACAACTATATAGATCAGACCAAAATGAGGGACAAATGAGGGACAGAGGGACATTGTTCCAAATCAGGGACAGTCCCTCAAAATCAGGGACAGTCCCTCAAAATCAGGGACAGTTGTGAGCTATGCTATTCAAGTTCAATCTGTGCTCAAATAGCTACATAGGAGGGTAGGGGAGACATAGACCCCCACTGTCTCTTTAAAGAGTACTTGTCATCTGCCCATGCTATCACATAGGGGGCTTGTTAGCCCACTTATCAGGGTTTCCAACTGCCAGTAAATTTACTGGCAGTTTGTAAAAATCAGTTATTTTTTTACAACTGCCAGTAAATATAAGGGGCTGATCATTTTATGGGGTGTTGAATTCTTAAGTGTAAATGAAGAAAATTACTTAGTTATAGGTATTGTCAGTGTTTCCATATCATGTTTATACTGTTCAAATATTCACAGTGTTAGCTTTCAATGGGAGTTCTGCAATTTCTTAGGTTGCCAGTAAAAAATGCTGCAGGAGGTTGGCAACCCTGCCACTTATGATGGCAATAATGTAACGAAAATAAAATAAAAAAGTGTAAAAAAAAAAGGATGATATTAAATAGATACAAATAAGTACATACCTTATATAAAAAGCGCAGCACAGGGCAAAATTCGAAAATACGAAAATTCGAAAATAAGAAAGAAAATTTGAAAATTCAAAAGAATGAAAATTCGAAATACTAACTAACTAACTAACTAATAATAACAACTAACTATTACATTAGGTATTGGAATTTCCTTTCAAATTTGGCTGTTTGTGAACATAACAAATACAAATCTATCTGAAGTTACGAATTATCCGAAATAACGGATGCCGAATCTAATTTCAATCGCATTAAATTAATAATAAATAATATTAATAAAAAGTTTTTATTATTATTTTTATTGTTTTTGATTATTATTAATTTGATCCGTTCCATTTGTTACTTCAGATAATTTGTAACTTCGGATAAATTTGTATTCATTACGTTCCCTAACAGACAAATTTGAAAGGAAATTCCAATACCTATAATTTAACAGTTAGTTAGTCATTTCAGATTTTATCAAATTTTGGGGTGTTTGGATTTTTGAATATTGAATTTACGAATTTACGAATTTTGGAATTTATACATTTTAGAATTTACGAATTTTCAAATATTCAAATTAAGAATTTTCGAAAACAATGTTACCCTTGTAGAAATTAGTTAAAGAAACTAATTTGGAACTAAACAAATTGAACATGTCTAGCTTGCAGAAGTTTTTTAGAGCCGGCGGTCAGCTCTCTTGTAATAGCAATCGGAGGGGCTAACTAGCCAGTTAATTGCTATTACAAGCAGTGGGAGGAGACATTTCCCCCCCTCCCACTGCCTTCCATGCCTTGCTCAGGCTCTTCCGTCACACCGGGCAAACTGAGTGAACAGCCGGTGAGTCTTCTGGCTGGTTAGACACCCGTTGCAAGCCAGGATCGTCTTTGGGTCTCTGCTATGGTAACTCAGAAGCGATGGCCTGACATCGCTTCTGGGTAGACGTCAGCAGAATGGCACGGCTGGGCAAAGTAACATATATTTACATCACTTTAAAATTTCTGCTGTGCAGGCACACATGCGGCCCTGCCGCAAGCTCCATGACCATGTTCGCGGGACCCGCAGACTCGGTGTCCCGTGTTTGGGTCACAGAACTTTAGAACGGGGAGAGGCAAGTGTAAACGAGCATCTCCCTGTTCTGCCTAGTGACACTGTCACCGATCGTCTGTTCCCTCTCATCGGGAGCAGCGATCAGTGACGTGTCACTCGTAGCCACGCCTCCTAACAGTTACTCCCTAGGACACATTTAACCTCTTCCCCGCCCCCTAGTGGTTAACCCCTTCACTGCCAGTCACATTTACACAGTAATCGGTGCATTTTTATAGCACTGATCACTATATCAATGTGAATGGTCCCAAACATGTGTCTAAGAAAAAAGAGAGAAGAACGGAGGGTGCACCGACCTAGTGTGATACTGCTTAAAACAATGTTATTAAAATATTAAAATCAATCATTATACTCACAATTGGAGTTTAAAATCAGGCCTTAAAAGATAGTACAGCAGAAATCCAGCAACATCAGCAGAACACGATAATCGCTAGAATCTACAATCGATGTTAGGGCTGACGCATTTCGGGGGCGTACCCCTTTCTTCAGAGCTCTTTAAACTCCAATTGTGAGTATAATCATTGATTTTAATATTTTAATAAAATTATTTTAAGCAGTATCACACTAGGTCGGTGCGCCCTCCGTTCTTCTCTCTTTTTTCTTAGCTTCATGAATTCCCACGATTCTGAGGAGGGCTGCAAGACTCTGGAAGATACCTTCTAACCGAACTACACCATCCCATAGCATTTTATAAAAAAATACCGGAGCGCAGGAGATTTGTCTTTGTTTCCCAAACATGTGTCAAAAGTGTCCGATGTGTCCGCCATAATGTCGGAGTCACGATAAAAATCGCTGATCACCACCATAACAAGTAAAAAAACATAATAATAAAAATGCCATAAAACGATCCCCTATTTTGTAAACGCTATAACTTTTGCGCAAACCAATTAATAAATGCTTATTGCGTTTTTTTTTTTTACCAAAAATATGTAGAAGAATACGTATCGGCCTAAACTGTGGATAACATTTTTTTTTTTTAATAGATTTTTCGGTGATATTTATTATAGCAAAAAGGAAAAAAATTGCTTTTTTTTCAAAATTGTCGCTCCATTTTTGTTTATAGCGCAAAAAATAAAAAGCGCAGAGGTGATCAAATACCACCAAAAGAAAGCTCTATTTGTGCTGAAAAAAGGACGTCAATTTTGTTCGGGAGCCACGTCGCACAGCCGCGCTACTGTCAGATAAAGAGACGCAGTGCCGAATTACAAAAAGTGCTCTGGTCTTTGGCCAGCCAAATGGCCCGGGGATGAAGTGGTTAACCTTACATTGATTTTTTACCATGTGACCTGGTCTGATACAGGAAGGGGAGCCGCGTGGTTACTGCCCTCACTTTCCTGACCACCCCGGGCAGCATGTATGGATAAGGTTCTAGATGGACAATTAATGGGAACCCTACATCTTTTTTACCATTTTTTTTAAGGACTACATCATACCAGGTGTACCTTTCCCAGGATCCTCTAGCATGGGTATTTTGCAATGTTGCCCTTTAAGCCTTATAAAAAGCCTCTCTAACTGCGGAATGGTATTTTTTTTTTTTTAAGCGGTTCTCCAGTTACTTTAAAATACATTTAGAGTTAAGAATTAATAAGACACTCACTTGTCCAGCGATCCAGACAGAGAGCTTGCTGTTATTGTGTCGTGTTCTAACAAGGACGCAGTCTGTTTGTCTTGTGTACATGACCTTCAGATTGTGGTGAGAAAGATAATTCTCTGACATTTGTATTTCAGTGTCTCAGTCAATCAGATGCTCCCAACATTCAATAAGACACTGCAAAGTATTAAAGTCGTCTTAACAGACTGATCTTCTGTGGATGGCGAGTCTCCCTCGGCAGTATCGTGACTTGCCAACCGCAGTACCTCTCATAGTGACAGCCTAATCGGCAGCAGGCTTGCTTACTAAAGTAAGTCAAGATTGAGAAGGGACTTACAGAGTTTTCAAACTCCAGCTTGTTAACTAGACATGTGCATTCCTTTTCATCCGAATGCATTTTCGTCCGAATTTCAGGTATTTTCGTTATCGTTTTAACAAACGAAAACGAAAGCACAGAAAACGAAAACCGAAATATCCGACATAAACAAATGCTTTATTTTCGTTTTCGTTGCGGTCAAATGTGCCTAACCTTAACTCTATTAGTCCAATATTATTCTACATAAAGAGAAAAGATTCGACATAGAGAGAAAAGATTCGACATAGAGAGAAAAGATTCGACATAGAGAGAAAAGATTCGACATAGAGAGAAAAGATTCGACATAGAGAGACATGAAGATTCGACATAGAGAGACATGAAGATTCGACATAGAGAGACATGAAGATTCGACATAGAGAGACATAAGGAGCCGAAATTTATTATTTATTTTTTAAAGATTCTGTCGAATCTTCTTCTTTTTTTTTTTTTAGAACATTCGACAGACACCATAAGGCCCCGTACACACGACCGGATCGATCTGCTGAAACTGGTCCGCCGGACCAGTTCCAGCGGACAGATCCGGTCTTGTGTAGGCCCGAGCGGACAATTGTCCCGCGGATCGGACAGTTTCCAGCTGAAAAAAAATTCTTAGCATGCTAAGAAATCTATCCGCTGGGAACCAGTCCGTTGGACGTGTTAGGTTGTCTGTACAGACGCACCGGACACGTCCGACCGACCGCCATCCCTCGCATGCGTCGTACTGATTCGACGCATGCGTGGAAGCTTTGAACTTCCAGGGCGTCCCACGTCGCCGCGTCATCGGCGTGGCGACGGCGCGGCCATGCCCCACGTATTGTTTACGCGCGGATTTCTGTCTGATGGTGTATACAACCATCAGATAGAAATCCGGCAGCGGACGCAGCGGATCTGTCCGCTGAAAACGGTCCGGCGGACCGTTTTCAGCAGATAGATCCGATGGTGTGTACGGGGCCTTAGCCTTCAATGACAGATTCGACATAGAGAGACATGAAGATTCGACATAGAGAGACATGAAGATTCGACATAGAGAGACATGAAGATTCGACATAGAGAGACATGAAGATTCGACATAGAGAGACATGAAGATTCGACATAGAGAAACATAAGGAGTCGAAATTTATTTTTTATTTTTTTAAGATTCTGTCGAATCTTCTTTTTTTTTTTTTTCTTACAACATTCGACAGACACCATGAGCCTTCAATGACAGATTCGACCTTAATTTGGATTTTCGGACGAATGTATTTTTTTAACGAAAAACGAAATAAATAAAAACGAATTTCGGGAGTAACTTAATAAATTTATTTTTCGGACGAAAACAAAATTACAAAACAAAACATTTCAGTGTGCACATATCTATTGTTAACCGAATGTTCTAAATTCCGTTTGGCAGGATCAGCCATTTTAATAATACTTAAAGTGAAACATTAAAAATGCAAAATTTAATTAGCATGAGCTTAACATGCCTTTTGAAATGGCGCATCTGTCCAAGCAGATCCGCCTGCTTAGCGGGAGATCTCTCAGCTGAGCAGGCAGATGACAGGTCCATGTCCACTCCGCTATGCAGAGCGGACACGGACACAGCCTGTTCTCTATGGGGTGGTCGGATGGAAATGTCCATTTCCATCCAATTTGTCATCTGATCCGCCAGACGTTTTTAGTGGACCAGATCATAGAAAACAATGGTGGTCCGATTAGCTCTGCCTGAAAAACAGGCAGGCGGAACCGACTGGTCAGCCGGAGTGAAAGAGGCCTTGCGATGTATACAAACCACTACAGCAACACTGATATTTACAAAGAAAAGCATGCAGTTTAAATTGCTGGTGAATTACAGCTCCTGGCTACTTACTTCTGTTTATAAACAAAAGTGACTGGGGATCCCTTTCTTCTATACCAGACCCTTATCCTAGATGATGGTCTGGGGCCAGATTCACAGAGATCGGCGTATCTCTGTGCGGGCGTAGCGCATCTCATATGCGCTACGCCGACGTAACCTAGAGAGGCAAGTACAGTATTCACAAAGCACTTGCTCCCTAAGTTACGGCGGCCTAACGTAAATGGGCTGGCGTAAGCCCGCGTAATTCAAAGTAGGCTGGTAGTGGGCGTGTTGTATTATAATAAATCGTGACTCCATGTAAATGAAGCGCCGTACAAACGGTGCATGCGTGCGCATGCTCAGAATCACATCGAATTTACGCCCTAAGATACGATGGCTCAATGGCAACGACGTGAACGTAACCTACGCCCAGCCCCATTCACGTACGACTTACGTAAACGACGTAAAAATATACGCTTGTTCCGACGTCCATACTTTGCATTACCTGCACCTCATATAGCAGGGGTAACTTTACGCCAGACGTAAGCCTTAGGTAAACAGCGTAGCTAAATCCGACAGGCGCAAGTACGTTCGTGAATCGGCGTATCTAGGTCATTTGCATATTCGACGCGTAAATCTACGGAAGCGCCCCTTGTGGCCAGCGTAAATATGCACCCAAGATACAACGGCGTACGACAACTTACGTCGGTCGGCTGAAGCCATATTTCAGGCGTATCTAGTGTTAGGAATCAGACGCATAGATACAACGGCGCATCTGGACACTTACGCTGCGTATCTGTAGATACGCCAGCGTAAGTGTTCTCTGAATCTGGCCCCTGGTATAGATGTTAATAGGAGACCTGACAAAATAAACATAAACATCATGGGATTCCTCCTTAAACTACATACCACTCTAATGCCGTGTACACACGGTCGGAATTTCCAACAACAAATGTTCGATGGGAGCTTTTTGTCGGAAATTCCGACCGTGTGTAGGCTCCATCGGACATTTACTGTCGGAATTTCCCACAACAAAAATTTGAGAGCTGGTTCTCAAATTTTCATACAACAAAATCCGTTCTTGTAAATTCCGATCTTGTGTGGACAATTCCGACGCACAAAATTCCATGCATGCTCTGAATCAAGTACGAGACGTAAAGCGCTCGGTCTTGTAAAACTAGCGTTTGTAATAGAGATAGCACATTTGTCACGCTGTAACAGACTGAAAAGCACAAGGCTAAAAAGAGCGAATCGTCTCTCACCAAACTTCTACTAACACGACTGGTATTGAACTTCCCTTTAATAGTGCCGTCATATGTCTTGTACGTCATCGCGTTCTTGGCGTTCGAAATATCTAACAACATTTTTGCAACCGTGTGTATGCAAGACAAGTTTGAGCCAACATCCATCTGAAAAAAATCCACGGTTTTGTTGTCGGAATTTCCGATCGTCTGTACGCGGCATTAGGCTTGATGAGAATCTGCATTGATGCCGAGAGGCACCCCTCCCCCACAAAAAAACATGTGCCCCCCCCCCAAAAAAGAATACTGGGCACTTATCTGGGCATGCAGCTTGGCTGGCCAGGAAAGGAGCTTATGAGCCCCTAAACCATTCAGGCCACATGCCCTCAACATGGAGGGATACCTTGTCAGGATGTTGATGAGGGCAAGAACCTCTTCCCCACAACCCTGGCCTGCTTAAATACACTTTTAGGATAAGGAGGCCCCAGAATACCTGCCTCCCTATGTAATTGAGAAGGAGATGCAAAGTATTCCTCCTCAATCCCAAAAAAACGTAAATAATAACACCACACTTTTACACTTTTTGTCCAAAAAAAGTCTCACAAAACACATTCATCATCAATTATGTTGTCAAGAAATGCAGATCCATGTCAAAAAAGATTTCTCTTGGTGGTATTTGATCACCTCTGCGTTTTTTTATTTTTTGAGCTAAAAACAAAAATAGAGCGACCATTTTGAAAAAAAATCTAAATTTTTTACTTTTTGCTATAATAAAAACCCAAGAAAAAATAGAGATTTTTTTCGTGACTGCGACATTATGGCGGACACATCGGTCACTTTTGGCGCTATTTTGGGACCATTCACATTTATACAGCGATCAGTGCTATAAAAATGCACTGGCAGTGAAGGGGTTAACCAGTAGGGGGCGGGGAAGGGGTTAAGTGTGTCCTAGGGAGTGATTATAACTGTCTGGGGGTGGGCTAGCAGTGACATGACACTGATCACTGCTCCCGATGAGAGGGAGCAGATGATCAGTGTCAGTGTCACTAGGCAGAACGGGGAGATGCTTGTTCTGCAGCTCTGTGACACACGATTAGGGGAAACTGGTGAACATCGAGTCTGTGGGTCCCGCGGGCACGATCACGAAGCTCGCGGCAGGGGCATGTGTTGCCAGCGGCAGGGGCGTGCGCACACTTGCCCACACTGTGGCAAATTTATAGGGACGTACCTGTACACCCATTTGCCTGTCTGTTCCATTCTGCCAACGTAAAAATGTTTGTGCAGTGGTCGACAAGTGGTTAAAAAACACTGACAAAAAAGAAGCTGTCATGTATATCAGCTCTATAAATACGCACAGGCACACTCATCAGTGTGTACCCATCTGGGAGGCACAAGTGGTCCATGCAGCCAGCCTGTGAAAAACAGGCCCAAGTGTACAGCTGCACAGATGGATTGGAAATAGTAAAGGTCCTCCCATTTCAAATGTACCTGTTGGGGGTCCTCTCCAGAAAAAGTGTTTTGGCGCCTCATTCTTGCAAACAGCAGGAAGGCCTGAATTTCACCATAATGCACCTCCAGTGGGTGCTCCACAGTCCACACTGTCTCCTCCAGTTCCAGATTAACTTAGTAGTGGTCATTCAAACCAGACCAGACATCCCCGGTTTCAGGGCACAGTCCCCGGATTGAGGACATTGTCCCCAGACCAAGTCCGTCCCCGGTTTTGTCCCCAGATTGGATTTGAACAGGGGCTGTGGCAATTTCAAAGACAGTCAGTGCAGAATAAAAAAAAAATCTGAATTTCACCCCCCCCCCCCTCCGCCGCTCCTACTAGCTTAGGGGGGTGTATTTTTTAAATTATCTGTGCCCCTTTCTGATGATCATGTGCTGGACGGGGCGGGGGGAATATTTCTTCAGTTTCGGGTGCATGCCCATTCAGCTCCACTCACATGTTCGTCTGCTTTGGCTCAAGTCCCGGCCAGCCGCCTGCCAGCTTATCTCCTTGCCTTCCCTGGCCGAGTGATCTTCCTCCGCTCCCCACCCAGTAGTAGCCGGGGCCCGGAGAGTAAGACTTGACAGGCTGTGAGGCGGGTGGCAGTGGCGACGGGCAGGGAGTCGCTGATTGCAGCCATTATTAGTAAAAAAAAAAAATATGTCCCCGGATTTCATTAAAAAAATCTGGTCACCTTACCACTAATGGGCACATTATTATGAAAAGCCCCCTGTCCTGCAAAAGGTAGAATGGAAATAAATGAGAAATGAAATCCCCTGTGACGACGTCTTTGTGAGACGAAACGATCGGAAATAAGTTTATTAAAGATCAAATGATTTACATATACGTCATGACTTCCAGTTCCACAAAAACATAGTGCCCAAACATCACAGCCAATCATCCCCATCTCACCTCCCCAGACACGGCCCTTGCAGCTCAGGGCTATACATATCGCTCATACACCCACAGTAATTGCTTCACTCAACCCCTCTAATGGCAATATCTAGAACTATACCAGTGAGTCAACAGTCTCAGAGCAGTAGCCTATCCAGCACGAGGTCCACTGGGGACAGTCCTGGGGTGCTCAGCCAGGGTGACCACTGCCTTTCAAATTTGCCAGGGCTCCCTCTGTGTTGAAAGATAAACTTCTCTAGTCTCAATGTGTCTCCCACCTTATTGATCCATTCCCTAAGCAAGGGGGGTTTAGCCGCCTTCCATCGCCTTAGGATGAGTACCCGTGCCTGAAATAGGGCTCATGCAATGGGCAGTTTAACATTGTCCTCAGGGGGGAGAACCTCTAGGATTCCCAGGATGCACGGTTTGGGATCAGTCGGGATAGTCACTGAGAAGGCCCTATTTATGGTATTTAATACCCCTGTCCAATACAAATGTAGCTTTGGGCAGCGCCACAACATGTGAATTAAGTCTCCGTGGTCTCTCACACACCTTGGACAGTCTGAGTTTAGTCTCACCCCCATTCTAGCCAGCCTGGCTGGTGTGTAATGCACTCTCAGTATAATGTATAATTGCGACAGACGCTGCGTCACGATAAGGGAGGACATTTGTACCGCCTGAAGCGCCTCCTCCCACTGTTCCCCCACCAGAGCACCGACGTCTCTCTCCCATTGGGTCACGGTCCTTAAAGGAAATCCCGTCAGGAACACCCCTAGTATCATCGAGTAACAGTTGGAGATAAAGCCCTTATAGCTGTCCACCTCCTCGGCTGTTTGTTTTTAAATGCGATTTTATTCAGATACTTTTGTGAGTTCATCTGACTTTTTTACATATTAAATTTTGTGCATACAATATCATCCTATGCAAGTGTTTCTTCCCTTGGTTCTGTACGGGATATCTGGTGTAAATGAGGTGATTGGTCCCACTCCAGCCGTCACCATTGATAAGAGTGATCCGGATCCGCTCGGATTCCTTGTGACCATCTTCCTGGTGTACGACCCATTCTGGACTGAAGTGTGTCTTATTTAGCCTGTGGTTCTGGTAAGCAGGCTTGTACTTCTGGTGAAGGGACACGTGTGTTATTGGTGTCATCTTAGATTCTTCTTCACTTTTTTGTCATTTTGGAATCCATCTTTTTTGACATTTATTAAGACTGTTTCCTTCTTCTTTTTTTGCTGCCATTTAATTGTTGGCAATTGGACTTTTACTATATACTATCACATGGAGTACTTTCACATTTATGCACTTACTGTGACATTTGTGTTGTTTACATTTTAAGATATTTTCCACTGTTTATCTACATGTTGGCTTACAGCGCAGTTTTTTCCATTTTTTTCTTTGAAATAAATGAGATGCCAGGGCTTTTTCTATGGAGGACCACCAACAGCTGCATCTGTATCCTTCACCTTTTCCAATAGGCGGAGCTCTGGCATGTACTAGTCACTGGATTTAGAGTGGCATAGGGGAATTTGCACCAAAGAATCCATCCTGCCAAATTCCGACCTAAACATTTAAATGCTGACGCAAAAATCGAGTAAGTACACCAATTCCATTCTGAAATCTATTGAAAAAGATTGCGGTCTACAAAGAACTGATTTTTTGACTGGCTTTTTACAAACAAACAAGCATTCTGAGACTTCAAGTGATCATCAGAGTCTTTTGCTTAAAAAGATAACACTCCTCCTTTAAATTTGTTTTCCTTCTTTTGTCAACAGAGATTTACCATTACAAGCAACAAGCTATTGTGTTTCCTCCGAGACAAGGACCTGATGAGTGGAATCAGTCAGAGGTCCCTCTAAAGAGCGTGATGACGCAGAAGCCGCTGATAAGTGTGTGAATCACAAATTGGTTCTTTTATGTCAAATTAAAAAGCTTATGTACCCAGACAGGAGCGTTATCCTGTACTGAATTTGAGAAAAAAAATATTACAGCAAAGAACAAAGTAAATTTAAAAAGTAAACAGAACGGTAACATCGCCCAGAGGTATCCATTTATTACTTCCATCCAAAATCCATAAAACAAAAGGTTTATTCCCTGTCGGATACAAAATTCTAGCCTTACCATGTTGTCAAGAAAAGATGTAATGTGTATGTAAAAAAATCTTAGTTTAGAGAAATTGGTTCAGATGTTTGGGTATAAACCCTAGACCAGCTTTTCTCAATCTTTTTTTTTTGCTAAATCTTTATTTTCATTTTCAAGTAGTATTTTTTTTTTTTTTCCTTTACTTCAGGTTCCACCTCGTAGAGTTTCTATAGAGCGCTCAGCTTTTATTTTTGCCAGCCCACATAGAGTCTCTATTTTGGTTTTACATCATTAGTAAAGGTGTACTTTTATCTCTTTTATACTCATTGCTTTTTTTTATTTAGAGTTTTATAAATTTAATTATGAAAGAGTGCAGAGTGTGCTATCCTGTTTCTTCCCATTTAAATTTCCCATACCCTCCTCCCCCCCCCTAGTATTTCCCCCCCCCCCTCACCACATATAGCCACTTTATAGAATTCCTCCAGAAACTCCTATGTCGACCCTCAGGTTTTCAGCATAGCTCCATGACCTCTTAAAAGCCCTCCAATCATCCCATGTCTTATTTTGACTCATATTATTCCCCTCTAGCCCTTCCCTTAGTTCTTCCATCGTGTATGTCTCTTCGACGGCGTCGATCCACTCCCAAGTCGTGGGGCATTCTGTCTCTTGCCAATTTCTGGGAATTAGCCTCTTGGCTGCACTCAATAAATGTGGGACCATTGATTCTTTATATCTTTTTAACCTTACTTCACCTCCGTGAAATAACATCATCCATGGGTCTTTCTTTATTTTATTTTTTGTAATCTCTTCTACGAACTCCAAGATCTTCTCCCAGTATTTCTTTACTTTGGGACACTCCCACCATAGGTGGGCCATAGTTCCTGGGTTTCCTGATTGACCCTCTTTAAATTTGCTTAATTTGTTCGGGGTTATTTACCATCTGGCAATACATTTGTAATTCATTTCCGCCGTTCGGCTATCTACTGCTGAGGAGTGTGTCAGTTTCAACATTTTCTTTAGTTGGGTCCTATCGTGCTGTGTTTTAAGTTCCCTTTCCCATTTTTCAATAAATGGTGGTATCTCCCGCTCGTCAATTTCCAATAAAATCCTGTATGCCTTTGAGATGGTACCTTTAGCGCTTTCCGTTGAGCATAATTTTTCCATCCCTGTTAGCTTTTCCCCTGATCTCAGTGGGGGTGGTAATTTCTGGACAAACTGACTGAGTTGTTGATATCTCCATTTATTAATTTCCATCAAACTTTTTTTCTGTTTTAATTCCAAAAATGTTACCAAGTGTCCATCTTTAATTATATCTCTTAATTGTGCCGTGTCTTCCTTTATCCAATTTCCTCCCACTTGTGTTTTCCCTGGTGCAAAGTATTCATTGTTTTTTAGTGCTATAAGGGGTGAATTAAATTCCCTCTCCATTTTTTTGTATACTGTGTCCCATATTCTAAGTGCGTTTTTTGTTATCACGTGTATTTCCGTGCTTCATTTTCTATATTGGGGGGGGGGTTCCATATTATTGTGTCTAGTCTCACCCTGGATAGTGCATTCTCCAAACTAACCCACCTTTTTTCTTTGTTGGCCCTGGCCCACTCCACCACCCGTGAAATGACAACTGCTTCATAGTATTTTTTAATGTCCGGTACAGCGAGTCCACTCTTATTTTTTGGTTGTTTCAGAGTCTGTAGGGAGATTCTATGTTTCTTGTAGTTCCATATATAGTTCATGGTCAATTTTTTGAACATATTGAGCAGAGACCTTGGTAGGGCCATGGGGATCATTTGAAATTTGTATACAATTTTGGGCAGTAGAACCATTTTACAAAAATTTATTCTCCCAATCCATGAGATTGGTCGGTTTTTTACCCTTTTAATTTCAGCCTTTATTTCATCCAATAGAGGTAAGTAGTTGATCTCGTAAATTTTCTTAATTGTATTTGCCAGGCGGATCCCTAGGTATTTGAGTTCCTTCACCCATGGGAATCGAAAAGCTGTTCTTAATAGTCTTTCCTCTGTCCTATTGATGTTTACATTCAGAATTTCTGTTTTAGAGAGATTTAATTTAAAGTTTGAGATTTCCCCATATTGCTCACATAGGTTCATCAACCTGGGAATTGATGTTATGGGGTTCACCACATAAAAGAGGACATCATCTGCGAATGCGGATAACTTGTGTTCCTCTTTTTCGACTTTGACTCCTTTGATGTTCGGATTTTTGCGGACCCTGGCCAGTAGAGGTTCAAGAGACAGTACAAACAGGAGAGGGGACAGGGGACATCCCGGCCTTGTACCATTCTTCATCGTAAAGGGTTCAGATAGACTGCCATTTATTTTTATCTTGGCCGTTGGAGACCGATAGAGGGCCCTGATCCATTCTAACATCCTCTGACCGAAGCCCATGTTTTCCAAGGTTTGTGTCAGTCTACCCTGTCGAATGCCTTCTCTGCATTAATCGACAGGAATAGACCTGGGGACCCATTTTCTTTCATTTTTTGGAGGATCAGCAAGGCTCTAACTCTGTTGTCTCTTCCCTCTCTTCCTTTGATGAAACGCGTCTGATCTGGGTGGATCAGTTTACCCATCTCCATTTTAACTCTTTCTGCCAGTACTTTTGAAAACAATTTAATATCTGCGTTTAGCAGAGATATGGGTCTATAGCCTGAACAGCTTTTTATGTCTTTACCTTCCTTGGGGATAACTGTGATAGTTGCCTCCGAGGCTTCTCTGCTTAAACTGTAATCTTTTCCAAGACCATTAAAGTATCTGCAAAGTACTGGGAGAAGGATCTCCTTACATTTTTATAGTACAAGGCTGTAAAGCCGTCCGGCCCTGGACTTTTGCCTGGCGCGCTGCCTGTCAAAGCTGTTTGGATTTATTTAACTGTAATAGGCCGATCCATCAGTATCCTGTCATTTTGATTTGATCTTGTCAGTCCGGCTTCTTCTAGGAATTCTAAGATCTTGTCTCTTTTCTCCTCCTCTGGTCGGGCCGTCTGCTCCACTGCATACAGTTTTTCATAGTATGTTCTGAAAGTTTCCGCAATGTCTTTTGTTGTGTGTACCTCCTTCCCTTTCTCGTTTTTGATCTTCTCAATGTAGTTCCTTGATTTCTTTTTCTGTACCATCCTGGCAAGGTGTTTATTTGTTTTATTTCCCCACATATATCTTTCCTTAGCAATAAGGTTAAACTCTCTTCTCGTTTCCTGACCCATAAGTTCTTTAAGTTCGTTTCTTTTATTCACCAAGTCATGGTATAGTTTTCGTTTCGTTTCCGCCATTTTATGTTTTCGTTCTAGTTCGTATATCTCCGTTATTAATTTTTCCCTTTTACAGCTTTTTTCTTTTTCTTTTTCAAGTAGTATTGACAGTTGCACGATACAACATTTTTAAATAGACAAAAACAAAAAAAAAAAACAATAACCAAAACCAGGGGGTAGAGGGGGAGGAGGGGAGAGGACAATGGGCAAGGGAGAGGGAGAAGGGAAGGGAAAAAAGAGGGACTCCAAGGGGTGCGTCTAGTCCGAGCTCAGACAACCATTTAAACCGGGAGCAACATCCCACGACAGTACAGGGACAAAAAGGACACCTCGCCCGCCCAGGACATTCGATCCATGTGGGCAGGTCTCCCCCCAAACTAATGGAGGGTGGTATAACCAAATGTCCCCACCCTTGAGTAAGCATCAAAACAACTCCCTCTACTACATGTCAGTCTAGATAAACCTGAGGTATTAGGACTAGTCAAACAAACTGGAGGTTATAACAGTAGTCCCAAAACTGAGCAAACAATTACACATTAAACAATTGAGAGAAGGAAAGGAAGAAGAGAACAGTAAATTAGAGTAAGAACAAAGAAAGGAGACATACCCTTACATTGGTGGTCATTGGAAAGAATGCCCCTTACATTGGTAGTCAGTGAACAAAATGCCCTTACATTGGTGGTCATTAGAAAGAATGCCCCTTGCATTGGTGGTCAGTGAAAAGAATGCCCCTTACATTGGTGGTCAGTTGAAAAAACGCCCTTACGGAGAATGCAACTTACATTGGTGTTTAGTGGGGAGAATGCCCCTTACATTGGTGGTCAGTGGGAAGAATGCCCCTTACATTGGTGGTCAGTGGAAATAATGCCCCTTTACATTGGTGGTCAGTGGAAATAATGCCCCTTTACATTGGCGATCAGTGGGAAGAATGTTTCTTGCATTGGTGTTCAGTAGCAGGGATGGGCTGAACGACCCCCTGTTCGGTTCGCACCAGAACTTTCGAAAATCTGGAAAGTTTGGAACTTAATAATACAACTCACTGAAGTCTATGGGAAATGAACATGAAAAATCAAAAGTGCCCATTTTTAAGGCTTATATGCAAGTAATTGGGCATACAATGGGTATGGGGGTCCGGGTACTGGGGGACATGTATCAATGAAAAAAAAAGTTTGTAAAAAAACATCATTATTAAATGAGTAGTGATTTATTGACGCTTAAAGTGAAATTATAAAAATGAATAATTCCTTTCAATATAGTGCCTGGGTGGGGTCTCCTTAGTCCACCTGTAAAGTGGAACATAGTTACTGTGTATGGAAGCTGGTGTAGCAATAATTTCATAAAAAATAAAATAAAAATTTTTTTTCCCTGCAAGCTTTCTTTATTTTGTAAAGTAGTTACCTTCCAGCGTCGCGCACGTCGCCGCGTCATCGTCGCGGCGACGGCGCGACACGTCACTGCGGATGTATTCCGCGCGGATTTCGATCTGATGGTGAGTACAGCCATCAGATCCAAATCCGCCAGAGGATGTATCCGCTGGAAACGGTCCAGCGGACCGTTTCCAGCGGATATCCTCTGGTGTGTACGGGGCCTTAGTCCTCTCCATAAAATTATCAGAAATTTGTGCTTAAAGTAAAACTACAGGCCGCAATTTTTTTTCATTTTGGATAGAGTAAGGGAGGGTTATAGCCCCTGTCAGTTTATTTTTTACCATCCCTGTCCAATTTCAGAGATTTCCCTTCACTTCCTGCCCCATGGCCAAACAGGAAGTGAGAGGAAATCTATGCAAATGAAGGGAATTCATTGCCCCCCCCCCCCCCAGGCCCTCAGAACTAGTGTCCCCACTCGAAAATTTCAGGGCAGGTCTTAAACAGAAAGGGGTGTATCCTTGACAGGAAGGGTGGGTCATATTTAAATTGGGGGAGTTTAGTCAGGCCTAGGGCAGCACAAAACCTAAATACACTACTGCCCTATGCTATCCTATGTCTGGCCCCTGGGGAACTATTGCTCTCATTGGTACAAGGCACTATTCCTCCCACTGCCACCAATGATGGGGTACTATTATTTCCACTGACACCAACGATGAGGCACCATTGAACTGACACCAACAATAAGGCACTATTCCTTCCACTAACACCAATGATCGGGCGCTATGATCCTACTAACCACAAGCACTATGTCATTTTCGTACTCCCACTGACAACCAAGCCTGAGGCATTATTTACTCCCAATGACACTGGGGCATTTTTCATTACCACTGGACACAGTCTGGCACCCCAACGTCTAAAGGACAGTAATCTGGCCTTTTGTTTAGAAATTGTGGTGACCCCTGCTTTAGAGGAACCACAGGGTTCCACTAAGGCTCCATTTACGCCTAGCACCTAGGCGTTTTGTCGCCTGTAGCGCGACGCTATTGCAGCCTGAAATACGCTGGAGGGGTGATTTTACATTGTCGGCTATGGAGATGGTTCACATTTCCACGCCGAACGCCGAAACGCTGTACGCCTGAAGCTCAAAACAAGTCCTGGACCCTTTTTTTCAGGCGGCTTTCGGCGTTCGGCATAGCCGACAATGTTAATCACCCCTCCAGCGTATGTTAGGCTTAAAAAACGCTGCGTTTTGTCGCGGCAAATCGCGGGACAAAACGCCGCAATTTGTGGCGGCAAATCGCGGTAAAATACGCCACGTTCAGGTGTGAATGCAGCCTTAACCCTGCTTGAGAATTTCATGGGACCCTGGTTAACAATTCCACGGCACCCTGGTTGAGAACTCCATGGAGCCCTAGTTGAAAATTCTACAGAATCCTGGTTGAGAATTTTACAGAATACTGGTTGAGTACTCTATTCCTCAGTCCTTGATCCTGAGAGCCACATATTTTTTGTTAACTGAACATGCACTGTAATGTGTGCCATAACCCATGTAATAATGTGCATTTAGATGTACATTGCAAAATAAAGTTAGTTGCATTCAAACACACATCTACAATGTGCTACAATGGGTTATAGTGAACCACAATGAACAGATACATATGCTCTGTGTGTAGTGCTTAAATAAAATGGTGCAGGACCTATTTTTCATGTGCTGAGGTGCTTTGACAGCCCATTCATTTTGAACAAGCTGCCCTACAAGCCTTAACTAATGAAAATGTGTATGGTGCTGCACACAAAGTTTCAGTATGAAAGAGCACTTAGTGACAGATAACAATGTCTAAGTACAAGTACAGAACTTGCAGCATGTTCATATCATTTGGGATCTTTGCTCTCCAATTTTTGGAAACAATGATGAAAGGACTTTAAATGTGCCATAACACGCAAGTCATAAAAACATTTGGTTATTGTGCTTTAATAATAAAAGTAGTATGCAATTAATATTAAACGTTAAAAATAGGCAGGGAAATATCAAATACAGATTCTTATGTTGTTGACAAATGCTCTTCGCTCGACATGTTTAGCATTATACAGTTGCAAGAAAACGTATGTGATTTATGCTTTATGCAAGTCAACAATTCTTAATCGTAGGTCTTCTGAGAGCTCTTTTGTGCGAGGCATCATTCACATCAGGCAATGTTTCTTGTGAAAAGCAAACCCAGAACTGGTGTGTGTTTTTTATAGGGCAGCTGTAACCATCACCTCCAATCTCATCTCATTCATTGGACTCCAATTGGCTGACACCTCACTCCAATTAGCTCTTGGAGATGTCATTAGTCTAGGGGTTCACATACTTTTTCCACATGCACTGTGAATGTTTACATGGTGTGTTCAATAAAAACATGGTAACATTTAGAGCCGGTTCACACAGGGATGACCTGGGATCCGACTTGAAGTTTCCCCAAGTTGTCCGGTTGAGAAAATCAATGGAAGTGAATGGAGCCGTCTTAACTGCTTGCCGACCAGCCGCCGCAGTTATACGACGGCAGGTCGGCTCTGCTGGGCGAGAGCACGTAGCTATACGTCACCTCGCCCAGCAGCCAATAGGGACGCACGTCCGTGCCCCAGCTCGCCCCCAACTCCCGTGCGCGTGTCCGGCCGGCGCGATCGCTGCCGGGCACCCGCGATCGCTCGTTACAGAGCGAGGACCGGGAACTGTGTCTGTAAACACACAGCTCCCGGTCCTGTCAGGGAGAAAAAAGCTAATCTTCTGTTCATACAATGTATGAACAGAAGATCAGTCATTTCCCCGTGTCAGTCCACCCCCTACAGTTAGAACACACCCAGGGAACATACTTAACCCCTTCCCCGCCCCCTAGTGTTAACCCCTTCACTGCCAGTGGCATTTTTATAGTAATCCAATGCATTTTTGTTTGATATATCAGGACTGTCATAGTCCTGTATCATTTTGGACCTAGCACATGTTTATTTGTATAATGCTATAAGTTTTACACTTTTGTTGTGGGCATTATGTACCGTATTTGTCAGCGTATAAGACGACTGGGCATATAAGACGACCCCCTAATTTTCCAGCTAAAATGTTGGTTTTGGGATATACTCACCGTATAAGACGACCCACCTCCGACTAGTCTGTCTAGAAGCTGAGGGGTAGCCGGAACAACCGCTGAAAGGAAAAAAACGTTGACAGAAACAGGCTTTTTTCAAATCTCACTGTGCCATTACATTACATGCCTCACTGTGTCAGTATGCCTGCCTCACTGTGCCATTATGCCTGCCTCACTGTGCCATTATGCCTGCCTCACTGTTCCATTATGCCTGCCTCACTGTGCCAGTAAGCCTGCCTCACTGTGCCAGTATGCCTGCCTCAATGTGCCAGTATGCCTGCCTCACTGTGCCATTATACCTGCCTCACTGTGCCATTATGCCTGCCTCACTGTGCCAGTAAGCCTGCCTCACTGTGCCAGTATGCCTGCCTCAATGTGCCAGTATGCCTGCCTCACTGTGCCATTATGCCTACCTCACTGTGCCATTATGCCTGCCTCACTGTGCCAGTATGCCTGCCTCACTGTGACAGTATGCCTGCCTCACTGTGCCAGTATGCCTGCCTCACTGTGCCAGTATGCCTGCCTCACTGTGCCATTATGCCTGCCTTCTCCTGTTTGCAGAGTTTCTCAGGCTGCGGGCGTCCATTATTCAAAAGCTGCGCCTCCTCCTCAGGCTGGCACAGATGCCTTCTCATCCTCGGCCTCGGACATGAGGACATCCATGATAGGCGGAACACTGAACAGAGGCTCTTCTGGGAAAATTAGTGTTCCGCCTATCACGGAACAGCCTGAGGAGGAGGCACAGCTTTTGAATAATGGACGCCCGCAGCCTTACAGACAGGTACCGGCGTATAAGACGACCCCCGAGTTTTGAGTCATTTTTTTACATGCAAAAGGTCGTCTTATACGCCGGAAAATACGGTATACTGTATTTTTCCATTTCAGCACATTTATTTAGTGTATGAATATCACTAATTTTATTTCAATCACATGTATGCACTATTTTAGATTTATAGGCAGGCTGGTGCTTTTATTTAATATTGTGTTCCAATATAAATAATCGTATTAATTGTATTAGCATCCTCATCAATATATTTATATAAATGTATATATATATTTATTTTCTACTTTGGTTCCATGCACTGAGATGTTGGGGGTTAGTAGCTTTTTTAGTATTTTACATTTAAATGTATCTACTTATAGGCGCGAGATTTCCCCCTTTTCTACACAGCTATTAATGTCTAAACCGCTGGCAACAAAAGTGAGTACACCCCTAATTGAAAATTTCCAAATTGGGCCCAAAGTGTCAATATTTTGTGTGGCCACCATTATTTTCCAGCACTGCCTTAACCCTCTTGGGCATGGAGTTCACCAGAGCTTCACAGGTTGTCACTGGAGTCCTCTTCCACTCCTTCATAACAACATCACTGAGCTGGTGGATGTTAGAGACCTTGCGCTCCTCCACCTTCCGTTTGAGGATTCCCCACAGATGCTTAATAGGGTTTAGGTCTGGAGACATGCTTGGCCAGTCCATCACCTTTACCCTCAGCTTCTTTAGCAAGGCAGTGGTCATATTGGAGGTGTGTTTGGGGTCAATATCATGTTGAATACTAACCTGCAGTCCAGTCTCTGAAGGGAGGGGATCATGCTCTGCTTCAGTGTGTCACAGTACATGTTGGCAGTACATTCATGGTTACCTAAATGAACTGTAGCTCCCCAGTGCCGGCAGCACTCATGCAGCCCCAGACAATGACACTCCCACCACCATGCTTGACTGTAGGCAAGACACACTTGTCTTTGTACTCCTTACCTGGTTGCCGCCACACACGCTTGACACCATCTGAACATAATACGTTTATTTTGGTCTCATCAGACCACAGGACATGGTTCCAGTAATCCATATCCTTAGTCTGCTTGTCTTCAGCAAACTGTTTTCTGGCTTTCTTGTGCATCATCTTTAGAAGAGGCTTCCTTCTGGGACGACAGCCATGCAGACCAATTTGATGCAGTGTGCGGAGGATGGTCTGAGCACTGACAGGCTGCCCCCCCCCCCTCAACATCTGCAGCAATGCTGGCAGCACTTATACGTCTATTTCCCAAAGACAACCTCTGGATATGATGCTGAGCACGTGCACTCAACTTCTTTGGCCACCATTGATGAGGCCTGTTCTGAGTGGAACCTGTCCTGTTAAACTGCTGGATGGTCTTGGCCACCGTGCTCTGGCTCAGTTTTAGGGTCTTGGCAATCTTCTTATAGCCTAAACCATCCTTCTGAAGAGATCCTCAGAGAGTTCTTTGCCATGAGGTGCCATGTTGAACATCCAGTGACCAGTATGAGAGAGTGAGAGCGATAACACCAAATTTAACACATCTGCTCCCCATTCACACTTTGTAACACTAACGAGTCACATGCCACCGGGGACGGAAAATGGCTAATTGGGACCAATTTGGACATTTTCACTTAGGGGTGTAATCACTTTTGTTGTCAGTGGTTTAGACATGAATTGCTGTGTGTTGAGTTATTTTGAAGGGACAGAAAATATACACTGTTATATACAAGCTGTACACTCCCTCACTCACACTAGGGATGTACTCACTTTTGTGAGATACTGTACTGTATATAAACCCAAAGATTAAAATATTACAGCTCACCAGTCCTTAGGTGTGGTGGACACATTTGTTTCCTCTTTGTATGCTAATAGCCTTTATTTTAACCTGTTAATTCTGTGAAAAACACATTTCATGTCCTGATGGCTATGCTCACTCCTACACTGTATATACGGAGGGAGCCATGGTCCTCACACAGACTGGACTCTGTCTTCGTTACTTGTTTTTAACATGTCTGTCTTTGTTCATCCCCATTACATGTTTACAAGTTTAACATAACGAGATTGTTTTTGCTTCCAGTTCATCTCACAGGAAGTGACAAGCACACTGCACACTGTATTTCACACTGTATTTCTCGCAGGATCAATATGTATTTTCTGCCTCCAATAGGATAAGCATTAAAGCGGTCCTCCACCCTAAAGTGGAGTCCCGCTGATCGGAACCCTCCCCCCCTCCGGTGTCACATTTGACACCTTTCAGGGGGGAGGGGGGTGCAGACACCTGTCTAAAGACAGGTATTTGCACCCACTTCCGGCCACACGATACGGGCGAAAGACGGGCATTCCGTCACATCCCGTCTGTCGCCCGTTGTGTGCTGGGAACACTCGGCTCCCAGCACACAGCGTGTGAGCCAATCGGCGGGCGCAGCGCGACTCGCGCATGCGCCGTAGGGAACCGGGCAGTGAAGCCGCAGCGCTTCACTTCCTGGTTCCCTGAGCGTGGATGGCGGGGGGAGCAGCAGAGTGACGAGCGATCGCTCGTGCTCTGCTGCGATCGGCGCTGGACTCCAGGACAGGTAAGTGTCCTAATATTAAAAGTCAGCAGCTGCAGTATTTGTAGCTGCTGACTTTTAATATTTTGTTCCCATGGCACATCCGCTTTAAGTTGTTTTGCCTGCAATATCAGATTTGACCACAAGATGAAGCGGGTGGTAAATTTACTGTTTTTGCAGAAACTAGAAACTGTTCACCTTTAACAAAAGTTCCCATCATTTTTCAGTGTAAGGAAGAGAGACAGGTGCATCCTGGGAACTGAGACTCCAACTTAGAGCCTGAAAGCAGGAATCAGTTATCAGAGCACATGTTGGACAAAAACTTGCATCCCCTAAATGCAGGTGGGAATTACTTATTCCCATCTACAGCCTAGCTTATTCATTGTATTTCTGTATACTTCATATACTGATTATATGTGTTCATATTTGTTTTTTCTCAATAGTTTCACCCCACCCTGTTTTGTTAATAAATCTTCAAAACAACACTCAATCTAGCTTATTGCAGAATAGGAGGGTTTAGCTGAATGTCAAGCTACAAAAAGGGAAACGTGTAGCTGGGACAGAACAGTACTTACAAAAAATTGAAAACTATTGTAGTCGCCACATATAAGGATCGGTAATAGGGTTGAGCGAACCCGAACTGTAAAGTTCAGGTTCGGTACGGACTTTGGGTTTTTCCCGAACCCGAATAATTGGAAAAAGTTTGGGTCCGGGATCAGAGTTTGGGAAAAAAAAATGCACGGAGGTCCCCGCAAATTCAATAACCAGACCCTTTAGGTCTGGTATGGATAGTAAGGGGAACCCCGCCGTCAATTTAAAAAAAAAATGACGTGCGGTTCCCCCTAAATATCCATAACCAGACCTGTTATCCGAGCACGTTGACCTGGCCGGCCGCAGAAAAGTTGGGGGGACAGAGTGCGCCCCCCCTCTCCTGAACCGCACCAGGCCACATGCCCTCAACATTGGGAGGGTGCTTTGGGGTGCCCCCCAAAGCACCTTGTCCCTATGTTAATGGGGACAAGGGTCTCATCCCCACAACCCTTTCCCGGTGGTTGTGGGGGTCTGCGGGCGGGAGGCTTATCAGAATCTGGAAGACCCCTTTAACAAAGGGGACCCCCAGATCCTGCCCCCCCCCCCTGTGTGAAATGGTAATGGGGTACACTGTACCCCTACCATGTCACAAAGGAAGTGTAAAGTCTTGTAAAAAAAAAAAAACACACACGGTAGAATAAAATCCTTTATTAATAAAAAAAGAAAAAACTCCAGCGGTGATAATCCACTCGTTCCCGGCTTCCTGCTCCAACATTGTCCTGATCCAGCGACGGGTGCGGGTGATCTCCAGTGATGAGAAGATCCAGCGACGGGTGCGGGTGATCTCCAGCTATGAGAAGATCCATCCATCCAGAGCGCAGCATCGCCGACCTCCTCTCACCGCTGGACACAGCCCAGTGAATGACACGCTGAAGCTGTGACATTTCTTATATAGGGGAGGCAGGGCCACCCATCACGTGACCCCGCCCCCTCTGATGTACCCTCTGCTACGTCACTGGGGAAGCCCAGGAAGAGGGAAGACGGGGCTTACCCAGTGACGTAGCAGAGGGTACGTCAGAGGGTGTGTGTGTGTTTTTTTTTTACAAGACTTTACACTTCCTTCGTGAAATGGTAGGGGTACAGTGTACCCCATTACCATTTCACACAGGGGGGGGTCAGGATCTGGGGGTTCCCTTTGTTAAAGGGGTCTTCCAGATTCTAATAAGCCTCCCGCCCGCATACCCCCACAACCACCGGGCAAGGGTTGTGGGGATGAGACCCTTGTCCCCATCAACATGGGGACAAGGTACTTTGGGGGGCACCCCAAAGCACCCTCCCAATGTTGAGGGCATGTGGCCTGGTGCGGTTCAGAAGAGGGGGGCCACACTCTGTCCCCCCCTCTTTTCTGCGGCCGGCCAGGTCAACGTGCTCGGATAACGGGTCTGGTTATGGATATTTAGGGGGAACTGCACGTAATTTTTTTTTTTTAAATTGACGGCGGGGTTCCCCTTAATATCCATACCAGACCTGAAGGGTCTGGTTATGGATATTTAGGGGGAACCGCATGTAATTTTTTTTTTTAATTGACGGCGGGGTTCCCCTTAATATCCATACCAGACCTAAAGGGTCTGGTTATTGAATTTGCGGGGACCTCCGCACATTTTTTTTTCTAAAAGTCCGTGTCCCATTGACTACAATGGGGTTCGGAGTTCGGGTTCGGGTTCGGGTTCGGGTTCCCGAACACAAACTTTTTTTTAAAGTTCGGGTTCGGACCCGAACCCGAACATCCAGGTGTCCGCTCAACTCTAACCGGTAAGCTGCAATATATTAAAGTTATGATGATGTGTTTAGTTATGCTTTAACTTTAACTTAGAGCAGGTTCTATACACACATCAGAACATATCCTATATATCCAAGCACTGGCTGTTGTCAGTTTTGATGACACCTTAGGGTAAGGTGACCAGATTTTTAAAATGAAATCCGGGGACATATTTTTTTTTTTACTAGTAATGGCGGCAATCAGCGATTCTCTGCCCGTCGCCGCCCAACTCACAGCCTGTCAAGTCTCACTCTCCGGGCCCCGGCTACTACTGGGTGGGGTGCTGAGGAAGATCATTCCGCCAGGGAAGGCAAGGAGATAAGCAGGCATGCGGCTGGCTGGGACTTGAGCCAAGGCAGAAGAACATGCGAGCGGAGCTAAATGTGCATGCACCCGAAAATGATGAAATCGTCTCTCCACTCTGACCAGCACATGATCATGAGATAAAGGGAAAAAATACACCCCCCTAAGCTAGTAGGAGCGGCGCAGCAGGTGTGTGTAGTTTTTTTTAATTCTGCACTGACTGCCTTTGAAATTGCCCCAACTCCTATTCAATTCCAATCCGGGGACAAATTTGGTCCGGCGACAGGGTCCTCAACCCAGGGACTGTCCCCGGAAACCGGGGATGTCTGGTCACCCTACCTTAGGGAAACATGGATAGTTGTGTCTCTGTCCCCCTCTTAATACAACTGTTTTCGAACACCACTGCATTGTCTTGATCACATTTTAATAGTTTAATAACCTTTTTATATCCCTCTCCCTATTATTTGCTACATCTAGTTTATTTACACTCAGGGACAGCTCTGTGTGCTGTTATTCCCTTGCATTCTCTCACTGTTGAAACAGAAGGAGGTTGATAAAACTTTCAATTTACAAAGCCTTTACATTTTTTTCCATGTACAGTAATTCTGGCAAAGTTTTTGTTATATGAAAGTTCTATTTTGTCACAATGATGTCATCAGGCCACTCCTGATGGTGTCATTGTGATGAAACGCATTTGGCGGGGCTTGCTAATGTCACTTCTGCTGACCGACTTCCGGCGCTTGGAATGCAGATGAGTAAGGCCCCGTACACAAGACCGAACATGTCTGCTGAAACTGGTCCGCGGACCAGTTTCCGCGGACATGTCCGACCGTGTGTACGGCCTAGTGGACCCGATTCCTGGGCTAGCGGACAGGTTTCTAGCGGACAAAAGTTTCTTAGCATCCGTGGGACATGTCCGATGGTCAGTACTAGAGTTGAGCGGACACCTGGATGTTCGGGTTCGGGTCCGAACCCGAACTTTAAAAAAAAAGTTCGGGTTCGGGAACCCGAACCCGAACTCCGAACCCCATTGTAGTCAATGGGACACAGACTTTTAAAAAAAAAAATGCGCGGAGGTCCCCGCAAATTCAATAACCAGACCCTTTAGGTCTGGTATGGATATTAAGGGGAACCCCGCCATCAATTTAAAAAAAAAATGACGTGCGGTTCCCCCTAAATATCTATAACCAGACCCTTCAGGTCTGGTGTGGATATTAAGGGGAACTCCACCCCAAATTTAAAAAAAAAAATGGCATGGAGTTCCCCCTAAAATCCACACCAGACCCCTTATCCGAGCACGTTAACCTGGCCGGCCGCAGAAAAGAGGGGGGGACAGAGTGCGCCCCCCCTCTCCTGAACCGCACCAGGCCACATGCCCTCAACATTGGGTGCCCCCCAAAGCACCTTGTCCCCATGTTAATATCCATACCAGACCTAAAGGGTCTGGTTATTGAATTTGCAGGGACCTTTTTTTTTTTCGAACTCCGAACCCGGACCCAAACTTTTTCCAATTATTCGGGTTCGGGTCCGGGTTCGGGAAAAGCCCAAAGTCCGTACCGGACCCGAACTTTACAGTTCGGGTTCGCTCAACTCTAGTCAGTACGACTCATCGGACATGTCCGCTGGTTATGACGTATAACCAGCGGCCCGAAATCCCGCGCATGCGTCGAATTGATTCGACGCATGTGTGGAAGCATTGACCTTCCGCGTCAGAGAACGTCGGTGTCGTCTACATCACCGCGTTCTCTGTTCGCGGGGAATTTGGTCTGATGGTGTGTACACACATCAGACCAAATTCACCCAGCAGACATGTCCGATGAAAACGGTCCGCAGACCGTTTTCATTGGACATGTCTGGTCGTGTGTACGAGGCCTAATACAAACTGGGGACATTGTTGTATGCGATCTTAGGTTGCATAAAGCGAGCATTTGCTAAATGTGAGTGTACTTTTATTGGATTTTAATGTATTTTAAGTAAATAAACGGAATTATGCTATGGAGCTTCGCCTGGCTTTTATCTCATTACATATGCACGCATGATGGAGCACTACTAAGAGAAATCCATTTACCCTAATAAGAAGATAGGGGAAACAGCCTGGAAATGGATCACTGGTTCTATATACAAAGCGCTTGCTTGTTTGAGCTCTGGTGAGTGTGGAAACATAGGAGGGGAGCACAGAGTAATTTACACAGCTCACGGAAGAAGAATTTGAATTTATAAGCACTGAGAAATCATGTTATCCTTGAAAGGTAAGGCTACAACAAAAAAAAGAAAAAATTAAAGTGGATGTAAACCTCAACTTGATAGAACACCTTCGGAATAAATTGGAGCAGAGACTACGAGCCAGGCCTTCCCATCCAACATCAGTTCCTGACCTCACAAATGCGCTTCTGGGAGAGTGGTCAAACATTCCCATAGACACACTCCTAAACCTTGTGGACAGCCAGAAGAGTTGAAGTTGTTATAGCTGCAAAGGGTGGGCCAACTCAATATTGAACCCTACGACTAAGACTGGGATGCCATTAAAGTTAAAGCGGTAGTAAACCCGCTGTCTTTTTTTTTTTGTAACCCGAAAAGCAAAAGCCATAATGAGCTAGTATGCACTACATACTAGCTCATTATGAAATACTTACCTCGGAACAAGGTCAGAGGAACTTACCTGGTCCACGCTGAGGGAGATGTCATCTTTCCTCGGGGTGTCCTCCGGGTATCGCCGCTCCAGCGCTGTGATTGACTGGAGCGGCGATGTCATCACTCCCGCGCATGCACGCGGGAGACTTCTCCCCGGCAAGGTCCGGCGGATCTCCACTGCGCATGTGCCGCTGCAGTCAGCGGCGCATTGCGGGGGGAATATCTCCTAAACCTTACAGGTTTAGGAGATATTATTTATACCTACAGGTAAGCCTTATTATAGGCTTATCTGTAGGTTAAAGTGGTAGTACAGAGTATACTACCACTTTAATGTGCGTGTAAAGGCAGGCTTCCCAATACTTTTGACAATATAGTGTATATGGCCATCTGGACCATAACATTTTATAGGTCCGTGGTTCAAGGTGGGGGCATATCTTACACAGCGGTGGATCATGCTTTTTTAGTTGTGGCATCACAAGTCTGATACACTGGCCCGGATTCAGTAACAATTGCCCCTTTTTTACGGAGGCGCAGGGCAACGTTTTTGCCCTGCGCCCCCGCAATTTTTTTTTTGCGCTGCCCTCGATTCACGGAGCAGAAGCTCCGTAAATTGCGCGGGCGCGCCGGAAAAATGCCCGGCGTAAGCGCGCGCAATTTAAATGATCCCGTAGGGCGGGAATCATTTAAATTAGGCGCGTTCCCGCGCCGATCGTAGAGCGCATGCTCCGTCGGGAAACTTTCCCGACGTGCATTGCGGCAAATGACGTCGCAAGGACGTCATTTGCTTCAAAGTGAACGTGAATGGCGTCCAGCGCCATTCACAAATCACTTACGCAAAGTACGTAAATTTCAAATTTTGCGACGCGGGAACGACGGGTATACGCACATTAAGGTGGTAGTATACTCTGTACTACCACTTTAACCTACAGATAAGCCTATAATAAGGCTTACCTGTAGGCATAAATAATATCTCCTAAACCTGTAAGGCTGTAAGGCGCATGCGCAGTGGAGATCCTCGGCTAAAGGCCCGGCAGCCGCCGGACCTTGCCCGGGAGAAGTCTCCCGCGCGCATGCGCGGGAGTGACGACATCGCCGCTCCAGTCAATCACATCGCTGGAGCGGCGATACCCGGAAGACACGCCGAGGAAAGATGACATCTCCCTCGGCGTGGACCAGGTAAGTTCCTAAACCTTACGCAAAAACCGCCGTACGGAAACAACGTAAACTGCGTACGCAGGGCTCACGCAACGTTGTGAATCGGCGTTAGTATGCAATTTGCATACTATACGCTGATCACAACGGGAACGCCACCTAGCGGCCATCGCAAGAATGCAGCCTAAGATATGCGGGCATAAGAGCCTTATGCCGCGCATATCTTAGGCTGCAGTCGGCGTAACAAGGTTCCTGAATCAGGAGCACTCGTTACGCCGGGGCAAGTAAGCAATTGCGCTGTGTAACTTATGGTTACACAGGCGCAATTGCTTCTTGAATCCAGGCTCTTACTATTTGAGAAGTATTATAAGAACTTTTTCTTTGGAGTCGCCAAACACACTTTGGTGTCCGTTTAATAAACTGTGAAGTTTTTTCTCCGTTCAGTTCACAGCAGTTCACGGCAGTTCTCATGAGGAGAATTATCTCCTCTGCAGCCGGTTTAATAAACTGAGACCTTCAGTTCTCAGATGGTGAACAGAGGTGAAGTTTTTTCTCTGAAAACAGCAGAGATCTGTGTAAAAACTGGGTGGACTGCCTGTAATCTCATGAGATATTGTGAGATTATGGTGCAGCCGAATTCAAACAGTGAAACTAAAGTTTAAAAGAACATGTAATTAATGTTTTCAGACATGTGATAACATATATATATATATATATATATATATATATATATATATATATATATAAAATTACATATATATATATAAATACTGTATGTATATGTATGTGTGTGTGTGTGTGTGTATATGTGTATATATATATATATATATATATATGTGTGTATATATATATATATATATATATATATATACACACATATATATATACCGTATTTATCAGCCTATTGTGCGCACCCGCGTATAGCGCGCACCCCTACTCTGGACGTGAAATTCCTGAATTTTATTTATTTTTTATTACTTACAGTTTTGGTGTCTTGCCTGGCGTCCATCGGTGGCCTTGTCCGGTCTGGCGTCCGCCTGCGACCTTCGTGGTGTCCTCCCCGCTGCTCCTGCGCTGTCTCTGAGCCGATCCCTGCTTCCCGCGCTGTGTTTGAACTCCGCAGCCGACATATACCGAGCGCAGTACACTCGGGCACGCTCGGCTCCTCTCGCATAACCTAGAAGGGAGCCGAGCCTGGTCGACTGTACCCGAGTATACTGCGCTCGGTATATGTCTGCGGCGGCGTTCAAACACAGCGCGGGAAGCAGGGATCGGCGGCAAAGTTCAAACACAGTGCGGGAAGCAAGAATCGGCGTATATCGCGCACCCACAATTTTGCCCTGATTTTAAGGGAAAAAAAGTGCGCGTATACGCCGATAAATACGGTATATATATGTGTGTGTATATATATATATATATATATATATATATATATATATATATATATATATATATATATACACACATATATATATACCGTATTTATCAGCCTATTGTGCGCACCCGCGTATAGCGCGCACCCCTACTCTGGACGTGAAATTCCTGAATTTTATTTATTTTTTATTACTTACAGTTTTGGTGTCTTGCCTGGCGTCCATCGGTGGCCTTGTCCGGTCTGGCGTCCGCCTGCGACCTTCGTGGTGTCCTCCCCGCTGCTCCTGCGCTGTCTCTGAGCCGATCCCTGCTTCCCGCGCTGTGTTTGAACGCCGCAGCCGACATATACCGAGCGCAGTACACTCGGGCACGCTCGGCTCCTCTCGCATAACCTAGAAGGGAGCCGAGCCTGGTCGACTGTACCCGAGTATACTGCGCTCGGTATATGTCTGCGGCGGCGTTCAAACACAGCGCGGGAAGCAGGGATCGGCGGCAAAGTTCAAACACAGTGCGGGAAGCAAGAATCGGCGTATATCGCGCACCCACAATTTTGCCCTGATTTTAAGGGAAAAAAAGTGCGCGTATACGCCGATAAATACGGTATATATATGTGTGTGTATATATATATATATATATATATATATATATATATATATATATATATATATATATATATATATATACACATACACACACACACGTGTTATATAGATACTGTATGTGTATATATATATATATATATATATATATATATATATATACATATATACACACATATACACACACATACACACACACGTATATTGTTGTTAATATTCATTTTTAACCCACTGGTGTTGAAATTAGGAAGAAATAAGCCTTCTTCCTCTTATCACACCAGTTTCTCTCCCAGATTCTCCACCTCTGAGCTGGTGAATCTGGAAGGGAGATATTTCAGGTGAAGAGCTGTGAAATCTTCAGAAATCTTCAGATCACGGTTTATTAAACTGGCCATTTGTGACAAAACATCCATGTGCTGTGATGTGAAGTGAAGAATGTGTTCTCTGCTCCTTATCACAGTTTATTAAACCGGCAATGCTCTGTGATAAGCAGTGATCAGCCGTGATCATCATGATCTCCGCTTATCACGGTTTATTAAACGTACACCTTTATTTGAATTGTTGTGATATTTATTCACTTGACAATAAGTAAAAAGACTTAAGGCACTTATGCACATTATATGTAAATTGTGATATGATTCACTTTACTGTTATTCATTACTGCAGTTATTGAGTTTTATCATTCAAACAGCTTCTGATATTCTTTATTTTATTGGCATTGCGGCACTATATCATTGTTATCATGATCTGCAGTTGCCACAGTGCTGCATATTATGTAATACAGTTATGACACCAGCCATTTGATGGCTTGACAGTTCAGTTGAGAGGACAAGCACCCGTGACAGTTAACACTGACAACATGCTTTGAATTTACCTGTCTTAGGAAACTTTATTAGGTACACCTACCTGTTCAACTGCTTGGCAACACAAATTGCTAATCAGCCAATCACATGGCAGCAACTCAATGAATTTAGGCATCTAGACGTGGTGAAAAACACTTGCTGCACATCAGAATGAGTAAAAAAAGGCATTTAAGTGACTTTGAACGTGGCATGGTCTTTGGTGCCAGATGGGCTGGTCTAAGTATTTAAAAAATGTATGCTCTCCTGGGATTTTCACGCACAACCATCTCTCGGTTTCCAGAGAATGGTCCGAAAAAGAGAAAATATCCAGTGAGCGTCAGTTGTGTGGACGAAAATGCCTTGTTGAGGTCAGAGGTCAGAGGAGAATGGGCAAACTAGTTTGAGATGATAGAAAGGCAACAGTAACTCAAATAACCACTCGTTACACCCAAGGTATGAAGAATACCATCTCTGAACACACAACACATCGGCCAAGATTCAGGTAGGGGTGCGCACTGATACGGCGGCGCAGCGTATCGTTTTTACACTACGCCTCTGTAAATTACTAGAGCTACGCTGCATTCACGAAGCATTTGCTCCGTAATTTGCGGCGGCGTATCGTAAAAGGGGCTGGCGAAATCTGACTTTCAATGGACCATTAGCCTGGAGACTTGGCACAAAACTTTCTTCAGATCATTTCGGGGCATTCAGGGAGTCTCCTTAATGGAGGCAAGTGTTAAAGTCATCACCAGATGGTACCTTACCCCATCCAGACTGGCCGCCATGTTCCCTAATGCGGATCCCCTCTGTTTTCAGGGGTGTCAGCTGCGGGGCACCATGGCCCACATATGGTGGGAATGTCCTAGAATTCGCCCATTCTGGAGGTCTATTGTTAATATGATTTACAAAGTGACTGGATGCCGGATCCCTAGAACTCCCAAAGTTGCCCTCCTGAACGCTCATGTCCCACATCTTTCTAGATCTACACAAAAGTTAATACACTTTATTTTACTGGGCACCAAGATTGCAATTGCAGTTTCGGTAGTCAAACAGAAAGTCTCATGGATTATGGTCCAAGAAAAATTATCCAGTATACTAAATGACTCCTCAGTAGTGTTTCGTGAGACTTGGGCTCCTTGGGCTGACTATGTTGGCATTCCCCTTACCCCTGGACCTGCATAGGCTTCTGTGGTCAATTGTTTCTTGATGAGCAGTATACTCCCCCTCCTCACCTTACCCCCTCTCCCACTTCTTTCTTTTCTTCTGTCCTTCCTCCTTTACCTCTTTAGCTATCCCTGTTAATGTTAATCTTACTTATTACCTACTTAAGCAAATTTTGTAGGGTTATGGTTCTAAGATATCATTGCTTTTTATTTTGTTTTTTATTTTTTATTTTTTTTCTTGGGGGAACTCATTTTATTACCCATGAGTGGTTTAACTCACTCTGCCCACACTGGTGTGAGAAGTGTGGGCTGGGGGCGGTGGGTGGGAGGGGTCTGGGACCTAGCGCTTAGCACAGCAGGTTCCCAAGAGGGGTGTTGAGGGTTAGAGTCCCAGACCAGACTAGGGACTGGTCCCTTTCTTAAAGGATTTTGACATTATCAGTCTGACGGTTCTTATATATTTTCATATTAACCTGCTTTTCAGACTGTTCCATTCCCTAATTCCACCCCCCCCCCCCCCCCCCGGATCGGTTTTTATGGTCTACTTATTAATTTCTGCTATTACTGCAAAATGTTATGAATTTCCTCTAGATGCATACGTTGTGTGTTTATTGCTATGAAATTGCTGTAACCTTATTGAAAATCTCAATACAAACTTATTGAAAGTAAAAAGGGGCCGCCGTAAGGGCGCGTAATTTAAATGATCCCATAGGGGGCGTGGATCATTTAAATTAGGCGCATTCCCGCGCCGAACGTACTGCGCATGCTCCGTCCGGAAAATTTCCCGACGTGCATTGCGGTAAATGACGTCGCAAGGACGTCATTGGCTTCGACGTGAACGCCATTCACGAACGAGTTACGCAAACGACGCAAAATTTGAAAATCGCGACGCGGGAACGACGTCCATACTTAACATTGGCTGCGCCTCCTAATAGCAGGAGCAGCCTTACGACGAAACCGTCTTACGCAAACGACGTAAAAAACTAAAGTCGGCGTATCGAGCTCTCTGAATACAGAAAGTAGATACGCCGGCGCTACTTAGCAATTATGCTGCGTATCTATGGATACGCAGGCGTAATTGCTTTCTGAATCTACCCCATCGAACCTTGAAGCACATGGGGTAAAGCAACAGAAGACCACACCGGGTGCCACTCCTGTCAGCTAAGAACAGGAAACTGAGGCTACAATTCACACAGGCTCACCAAAATGAGACAATAGAAGATTGGAAAAACGTTGCCTGGTCTGATGAGTCTCAAATTCAGCTGTAACATTCAGATGGTAGGGTGAGAATTTGGCATACGCAACATGAAAGCATGGATCCATCCTGTCTTGTGTAATGGTGTGGGGTATATTTTCTTGGCATACTTTTGGCCTCGTACCATTTAAATGCCACGGCCCACCTGAGTAACGTTGCTGACCATGTCCATCCCTTTATGACTACAATGTCCCCATCTTCTGATGGCTCCTTCCAGCAGGATAATGCACCATGTCACAAAGCTCCAATCATCTCACCACTGGTTTCTTGAACATGACAATGAGGTCCCTGCACTGCGATGGCCTCCACAGTCACCAGATCTTTGCATCATGGAAGTTTCCAACATCTTTTTGAACTCTGACACAAATAATTAGGGCAGTTCTAAAGGCAAAAGGGGGTCCAACCTGGTACTAGTAATGGTGTACATAATAAAGTGAGCGGTGTGTGAATATGCCAATGCCATACCTGGCCCATGCATAGCTTCCAACTGTCCCTGATTTTGAGGGACTGTCCCTGATTAAAGAAAAAGTCCCTCTGTCCCTCTTTCCTCCTCATTTGTCCCTCATTTTGGTCTGATCTATATGGTTTTATATAAAATGCACTTTTTTGAAAAAGTGTTTCCAGGTGCTAAACCTTTCATCCAATTTCTAAATTGCTGCATTTTTAAATTCCAAAAGCCAATATAAAGGAATAGTAGTGGTAAATAAGCACTTATGGGTTGAACTATTTTTTTTGCACATTTCTGCTTTAAGGGTGGTGTGGCAGGGGGTATGTCCTATGCCCACATACTTTTTCTAATAGGTCCCCCTCGTTCCCATCTCAGAAAGTTGGGAGGTATGCCGATGGAAGCTGGAAATCACTGAAGTAGACACCAGTGACGGTGCGTCCATAAAGCGAGCAGGCGCGCCGTCCCCTCTCTCCTACATTGCTCTAATCACCATCGATAGATTCATGCATTGCATGAATCTATCTATGGTCGCTGCTGACACCCCCTATTCAGGTGTCTGTCCCCTTTTCGGGAACGTCGGGCAGCTGAATTACACCGACGGGGGTGTTTTTTAGAAACGCCTGATAATAGGCGCCCAAAAATGTGAAAAGCGTGCACCATGCTGGGCTTTCGATGTTCACCCAGCTGTGTGTTAGCAAAACTAAGGAATTTGCTTTGCTAACACTGAATCCATCTCTCTGGAGATTGGCTGAAATGGCTGAAATGTCAGGCGCTGTGATTGGACGCCTGAGAGAGGACAGAAGAAGACATGGAGGACATGCAGGAGACCGCTGCTGATCCACTCCGAGAAAGGTAAGAGCCAGGCAGCATCTGATGGGGCACAGTAGAGGCAATTGATGGTCACACTGGCAGCATATGATGGGGCACAGTAGCGGCAATTGATGGGCATACTGGCAGCATTGGATGGGGCATACTGGCGGCAATTGATCGGCACAGTGTCTGCAATTGATGGGTACAGTGGCTGCGTTTGAAGGCACAGTGGCAGCAATTTATGGGTATAGTGGCTACATTTGATGGCACAGTAGCTGCGTTTGATGGGCACAGAGGCTGCAATTGATGTTTATTTCAGTTTGTTTGCGCTCCCCCAAAAATTTTGAGCACCAGCCGCCACTGGTAGACGTGCTTGCTTCTTCAGTGATCTCCCCTACCTTCCGGGTTCCATGCTGAGCGGCTGGCTTCCTATATTCTGAACTTAAGAGGTCAGCAGCTTGGCATGAGCTCCATTGAGGGAATGCTTTGTCCCATATCTCCACCTTGTCCAATCAGAGAATGCTTTGCATTCTTTCTGAAGTTGCAATAATTCTCTGAATGATGTCCATGCCGAGCTGCCGACCTCCTGTGTTCAGAATTCAGCAAGCCAGCCACTCAGAGGCTACTGGTGGTCACTGAAGTAGTGGTGTCCAATTCCAGGGGCATTCGCGAGAAATGATATATACATAGTTAAATTCTTCCAAGCTGGATCCATGTAACTAGTTATAAAATATCCATACCTAGAATTCTCCTTTAACAAATGCATTTTAAGACTTGAAAACACTGGAAGTAAATGAACTAGAGATCCTGATGATAACAAACTCCACAAATCCCTGTTTCAAAATAAAATGTCTTGTTATGGGATGTCTACGCTTTTCACTGATTTGGCGACTGTGAAAATTCTACCATGCAGCAATGCTGACATTGAGAAGACGTTTTCTATAATTAAACAGATCATAGAGCTTCACTATCATTGCAAACTGTTGGTATTATGTAAAGTGTTATTTTCTCCCTGGAAATACAAATTCAAATAAATATTTCTGGAAGGATACAGTTTTATCCTGTTGTTTTTTTTCTACAGATTTTTGGATCATATATACATATTATCCTTAGCAATAAAGGTCTTTTACCTATAAAACAGTACGTTGCTCTTTTAAATTCATTGTAGATTTCGGACCCTATCCTTTAACCCACTCCTACTTTTAGAGCAATTTGTCAGCACCTAAAACTCTCTGCTCCCTTCCCCACCTACCCCCCCTACAAACTATTTCCAAGAGTTTCCAATTAAAAGAAATAAGGAAAAACGCTTATGTGGAGTCCGTGTGACGCGCACCTCGAAAATGCAAAAACAAAAATAGGAAGGTCCCCCAGTGGGGTTTTTTAGCGGCATTATGTTCTCAATGAATAAGAGTGGTTGGATAATATTGAAGTAAAAATCTTTACTTGGTTTCAACATTGAATTACAATAAAATGTACAACATGGTTGGAGCATTTGTAAAAAAGTGTAAATAATATACATATATTACACTCTGATAGTGCACCTAAAACTCTCTGCTCCCTTCCCCATCTACCCCCCCAACAAACTATTTCCAAGAGTTTCCAATTATGGCTGCCCCAAGTGCTCATCATGACCAACCAGTAGACCGAGATCCCCTTGCTTATTTTGCCGTGGGGCTCCCCTCAAAATCCATACCAGACCCGAAGGGCCTAGTATGCATTGGGGGAGACCCTACAGCGTTTTTTCCCCCCAATTTTTTGATTGCTGCCAATTCTTTTTTACATTCAGTTCTTCTCAGCAGGGAACCCCGCTGACAGCTGATGACTGTTATTAAGGATGCAGTGACCGCCCACTTCTTAACCACTTCAGCCCCGGAAAGGTTTTACCCCCTTCTTGACCAGAGCACTTTTTACAATTTGGCACTACGTTGCTTTAACTGTGAATTGCGTGGTCCTGCAATGCTGTACCCACAAATAGAGCTTGCCTTTGGTGCTATTACATCACCTCTGTGGCTTTAATTTTTTCGCTATAAACAAAAAAAGAGACAATTTTGGAAAACAAACTATATTTTTTGCTTTAATAAATACCCCCAAAAATGTTTTTCAAATCATTTTGGGCCAATATATATTCTTATACATATTTTTGGTAAAAAAGATGGCAATAAGTGTATATTGATTGGTTTGCGCAAAAGTTATAGTGTCTAGAACAGGGATCCTCAAATGAGGCTCTCCAGCTGTTGTAGAACTACACATCCCATGAGGCATTGTAACACACTGACATTCACAGACATGACTAGGCATGATGGGAGTTATAGTTCCTGAACAACTGGAGGGCCGTAGTTTGAAGAACCATGGCCTAGAAACTATGGGAAGCCAGCTATAGTGTCCTGTGTTGGGGTAGACGTGACATTCCTGACAGTATTTTAGAGCACAAACCACGCCACGAAGTCCAAGAAATTGTCTGTAGAACTCCGAGACAGGATTGTATCGAGGCACAGATCTGGGGAAGGATACAGAAAAATGTCTGCAGCATTGAAGGTCCCAATGAGCACAGTGGTCTCCATCATAAATAAATAGAAGACGTTTTTAACCTTCAGGACTCTCCCTAGAGCGGGCCCAACAAAGCGATTGGGGAGACGGGCCTTAGTCAGGGAGATGACCAAGAACCCGATAGTCACTCTAACAGAGCTCCAGCATTTTCGGTAGAGAGAGGAGAACCTTCCAGAAGAACAACCATCTTTACAGAACTCCACCAATAAGGGCTGTATGGTAGAGTGGCCAGACGGAAGCCACGCCTCAGTAAAAGGCACATGACAGCCCACCTGGAGTTTTACAAAAGGCACCTTAAGTACTTTCAGGCCATGGAAAACTACATTTTCTGGCCTGATGAAACAAAGATTGAACTCTTTGGCCTGAATGGCAAGCGTCATGTCTGGAGGAAACCAGGCACCGCTCATCACCTGGCCAATACCATCCCTACAGTGAAGCATGGTGGTGGCAGGATCGAGGGACAGATGAATGCAGCAATGTACAGAGATATCCTTGATGAAAACCCCCTCCAGAGCACTCTGGACCTCAGACTGGTTCATCTTCCAACAGGACAACGACCCTAAGAACACAGCAAAGATAACAAAGGAGTGACTATGGGACAACTCTGTGAATGTCCTTGAGTGGCCCAACCAGAGCCCAGACTTGAACCCAATAAACATCTCTGAAAAAGATCTGAAAATGGCTGTGCACCGACACTCCCCATCCAACCTGAAGGAGCTTGAGAGGTCCTGCAAAGAAGCATGGGAGAAACTGCACAAAAATAGGTGTGCCAAGCTTGTAGCATCATACTCAGAAAGACTTGAGGCTGTATTTGGTGCCAAAGATGCTTCACCAAAGTACTTATGTACATGGGATTTTTTTTTATTATTAATTGTTAATAAATTTGCAAAGATTTCAAAAAACTTCTTTCACTTTGTCATTATGGGGTATTGTATGTATATGTAGCGCCTGGTTACTTCCAAGTACCGGTGCTATTAAAATTTAGAGGGTGATCAGAGTACTAATGACTCTGATCCAAATTACAATGTTCAAAGAGGGTCTCTGTTTCAGCTTGGCTGTGGGCTCATTCTGTTGTTACTGGGGTGCTATCCCACCCCAGGGTGACAGGTGGCAGCAGCAGGGTCGAGACTTGGGTGTTCTTTTCCAGCAGCCAATCAGGAGGGAGTGTCCTCGCTGGGCATGCTGGGAGAGGGTACTTATGGAACAGACGCCATTGAGTCTGGGTCTTCTTCCAGTGCGGCGCCCACCTTAAGGGTGACCACATCATGGCACCTGGCGTTATGGTCTACCTACCATGTAGGTCCGGAACGTTTGAGCAGCGGCGGGGACCCAGTGATCGATTGGGCTCCCACTTTTGAAGATCCCAAGCGGTATAGCTGTTCGGTGGGGAGTGCGTCTGAGGAGCGCCATTGAGAGGCTGGCGGTCCAAAAGGATTTCGACAAACCACCGGGGATCAAGGTAACCGGACACTGAAGGATTGATCACCTGTCAGTCGGTACCTGGGCGACGTTAAGAAGGAGATCCAGGCGTAATTCTTCTGAGGATTGCCTCCGCATTTGCAACCAGAGAGGGCCTGTGGCAGAGGTGTCTCCCTGAAGTTCATTCCAAGGAGGGTCTGTGGCAGAGACTTTTCTTCAAAAAGGTTTGAGCGATACTCTGGTTGCCAGGTCAGTAAGAGAGGCCTGTCCAGGTACGCTATTCCCACTCAAGCAGGAGTGGCGCAGAGAAGTGTTACACTTGAGAACAGGACTGTTTCCCTATTGCGACGTCTGAATTTGCTATTCTCCTTCTTCCTTCAACTCTACTTTCCTCACCACAAGTTTTATTGTTTTTACCCGGCTGGGTAATAAAGAGCACAGCAAAAGACACTTGTTGCGGACATTCCTTTACTATTGCTATATGCACAAATCACCCCTAGGAATTTGGAAGAGCCACGAGGTAAATGTGCCACCCAAAATAAACCAGCAGCTCCTCCGGGGGTAGAGCTTCATATAATTTTGAGGAAAATAATTAATTTTATCTTGACTGCTGAGGCGCAATGATCCCAGGTACCCCTTACTCAGAGGCGTATCTATTAAAAATAGCGCCTATGGCAAGCGCTGAAACTGCGCCCCTGTGGAAACATTTGAAACCCATCTTTCAGATAACCTTAACAAAAAAAAAAAAACAGCTAACAAAACTAGTGATATTTATCATCCCTTGTGATACCTTGGGTAGTGACATATCCTCTTTATGGAGAAATCTGGGGTTTATTAGACCCCCTAATCCCTTCTCTGCCCTCCAAGGCCAGGAAAATGCAGAAGCAATACTGGAAGTGATGAAATCTTCATCACTTAAGGCCTCAGTTTTCACAGAGGAGAGGGAGAAACTGATGTTCCTCCGTCTTCTTTGTGCGCTGCCAACCCGACCAGATGGAATGGGAGAGCCTGGGAGAACAGGGGAGGGCTGTGGCTGAACGCAGCAGGGATAGCGCTGCCATTGTCCATTAGCAAAGGTGCTGAAAAGGAGATCCTGCCTATGCTCGGGAGGAGGGAAGAAGGGACCCTCAGACCCTGGTAAGTGCCTTGCTGCCCAGCCACTGAACAGCGCCCCCTTCATATGGCGCCCATGGCACTTGCCATGGCTGCCATACCCTAGATACGCCACTGCCCTTACTACAAAATTATGTACATAAACCTTCCCCCTTGCCCCTTCATCCCAATAAATAAACACTCTTACAACCATTAAGTTGGAAAGGGCAAGACCACAGCTTTATTAAAGCAAACATAATGTTTTCAACATTCAACATTTTATAACCAGTGCCAGTCACAGTTGTACTGTGAGCACCATTCCAAAAGGGGGGGAGGGGCCTACTTCCGGTGTCCATAAAGCGCATGGCCCACTACGGCCATTTTCTGCTGGCAAGGTCAAGAAAACCGCAGCAAGCTGTGGCATACCATAACAAAAAAGGGGCGGGAAGGTGGGCAGCTCTTCCCAGCACGCTTCCAAAAAGACCCAGAATTCCCTGGGATGATCCCTTTTACCTGAGCTCAGGCCCAACCCATCCCCCAAACTAACCAATCCTTCCGTGACCACCGTCTTGTCCAGTACCTGGCCATGCCCCCATCAGTCAAGGCTCTCTTTCCCTAAGGGGCTCAAGAGGCCTTCAATTTTGGAATAAGGCTGTAACATAAAAAAAATGAAGCACTGTGAATACTTTCTGGATGCACTGTATGTTTGCCTGAACGGTTTATTTGGTGACATAAAGAGAATGGCACTCGTATGCTTGTTTTATGTGCTTTATGTTTCCCCTACAAATGAGTCAGATTTCTTTCACTTGTTTTCTAAGAGGGACCTCCGCCACTGTTTACTGCTATGTGCATTATTTGTTGTATTACTGCTTAGTTACTTGCTATAACCCAGGCAATTTATTTTAACAAAAGCAGTATTGCTGTACAATATCAAACTGAAATCTGATAATGACTTATTTGTACATTACCAGACAAGCTAAAGGATTTTAAGTGGAAATATAAAATCGGTGAACATGACATATGTATACACAGCAAGCAGTTCTCCTGCCACGAATATTACATCAGGGGATAAATAGCAATCGCATAATCAAAACTGCATATGATTGCTACACATTCCTAATGTATTGTCAGAATGGCAGGAGCTTTGGGCAAATTGTGTGTGTATACCGTATTTATCGGCGTATAACGCACACTTTTTTGCTCTAAAAAACAGGGCAAAATCGTGGGTGCGCGATATACGCTGATACCCGCTTCCCGCGCTGTGTTTGAACCACTGCGCCGACATATACCGAGCGCAGTACACTCGGGTATAGTCGGGCAGGCTCAGCTCCTGTTCGCGGTCACGTCCTGTGCGTCCTGTACGTCCTTTACGCGAGAGGAGCCGAGCCTGCCCGACTATACCCGAGTGTACTGCGCTCGGTATATGTCGGCGCAGTGGTTCGAACACAGCGCGGGAAGCGGGGATCGTGCGGGGAGGACACCACGATGGCCGCAGAAGGACGCCGGACCGGACGAGGCCGCCGATGGACGCGATAAATTAAAGGGGCAGGATGCGATGGACGACGGGCAAGACACCGACGAGGGGCATCCAAACTGTAAGTATTTTTTTTTCCAGGAATTTTCCTTCAAGTTCGGGGGTGTGCGCTATACGCCGGGGCGCGTTTTATAGCAAGATAAATACGGTATATATTTTTAATATTTACTGTATATATATATATATATATATATATATATATACTAGCTGAATACCCGGCGTTTCCCGGTCTTCCTATCTTAACCTTTTGGGGAGGAAAATCATAGTAATATAAATATACCCATCTTTTATATAAGGGTGTAGGTAAGGGTTAATTTAACTGTCATATATTTTTATTTGGCATATAAGTAATATGTGTACCAGGTATTATTGAAATATCTCCAGGTGTACAGAAGTTATGTGGGAACATACATTTCCCATTGATTTGCATGGGACTTTAAACAAAAACCCCGACCCTCACAAATGGGGGTAGTTAAGGGATAAATTAACTATCCTATAGTTTAAGTGGACATATAAGTAACATGTGACCAAGTGTTATCGAAATATCTACAGCCGTTTGGAAGTTATGAAGTAACATGTATTTCCCATAGAGTTGAATGGGACTTTAAAGGAAAACCCCGACCATGGCAAATGGGGGTGGGTAAGGGTTAAACCACCTATCCTATGTTTGTTGCTGACATATAAGTAACATGTGTGCCAAGTTTCATGTTAATATCTTTAGCCGTTTGGACGTGATGCTGGAACATACATACATACATACATACATACATACACACACAGACACGTTGAGTTTTATATATATAGATATATATATATATATATATCAAAACATGTCCATTTCGCCAGGAGCATTGATTTTTTTTTTTAAAGAGAAGTGTGGGAATGTAAAAAAATAATCATTCACACTCACCTATATAGATGCAGCATCGGTCCTATGCTGCCTCTACAACGAGAACAAAGCTATCAAAGACCACTGATCGCTCAGTTCTCTGGCCTGCACAGAGAGATGATTGTCAGCCACTTCTCTGTGCTCTGCCATCACATTGCTTACTGGAGCGCCAGGCTCTAGAAGAGATCAGAGTGGCTGGCTCAGGTTCTCAGGCCCTGTACCCACGATTAGTCAAAACCGATGAAAACGGACTGAAGGTCCGTTTCGTCGGTCCAAACTGATCGTGTGTGGGCGCCATCGGTCAGTTATCCTTCGGTCATAAAAAAATAGAACTTGCTTTAAAATTTGACCGATGGACGCCTGACCGATGGGTCAAAACCGATCGTTAGTATGCAAAGGCATCGGTCAAAGGGCCGCGCATGCTCAGAATCAAGTAGACGCATGCATGGAAGCATTGAACTTCGTTTTTTTCAGCACGTTGTGTGTTTTACGTCACCGCGTTCTGACACGATCGGTTTTTAACCTATGGTGTGTAGGCACATCAGACCATCAGTCAGCTTTAATCGGTTAACCGATAAAACGGTCCTTCAGTCCCTTCTCATCGGATGGACTGATCGTGTGTACAGGGCCTCAGCGACACGATGAAAGGCTGAGCTAGCTGCTGGACAGTCATTTGGACGAATCCTGAAATTATTGTTGGGATCCTGAAAGAGCCTGTACTAGGTCTAGTGCAGAACTAAAGTGCAAGCATGTGACCTACAGAAGAAGTATGGCCAAAAAAGCTTTGACCATACCTTTGCTTTAAAGTGCAACACTAAAAATTTGCAATTCCTTTAAATAACAGCCAAACATTTGACAAGTCCTTTATTAAAAAAAATTGCCTTCATCCCCATTTACTCTGATACCCCTAACTAAAATTTTGTGAAACCAATTGCCTTCATAAGTCACCTAATTAGAAAATAGAGTCCACCTGTGTGTAATGTAATCTCAGTATAAATACAGCAGTTCTGCAAAGCCCTCAGAGGTTTGTTAGAGAACCTTAGTGAACAAACAGCATCATGAAAGCCAAGGAATACATCAGACAGGTCAGGGATAAAGTTGTGGAGAATTTGAAAGCAGGGTTAGGTTATAAAAAAAAAATCCCAAACTTTGAACATCTCACAGAGCTCTGTTTAATCCATCATCTGAAAATGTAAAGAGGATAACGCAACTTACCTAGCAAACCTACCAAGACATGGCCGTCCACCTAAACTGACAGGCCGGGCTAGGAGAGCATTAATCAGAGAAGCAGCCAAGAGTCCCATGGTAACTCTGGATGAGCTGCAGAGATCCACAACTCAGGTGGGAGAATCTGTCCACAGGACAACTATTAGTCGTGCTCTCCACAAATCTGGTCTTTATGAAAGAGTGGCAAGAAGAAAGACATTGTTGAAAGAAAACCATAAGAAGTCCCATTTGCAGTTTTCGAGAAGCCATGTGGGGGACACAGAAAACACGTGGAAAAGGTGCTCTGGTCAGATGAGACCAAAATTGTACTTTTTGGCCTAAAAGCAAAACTTTATGTGTGGTGGAAAACTAACACTGCACATCACCCTGAACACACCATCCCCACCGTGAAACATGGTGGTGGCAGCATCATGTTGTGGGGATGCTTTTTTTCAGCAGGGACAGGGAAGCTGGTCAGAGTTGATGGGAAGATGGATGGAGCCAAATACAGGACACTCTTAAAAGAAAACGTGTTAGGCCCCGTACACACGACCGGATCGATCGGCTGAAACTGGTCCGCCGGACCAGTTCCAGCGGACAGATCCGGTCGTGTGTAGGCCCGAGCGGACAATTGTCCGGCGGATCGGACAGTTTCCAGTGGATAAAAATTTCTTAGCATGCTAAGAAATCTGTCCGCTGGAAACCTGTCCGTCGGATGTGTTTGGTCGTCTGTACAGACTCACCGGGACACGTCCGACCGACCGCCATCCCTCGCATGCGTCGTACTGATTCAACGCATGCGTGGAAGCATTGAACTTCCAGGGCCGCGCACGTCGCCGCGTCATCGTCGCGGCGCGGCCACGCCCCACGTATTGTTTACACGCGGATTTCTGTCTGATGGTGTGTACAACCATCAGACAGAAACCTCAGGGCGGACATGTCTGCTGAAAACGGTCCGGCGGACCGTTTTCAGCGGATTATCCGTCCGTGTGTACGGGGCCTTAGAGTCTGAAAAGGACATAAGACTGGGGCTTAGGTTCACCTTCCAGCAAGACAATGACCCTAAACATACAGCCAGAGCTACAATGGAATGGTTTAGATCAAAGCATATTCATGTGTTAGAATGGCCCAGTCAATGTCTAGACCTAAATCTAAATGAGAATCTGTGGCGAGACTTGAAAATTGCTGTTCACAGACGCTCTCTATCCAATCTGACAGAGTTTGAGTTATTTTGCAAATAATGGGCAAAAAATGTCCCTCTATAGGTGGTTCTACAAAGTTTTGACTCAGAGGGGCTGAATACAAATGCACCCCACACTTTTCACATATTTATTTGTAAAAAAAAATTGAAAACCATTTATCATTTTCCTTCCACTTCACAAATATGTGCCACTTTGTGTTGGTCTATCAATCCCAATAAAATATATTTATGTTTTTGGTTGTAACATGACAAAAGGTGGAAAATCTCAAGTGGTATGCATATTTTTTCAAGGAACTGTATGTGTATATATATATGTAGCACCCTGATGTGTAGGCAGGGTTGCCATTACATTTATTTGCCAAGTGATGGTTGCCTTGGCCAATTAGGAGGTCAATTGATTTTGTCCTAATTCTGAAATTGCTGCACTTCTCTCTTCTATTACTAGATGGCCGGGTATCTGGTGACATTAGATAAGACAAGGGCACTGCAAGGACAGGTTAGGAATTAATTGTGTGTCTCAGCCAATGGGCAGGGATTTTATTGCATACTGGGAGAACCTATTTATTTGGGTGGAGTCAGGTGATCAGGGTTCTGTGCCACCTGGATGGCTGTCTGGGTGGATGTGTGTTGTATTGCCCTGGGTTGCTAGGCCAGAAACCTAAGGCCTATCCCGGGGACATCTGGCTGCTAGGCTAGCTGAGAGGCTATGCAGAAGTAGTGCAGGGTTAGGTCTGCAGGCTTGTAGTCCAACCAGAAGTAACGGTTCCCATGGCTGGGGAACCCATCGTGGTCGGAGGTAGAGGGGAAGCTGTCGCCACAAAGGGACCATATACCTTGCTACCGGGGACCACAGTTAGTGAGCTGAGGCCAATATCAGAGCAGACTTCTCACCACCGGGGGAAGGTGAAGAAATGGGAAAGCATCAGCAAGTGCCAAGTCAGGGACCCAGCAAGTCAGCATAGGTGACGCTTGTGGAGTGCCAAGACAGGGACCTAACGTGTCAGCAGGGGTGAAGCTTGAGGAGTATCTGCGAGTGCCAAGCCAGGGACCCAGTAGTGAAGTGGGGGTGACGCTTGAGGAAGATTCTGAGTGATACAGTGAAAAAGCTCAGGGGATCCAGTGGCTAGTAGATCTGAAGTCTAGTGAGAGAGACTGGGAGCTTGTTGAGTGAAGACCCACAGTGAGTGAGTGTGGGGTAAAGAGAACTGTCCGTGTTGCAGATAGTTGAATACCTTTACCATTAGTATCAGATACAAGATTGTTGCCATAGGAGACAGCGTCCTGCTTATACAGAAGTGATGTACGGCTGGAGGCCTTCACCTGTATAGCTATCTACTTATAGAAGTCTCAGAGTCTGCCAATTAACATTGCATCTACCTAAGGGTGCCTGGTCCTAACCCTCTCTCCCACAGTTCTGTTTAAGCGACAATAAATCTCTTTGCATTGAAAAGTGTCTGGCGCCCACCTGTTCATCTTGCATTACACCCACCATGCCTTATAACCCACTCTACACTGAAGGATATTGTAGCGGTCAGGGGTTAACACCGTTTACGATATTCCATTCCACAAACCCAAGATAGCTTATCCGACACTCCACAATCCAGCAGACACGATCCATATGGATTTTCCCAGAATAACGAGACACAAGCTCTGTTCTCTGGTTCCAAACGAATGAACACTTTAATGGTAAACTCAGCTGGTTATATACAGTTTGAAACCGAATCTGGACAATGACCCAATTCCACCCACAACATGACACAATGGGTGCTCAATACACATTCCGTTAGATAATGACATTCAGATGAGCTAATAACTAATCATTACCCAGATGGTCTGGCTCTGCGATAAGTTATGAAATATCTTAGGAGCCAGACTTAATTAACACAATAGACAATAGAATGCAAACACAGCAAACTTTTATCATTACAGCCAGGTAGACTTAATTAGCACCTCAACAGTCCCCACATGAATGAGTGACTCTGCTATTGACCTGTTGGGGTCTGAATTAACCACCTGTAATATTTCAAGATATCCTGCAATACATGAATTATCATTACTGCCCCATCTCATGTAATTCATGATATAATTTCTCAGTCATCCTATGCCCTATTGGACATAGGATGACCCTAGACCCAAGAGTCATTGGTGAAGCTGGCACAGGAGTACCCTGCATCCTTCAAAAGTCTCTGGATATCACGGGCCATTCCGTTACAGATATCAGCTGTCATTAGCTCTGGAGGTCACCATTGGGCTTCAGGGGCCCCTGGGACCTTGCTACATATAAAATTGAATTAAGCATAACTACACATATTAACCACATTAGCAGTAGCAAACATTAACATGAGACAAAATATAAAAATGACACTTCTTGTTCATGATGCAAGCCAGCACATTTAGGCACTAAAACCTCAGCAACAAACTTTAAACAGCTCTATAAAACTGTCTGGGATAAGTAGGAAACCAAGCGGGTAGTCCTTAGAGCCAAGTCCATGAACTTATTGCTCTCCCTGGGGGAGCCACACTAGCTAAACAAATAACTTTGCTGAGTCTCTGGTGCAATGTGGAACACCGATCCCCCGAGGTGATGGTCGTTGTACACAAGCCCTGTTAGCTATTAGCTAGTTCTATTTTCACATAAACAACCGTCAACACTTTTGACAGTTTTTTTGTTTTTTTTTGCTGTACGTGTCGAACAGATGTAACAAAATGTTTTGTTAAATGGTTATATTGAACAATTCCACAATGGAGCTCATTGTTAGTTCGTTGGGGTTTACACTTTAAAGTGGTTGTAAACCCAACCACACAATTTGCACCTACAGGTAAGCCTAGATTAATGCCGCGTACACACAATCATTTTTCGGCTTGTAAAAAACGAAGTTTTCTCCAACTTCATCATTAAAACGACGTTGCCCACACACGATCGTTTTAAAAAAATGCTCTAGCAAAGCGCGGTGACGTACAACACGTACGACGGCACTATAAAGGGGAAGTTCCATGCGGATGACGCCACCCTTGGGGCTGCTTTAGCTGATTCCGTGTTAGTAAAAGACGATTCGCGATTTTCTTTCTGTTACAGCGTGATGAATGTGCTTACTCCATTACGAACGGTAGTTTTACCAGAACGAGCGCTCCCATCTCATAACTTGCTTCTGAGCATGAGCGGGTTTTTCACATCGTTAAAGCCCACACACGATCATTTTTTACAACCCGAATAAGGACATTGTTTTAAATGTTGTTAAAAAATAGAGCATGTTCGAATTTTTATTTTGTCGTTTTTCAGAACCCGAAAAATACTCTGAAGCCCACACATGATCATTTTAAATGACGTTTTTAAAAAACGAATTTTTTTACAACCCGAAAAATGATTGTGTGTACGCGGCATTAGGCTTACCTGTAGGTGCAAGAAATATCTCCTTAACCTACACAACTAAGGAGATATTTGCAGAAAACACTGCACCAATGTCTACGGCGTAGACGCACTGAGCGTGCCAGTTTTCTGAATGGGAAAATGCCGAGACCCACGCGTATGCATGTGACGTCATCGCTGCTCTGGCCAATCACATCGCCGGAGCAGCGATACCCGGAAGGCACTCAAAGGAGAGATGCCGGCGGTGGCGGAGGGGAATGAGGAGCGCTTTGGGGGATTCAATCTTAGGTAAGTGCCACATAATGAGCTAGTATGCTATGCATACTAGCTCATTATGCCTTTTCTTGCAGGGGGTTTTTTTTTACAGGAAATTTTTTGGGGGGTTTACTTCTTTAAAGCATCTATCTATGGTCAAAATGTAAAACAATATATTTGTAGCGCTACACCTGGAGAAGCTGCTGGTTAGATTTGAGATCGGCGTAATTATGTTTTTTTTTTTATCCACTTTATTTTTATTTATTTTTTTCCAATTTAATACATAAATATGCCTATTCGGCATCCATTACACTTATATTAAAGTACGTAATTATGTTACCTCTGTGATGTGTCTAGGGATGAGGATGATGAGAGTAGTGATGGAATGTCCAGACAACGGGGTGACGTTTTGAATGCTTTTATTCCTGGCCCAACAGACCAACAATCAACTTGAGGTAGATAGAACAGGCTGGTGAAAGGAGAGAACTTTGCAGATTCAGGCCTATGGATAAATGGAATCAGTCCTGCTTCTAGTAGCAACACACAGGCCTGGCAGCCGGATTGTAACTAGAACTTCTGGGAAGGAACAAGTCTCTGCCACCGACTTGGCTCTAGTAAAATTTAGATCAGTAGTGAGACCTCTGCCACAGGCCCAGTACTCAGGAACATGGACGGTAGAGCGAATCCTCCCAGCAACACAATTTCGCCTGAATCTCCCTCAGGTAGACTTGATAGCTTGGGGTCACCGGCTGACAGTTTGCAGCATACAACCTGTCAGTGTCCAGTCACCCAGATCCCTGATGGTTGGTCTAAGCCCTGTTGGATCACCTGCCTCCGGGTTCACCTCAGACCGACTCCCCACCGAACAGCACAACTCGCTTGGGATCCTCTTTATAGGATGAGGGAACCCAGTAAGTCACTGGGGTCCCTTTGTAGCAACAGTTGCTCCGGGCCATGAGGGCCCAAAGTCAGGAACTCCGCGTGGCACGTGCGCCCCGACCTGGTAGGCCAGGCCAGGGCCCGTGATGTGCGCACACCCTAAAGGTGGGTGCCGCACCTGGAACCAGGAACGGGCGAAGAACCCAGCCAAAAGGCGTCTGTCACAGAAATACCCTCCCCAGCACGCCCCGCGAGGGAAACACTCCTCTAATTGGCTGCTGGGGAAAGGCGCCTCCGCCTGGACCCCTTTGGCGCCACCTGCCATCCAGAGATGGAACTACCTCTCTGGAGTACAGGCTGACACCACAGGACAGCCCAGAACCCAATTTAGCAAAACAACACGGATAAGAGCAAGGTAACTCTCTCATCCCCCAACTAAATTTGACATAGCACCTGTACTGAAAAGTACACAGGCGCTACATATTAAAGTGGCGTTCCACCCAAAAGTAGAACTTCCGCTAACCTTATTCCTTCCCCCCTCCAGTGCCACATTTGGCACCTTTCGGGGGTGAAGTTGGTACCTGTTTTTGACCATTAACCTGTCCCCACTAGGGTAGGGGGATATAACTGCAGAGTAGGTAAGGCACAGATGCAATGTGAGGAGTATGGAGAATAGGAGACTTTTACAAACAGTACATGACTGGCTCTTGAAATATGATTAATGCACCACAGCAGCACTTCAGAAGATGGAAGCACACTCTATAGGAAAAACAAAGCAGAGAAGAAGGCACTTCTAAGTGCAGTAATAAAACACTTTAATGACACGGAAGGGTTCAAAATACTTACAAGATGGAAGTGAAAAAAAAAAAGAATATCAATGAATCCATAATGTCCATCGGGATGCCTCCTAGGAGCAAAGACAGCTGCAGGTGGAAGTTCCAGCGGTGGTAAAGAGTGGGCTGGACATGTTTTCGGAGCATGCCCAGATTCATTTGAAGAAGGAGCGACTGGGCATACTCCGAAACATGTCCCACCCACTCTGACGTCACTTCCAGTTGCTGGTCCTGAAAGCACGGCTCGCCATCTTGGATCTGAGACAATGTTTACCACTGCTAGTGGGCTGGAACTTCCAGCTGCAGCTGTCTTTATTCCCAGGAGACATCCCGGTGGACGTTATGGATTAATTGATATGCCTGTTTTTTACTTGCATCTTGTAAGTGTTTTTAACCATTCCTTGTCATTAAAGTGTTTTATTAGTGCACTTAGAAGCACCTTCTTCTCTGCTTTGATTTACAGATGCAATATGATAACTGCTAACAGGGCATGTATTGAGCGATGAGCCTTCTCACCAGTCCCTGTAATTCAGCTGGATGATTGTAGTAGAAATGGGGCTACCTACATAAAGACTGTTGGAAAGCTGCAAATCGCAGCTATCGTTGGGGCCCTTTAAGAAGTGTTGGTGCACTTGTTGGCAATCCCCATGAATTCAGTGTAGGATGGCAAGAGATAAGGCGAAAGATGCAGTATCCAAAAGGGTAGGGGGATATTACTGCAGAGTAGGTAAGACACAGATGAAATGTGAGGAGTATGGAGAATAGGGTGCCCTGGGTAACAAGGAGACTTTTACAAACAGTACATGACTGGCTCTTGAAATATGATTAATGCACCACAGCAGCACTTCAGAAGACGGAAGCACACTCTATAGGAAAAACAAAGCAGAGAAGAAGGCACTTCTAAGTGCAGTAATAAAACACTTTAATGACAAGGAAGGGTTCAAAATAAAAAAAAAGGCATATCAATGAGTCCATAATGTCCATCGGGATGCCTCCTGGGAGTAATGACAGCTGCAGGTGGAAGTTCCAGTGTTTGTAAAGAGTGAAGGGGGATATGTTTCGGAGCATGCCCTGATTGATTTGAAGAAGGAGCCACTGGGTATACTCCGAAACATGTCCCACCCACTCTGACATGGGTGAGGTCTCTCCAGTTCCACAGCAGAAATGGCATGACTTGATCACAGTGGCCCATATTGTGCCAAGAGTTTCTCTTTCTCCCTCCTCCTCAATGATGTCCCTAGGGGGGGCCAGAGGGGGCCCTGACCCCCTCCCCCCAACATTATGCTGTGCCCCACCATGTGCCCCCCCAAAAATATATATAAATATATATATAAATTTTTGCATTTTTTGTATTTTGCTTGGGCCGCCGCTGGAGTAACAGTCTCTCCTGAGAGGGAGAGCGTCCCCAGTCAGCTTTGCGGGACATTCCTCCCCCTCCCTCTGCTCGCTGACACTGCATAATGCGAGCGCTCACACAACCACAGCCGCCCGATCTGCTCCTTCCCCTGCATCCTCATTGGCACGGAGAAGAGCGACTTGCAGGAAGGACTCCACGAGCACTGTGGGGGAGGGGGGCCCAAGCCTTCATCTCAGTTACTGAAAAAACAGACTGATTTCTCCCGTCCTTAGGACAGGAGAACCAGCCTGCACCCATCTACCTGAATCTGTATATCCTCTCCCGTGCCCTCCTACGAGTCGGTGGACCCATTAGTAGTGCTAGGACCACGGCTGCCCCTGGCATGTTGGCACACAGATGTGTTCTCCTGCAAGTGTGGTTGCTCAGCTCGTCCGTAACGGTGCTGCTGTAGCTGCTCTCCAGCTGACCTGTGCACGTCTGGTGCAAAGATAATCCAGCTTTTTGATGGAATAACTTTAGGCCTGACGTACGACTTACGTGCACCACGCGTGGCCTGCGTCGGGCGCACTTACATGCGTGAATCGGCGTATCTCCCTCATTTGCATATTTGAATAGGAAATCAATGTGAGCGCAAGATGCGTCGAGCGTAAATATGCGCCCACGACACTCCGGCTTAAGAAAGTGTAGTCGGTCGGAGGAAGCCTATTTTCAGGCGTATTTCGTTCTGTGGGTACGGAACATAAATACGCCAGCGCATATTTACACTTACGCGGCGTATCTGTAGATACGCCGGCGTAAGTCTTTCTGAATCTGGCTATCTGTTTGTAATTTTGAACTGGTACTTTTTTAAAGTGTAGCTCCAGCCAAAAAATCTATTTTTAAGCTTTTTGGAAAACATAGAGAGGGGTTATCACCCCTGTAACATTTGTTTTGCTGTCTGTGTGCATCTGTTCAGAAGATTGCATCTCACTTTCTGTCCCAATGACAAATGATTTTTTGAAAATTTGTTTTTTTTTGGTGCCCCTCGGCCTCCTGACTGTGTTTTAAAGGTTCAACTTCACATCTATGCGATGCATCAGAGTATGTGCCTTGCTGCAGAACAGCCTATTAATTTTGAATGAACTGCCTGCCACCCCTCAATAGCACCAAAGTGCATGGGCCTTTATTTTATTTTATTTTTTAATGCCTCTGCATCAAAATGCATGGTGCTTTTGTTGGCATGCATTTTTATTTTTGTGATAAATAAATGTGTGTAAATAAAAAAAATATCACAAAAATAAAAATGCATGCTAAAAAAGCACCATGCATTTTGATGCAGCGGCATTAAAAAATAAAATTAAAAAAAGGCCCATGCACTTTGGTGCTATTGAGGGGTGGCAGGCAGTTCATTCTCAAATTAATAGGCTGTTCTGCAGCAAGCCACATACTCTGTGCGTGTAAATAATAATAAAAAAAAAATCACAAAAATGCATGCTAACAAAAGCACCATGCATTTTTTTGAGAATCGTGATCTTCATTCTAAGCAAAAGAATTGCGATTTTCATTTTTCCCAGAATCGTGCAGCTTTACTGCCTTTAGGAATTAATATGAGAAACACCAGCAAATCTATTGACGTAGCTTTAGGTGCACACTGTAAGGAGGACACAGACAGTACACCACGTGAAAATACTGCAGCTAGCACAATCACCTGCCTGCATGTCAGTAAATTAGGAAGAGTGGATCTAGCTCAACTCAATACAGTGTCTAAATATATATACAACACCTGGGATGCATATATATCCTCTACATACTGTGGGCCAGATTCACAAAGAGATACGACGGTGTATCTACAGATACACCATCGTATCTCTGACTTACACTGGTCCTATCTATGCGCCTGATTCATAGAATCAGATACGCATAGATAGGGCTAAGATCTGACAGGTGTAACTGTGTTACACTGTCGGATCTTTTTTTCAATTTAAAAATGGCGCCGGGGGCGTTCCCGCTGATTTACCTTGAATAATATGTAAATCAGCGAGATACGCAAATTCACGAACGTACGCGGACCCAAAGCAGTCTTCTTACGACGTTTCCGTAGCGGCGTACCCGTCGTATACTTACCCCTGCTTTTATCAGGCGCAGCTAATGTTAAGTATAGCCGGCGTTCCCGCGTTGAATTTGAATTTTTTAACGTCGTTTGCGTAAGTCGTTCTAGAATACGGATGGACGTCGTTTACGTAAGCGTCGAAACCACTGACGTCCTAGCGACGTCAGTGGGATAAATGCACGCCGGGAAATTCCCCGGACGGCGCATCCGCATTTAAATCAACGCGGGAACGCGCCTGATTTAAATAGTACACTCCCCCTAGCCGCCGAATTTGAATTCCGCCGGGGGATTTAGGATCCGCCGCCGCAAGTTTGGAGGTAAGTGTTTTGTGAATTAGCCACTTGCCTCTCAAACTTGCGGGAGCGGATCTTAAATCACGTAGATCGAGCGGATCTATAGATCCGCTGATCTACGTGAATCTGGCCCTGTAACTCTAACTGACTAGCCTGCCTGCCTGCTCTATCTAACTCCAAACTCTCTCTCTCTCTCTCTGTAAACCACCAACAGACTACACAAGGCCGACTTCCAGGCAGCATTATATAGTGTGGGGCGTGTACTAAACCCCCTGAGCCATCATTGGCCAAAGCCACCCTGGCTTTGGCCAATTATGGCTCTCCGGTTTTTGCGCGCTGTGATTGGCCAAGCATGCGGGTCATAGTGCATGCTTGGCCAATCATCAGCCAGCAATGCACTGCGATGCCACAGTGAATTATGGGCCGTGACACGCCACTCGAATTTGGCGCGAACGGCCCAAAACGTTCGTAATTCAGCGAACGATCGAACATACGATGTTCGAGTCGAACATGAGTTCAACTCGAATACGAAGCTCATCCCTACTCTCTATAACCAATAGTGCCAGCCTTCCCCTGCATGCACCCATAATGTCACCAGCACTAGGTCCTAAAAGACTGCCGCCGCTGCCAAGGACACAGATGCCAGACTAGCGCTGTCAATAACAGGGACAGGACAGCTGGGGAACCCCACAGTGGCAGAACACAAGGGCCCGGTGGCAAAACAACCTTTGCAACCCTGATAGTTCTCCCACTGCTTTGGACCCTTATATTTTCTTAGTGTGCTGGTGACATATATCTCTTGTTTTCTGCCACCCTGGGGGGCCCCAGTATAGTAGGAAGGGAGCTCACTGCAGAACATGTGGGCTCGTAGTAATGGGCCCCAGGATATATATATATGTATATAGAATTGCATTTTATAGTTGGCCCCCCTACTTTTGTCCCTGTCCCTCCATGTGCCCCCCTAAATATGAAAGCTGGAGACGCCACTGCTCCCCCTGGGCTTCCTGACCGATTTTTTCCCTGGCTACAGATGTGCTCTCCCTGAGTCCCTGATGCCAAGAGATCAAAGTTTTTCCAGACAGATCAGTAAAAGCCATCTTGCCCTGCTTCTCAGTGCCTTTGGGGAACTGTAGTGTAAAGAGTTCACCAGCCTCATTGCATGACTGCTGTCTGGAACTACAGCTTCCATGATTCACCACTCTTGGCATAGAAGCCTATGGGCTGGCTTGGCTTTGCTCTCCCTCTGCTGGTTGGAGGGTATAATGGAACATACTATCAGCACTACAGTAGAAAGTAGAGCAACAGAGGGCCTTGCTGTCCTCTGTGTTGCTGTTGTCCCGCATATGGCTACATTTGTATTGTTATTACAATGTTGATGTTAGAAAATTAAAGTGTATGCTGTCTTTTAAAGTGGTGCTAAAGACTGCTATGTATTCTTTTGGGAGCAGCTAGCCCCCTTAATGCTTACCTAAGCCCCATCTTGCTCCAACAATGTAAATGAGAGCAGCGGCTCTCCCGGGTCTCACAAATTGAAAATTCACTCTCCTTTTTATTGTGTAGCAGGTACTTCTCCAGACTGATCTAATCTATGATGGCAGAGCTGTCTGTTGCAGCAGCGAGGGCTTTTTCACCCCCCTTTCTCTCTTCACACAGACACTCAGAACTACTTGTTTGTAGACTCCCTACTGGACGTTGTCTGTAAACTCCCTATTGGAAGAGCCTGAGCCAATCGATAGGCAGCAGCAAAGAACTGTGGGGGAGGAGATAAAAAGCCAGAGGAACTAGGCCAGAGCCTCTTTTTTGCCTGCACCCCATTAGGAGAGCATCTCCTGCACTCTATGGGCTAGATTCAGGTAGGGGCGCGCATTGTTACGGCGGCGCAGCGTATCGTATTTACGATACGCCGCCGTAAGTTAGAGAGGCAAGTGCTGTATTCACAAAGCACTTGCCTTCTAAGTTACGGCGGCGTAGCGAAAATGGGGCCGGCGTAAGCGTGCGTAATTCAAATGTGGATGAGGGGGCGTGTTTTATGCTAATTCTTGGTGACCCGACGTGATCAACGTTTTTCCCGAACGGCGCATGCGCCGTCCGCGGAATTTCCCATTGTGCATTGCTCCAAAGTACGCCGCAAGGACGTCATTGGTTTCGACGTGAACGTAAATTATGTCCAGCCCTATTTGCGAACGACTTATGCAAACGACGTAAAAAATTCAAATTTCAAAGCGGGAACGACGGCCATACTTAACATTGCGTGCACCTCCTAATAGCAGGAGTAACCTTACGCTGAAAAAGCCTAACGTAAACTACGTAAAAAAAATAGCGCCAGGCGTATGTAAATTCGTGAATCGGCGTATCTAGGTCATTTGCATATTCTACGCCGAAAACAACGGAAGCACCACCTAGCGGCCAGCGTAAATATGCACCCTAACATACGACGGTGTAAGAGACTTACGCCAGTCGGATCTTAGGCTAATGTCGGCGTATCTTGCTTTCTGAATACAGAAAAAAGATACGCCGGCGCAGCTTTGAATTTACGCGGCATATCTATAGATACGCCGGCGTAAATCAATGCTGAATCTAGCCCTATGTGTGTGTGTGTGTGTGGAATCGCGACCTTTCAAGGGGCACACAGCCTGCAACTCCAGCCCAGAGGAACAGATTGTTCATGCAGCTCCAGCCCAGAGGAACAGACTGTCCATGCTAAAAAAGGACACCCTGCAACAGCTCAAAGACTGAATGCCACTGCGACACACCTGCATCTAAGATCAATCGATCGCTATGGGCAGAACCGCTGACTGTGTACAGGATATGGTGAGGGGGCTTTGCACAGGAACCTTTAATGCTTTTCATAGAATACCACATCCAAATATTGTCCACAGAGCTCCTACATTGCCGATGAAGATAATAAAACGTAAAGCTTTGCTTCCAGGACATTACCACGGTTGCTCTTAAAGGGGACATACCACGAGTATTGAGATTATTTCACTGGGTATGTACTGAAGGTATCGTAGGCCGGCCTGGGGTTCCCCTTTATCCACAGCATCCCACACACACCAAAAGTTATTGGGGAGTCTATTTAATCTGTACATATTGTTACATATTGCTTTCATTGTTTGCATAGTGTTCCTGACTGTTTTCTTTAAACTGTTTTAACCAAGTCCTGGGTACTTACACAGGTCCTGGCTGACTAATGTTAACCTGAATTTTACTTTTCTTCAAGTAAACTACAAGAAGAACTGTGTTGTGTTTTCCTGCTGAGTTATTCCATTAATCACATTGCTAGGTGTGCCAGAGGGGCTGGGAGAGTTCATTGGGGTTGAAAGGCAGAGTAACGGACTGAACAAACCAAAGCAGCTCCCTACAATTGTTAAGAAAAAGGTCATTTAACCACTTCCCGCCCGGTCCATAGGGGATTTACGTCCGGGAAGTGGTTCTGAAATCCTGACTGGACGTCCTGCAAGATTTCATGCCGCGCGCGCCCGTGGGGGCGCGCAACGCGGCGATCGGTGATGCGGGGTGTCAGTCTGACACCCTGCATCTCCAATCTCGGTAAAGAGCCTCCGGCGGAGACTCTTTACCACGTGTCCAATCACGGCTGATCACGATGTAAACAGGAAGAGCCGTTGATGGCTCTTCCTCACTCGCGTCTGACAGACGCGAGTAGAGGAGAGCCGATCAGCGGCTCTCCTGACAGGGGGCTTTCGCGCTGATTGTTTATCAGTGCAGCTCCCCCTCGGATCGCCACACTGGACCACCAGGAAAGCCCACACTGGACCACCAGGGAAGGGCAAAAAAAAAGCAGTAAAAAATAAAAAAGATGAAAATCAGTGCCCACAAATGGGCACTGACTGGCAACATGGATAAATCAGTGCTGTCCCACAGTGTCCATCAGTGCCACCCAACAGTGTCCATCAGTGCCACCCCACAGTGCCCATCCATGCCCAGTGTCCACCTATCAGTGCCCATCTATGCCACCCATAAGTATCCATCAGTGCCACCCATAAGTGCCACCCATGAGTGCCCATCTGTGCCGCCCATGAGTGCCCATCAGTGCCGCCTATGTGTGCCCATCAGTGCAGCCTACGTGTGCCCATCAGTGCCGCCTATGAGTGCCCATCAGTGCTGCATACCAGCGCCGCCAATCAGTGCCACCTCATCTGTGCCCATCAGTACTACCTCATCGATGTCCATCAGTGTCATCTCATCGGTGCCCATCAGTGCCGCCATATCAGTGCCCGTAATTGAAAGAGAAAACGTACTTATTTACAGAAAAAAATAAAAACTTATTTTTTTTTCAAAATTTTCAGTCTTTTTTTAGTTGTTCCGCGAAAAAAAAAATCACAGAGGTGATCAAATACCACCAAAAGAAAGCTCTATTTGTGGGGAAAAAAGGACGCCAATTTTGTTTGGGTACAGTGTTGTATGACCGCGCAATTGCCATTCAAAGTGTGACAGTGCTGAAAGCAGAAAATTGGCTTGGGCGGGAAGGTGCGTAAGTGCCTGGTATGGAAGTGGTTAAAGTGCAGTCTTTATGCTGTTTGTCATGGATTTCAGAAAAGAAAGGAGCTGTGGCAAAATATAGATTTGTTTCCGCAGTTCAAAAGATATAGAAGGTACAGGTACTGACGGAAGGGATTGTGAGTGTCGGCTGATAACATGCATCTGTTCATACAGCAAGTATCTCCCCTGCATTCCCATCCTGTGGGATCCAGAGGAAAGGAGGAAAGAACAGCCAATCCACTCAAGGCATCCTTATGGGACTTATAGCTAAGGCTTGAGGTTCCACAGAGCATATGAGGATTGATAAAGAAAACAATACGAAGGAGTTTCTGCTGTACAATTAAGGTGAGGAGGCAGCAATTATGGGATTTCTCCCAGGACATAAAAGACATAGGGAAAGGAAAATAAAACGTAGAAGCACATGTATTGGCTCTATAAAAAAAATTAGATGTTGCAACGCCTGCTTATACTGTCAGGACCATCTGCCCCTTTAAAAAATCACGTGTAGCGGATGGTTGCTACTAGTTACTAACACCCACCATATCACCCTGCTACCAGACCTCCATCTATCACCTCAGAGACAATGAACAGTCATTTGCGTTGTTTTGTTTTATTTATTGGGGGATATAACTTGGTTGGGGAAAAGGGGATATGGGATGCCCATAGAACATGATGATTTGCCATTAAAGAACTTGAAATTTGGTTGACCCTTGAAGTAATAATGCACAGATAATGGGCCGGATTCAGGTAGGGGCGCGCATTGTTACGGTGGCGCCGCCGTAAGTCAGAGAGGCAAGTGCCGTATTCACAAAGCACTTGCCTCCCAAGTTACGGCGGCGTAGCGTAAATGGGGCCGGCGTAAGCGCGCGTAATTCAACTGAGGACGAGGGGGCGTGTTTTATGTTAATTTATGGTGACCCGACGTGATTGACGTTTTTCCCGAATGGCGCATGCGCCGTCCGTGGAATTTCCCAGTGTGCATTGCTCCAAAGTACGCCGCAAGGACGTCATTGGTTTCGACGTGAACGTAAATTTCGTCCAGCCCCATTCACGGACGAGTTACGCAAACGACGTAAAATTTTCAAATTTCGACGCGGGAACGACGGCCATACTTAACATTGGCTACGCCACCTAGGGGGCATCTTTACGCGGCGTATCTCTTACGGAAACGGCGTACGTTCGTGAATCGGCGTATCTAGTAATTTACATATTCTACGCCGAAATCAACGGAAGCGCCACCTATCGGCCAGCGGAAAAATTGCACCCTAAGATACGACGGCGCAGGCTACTGTATACGACGGCGCAAGTATCTACTGATACGCCGGCGTAACTCTTTGTGAATCCGGCCCAATATCTACAGTCACTTCCCTTGCATCACTATGCAGACTATTGCTCCTCCTCTGCATATCTCCTGCAGTCTATTTCTCCCAGGACTTCTCTCCTCCTGCACAAACTTCACTGTAGATCCTTATCTTTTCTGTCACATCCCCCTCATGTAAGCTAAAGAGGCCGCTCTGAACAGTCTCAATGGCTGGCTATCAAAGATGCCATTACTAGGCAAGAGGTCTGCAGTACCTCTCCCCGGCGGCCTCGTAATTTAGTAGCACGTGTTTGAAGGACTACTGCTCAGAGCTAGTCTGGTCTGCAAATCCTGCACCCTCAGGCTGCATCGCTTTGACACTTTCCCCACAGTCTCTACTCTGGCCTCGCACCAAGCTCCCCTGGCATGCCTCATCCAGAAATCCACTGTGTTCCACTCATTGACCTTTTCCTGCCCAGAGTCTATGATGAAGAACTTTATCTGGACACACGTTCCGACAGCTTCTCCAGCCCCTCTGTTCCAGGACATTCCATCCATGACCGTGTAAGGATGTAGCTCCCTCCCAGCTCTCCCAAGCTCCTCCGCAATCGGCACCCCCCGATTGGCTCCTGCTGCTGCCTAATGCTCCATTCTCCATGTGTCCTGGTCGACAACGTCTCCCCAGTGGGCTGGGACCAGCTTATATGGGAGGCCTGCCCCCTGCCAATACCAAGTGGGGATTGGTCAGGGCTCCTCACATGAGCTGCCTGCCACTACTGCTTCTGGTCCTGCCCTTCTTCCAGAACCATCCACTGAAAGCAGGGGAGGCGTCCAAGTACTGAAGCACAGGTGATCATACCCACTGCTACACTAACCACTCCCTGTCCCCAAATCAAAACAAGCAGGCCTAGCCTGAAGCATAGGCCTGCCTAAATTTACCTGCACTGGCAGTTTCCCTAGCAAAAAATCCTATTCTAACACCTACCTACAGTAGAGGGTACTACACACGTAATGTTAGTACTATCTGTATAAAAAAAAAGGGTAATTTATACTTTAGTTACCCCCATTTTTATCCTGCAGTGCTTAGATTCACATTTCTTCTTGTTAGAGTCTTTTGAATACAGAGAAGTTAAAATGTAATTAGAAGACGCTCTACATTGGACTTTTTGTGAGGGTTCACTTGCTCTTTCCAGATGGCTGGTGATGTCACACCAGGTGATTTGGAAGATGGGGGTAAAGTAAGTAAGTAAGCTATCTAACTTTGGAACTACTAACTTTATGAGACTTTTAAAGGGGGAGGAACATTGTTTGTGGACCTTGCAGGTCTCCTTTAATAAACCTTAGGGCTCATTTACACTTGCTTCGGCTTCAACAACCATTAAAGCGCCTGCCGCTTCAACATGCTTTTTTGCTGCTTTGGTGGCGCTTTGGTGGTGCTTCAATGATGCTCCAGTGGGGCTTCGATGATGCTCCAGTGGGGCTTCGATGATGCTCCAGTGGGGCTTGGATGATGCTCCAGTGGGGCTTCGATGATGCTCCAGTGGGGCTTGGATGATGCTCCAGTGGGGCTTCGATGATGCTTCAGTGGGGCTTCAGTGGTGCTTCAAGTGAGCTTTCTCATAGACTTTTATGGAGGCTTTGAAGATGATGCACCACTAAAGCGATTTACGGTATAATTTTGGAAGCAAAGCAAGGTGTAAACAGGACTGTAAGCTAACCATTTTATTTAGTGACATGAGCTTTGACTAGTGTTCAGAGAGCTTTAACAAAGCGTGTCCAAAGCCTTGTTTTGAGGCAAGTGTAAACTAGCCCTTAAAGTAATACTAAACACCAAGGGCCAGATTCAGAAAGAATGGCTTAAGTTTAGGCGGGCGTAGCGCATCTCATATAAGCTACGCCGCCGTAACTTAGAGAGGCAAGTACCGTATTCACAAAGAACTTGCGCCCTAAGTTACGGCGGCATAGCGTAAATTGGCCGGCGCAAGCCCGCGTAATTCAAAGTAGGCTGGTAGGGGGCGTGTTGTATGGAAATGAATCGTGACCCCACGTAAATGACACGCCTAACCAACGGCGCATGCGCGCGCATGCTCAGTATCACGTCAAATTTTCTCCCTAAGTTACGCCGGCTCAATGCTTAGTCGACGTGAACGTAACCTACGCCCATCCCCATTCACGCACGACTTACGCAAACAACGTAAAATACGACGCTGTTCCGACGTTTCCGCCGTCCATACATTTTCTCCCTTAGTTACGCCGGCTCAATGCTTAGGCCCCGTACACACCCGTACACACCATAGAATCCATCCGCTGAAAAATCTCAGCGGATCGGTTTCAGCGGATAGATTCTATGGTGTGTACATTCCTGCGAATATTTATCCGCGGAAATTTCCCAATTCCAGCAGATAAAAATTTGTAGACATGTCTACAAATCTATCCGCTTAAATTGGCTCCCGCGGATCGATCCGGTGGTCTGTACAGACTCACCGGATCGATCCGTCCGAAGGGATCCCCCGCATGCGTCGTAATGATTCGACGCATGCGTGGAATTCCTTATATGACAGCGTCGCGCTCATCATCGCGGCGACGGCGCAACACGTCATCGCGAGGGGATTTCGGCGTGGATTTCGATCCTATGGTGAGTACACTCCATCGGATCCAAATCCGCTGAAATCCTCGAGAGGATTTATCCGCGGAAACGGTCCGCTGGACCGTATCCGCGGATAAATCCTCTCGTGTGTACTAGGCCTTAGTCGACGTGAACGTAACCTACGCCCATCCCCATTCACGCACGACTTACGCAAACGACGTAAAATACGACGCTGTTCCGATGTTTCCGCCGTCCATACCTTAACATGACTTACCCCTGCTTTATAAGGCGTAAAGTTACGCCGGACCGACGCCTTACGTAAACGCCGTAGCTAAATCCGACGGGAGCAAGTACGTTTCTGAATCGGCATATCTACCTCATTTGCATATTCAATGCGGAAATATACGGAAGCGCCCCTAGCGGCCAGCGTAAATATGCACCCAAGATACGATGGCGTAGGAGACTTACGTCAGTTGTATCTTGGCAGGATTCAAGCGCAAATGATTCTAAGAATCAGTCGCATAGATACGACGGCGCTCATTCGGACATACGACGGCCAAACTGTTTCATTTACATTATCCATTCTATTTCTAAATGTGAATAATGTCATTGCAATTATTTAAATAAACTTCCAAAAAAAGTACCTTTTTTCTAATCAATATATAGCTGTCACATGACCCAGATCTTTCCATCTGCAGGGAAACATAAGCAATGAGGAGTTTCTAGTCCTCTGCTACTGGTCACATGTCTAAAAAAAAAAAAAAACAGCCTTTGGAATACAGAGTAAATATAAATTAAAACATTTTTTTTTTTTTTTAAATTAATATCAATAAACAAACTGTACAGGTTTAGGAGATATCTAGGGTAGCTACAGGTAAGCCTTATTATAGGTTTACCTGTAGCATAAAGTAGTTGTAAATACTCACCATTTTGTCCCTCCTGTTGGGGCCATAGCCATCATGATTGTGGGCATGTGGAGCCCGATCAATAACTCTTCCTCTATAAGTGTTGGAGAGGTGCATGCTGGCTAACCAGCATGCACCTCTCGATTTCGCGCATGCGTGATTCACCGGCGGCCGTAGCGCCGATTGTTTCTAAAGTTGCCATAACAATGGGGGCACGGAGGAAGGCCCCGCCCCATTGTTATGGCTACCACCTTAAATCGCATCATTTCCTGTCAGGAAATAACACGATTTTTGATCACAGTACTGCCCACAGACTCCTGGGAAAAGATGACACATCATTTCCCAGGAGAACAGGCGAGGGAGGAAGTGACCAGGAGCTCCACGGACCAGGAAGTGGCAGATTAGGAGGACTGCATAGCAACAGGGCTTTCTGGTAAGTATAAAAAAAATTTTTTCCTCCAAATGTTTATTTCTAAGTTAAAAGGAGTCTGTTAACGAAAAAAAAAAAATTCAGGGTGGAACTCCGCTTTAAAGCAGAACTATACTGACCTTTAGTCCAGCCCGTCTCAGAGCTCCCCCTGGCCGTTGACATCTTCGGGTGGCTGGCTTACGGGATTCGATTGCCAGCCACTTTGCCAGCTTCGACATTGCGGAATTTGTACAGTGAGCCCTCCTTAGCTCTCCTTTATTTTGTTGCATTTTTTTTCAAAACACTGGTGGTAGATTCATGTAACGCTGCGCACTTCTTACGGAGGCGCAGCGTACCGTTTTTACCCTGCGCCTACGTAAATTATCTGCGCTACGCTTCATTCATGAAGCAGTAGCTACGTAATTTGCGCGGGCGCTCCTTAAAAATGCCCGATGTAAGGGCGCGTAATTTAAATGATCCCGTAGGGGGCGTGGATCATTTAAATTAGGCGCGTTCCCGCGCCAAACGTAGTGCGCACGCTCCGTCGGGAAACTTTCCCGACGTGCATTGCGGCAAATGACGTCGCAAGGACGTCATTTGCTTCAAAGTGAACGTAAATGGCGTCCAGCGCCATTCACGATTCACTTACGCAAACGATGTTAAATTTTAAATTTGCGACGCGGGAACGACGGGTATACGTAGCATTTGCTGCCCCTGCTAATAGCATGAGCAGCCATACGCGGAACCCGACGAATGTAAACGACGTAAACTGCGTACGCAGGGCTCGCGTAGGGTTGTGAATCGGCGTTAGTATGCAATTTGCATACTATACGCTGACCACTACGGGAACGCCACCTAGCGGCCAGCGTAAGAATGCAGCCTACGATACGATGCCAGTCATATCTTAGGCTGCAGTCGGCGTATCGAGCTCTCTGAATCAGGAGCGCTCGATACGCCGGCGCAACTAAGCAATTGCGCTGCGTATATATGGTTACGCAGACGCAATTGCTTTCTGAATCTACCCCACTGTTTTTTTTTTGTTTTGTTTTTTGTATACCCAAAAAGTAAAAGAAAAAAACTTCCTTTATTCTCTTTGGAAATAACTTTGCCATGCTTTGTTCTGCAAACATTTTTTTGGTGTCAAAATAAACTGGACAATTTATGGAATAAAATTGGCACTTTATACTGTATCTATAGTAACGCTTGTTATTTTAAAATGATCACTTGCCAAGTGTAAAACATTTCCCTTTTTTTGTTCTTTTATTCATTTTTGCCTTTATAATATATAAAAGTTTAAATACATCTTCGAAGACAATACCTCCCAAAGAAAAAAAAATATATAATAATACATACCTCACTTCTCCATCATAATTAATACCTTTAGTAACACTTGTTATTTTAAAAATAATCACCTGTCAAACTGAAAACATTTTACTTTTTTTTTTGCCTTCAAAATATATAGAAGTTTAAATACATTTTTGAAGACAATGCGACCCTAACAAAGCCCTTTTTTTCTAAAAAAAAAATACTTCTCTTACCCCTTATAATTAATATCTGTAGTAGTAACACTTAGAATTATTATTATTGTTTATTTTTTTTTTTTATTTCAATATTATTAATTTAAAATGACAACTTGTCAAGCTGAGAACATTTTTCTTTTCTTTTATTACTTCTTTTTGCTATTAAAATATATAAATGTTTAAATAAATCTTTGAAGACAATGGGTCAGATTCTCGTACTTTCTGCGGCGGCGTAGCGTAAGCCATTTACACTACGCCGCCGCAACTTACTGGAGCAAGTGCCGTATTCCTCAAGCACTTGCTCCGTAGTTTGCGGCGGCGTAGTCTAAATGGCCCGGCGTATCCCCGCGTAATTCAAAGGGGGCGGCTTGTATTTAAATTAAGCGCGCCCCCGCGTCGATTGAACTGCGCGTGCGCCGGGCTGAAAAATAGCCCAGTGCGCATGCTCCAGCTCACGACGGAAAACGTCAATGACGCCGACGTGTGCGTCATTGACGTGAAGTCGTATTCAAGATCGACTTAGGAAAACGACGTACCCGACGGGAAAAGACGACGCGGACCCGACGCCATACTTAACATGGCATACGGCGGACTGGCGTAAGGTTACCCCTCATATAGCAGGGGTAACCTTACGCCTACGGAAACGACGTAAGCGATGAGTACGAGACGCAAATTCGTTCAGGAATCGGCGTATCAGGCTCAGGCTTTTCAACAGAAAAAAAAAAAATCAGGCTCATTTGCATAAACAAATGAGACCTGAACGTAAACGCCACCTAGCGGCCGGCGGAGTAATTACATTTAAGATCCGACAGTGTAAGTGACTTACACATGTCGGATCTTCAGCGTATCTATGCGAAAATGATTCTAAGGGCCAGATTCACGTAGCTCAGCGGATCTATAGATCCGCTCGATCTACGTGAATTAAGATCCGCTCCCGCAAGTTTAGGAGGCAAGTGGCTAATTCACAAACCACTTACCTCCAAACTTGCGACGGCGGATCCTAAATCCCCCGGCGGAATTCAAATTCCGCGGCTAGGGGAGTGTACTATTTAAATCAGGCGCGTTCCCGCGCCGATTTAAATGCGCATGCGCCGTCCGGGGAATTTCCTGGCGTGCATTGCTCCCACTGACGTCACTAGGACGTCAGTGGTTTCGACGTGAGCGGGGCTTGCGACGCGCGTGTTCATGAATCGGCGTACGCAAACGACGTTGGAAAATTCAAATTAGACGCAGGAACGCCGGCTATACTTAACATTGGCTGCGCCTGCTAAAAACAGGGGTAAGTATACGACGGGAAAACCGCTACGGAAACGACGTAAGAACACTGCGACGGGTCCGCGTACGTTCGTGAATTTGCGTATCTCGCTGATTTACATATTATTTATCGTAAATCAGCGGGAACGCCCCCAGCGCCATTTTTAAATTGAAAAAAAGATCCGACAGTGTAAGTCAGAGATACGATGGTGTATCTGTAGATACACCGTCGTATCTCTTTGTGAATCTGGCCCTAAGAATCAGTCGCATAGATACACTGGCCAAAAAAGAGAGATACGATGGAGTATCCTGAGATACTCCATCGTAACTTTACTCAGAATATGGCCCAATGCCACCTAAAAGCCCTTTTTGTTTCAAAAAGAAAAATATATCTTACTTTTCCAAGTAATAACAAAGATATTGCTGCGGCCTGTAGTTTAAAATATATAAAAAAAAATGGTGATGGAGCCAAAGTCCATAAAATGACCACTTTCCGCCAAATCTCGTACATGATTGACTTCAAGTTGTTATACCGGGGTTATGGCTGCAGCTGTCAGCCATAACCCTGGTATCGTTTTTTTTCAGCCGGTGATGCCCTACAAAGTAAAAGCAATCCTGCAGCTAATTAGCCATTGGATTGCTTTTACAAACCCCCTCCCGCCACACCCCAGGGCCTCTCTGGGCCCTCCTGTCCTTGCAGAGAGCCCGGTATCCGATCCAGTAGTTGCGCCGGCTTACAATAGAGTTGTTTGGAGACCAGATTGTCTCCAATCACCTCTATGGTATAGGAGACCAGAAGCGACATGCATTTTTGTCACTTAGAGTTAGAGCAGATGTGAACACTGCCGTTTTCTTCTGGAAAGGATGAGATCAATGGCCCAGATTCACGTAGGAGAGCGCATCTTTGTGCGGGCGTAACATATCCTATTTACGTTACGCCTCCGCAACTTTGACAGGCAAGTGCAGTATTCTCAAAGCAAAGTTGCGGCGGCGTAGCGTAAATAGGCCGGCGTAAGCCCGCCTAATTCAAATGTGGAAGATGTGGGCGTGTGTTATGTAAATTTAATGTGACCCTACGTAAATGATGCTTTTTCCGAACGGCGCATGCGCCGTCCGTGAAAGTATCCCAGTGCGCATGCTCCAAATTAACCCGCAATAAGCCAATGCTTTCGACGTGAACGTAAATGACGCCCAGCCCTATTCGCGAACGACTTACGCAAACGACGTAAAACGTGAAAAATGTGTCGCTGTTCCGACGTCCATACCCAACATTGGTACGCCTCATATAAGCCTCATATAGCAGGGGTAACTTTACGCCGGAAAAAGCCTTACGTAAATGGCGTATCTGTACTGCGACGGCCGGGCGTAAGGTCGTGAATAGGCGTATATAGCTGATTTACATATTTTTAGGCGCAAATCAGTGTACACGCCCCTAGCGGCCAGCGTAAATATGCAGTTAAGATACGATGGCGTTAGGAGACTTACGCTGGTCGTATCTTATACAAAGTCTGGCGTATCTGATTCTTTGAATCAGGCGCCAAGATACGACGCCTCACACTCAGAGATGTGACGGCGTATCTGGAGATACGCCGTCGTATCTCCTACGTGAATCTAGGCCATTGTCTTTTTTCCTTATCTCATGCTTTCAAGGGTTCTTTCAAGAAGAGATCCACGGTCAGATGTCTCCATAAAGAGGACCTGCCATGCTTTATTTTTATCACATGGGATACTTACATTTGTGATAGAAATAAAAGTACAAAAAAAATAAAATAAAGGAACAGTGTTTAAATAAAATAAATAATAAAAAATAAAATTGAAAGCGCGCTCCGCTCCACCGTGCTCACGCGGAGAGTTGAATGCATACGCAGGTCACTCACGCATATGTAAATGGTGTTCGCACCATACATGTGAAGTATCGCTGTGAATGTTATAGTGAGAGCAATAATTCTAGCTCCAGACCTCCTTTGTAACTCAAAACATGTAGGGGCAGATCCACGTACCTTTGCGCCGGGCGCAGCGTATCTAAGATACACTACGCCGCCGTAACTTATTTATTTTATTTTGAATCCTCAAAGAATTTGCGCCGTAAGTTACGGCGGCGTAGTGTATCTCTGGCGGCCTAAGGGCGCGGAATTCAAATGGATGTAATGGGGGTGCGTTTTATGTAAATACGTCGTGACCCGACGTAAAACATGTTTTTTTTTAACTGCGCATGCGCCGTCCGTGGGGGTATCCCAGTGCGCATGCTCGAAATTAAACCGGAACCAGCCAATGCTTACAACGGTGACGTCATTCTACGCAAATTCCTATTCGCGAACGACGTAAAAAATGCAAAATTGGACGCGGGAATGACGGCCATACTTAACATTGAGTACGCCTCAGAATAGCAGCTTTAACTATACGCTGGAAAAAGCCGAACGCAAACGACGTAAAAACAATGCGCCGGCCGGACGTATGTTCGTGGATCGCCGTAACTAGCTAATTTGCATACTCAACGCGGAATTCAACGGAAACGCCACCTAGCGGCCGCCGAAAAAATGCAGCTTAGATCCGACGGCGTACTAAGACGTACGCCTGTCGGATCTAGCCGAGATGCCGTTGTATCTTGTTTTGAGGATACAAAACAAAGATACGATGCGCAAAATTTGAAATTATGTGGCGTATCAAGAGATACGCCGGCGTAATTTCTTTGTGGATCTGCCCCGTAACCTGTAAGAAATTTTAAAGCATCACCTATGGGGAGTTTTAAGTATCGCAGTCTGTTGTCATTCCATGAGCGTGTGCACATTTATTGCTATTCACTCGGCATAACCATATCTTTTATATCTTACAAAAAATGGGTTATAAATTGTTGTTTGTTTTGTTTTTTTAATATATTTTTCCCCCCAAAAAATTACTTGAAAAAAAGCAGTGTAAAAACCGTGTGACATAAAAAATTGCAACAACCACTCTTTTATTTTTTAGGGCCTCTGCTAAAATATATATATACAGTGGAACCTTGGATTACGAGTACAATCCGTTCCAGGGGAAAGGTTGTAATCCAAAGTACTAGCAGATCAAAGCGAGTTTCCCCATTGAAGTCATTAGAAACGAAAATCATTTGTTCCTTCAATGGCATGCAATACCACATAAGGCCAGATGTGGGGGGGCGCCGTAGAGCCTTATAAACATTCGGAAAGGGTTGAGGACACCTCGGCTGAACTCGGAATACCTCGGAAAGGCTCGGGAGTATTTGTGGGATTTTACGAGCATTTCTGAACGGCGCCGGCGCCCCCCCACCTCAGGCCAAACGCTAAGACAACACTCGCAAACCGAGTCAAAATATTTAAAATACATTGCTCGTATTGTGAAACGCTCGTTAACCCCGTCAGTCGCAATCCGAGGTTCCACTCTATGGGCTAGATTCACATAGATTAGCGGATCTTTAGATCCGCGTAATCTATGTGATTTTCGATCCGCCGGCGCAATTTTGCGAGGCTAGTGCAGTATTCACAAAGCACTTACCTCCAAACTTGCGCCGGCGGATTGTAACTCCCCCGGCGGAATTCAAATTCCGCGGCTAGGGGGAGTGTACAATTTAAATCAGGCGCGTCCCCGCGCCAATTTAACTGCGCATGCGCCGCCGGCTAAATTTCCCAGTGCGCATGCTCCAAATGACGTCGCTAGGACGTCATTGTTTTCGGTGTTAACGTAAATTACGGCCATCCGTATTCACGTCCGACTTACGCAAACGACGTAAAAATTCAAAACTCGGCGCGGGAACGATGGCCATACTTAACATTAGCTACCCCTCATATAGCAGGGGTAACTATCCGCCGGAAAAAGCTGAACTCAAACGACGTAAAAAAAAAAGCGACGGGCGGGCGTTCGTCTCATTTGCATATTCGTTGCGAGTAAAACACGAAGCGCCATCTAGCGGACAGCGGAAGATTGCAGCCTAAGATCCGACGGTGTAAGTCACTTACACCAGTCGGATCTCAGAGATACGACGGCGGATCAGGAGATACACCGTCGTATCTCTTTGTGAATCTGGCCCACTATATATACATATATACACACTATATTGCCGAAAGTATTAGGACGCCTGCCTTTACACGCACATGAACTTTAACTTCAGGCTCCGCTCTAACTCATCCCAAAGGTGTTCTATCAGGTTGAGGTCAGGATAGTTTGACCTTTCTTCTAGAAGCGCATTTGTGAGGTTGAGGTCAGGACTCTGTGCAGGCCAGTCAAGTTCCTCCACCCCAAACTTGCTCATCCAAGTTTTTATGGACCTTGCTTTGTGCACTGGTGCGCAGTCATGTTGTAACAGGAAGGGACCATCCCTAAACTGTCCCCACAAAGTTAGGAGTGTAAAAATTGTCCAAAATGTCTCGGTATGCTGACGCCTTAAGAGTTACTCTCACTGGAACTAAGGGGCCAAGTCCAACCCTTAAAAAACAAACCCACACCATAATCCTCCCTCCATCAAAGTATTTGGACCAGTGCACAAAGCAAGGTCCATAAAGACATGGTTGAGCAAGTTTGAGTTGGAGGCACTTGACTGGCCTGCACAGGGTTCTGACCTCAACCTAATAGAACACATTTGGAATGAATTAGAGTGGAGACTGCGAGCCAGGCCTTCTCATCCAACATCAGTGCCTGACCTCACAAATGCACTTTTTGGAAGAAGGGTCAAAAATTCCCATATACATTCCCTCCTAAACCTTGTGGACAGCCTTCGCAGAAGAGTTGAAGCTGTTCTAGCTGCCAGGACCGGGGCTACCACTAGTTAAACTAGGCAGCCGCCTAGGGTGCACTGCTGCCTTGGGTGCCCAGCCACTGGTGTTCCTACTCTCTTCTTCCTGCAGCAAGCCACTAAGTCTCAGCATCAGCAGGCAGCCGCCCTTCCATTCGCACATAGTGTTAGAGGCGCAGCGGCGGCGGAGGACTGTGTCTGTGTCCCGACTCCTGAATGAATCAAAGCAAGAAAACATTCATTGATGGGCACTGGTAGGCTGCATTGATGGGCGCTGGTGGGGTTGCATTTGATGTGCACTGGTGAGAGTGGATTGATGGGCGCTGGTGAGAGTGCATCGATGGGCGCTGGTGAGGCTGCATTTGATGGGCACTTCATTAAAAAGGTGGGGTATATATGGGCAGGGCAAAGGGCGTGGAGTCAGGGGTGGAACCAAGAGGGGGCGACGGCAAAATGAGGTTTCGCCTAGGGTGTCAAAGATCCTTGCACCAGCCCTAATAGCTGCAAAGGGTGGGCCAACTCAATATGGAACCCTATGGACTAAGACTGGGATGTCATTTCATATTTTGGGGCAGATCCACAGACATCTGTGCCGGGCGCAGCTTATCTAAGATACGCTACGCCGCAACTTATCTTTTTTAGTTTGAATCCACAACGAATCCGCGCCATAAGTTACGGCGGCGTAGTGTATCTCTCACGGCGTAAGGGTGCGGAATTCAAATGGCTGTGATGGGGGCGTGTTTTATGTTAATACGTTGTGACCCGACGTAAACAAAGTTTTTTTGGAACTGCGCATGCGCCGTCCCTGGGGTATCCCAGTGCGCATGCTCGAAATTAAACCGGAAACCCGCCAATGCTTACGACGGTGACGTCATTCTACGCAAATTCCTATTCGCGAACGACTTACGCAAACGACGTAAAAAATTCAAAATTGTACGCGGGAACGACGGCCATACTTAACATTGAGTATGCCACCATAAAGCAGCTTTAACTATACGCCGGAACAAGCCGAACGGAAACAACGTAAAAAAATGCGCCGGACGTACGTTCCTGGATCGCCGTAAATAGCTAATTTGCATACTCGACGCGTAATTCAACGGAAACGCCACCTAGCGGCCGCCGAAAAATTGCAGCTTAGATCCGACGGCGTACTAAGACGTACGCCTGTCGGATCTAGCCGAGATGCCGTCGTATCTTTGTTTTGAGGATTCAAAACAAAGATACGACGTGGGAATTTTGAAATTACGCCGGCGTATCAATAGATACGCCGGCGTAATTTCTTTGTGGATCTGCCCCTTTATGTGAGTGTAAATGCAGGTGTCCCAATACTTTTGACAATATAGTATATATATATATATATATATATATATATATATATATATATATATAATGTTTGGGGGTTTTAAGTAATTTTAAAGCAAAAAAAACACTGGGGTAGATTCAGAGAACAATTACGCCGGCGTATCCATAGATACGCCGCGTAATTGCTAAGCTGCGCCGGCGTATCTACTTTCTGTATTCAGAAAGCTAGATACGCTGACATTAGCCTAAGATACGACTGGCATAAGTCTCTTACGCCGTCGTATATTAGGGTGCATTCTTACGCTGGCCGCTAGGTGGCGCTCCCGTAGTTTTCAGCATAGAGTAGGCAAATTGCCTACTTACACCGAATCACAAACGTACGTTCGCCCGGCGTTCGTTTTTTACGTCGTTTGCGTTAAGGCTTTTCCGGCGTAACGTTGTTCCTGCTATTAGGAGGCGCAGCCAATGTTAAAGCGGTGGTTCACCCTCCTTAACGTCATTATACCATTACATTCGGCATCGTAGCGCGAGCTACGGTATGCCGGTCTTAAATTTTTAATCCCCGTACTCACTGTGCTATCGATCATTGAAGTTTCCGACTCCCGCGGGGAATGGGCGTGCCTATGGAGAGGGAGGATGATTGACGGCCGGCTCTGGCACGTCACGCTCCCCGAAGACAGCCGGAGTAGGTCTCGGCTCTTCACGGCGCCTGCGCACAGGCAATGCGCAGGCGCCGTGAAGAGCCAAGCCTATTTCGGCTATTTCCGGAGAAGCGTGACGTGCCAGGGCCGGCCGTCAATCACCTTCTCTCACCATAGGAATGCCCATTCCCCGGAATCTTCAATGATCCATAGCACAGTGAGTACGGGGATAAAAAATGTAAGACCGGCATACTGTAGCTCGCGCTACGATGCCGAATGTAATGGTATAATAAAAACATTTTTTTTTTTTTTTTTTTTAATAGGGTGAACCCCCGCTTTAAGTATGGACGTCGTTCCCGCTTCGAAATTTGAATTTTTTACGTCGTTTGCGTAAGTCGTTCGCGAATAGGGCTGGACGTAATTTACGTTCACGTCGAAACCAATACGTCGTTGCGCCATACTTGGAAGCAATGCACACTGAGATATGTACACGGAAGGCGCAATCACGTCAGGTCATCATAAATTTTAATAAAACACGCCCCCCTTCCACATTTGAATTACGCGCGCTTACGCCGGCCCCTTTTACGCTACGCCGCCGCGACTTGCGGAGCAAGTGCTTTGTAAATACAGCACTTGCTCCTGTAAGTTACGGCGGCGTAGCGTAAATATGATATGCTGCGCCGCCGTATCATTGCGCGCCGTACGTGAATCTACCCCATCGATGTTTACATGTAGGAGAGAAGGGTCAGAATATGCCCGGGTCTCTAAGGGGATAAAGAATACCCACGTGGATATAACCTGATATTATGCCAGATTATGGATGGCTTTTTGCCTGGATTAAAATCCTTCAAACGGTCAAGTGTTTGTCATCATCACGATGAAAGGAGCTTCTTTACTGCCCTGGGAAGATAATACATGTACTTTGCATCTATTTATTTGTATCACACTGTTTGTATTGACAAGTATTTATGCACTGAAATGAAGTGGAACCACCTCCTCATTATGCGACCCCATCTTCCTGGATGAGCTCCTTACCCATTTACAGGAAAGGCGCTGTGAAGGCGCATGATAACCCCGCAGAACGAGGAGGGGGGAGGGGGTTAAACTAATGTCAACAGGCATAAATCTGCTTTATTCTCCATGCTTTTTAGCTGATTCACCTGCGCTGACTCTTAACTAAATGTACTTCAGTTTTCAGCATTAATATGTAAGAGTAGGATTTGTGTAGCGAGGAAATTGAGGCATAATTGAGCGAAACCGTTGAGGACCACTTGGAAAACAAAGCTAAAGGATCTCTAATGTATACTTTAAGTTTACAGAGAGGATTAATAGAATGCATCTTTGAAGGTAATAGGTTTTATAAGGGAAGAATGTCGTTGACTGGTAAGTTTTAGTTCTCGTAAAGTAGAGAGGGAGATTAAACGCAGGTCAATGTTATACAGTATGGCTGTTTATTTAACCACTTAAGCCCCGGACCATATTGTTGGTCGAAGACCAGAGCACTTTTTGCGATTCGGCACTGCGTCGCTTTAACTGACAATTGCGCGGTCGTGCGACGTGGCTCCCAAACAAAATTGGCGTTCTTTTTGTCCCACAAATAGAGCTTTCTTTTGGTGGTATTTGATCACCTCTGCGGTTTTTAGTTTTTGCGCTACAGTGGGTGACTGCGCTATTGTGTCAATCTCGCTCCCTTTCTCAGCGAGATTGACCACCTACGAGCCCTATCGCGGGAGCCAGCACCGAGCTGGCTTGCCGCGATGGAGACAAAGCCGTCATAGAAGAGACGGGGATCTGACTTGGATTCCCGCCAATACTAGCTGCGGCGTTTGGTATGCATCCTGAGAAGGAACTCCACGCCAAATTTTAAATAAAAAGCCGGCATGGGTTCCCCCCCAGGAGCATACCAGGCACTTAGGTCTGGTATGGGTTGTAAGGAGACCCCCCCTATGCCGAAAAACCGACGTGGGGGGTCCCCCCACAATCCATACCAGACCCGTATCCAAAGCCTGGTACGGCTCAGGAGGGGGGGGGGGGGCGCTCGCTCGTCCCCACCCCCATTCCTGACCGGCCGGGCAGCGTGCTTTGGATACGGGTCTGGTATGGATTGTGGTATGCTCCTGGGGGGAACCCATGCCAGTTTTTTATTTAAAATTTGGCGTGGAGTTCCTTCTCAGGATGCATACCAAACGCCGCAGCTAGAATTGGCGGGAATCCAAGTCGGATCGCCGTCGCTTCTACTGTATGACGCGCTCGCTGGAATGTGCTTTGTCTATTCCAGCGAGTGCGAGATGTCGGCACCATGTACTGTATAAACAAAAATAGAGCGACAATTTTGAAAAAAATGAAAAATTTTTACTTTTTACCATAATAAATATCCCCCAAAAATATATACAGTATATAAAAAAAAAATTTCCTCAGTTTAGGCCGATACGTATTCTTCTACATATTTTTCGTAAAAAAAAATCGTAATAAGCGTTTATTGATTGGTTTGCACAAAAGTTATAGCGTTTATAAAATAGGGGGTAGTTTTATGGCATTTTTATTATTATTATTTTTTTACTAGTAATGGCGGCAATCAGCGATTTTTTTTTTCGGTACTGCGACATTATGGCGGACACTTCGGACACCTTTGACACATTTTTGGGACCATTGGCATTTTTATAGCAATCAGTACTACAAAAATGCATTGATTACTATAAAAATGCAACTGGCAGGGAAGGGGTTAACACTAGGGGGCGGGGAAGGGGTTAAGTATGTTCCCTGGGTGTGTTCTAACTGTAGGGGGGGTGGCTTCACTAGGGGAAATGACTGATCGCTGTTCATACATTGTATGAACAGACGGTCAGGCATTTCTCCCCTGACAGGACCGGGAGCTGTGTGTTTACACACAGAGCTCCCAGTCCTCGCTCTGTAACGAGCAATCGCGGGTGCCCGGCGGCGCGCACGTGCCCCTATTGGCTGCTGGGCGAGGTGACGTATAGCTACATGCTCTCGCCCAGCAGAGCCGACCTGCCGCCGTAAAACTGCGGCGGCTGGTCGGCAAGCAGTTAAGCAACAGAGCATACTGATAATAATGTCAACTCAAATTACATAGGCTATATCCAACGCAATGCAAAAGTGGACGTACTTTTTTTAATAACATATATAGGTCGTTCAACTTTTCCAGGTTGGTAGAGTAAAGCCCCGTACACACGATCGGAATTTCCGATGGAAAAAGTCAAACTGACTTTTTCCATCTGAAATTCTGACCGTGTGTATGCCCCATCTGACTTTTTTCCAAGGAATTCCGTCAGAGTTTAGATAGAGAACATGTTCTCTTTTACTCCCGTCGGAATTCCGATGTGAGTTTGGCCGGGCAAAAGCCAGATCCTGTGTACGGGGCTTAACTTTTCCTCTATAGCCCATACCGTATTTATAGGCGTATACCGCGCACTTTTTTGCCCTGAAAATCAGGGCAAAATCGTGGGTGCGCGGTATACGCCGATACCCGCTTTCCCACGCCGAGTTTTGAATACTGCGCCGACATATACCGAGCACAGTACACTCGGGTATAGTCGGCCAGTCTCGGCTTCTTCCGCGCTCACGTCCTGGACGTACAGCCCGCAGACGGACCCCGGACCCGACGAAGAGGACACCCGAAGCCCGCAGACGGACCCCGGACCCGACGAAGAGGACACCCGAAGCCGCAGAAGGGCGCCGGACCCGACGAAGAGGACACCCGAAGCCGCAGACGGCCGCCGGACCCGACGAGGCCGCCGATGGACGCCGCGCAAGACACCAAAACTGTAAGTACAAAAAAAAATGTTTCCACAGGATTCGGGGCCACTTTAGGGGTGCGCGGTATACGCGGGATCGCGTTATACCGCGATAAATACGGTATGTCAAACACAAGGCATGTGGGACTTGCCATGTGGCCTTGCCACCCAGTTTTGCAGCTGTATCTTGGAGGAACCCCATTTTGACAACCTCCGCTCCTGCTCTCCACTGTCACTTGTAAACAAAGTGTGTTTACAAGGCACAGCTTTGCTTATAGTGGCTTCCAGATATAACAGATCCCTTGCGGTAGGGTAGGGTATGGCAAAGACAAGACTGAATATGAGAGCAAGAACTATCTCCCTGGGAGGTAGGAGAGAGTAGAGATACAAGGAAGCTTTGGGGAGGTGTGAGGTGGCTGGGGAGTTTGGTGTTGCACACCGTGCATAGTGCACCCCTAAACCCTGCACTATGTACATAGCACACCCCTGAACTCTGCACATAGCATACCCCTAAACTCTGCACTCTGTACATACAGTAATGCACTCCTGAACTCTGTACATACAGTAACACACTCCTGAACTCTGCACTCTGCACATAACGCACTCCTGAACTCTGCACTCTGTACATAACGCTGTCAGGGAAATGGCCGTAGAAGAACTGGCAAAGTAGCCAAAATCCATCATGGGCACATCTGGCAAACTTCCATGCGCAATGGCGCATGCAGTGGAAAACCGGCGCATGCGGATGCACAATGATGCAAACAGGCAAAAGCGTTTGCACAATGGCGTGACATCGTTTGAAAGGGACAGCTTTGCTTATAGTGGCTTCTAGTTATAACAGATCCCTCATGGTGGGGCATGGAGAAGACATATTCTCCTGAATATGAGAGCAAGAACTATCTCCCTGCGAGGTAGGAGAGAGTAGAGATTAGGGATGAGCCGAACATCGCCCCGTTCGGTTCGCACCAGAACCTGCGAACAGGCCAAAAGTTTGTGTGAACGTTAGAACCCCGTTAAAGTCTATGGGACTCGAACGTTTGAAAACTAAAGTGCTAATTTTTAAGGCTAATATGCAAGTTATTGTCCTAAAAAGTGTTTGGGGACCTGGGTCCTGCCCCAGGGGACATGTATCAATGCAAAAAAAAGTTTTTAAAACGGCCATTTTTTCGGGAGCAGTGATTTTAATAATGCATGAAGTGAAACAATAAAAGTGAAATATTTCTTTAAATTTCGTACCTAGGGGGTGTGTATAGTATGCCTGTAAAGTAGCGCTACCCCCGAAGGAGCCGCTGATTGTTTTGGGATCGGTGTATTAAGTTACCCTGCAGTGTGTCTAGGGGTGATAGCAGGGAGCCAAAACAGTGAGCGAATGTCCAGACAGTGAATAAAGGTTTTTTTCCAATGCTTTATTTCCAGGCCAACATCAACATTAAGTGGGAAGAGCAGGTTGATGAAGAAAAAAAGGAGAACCTTGCAGTATCAGGCCCGGATATTAATTGAGCAGTCCTTGCTCAATAAAGTACCAAATTATAACACGTCACCACTCTTAGCTGGAGTGGGTGAAGTGCCCCCGGACAGACCCCTCTCACAAGCCCATACTTGCCAACTGTCCCGTTTTTAAAGGGACAGTCCTGTCAAATAGGACCTAGTCCCGGCTAATTTAGCCTGCCGGGACTTGTCCCGGCTAGTGCAGAGCTGAGCGCACATCACATTTGTTCCCCGCCGCCTGGGGTGGGATTACATTACTGCACGTTGCAACGGCGGACTAAGCACACTGGGGGGTGTCAGGCCAACGCACCCCCTCCGCGACTAAAGCATGGGCGGTGAAAGCATGGCAGCGCCACGCCGCCAGCGCAGCGGCATACTAGGTAAGGTAACACTGTCAGCCTGGCTATTGGGGGGGGGGTGGGGTGCGTGCGAGCAAGCCGCACCCGAGTGATACCCGGGACCCGGGCCGGCCGCAATGATCCCCTTCGTGGAAGCGCAGCGCCGCGGCTCTGAAACTATCGGCTGTGTGACTGTCTGAGTCTGACAGTCACACAGCCCAGCAGCGTGAAGCTGCGGCCGCCTCTCCCTCCTCCTCCGTACAACTTACAAGTGCTCTGTGTGACATGCGGCGCGCTGATCATTACATCAGCATTACGGGACTGAAGGCAAGGGGGTGTCTGTCTGCACTATAGTAAAGGGGGGGTGTTCTGTATATGAGGGGGGTTTCTGTATTGTGGGGGGGTGTTCTGTATAGGGGTGTTCTGTATTGTGTGGGGGGGGGGTGTTCTGTATAGGGGGGGTTCTGTATTGTGTGTGGGGGGGGGGGGGTGTTCTGTATGTGGGGGGGGGGGGTGTTCTGTATATGAGGGGGGGTTCTGTATTGTGTGGGGGGGTGTTCTGTATATGAGGGGGGGTTCTGTATTGTGGGGGGGGGTGTTCTGTATGTGGGGGGGTGTTCTGTATATGAGGGGGGGTTCTGTATTGTGGGGGGGTTCTGTATATGAGGGAGGGTTCTGTATTGTGGGGGGGGGTGTTCTGTATATGAGGGGGGTTCTGTATTGTGGGGGGTGTTCTGTATGTGGGGGGTGTTCTGTATTTTGGGGGGGTGTTCTGTATGTGGGGGGGGTGTTCTGTATTGTGGGGGGTGTTCTGTATATGAGGGGGGGTTCTGTATTGTAGGGTAGGGGAGTGGTATCTGTATAGGAGGGTGTTCTGTATTGTAGGGGGGTCTGAACTGTAGGGGGGTTCTGTATTAGGGGGGGGGGGGGGTTCTGTATTGTTGGGTCTGTATTGTAGGGGGGGTGTTCTGTATTGTAGGGGGTCTGCACTGTAGGGGGGTTCTGTATTGTAGGGGGTGGTATCTGTATAAGGGGGTTCTGTATATGGGGGGGTTCTGTATTGTTGTTGGGTCTGTATTGTAGGGGGGTCTTCTGTATTGTAGGGGGGTCTGCACGGTAGTGGTGGGTCTGTATTGTAGGGGGGTCTGTATTGTAGGGAGGGGTCTGCACTGTCCAGAGGTGCAGTCTAGTGTAAAGGGGTCCAGAAGTGCAGTGTAATGTAAAGGGGCCAGTGATACAGGGTGCTGTGTAATGTAAAGGGGTCCAGAGGTGCAGGGGGCTGTGTAATGTAAAGGGGCCAGTGATACAGGGTGCTGTGTAATGTAAAGGGGTCCAGAGGTGCAGGGTGCTGTGTAATGTAAAGGGGTCCAGAGGTGCAGGGTGCTGTGTAATGTAAAGGGATCAAGAGGTGCAGGGTGCTGTGTAATGTAAAGGGGTCCAGAGGTGCAGGGTGCTGTGTAATGTAAAGGGGGTCCAGAGGTGCAGGGTGCTGTGTAATGTAAAGGGGCCCAGAGGTGCAGGGTGCTGTGTAATGTAAAGGGGGTCCAGAGGTGCAGGGTGCTGTGTAATGTAAAGGGGCCCAGAGGTGCAGTGTTCTGTGTAATGTAAAGGGGCCCAGAGGTGCAGTGTTCTGTGTAATGTAAAGGGGTACAGAGGTGCAGTGTTCTGTGTAATGTAAAGGGGGTCCAGAGGTGCAGGGTGCTGTGTAATGTAAAGGGGGTCCAGAGGTGCAGTGTTCTGTGTAATGTAAAGGGGGTGCAGGGTGCTGTGTAATGTAAAGGGGCCCAGAGGTGCAGGGTGCTGTGTAATGTAAAGGGGGTCCAGAGGTGCAGGGTGCTGTGTAATGTAAAGGGGGTCCAGAGGTGCAGGGTGCTGTGTAATGTAAAGGGGCCCAGAGGTGCAGTGTTCTGTGTAATGTAAAGGGGGTGCAGGGTGCTGTGTAATGTAAAGGGGCCCAGAGGTGCAGGGTGCTGTGTAATGTAAAGGGGTCCAGAGGTGCAGGGTGCTGTGTAATGTAAAGGGGTCCAGAGGTGCAGGGTGCTGTGTAATGTAAAGGGGTCCAGAGGTGCAAGGTGCTGTGTAATGTAAAGGGGTCCAGAGGTGCAGGGTGCTGTGTAATGTAAAGGGGTCCAGAGGTGCAGGGTGCTGTGTAATGTAAAGGGGCCCAGAGGTGCAGGGTGCTGTGTAATGTAAAGGGGTCCAGAGGTGCAGGGTGCTGTGTAATGTAAAGGGGTCCAGAGGTGCAGGGTGCTGTGTAATGTAAAGGGGTCTAGTGATGCAGGGTTAGGCGAAGATTATGCGGAGTGGGTGGAGCTTCGGGGAAGTGAGTGTGGTAATTAATAGCTGTGCTGCAAAGTGTCCCTGGAATTTTTTTTCAAATGTTGGCAACTATGCAAGCCTGGCAGCCGAAGTGTCACTTAGGATTTTCTGGGAGGAACAGATCTCTCTCACAGACCTGGCTCTAGGGCCTCTGCCACAGGCCAATTACTTTAAATGAGCTAAGTGGTTGAATGGAGCGAATCCTCCCAGTAGATTTCTGCATAGGTCACCAGATGACAGTAAAGCATACCTGTCAGCATTCCGGTCACCGGATCCCCGATTGGTTCGTTCAAGCCCTGCTGGACAACCTGCCTCCGGGTTCTCCTCGAGCCGACCCCCAATCGAATGGCACCCAGCCTGGGATCCTCTCAATAGAACCGGGAACCCAGTAAGTCACTGGGGTCCCCTTTCACCTCCGGATGAGGGTTTGTGTAGCCTGCAATTCTGGCCTGGTGGGCCGCGCTGGCGGGGTCCATGGATGCACGCACCCTGAAGGTGGATGCCGCACCTGGAACCGGGACCTCGCAAAACTTGTCCAGCACATGACACCTGTCACAGATATACCCCTCCCCAGCATGCCTTGCGAGGGAGAAACTTCTCTAATTGGCTGCTGGGGAAAGTTGCTCTGCCAGAACCCCTCTGGTGCCAACTGCTGGCCAGGGGTGGTATTGCATCCCTGGAGCACAGACTGACCCAGTGGACGTTTCTGGAGTGACAGAAATCCCAATTTAGCAAATTGTGAATGGGAGCAAAATAACTCTCCCATTCCCCACTAACTTTAGCGTAGTGCCCATACTGAAAGTAAGGGGGCGCTACACTTGTTTCCCATGCTTAGAACTATCCCTGCACAAAGTGTCATTTCTGAAGGAAAAAAAGTAATTTAAAATCACTCGCGGCTATAGTAAATTGTCGGCTCCCGGCAATTCAAAGAAAAGTCATTCATAAAAAATGTAAAAAAGCGTGGGGGTCCCCCCAAATTCAAATTTTTAAAAAAATTACGTGGGGTTCCCCCCAAATATCCATTCCAGACCAGACCCCTTATCTGAGCACGCAACCTGGCAGGCCGCAGGAAAAGAGGGGGGACGAGAGAGCGCCACCCCCTCCTGAACCATACCAGGCCACATAGCCTCAACATTGGGAGGATGATTGGGGGGTCTATGACCCCTCAAAGCACCATGTCCCCATGTTGATGGGGACAAGGGCCTTATCCCCACAACCCTTGCCCTGTGATTGTGGGGGTCTGCGGGCGGGGGGTTTATCAGAATCTGGAAGACCCCTTTAACAAAGAGGACCCCCAGATCCCACCCCCCATGTGAATTGGTAATGGGGTACACACACACCGTGGAGAAAGTCCTTTTTTTAAAAAAAATAAGTAAAAAATCCAGCGGTGGTAATCCACTCTTGGTCTCCGCTCCAACGCTGTCGGTATTCTGCAACGGGTGATTTCCTCTCTGCCGGGGTCTGGCGATGAGAAGATCTCCTCTTTATCCAGGTCCGGTATCCAGTGCATGCATCGCTTGTCTCCACCGGAGACAGCCCGGCATATGACGCGGCTTCAGCACTGACAGCTGAAGCCGCGTCATTCGCCGGGCTGTCTCCGGTGGAGACAGGCGATGCGTGCGCTGGATGGATATCTCATCGCTGGATATCTCAGCGCTCTCTCGTCCCCCCACCTCTTTTCCTGCGGCCTGCCATGTTGCATGCTTGGATAAGGGGTCTGGTGTGGATTTTTGGGGGAACTCCACACCATTTTTTTTTAAATCTGGGGTGGAGTTCCACTTAAAATCCACACCTGACCTGAAGGGTCTGGAATGGATATTTATGGGGAACCCCACGTTCCCCACAATTCATTATACCCCTCCTAAGTTACGGCGGCATAGCGTAAATGGGCCGGCCTAAGTTCGCCTAATTCACATACGTTCGTGAATCAGCGTATCTAGGCATTTACATATTCTACGCCGAATTCAACGGAAGCGCCACCTAGCGGCCAGCCTAAATATTGCACCCTAAGATACGACGGCGCAGGCTGTCGTATCTTAGCTAGGTTTAAGTGTATCTCAGTTTGAGAATACACTTAAATTTACGACGGCGCAGATTCAGAGTTACGTCGGCGTATCTACTGATACGCCGGCGTAAATCTTTCTGAATCCAGCTATTAGTGCGTAAGGTTCAAAATGAGTTGGCCCACTCTTTGCAGCTACAGTATAACAGCTTCAACTCTTCTGGGAAGGCTGTCCACGAGGTTTAGGAGTGTGTCTATGGGAATGTTTACCCAGTCTTCCAGAAGCGCATTTCTGAGATCAGGCCCCTTATGTTGGATGAGAAGGCCTGGCTCACAGTCTCCACTGTAATTCACCTTTACCCATAGACACACTCCTAAACCTTGTGGACAGCCTTCCCAGAGGAGTTAAAGCTGTTATAGCTGCAAAGAGTGGACTAACTCAATATTGAACCCAACTCAATATTGACTGGGATGCCATTAAAGTTCATGTGCATATAAAGACAGGTGTCCCAATACTTTTGGCAATGTAGTATATATACACAGTGGCCCAGATTCAAGAAGCTATTGCGCCGGCGCAACCATAGGTTGCGCGGCGCAATAGCTGTTTTGCTCCCGCGTAGCGAATGCCCCTGATTCAGGAACATCGCTACGCGGACTGCAGCCTAGGATATGACAGGCATAAGCCTCCTTATGCCTTCATATCTCAGGCTGCATTCTTGCGTTGTCCGCTAGGGGGCGCGGCCATTGTGATCGGCGTATAGTATGCAAATTGCATACTACCACCGATTCACAAAAGTTGCGCGGGCCCTGCGCACGCAAGGTACGGAGTTTCCGTACGGCGACTTTAGCGCAAGGTTGCTCCTGCTATAGCAGGGGCAACCAATGCTAAAGTATAGCCGCCCTTCCCGCTCGTGAAATTTAAATTTCACGTCGTTTACGTAAGTGATTCGTGAATGGCGCTGGACGCCATTCACGTTCACTTAGAAGCAAATGACGTCCTTGCGACGTCATTTGCCGCAATGCACGTCGGGAAAGTTTCCCGACGGAGCATGCGCTGTTCGCTCGGCGCGGGAGCGCGCCTAATTTAAATGATTCCCGCCCCCGGCGGGATCATTTACATTAGGCGCCCTTACGCTGGGCTATTTAGCATAGCGCCCGCGCAATTTACGGAGCTACTGCTCCGTGAATCGCGGGCATATCAAAATATTTGCGTGGGCGCAGAGCAAAACTCGTTGCCCTTTGCCCACGCACATATTGCGCGGATCTACCTGAATCTGGCCCAGTATATATACGTTTTATATATATATATATATATATATATTTGAGGGGGTGTTCCAATGAGGGAGGAGGCAAAACACTGGGGGGGGGAGGGGGGATCTGAGCCTACTAGGATTTAAATTAAGACCTCCTAGGAAACTTGATTTTAAAATGGAACTTCCCCTTATTCGTCTCCTCCCCCCCTTTCGGTGCCACATTTGTCACCTTTCAGGGGAGAGGAAACAGAGACCTGTTTTTCACAGGTCCCCTTCCCCACTTCCGGGAGTCGGGCCGTGGCGAAGTACGTCAGCAACTCAGGCGTAAAGAGTTCCCCCTTGTCCTCCTTTTGTTGACCATAAAGTGAATAACTGAATGGCAAGTTTACTATATGGACCACTTATGTATTTGTACATGTTGATTATATCCCCCCCAATCTCATTTTCTCAAGAGAGAAGAGGAGATTTAGGGGGTTACATGATCAACATGTACAGTATGAACCTTGGGTAAGGTTCAGGCTGCATTTGGATAAAGGTCTGGTTTTAGATTTTGGTAGGGACTTCACGCTTTTTTTTTTTGTTGTTCTTTAAAAGAAAAATTATAATCGGGTACCCTTATAAAATATAAAATCTATTTTCAGTGGGTAAGCAGTGTCTTTCTTTCTTTTGCTAGGAGCTACCTTTTAAAATCCATACTAAACTAATCAAACAAGAATAAAAAAAAAAAATTCCCCCCAAAAGCAACAACAGACCGTTGTTGCTTTTGATGTAAGTGTGGTGTGGGGGGAGGGATACAGGTTTGTTCACTCTTTAAAATGATCTTTAAGAGATTTATCCAGTACAGAGATATAGTTCCCATAAATGTACTGACTAAAAAGAAAAGCAGTGTCCTGCTTTCTACATTAGAAAAACAAACAAGGCGCCTCAGTGCAGAAATATAAAACATTTAATATCCCCTAAAGGGGTTAAAAACACTTACAAGATGGTGGATGAAGCAGGCATGTAGCAGGTAAGTGTGTCCAGAAGATGTTCCAGTGGCAGGGCAGTCCCAGTCTGATGATAAAGCTTCCAGGGAAGTCCACAGGATAACCTAGGTCACTGGCTGAAGAAGGAACCAATGAGCTGTTCCGAAACGCGTCCCGCCTCTATGACACACTTCCTGCCCTCTTTCTGGTTGTGTTCCATGCTGGTTTTTGTCTCGCTTCCTCTGACATCATCCCCAGGCTCCATCACCATTGTGTTCTCTAAACACTCACAGCACAAATTGGCTGTTATCCTGTGGACTTCCCTGGAAGCTTTATCATCAGACTGGGACTGCCCTGCCACTGGAACATCTTCTGGACACACTTACCTGCTACATGCCTGCTTCATCCACCATCTTGTAAGTGTTTTTAACCCCTTTAGGGGATATTAAAAGTTTTATATTTCTGCACTTAGAGGCGCCTTGTATGTTTTTCTGTTCCTATTAGAGATTGCTTGTCTCCCTGAGTGCTGCCTAAAGTGTGTGAAGATCTGCTACCCTCTCCAACACAGACTTTATCTGTCAGGAGTAAAATTCTTGGAGCGCCCTGGATATACACATTTTGCTTTCTACATTAGTAGACGTATGTTTGCCTGTATGTTGTCTGGGACTTCACTACACTGATAACTGTTTAGGTCATCTTATACATAAAAGTTATTCTGCCCTTCTACATTCAGCACTCCAGCAGCCATTTTGTTCTAAACAAAAACTCTGCATTCGTACAGAACGTCTTTCATGTTACTTGGCAACTCAGTGTAAAGGTGGACTTCTAATCACTTTATTCGTTGAATGGAGAATAACATTTCATGACATACTGTATGGATGTAAGAATGTAAACATACAATAAAGGGTTGTTTCATACATTTAATTTTGATTTTATTTTCAACAGATGAATTAAGGTGAATTTCCACTTTTGCAGTCAAGATTGAGAACCACCACTACCACCACGTTATGTTAAGCAAGGCTTGGAGAGAAAAAAAAAAAAAAGCATAGGGCAGACATGACCAGGTAAAGAGGGGAGAAGGGGTGGCCCAACTACCTTCCTTGCAGTCCAGTAAGTTCTGGAATATAGTGGGTTGGGAGAGGAGGACTCTATGCTGAATATTTATGCAGCCTCAGCCAATCACTGGTTGAGAGGGTGGCCAGCAGGGGGCAGATGTGTGTGTAAATATCATGGGGCTTGGAACAGCAGGGTCCTTGCTCTAGTGTAGAAAGACCCAGTCTGGGGGGGGGGGGGCTTACATTTTACTCTGCTCAGTTATCACACTCGCTCACTGTGTCCAATTCCTGACAGCGGGAGAGGAGACGGGTGCGGGGGACGAGGGGGGGGCGAAGGAGGGGGACAGGGGCGGTGGAAGAGAACACAGGGGCCGGAGGAGAACAAGGGGGGGGGGGGCGAAGAAGGACACGGAGGGGGCTTGGGGGAGGAGCACACAGAACAGCAGGGAATGATCGGTGCGGCGGCAGAAAACAGCTGTGAACACTGATCTCACTGTAAAGCTTCTTAGCTGTAGCTTAGCTCTATACAAAGGAAATCGGTGTTCACAGGTGTTTTCTGCCACACCGATCATTCCCGGGAGATCGGGAGGCGCTTGCGGGTGTGCGGGAGCCGCGGCAGAAATGCGGGAGTCTCCCGCACCTCGCAGGAGACTTGAGATGTCTGCCCTGTAACCTATCCAAGTTTTTCAAGCAACCAATCCCAAAAAAATTGCCTTTTGCCTGGTTATTGCATGGAGGGACTGAGAAACTGATGTGTCCCTGGCTACTGTGCACCCAATAGGTTATATAACTTGGGACATGCAGAGAGACCAGCTTGGGGGTCTGTGCTACATATGTAACTATGCACCATTTCTCAATTGTAAAGAAATAAAGAGGGGCATGTGCCCGTCGGGCCTTCAGTATTGCTGTTTTGCCTGCAAACTTGAAGCTGTTAACCATTGCAGTGCCATAAGTTCAGAGCCAGGAGGAGGACAGGGCATCCCTGCACTGAAGATACAGCGGCCCATCCAACATGGGCAGGGTCGTTTGAAGGAATTTGGGGGCCCCAAGCATAGAGGCGTGGGGGCTTACTGAATTTTATTAAGTTAAGGCCTGGGGGGGGGGGATTGCTGCCAAAAACATTACATAATTTGTTAGGATATCTTACAATCTTCTCTAGCCTGCATACACGTGAGGATACCGCTATACCCCCGCTCAAGACAGTCTACCTTTATCCTCCGCAGAGCCTAACAGGACGCCAGCCATTGCCGCACCGCTGCTTCCTCCTGCAGTCCGGTCAGCCGCGCGGAACAGGAGATTCAGATTGCTGTTCCCGGGCCGGACTGAAAGGAAGTGAACACTCAGTGTGTGCACTTCCTGTCAGTCCGGTCGGGAACAGGAAACGAAATCTCCTGTTCCGCGCAGCCGACCGGACTTCAGGAGGAAGCAGCGGTGCGGCAAGGGCTAGCCCTGCTGAAGCCATTAGAGAGACGTTATGGGCGGTCTAACCGTGAGCAAGTCTCGCTGTCAAGTATGAGCGGAGTCTGAAGTGGAAATAAAAAAAAAAACAAAAAAAAAAGGACAAATTGCCTGTATGTTCATCTGGTTTGGTCCACTTTCACAGAGAAAAACAGCAATCACTGTCCTCCAGGAAACTAACTCAGGAAGCTCTCTGCCTTTTAATATACCCTTACCCAGAATGGCGCTTAACATGGGCATCCGCTGAAATTTTTTCAGAGGGGGGCGCTTCGGCAGCGGCAATACACAGTCGCATTTTACCCTTTCTTCGACCGCTAGCGGGGGTTAAAAGTGCCCCCCCCCCCACGTTAAAATGGAAAAACACCCCACTGTGCCCCCTGCATCTTTCAATATCTCTTTGTCACTACTGTGTACCCCCTCTCCACAACTGCACCTCTGGACCCCTTTACATTACACAGCACCCCACAGCTCTGGACCCCTTTACATTACACAGCACTCCACAGCTCTGGACCCCTTTACATTACACAGCACCCTGCACCACTGCCCCCCTTTACATTACACAGGACCCTGCATCACTGGGCCCCTTTACATTACACAGCACCCTGCATCAGTGCCCCCCTTTACATTACACAGCACCCTGCATCACTGGCCCCTTTACATTACACAGCACCCCTTTCGCTTGACTGAAACACTACACTATATTGACAGTACATTTATTTCAGGTCTAAAAGAGGAACCTTTTGGAATGAGGGACAAATGGATTTGATTCCAGAAGAGGAACAGGCACTCTAATTAAGGGACAACTAGAGGGGAGGGTAGAGCTGCAGTCACCGCTTAAAGTGGAGTTCCACCCATAAATATAACATTACATCAGTAGTTTTAAAAAAATGTCATTAGTCCTTTAAGACATTTTTTTTTTTTTTTAGATGCCTTCAAAGTGTTGTTGCTAGGCAGAATAGTTAATCTTCCTTCTTCCTGCACCTAGGTGCTTAAGCTTCCTAACCTACACCGCACAGACTCCTGGGAATGTAGTGGGTGTAACTTTCCAGGAGTCTGAAGTGTCAACTTCCTCTGACACTCCCATTGCTATTGAAACCTGATCTGAAACCTATTACACTGCTTGTGCAGCACTGAGCATGTGCGAGATCTGCAAGGCTGAAATCCAGGAAGTCATACAGTCTGGCTTCATGATGCCCACACTTAAGATGGTCCCAGTCAATTTCTATTGTATAAAGTGTCTAAATGCTGTAACAACCTAACAAAACGGCCCTTAGTTTACAGACAAACTTTACTAGAATACATTAAGCTTGTGTATTACAGGGGTATTTATATTTAAAAAGTGAAATTGTGGCCGGAACTCCACTTTAAATCGGCCCCAGGGCCAGTTCGGCCCTTCTCCTGGCTCTCCCTGGCGATTCCAGGGGGGCAAACGACCCCTCTTGCCCTATGGAGCGGACGCCCATGGCGCTTAACCTTACTGGCTTCTGAGTTTTCCCTGATTATGGGGACATCTAGTGGCTTAAGAGGGGACTACAACAGGATGCCTCTCTACCCTACCCTGTAATAGTACCCTGTGACGTGGGAGTGGTTAATGCTAATAGACTCCTGCCAAGCACATGGTGATATTACTGCGTCATCCTCTGGTTCCTTCAAAACAGCAGATTCCAAACAGCAAATGGTGACAACAGTATTGCAGAAGGGTGCTGCAGCGTTGTCACCCCACTAATAGAAATAATAGAACAACGGTTAGGATACCAGGAGTAGGGGGATTGTCTTTTTCAAATTACCAAAAATTTCAATAACACGTTTAAACTGGTTTAACCACTTGAGACCCGCGCTATTGACAAAAGACGTCAACAGCGTGGCTCTCAAGTGCCAACTGGACGTCTTTGGACGTCATTTAAAAGCATTACCCGCGCGTGTCCGGCGCATCGCTGGGAAGCCGATGCATGTACCTGGCGGCCGCGATGTCCGCCGGGTACACGCGATCGTCGGTAACCCAGCAGGTACGTGGAGCTCTGTGTGTAAACACAGAGCTCCACGTGCTGTCAGAGGAGAGAAGACCGATCTGTGTCTCTTGTACATAGGGACACAGCATCAGTCACCTCCCCCAGTCACCCCCCTCCCCCCACACAGTTAGAACACACCCAGGATACACATTTAACCCTTTCCAGTGTTAACCCCTTCCCTGCCAGTCACATTTATACAGTAATTAGTGCATTTTTATAGCACTGATCGCTGTATAAATGTGAATGGTGCCAAATTTGTGTCAAAAGTGTCCGATACGTCCGTCGCAATATCGCAGTCCCAATAAAAATCCCAGATCGCCGCCATTACTAGTAAAACAAATTATAATAAAAAAAATCATAATTCTGTCCCCTATTTTGTAGGCGCTATAACTTTTGCGCAAACGAGTCGCTTATTGCGTTTTTTTTTTTTTTTTTTACAAAAATACATCGAAAAATACGTATCGGCCTTAACTGAGAAAAAAAATAGTTTTTTTTTAAAAAAAAACTGGGATATTTATTATAGCAACAAGTAAAAAAAATATATATTTTTTTTAAATTGACGCAATTTTTTTGTTTATAGCGAAAAAAATAAAAACCGCAGAGGTGATCAAATACCACCAAAAGAAAGCTCTATTTGTGGGAAAAAAAGGACGCCAATTTTGTTTGGGAGCCACGTCGCACACCGCGCAATTGTCAGTTAAAGCGACGCAGTGCTGTAAGCTGAAATTTCGCCTGGGAACGAAGGGGGGTTTATGTGCCCAGTAAGCAAGTGGTTAAAAAGTGTTGCTGTATAACATTTTTTTTTTATCCCTTCGTTCTACTTTAATTCCCTCCAAAAATTAACAAAAAGCTCAATTAATAAACACTTTCTAATGACTTCTTTTCATTTCATGTTGCTGACGCAGCAGCTGATTCAGCCCTGCCTGTCTTATCTCCGCTTCACTCAGACACTTCAGTGGTGAAGGAGCTTCCACTGCTAACCGGGGACACGGCACTGGCTCGCCGCCAACTCTCGCTCACAGCGGTCATCCCTCGTTTAATGCTGTGCATCTGGCCAGCCCGGAACATACAGCTAAGATGTTCCATAACACTCCGCACCATTTATCTTCACTCAGGCCGCTTGGAATAATCCTTTAATGGATAACTAGGATGGAAAACTGAGATATATACCATGGGCCAGATTCACAAAGAGATACGACGGTGTATCTACAGATACACCATCGTATCTCTGACTTACACTGGTCCTATCTATGCGCCTGATTCATAGAATCAGTTACGCATAGATAGGGCTAGATCCGACAGTGTTAGGCCCCATACACACGAGAGGATTTATCCGCGAATACGGTCCAGTGGACCGTTTCTGCGGATAAATCCTCTCGAGGATTTCAGCAGATTTTAAGGCGATGGAGTGTACTCACCATCGCATTGAAATCCGCGCCGAAATCCTCTGGCGATGACGTGTCGCGTCATCGCCTCGATTATGACGCGGCGACGTGCGCGACGCTGTCATATAAGGAATTCCACGCATGCGTCGAATCATTACGACGCATGCGGGGGATCCCTTCGGACGGATGGATCCGGTGAGTCTATACAGACCAGCGGATCCATCCGTTGGGATGGACTCCAGCAGATGGATATGTTCTGCATGTCAGCAAATATCCATCTGCTGGAATCCATCCCAGGGGAGAAATATCCGCGGAAAAAGATCCGCTGGCGTGTACACACCATAGGATCTATCCGCTGAAACCCATTTGCTGGGATTTTTCAGCGGATGGATTCTATCGTGTGTATGGGGCCTAACACTGTGTCGGATCTATTTTTAAATTTAATGATTTACGATAAATAATATTATTTACGACGTTTCCGTAGCGGCGTACCCGTCGTATACTCCTTCTTTTATCAGGCGCAGCCAATGTTAAGTATAGCCGGCGTTCCCGCATCAAATTTAAATTTTTTAACGTCGTTTGCGTAAGTCGTTCTCGAATACAGACGGACGTCATTTACGTAAGCGTCGAAACCACTGACGTCCTAGCGACGTCAGTGGGAGCAATGCACGCCAGGAAATTTCGCGGACGGCGCCTGCACATTTAAATCGGCGCGGAAACGCGCCTGATTTAAATAGTACTCTCCCCTAGCCGCGGAATTCGAATTCCGCCGGGGGAGTTAGGATCCGCCGTCGCAAGTTTGGAGGTAAGTTGTTTGTGAATTAGCCACTTGCCTCCTAAACTTGCGGGAGCGGATCTTAATTCACGTAGATCGAGCGGATCTATAGATCCGCTGCGCTACATGAATCTGGCCCCATGTGTGTGTGTGTGTATAGATACCGTATTTATCGCGGTATAACGCGCTCTGGCGTATACCGCGCACCCCCAATGTGGCCCCCAATCCTGTGGGAAAAAAAGATTTTTAGTTTTTTTGTACTTACAGTTTTGATGTCTTGCGCGGCGTCCATCTGCGGCCTCGTCGGGTCCGGCGTCCTTCTGCGGCTTCGGGTGTCCTCTTCGGCGGGTCCGGCGTCTGTATTCGGCGGGTCGGGTGTCCATCTTCGGCGGGTCGGGTGTCCATCTTCGGCGGGTCGGGTGTCCATCTTCGGCGGGTCCGGTGTCCATCTTCGGCGGGTCCGGCGTCCATCTTCGGCGGCGTCCTCTCGCTCGTTTCCCGCCACGACTTTGAATACTGCGCCCGCATATAGCGAGCGCAGTACACTCGTGAATCTTCGGGCAGGCTCGGGCGCCTCTCGTACTGACGTCCTGACGTCCTGAGCGTACAGGACGTCAGTACGAGAGGCGCCGAGACTGGCCGAAGATTCACGAGTGTACTGCGCTCGCTATATGCGGGCGCAGTATTCAAACTCATGGCGGGAAAGCGGGTATCGGCGTATATCGCGCACCCACGATTTTGCCCTGGTTTTCAGGGCAAAATAGTGCGCGGTATACGCCGATAAATACGGTAGTTAGATAGATTACATTGCAATATATAGATAGGTAGTTATAAATTGCTGTGTAAACAGTTTGCGCTATATAAATCCTGAATAATAATAACAATAATAAAAATATATATAGATAGATAGGGGCAGATCCACAAAGATCTGCCCCGGCTCATCGTATATGAGATACGCTACGCCGCCGTACCTTACCTGGCTTTGGTTCGAATCCATAAAGAATTTGCGCCGTAAGTTACGGCGGCGTAGTGTATCTCAAGCGGCGCAACGGCGCGTAATTCAAATGCGGCGAGTAGGGGGCGTGTTTCATTTAAATGAAGCGCGTTCCCGCGCCGAGCGAACTGCGCATGCTCCGTTCCTAAATTTCCCGCCGTGCATTGCGCTAAATGACGTTGCAAGGACGTCATTGTTTTGTCGTGGAAGTAAACTACGTCCATCCCGATTCACGGACGACTTACGCAAACAAATATTTTTTTTTAATTATACGCGGGAACGACGGCCATACTTAACATTGCGTACGCCACCAAATAGCAGGTTTATCTATACGCCGAAAAAAGCCGACTAGAGACGACGTAAAAGAATGCGACGGCCGCTCGTACGTTCGTGGATCGTCGGAAATAGCTAATTTGCATACTCGAAGCGGAAAACGACGTGAACACCAGCCAGCGGACGCCGAAGAATTGCATCTTAGATCCGAAGGCGTACGAAGACGTACGCCTGTCGGATCTAACCCAGATGCCGTCGTATCTCGTTTTGAGGATTCAAAACAAAGATACGACGCAGGAAATTTTAAAGTACGCCGGCGTATCAGTAGATACGCCGGCGTACTCGCTTTGTGGATCTGCCCCATAGTAGATAGATAATGATGGATAGATATATACATATAGGGGTAGATTCAGGTAGTTTGGCTTATTTTTCTGCGGGCGTAGCGTATCTCAGATACGCTACGCCGCCGTAACTTAGTGAGGCAGGTTCTGTATTCACCAAGAACCTGCGCCCTAAGGTACGGCGGCGTAGCGTAAATCTGCCGGCGTAAGCGCGCCTAATTCAAATTGTGAAGAGGTGGGCGTGTTATATGTAAATAAAACATGACCCCACGTAAATGAAGTTTTTGACTAACGGCACATGCGCCGTCCGTGAAAGTAACCCAGTGCTCATGCTCCAAACTAACCCGCAAAAAGCCAATGCTTTCGACGTGAACGTAAATTACGCACAGCCCCATTCACGGACGACTTACGCAAACAACGTAAAATTTTCAAAATTTCATGCGGGAACGACGTCCATACTTAACATAGGATACGCCTCATATAGCAGGGGTAACTTTACGCTGGAAAAAGCCTAACGTAAACGACGTAAAAAAATGTGCCGGGGGGATGTACGTTTCTGAATCGGCCTATCTACCTAATTTGCATATTCCTCACGTAAATATACGGAAGCGCCACCTAGCGGCCAGCGTAAATATGCAACTAAGATACGACGGCGTAAAAGACTTACGCCGGTCGGATCTTAGTCAAATCTATGCGTAACTGATTCTAAGAATCAGGCGCATAGATACGACGCCGCACTCACAGAGATACGACGGCGTATCTGGAGATACGCCGTCGTATCTCCTACCTGAATCTGGCCCATAATTATTATATACAGGATTTATATAGCGCCAACAGTTTGCGCAATACTTTAGATAGATACTACAGACTACAGACTAATGGTCGTGTATCTGGTCAACCAGGAACAAGCAGCTAAGACGTTCCCTAAGGTTAGGCTCACAGCTTGTGCATGTTGGAAATGTGAGCGAAATTCTATGCTTTCCCAATACGCACAGAAACGCGTTGCCCTTTGGCAGATGCACAGCAGACCACTAATTGTTACTGGCACCCCCCACACATCTGCTAACAGGCGTATTTTCACGCACGACAAACCGCCATGCAGTTTGTTGCGGCGTGATTTTGGAAGGGTCAGAGACTTCTGTTCTACTGTTATCGTGTGTCGAAAAGTCCATTGTGATGAATCAGCTGCCCTACGCACAACATGCTGGAACCTGCGGAAATGCGCATGCAAGTTCACCTGTATGGTATGAACCTAGCCTAATACTCCGCACCTCCATTACAAGCGCTAGTTTTACCAGAACGAGCGCTCCTGTCTCATAACTTGCTTCTGAGAATGCACGTTTTTTTCACGTCGTTAAAGCCCACACACGACCATTTTTCGCGCCGTGAAAAACGACAACTTGAAAAACGATGTTCTAAATTTGTAATGCCCATTTTTCACACCTACACATGATCGTTTTATAATGACATTTAAAAAAAAAAAGACATTTTTCACGTCATGAAAAACGATCGTGGATTACTGGAACCATGTCTTGTGGTCTGATGAGACCAAGATAAACGTATTTGGTGTCAGATGGTGTCAAGCGTGTGTGGCAGGAACCAGGTGAGGAGTACAAAGACAAGTGTGTCTTGTCTACAGTCCAGCATGGTGGTGGGAGTGTCATGGTCTGGGGCTGCATGAGTGCTGCCGGCACTGGGGAGCTACAGTTCATTGAGGGAACCATGAATGCCAACATGTACTGTGACATACTGAAACAGAAAATGATCCCCTCCCTTCGGAGACTGGGCCGCAGGGTAGTATTCCAATATGATAATGACCCCAAACACCAAGACGACCACTGCCTTGCTAAAGAAGGTGGAGGAGCGCAAGGTGTCTAACATCCACCAGCTTCGTGCTTAGTTGCCATCAGGTGCCCCCAGCAGAGTCCCTCCTTACATCAGGCATTCTCAGCAGAGTCCGTCCTTACATCAATTGCCCCCAGCAGAGTCCATGCTTACATCATGCATTCTCAGCAGAGTCCGTCCTTACATCAGGTCCCCCCAGCAGAGTTCATCCTTACATCAGGTGCCCCAACCAGAGTCCCTCCTTATATCAGGCATTCCCAGCAGAGTCCCTCCTTACATCAGGTGCCACTAGCAGAGTCCCTCCTTACATCAGGTACCCCCAGCAGAGTCCCTCCTTACACCAGGTGCCCCCAGCAGAGTCCCTCCTTACATCAGGTGCCCCCAGCAGAGTCCCTCCTTACATCAGGTGCCCCCAGCAGAGTCTCTCCTTACATCAGGTGCCCCCAGCAGAGTCCCTTCTTACATCAGGTGCCCCCAGCAGAGTCTATCCTTACATCAGGTGCCCCCAGCAGAGTCCCTCCGTACATCTGATGTCCCCAGTGGAACCCCAGTCCTTACATCAGTGTCCCTAGCGGAGCCCCAGTCCTTCCTTGCATCAGTGTCCCCAGTCCTTGCATCAGTGTCCCCAGCCCCAGTCCTTACATCAGTGTTCCCAGCCTCAGTCCTTACATCAGTGTCCCCAGCGAAGCCCCAGTCCTTCTTGCATCAGTGTCGCCAGTCCTTACATCAGTGTCCCCAGTCCCAGTCCTTACATCAGTGTTCCCAGTCCCAAGGAGGGCCCCAGTCCTTCCTTACATCAGTGTCCCCAGCGGAGCCCCAGTCCTTCCTTACATCAGTTAGTTACCCCCTCCCCATAATTACCCCCGCTGTAAATATTACCCCCTCCCCCTGTACATAATTACCCATCCCCATAATTACCTCCCTGTACATAGGTACCCCCCTCCCCCTGTACATTGCATCCTCCATGTACACAAGACAATGCACGCTGTCCCCATACATATGGTGGAGATATTGCAGTAATGGCGGGGGTTATAGCTGGTGATGTGTCGCTGGCCTGGGCTGTACACCAAACATCCCTGCATAACACACAGACTGCAGAGCTGAGAAAACTCTCACAACAAGCGGTGTGTTCAGTGGAGCGGGGACTGGGAGGGGCCTCCAATCCATGTAGCCAATCGGTTTCAGTGTACAAGAGAATAGTCTACTTGTACACTGAAGAGAGAAGCCGATTGGCTGCCCCTCCCCTCTCCACTGAACACACAAGGAAAGACACCTCGCAGCAGTGGGCATTTTTCTGTGGCCCGCCGTCACTCTTTGCCAAAAACAGTCCTGATTCCCGTGACAAACGCAAAATCCTGGGATTTTTATCGGGTCGGATTCAAGTCGGGACGTGAGTCCAAAAATCGGGATTGTCCCAGGAAAATTGGGACTGTTGGCAAGTATGTTGGTGATGTCATCATGGAGGAGGGGAAGAGACTCCAGTGACAACCTGTGATGCTCTGGTGAACTCCATGCCCAAGAGTGTTAAGGCAGTGCTGGAAAATAATGGCGGCCACACAAAATATTGACACTTTGGGCCCAATGTGGACATTTTCACTTAGGGGTGTACTCATTTTTGTTGCCAGTGGTTTAGACATTATTGGCTGTGTGTTGAGTTATTTTAAGGGGACAGCAAATGTACACTGTTATACAAGCTGTACACTCACTACTTTACATTGTAGCAAAGTGTAATTTCTTCAGTGTTGTCACTGTGAGGGGTGTACTCACTTTTACAAGATACTATGGGCCAGATCCACAAAAGGGATGTGCAGGTGTATCTCCTGATACGCCGTCGTATCCCTGTTTCTATCTATGCGGCTGATTCATAGAATCAGTTACGCATAGATATTCCTAAGATCCGGCAGGTGTAATACTTTTACACTGTCGGATCTTAGGATGCAGTACCTCGGCCGCCGCTGGGGGCATTTCTCGTCGAAATTCCGCGTCGGGTATGTAAATTAGCACTTACGGAGATCCACAAAGCTTTTTCCCTTCGTTTTTTTTCCGTAAGTATTAGTTTGCCGTCGCAAAATTAGGGCTGCTTTTACAAAGTGTAAACTTAGTACACCATTTAAAAGTAGACCCTTCTTTCCCGCGTCGCTGTCAAATTTTTTTTACATTTTTTTTTTCCCGCCGCAACTCTTTTTTTTTCTTTTACACCCGTCACGATTCTCAAAACTCGGCGCAACGTAAATCCGCGCAAAGCATGTCGGGAAAATCGCGTCTGGAGCATGCGCAGTACGTCCGGCGCGGGAGCGCGCCTAATTTAAATGGGACTCGCCCCATTAGATTGGGCACGCCTTGCGCCGGACAGATTTAAGTTACACCGCTGCAAATTTCTAGGTAAGTGCTTTGTGGATCGGGCACTAACTTGAACAATTTGCGGCGGTGTAACTTAAATGGGAAAAGTTAAGTTACGCTCGCTATTTGTGGATCTGGCCCTATATCTCCACCCAAAGCACAGCCTTCTTTGATGCATTTCGACACTCCTGGCTTGATTTCAACGATAGGGAAACCTGTGTTTTAATCTAAAAAAATAAAAAAATAACATAAATATTATAATATTAATATTACTAGTAGTAGTAGTACTATTTAATTAATATAAAAAAATTAAAGATTATTAATAAAAAAGAAAAAAAAAAAAAGGTCAACTTGGGCTTGATGACATGTGAAGCTGGAATGTTCCATGATTTTATTTTTATTTTTTTATATCCCGTAATGACAAACAGCCCCAAAAGATTAAAAATATAATGGATAAATGTATAGGCCCAGATCCACGAAGCATTTACGCTGGCGTATCTATTGATACGCCGCGTAACTTCTATTTTGCTCCGGCGTATTTTTGTTTTGTATCCACAAAACAAAGATACGCCTGAAGCTGGGCTAGATCCGACTGACGTACGTCTTAGTACGCCGTCGGATCTAAGTTGCATATTTACGCTGGCCGCTAGGTGGCGCTTCCGTCGATTTCCGCGTCGAGTATGCAAATTAGCTAAATACGGCGATCCACGAACGTACGTCCGGCCGGCGCATTTTTTTTTTACGTTGTTTCCGTAAGGATTTTTTCGGCGTATAGTTACCCCTGCTATATGAGGCGTACGCAATGTTAAGTATGGACGTCGGGCCAGCGTCGAATTTTCCGTCGTGTACGTCGTCTGCGTAAAACGTTCGCGAATAGGGCTTTGCGTAGAATTACGTTCACGTCGAAAGCATTGGCTTGTTGCCGGTTAATTTGGAGCATGCTCACTGGGATACCCCCACGGACGGCGTTAAAAAAAAACGTCATTTACGTTGAGTCAAGACGTATTAACATAAAACACGCCCACAACTTAGCCATTTGAATTGCGCGCTCTTACGCCGACAACGCCGACACATTTACACTACGCCGCCGTAACTTACGGCGCAATTTTTTTGTGGATACGGGAAATACGCTGTAAGTTACGGCGGCGTAGTGTATCTGAGATACGCTACGCCGGACGTAAAAAAAGCGCCGTGCTACGTGGATCTGGCCCATAGTGTGGTTGAACTACATCTTTTTAATAGCCTGTTTCCTTTTTGCTCCAGAGAGGATGATGCATCCTAAATTTCTGCTGAGCCGTGTTAGTATCTGCCAAGATCTGCTGGGCGTTGGGAACATACAATCTCCCTTCATGGGAAAATCATATATTTGTATGTGCAATTGTTAATCAACTATTGTCTTGGAAGAACACTCTGTACTGCCACCTAGTGGACAAAGAGATTCATGACCTCACTCACGTGAGTCAGTGGCAAAGAAAAAAAAGAGACATAAAAGAAAAACTCAAACTGGGAAAAACAAAAATAAAACAAGGACAAATAATTAAAACTAAATTCTGAGCACAACACTTTCATTTAACCTCTTGGCGCCGGCCACGCGTAAATATGCGCTCTTTCAGTGGGTGGGCAGTGGTCGCATATTTGCGTGCAATTTTGCAAATACAGCTGTGACGAGAGCACGCGCCCTGGGTGCCCCAAGCAAAGTTACTGGAGGCTAACAGAAAGCTGCTTGTGATCGGTAGCTTTCCGATCATGTGACCGATGTGACAGCTAATCATAACCGATCACCTTGTAAAACAGCACATTCAGTTTAAAATATAAATGAAAGGTAAAACATGTTTGTATAGATATATAAAAAAAAACAAAAAACCACTGGGGTGGATTCAGGTACGACTTGCGCCCTCTTACGGAGGCGCAGCGTACCGTTTTAACGCTGCGCCTCCGTAAATTACCTGCGCTACGCTTCATTCATGAAGCAGTAGCTACGTAATTTGCGCGGGCGCTCCTTAAAAATGGCCGGCGTAAGGGCGCGTAATTTAAATGATCCCGTAGGGGGCGTGGATCATTTAAATTAGGCGCGTTCCCGCGCCTAAACGTAGTGTGCATGCTCCGTCGGGAAACTTTCCCGACGTGCATTGCGGCAAATGACGTCGCAAGGACGTCATTTGCTTCAACGTGAACGTAAATGGCGTCCAGCGCCATTCACGATTCACTTACGCAAACAACGTAATTTTCAAAAATCGCGACGCGGGAACGACGGGTATACTTAGCATTGGCTGCCCCTGCTAATAGCATGAGCAGCCTTACGCAGAAACCGACGAACGCAAACGACGTAAAATGCGACCGCTGTGCGCGCGTACGGTTGTGAATCGGCGTGAGTATGCAATTTGCATACTCTACGCTGACCACTACGGGAACGCCACCTAGCGGCCAGCGTAAGAATGCAGCCTACGATACGACGGCATAAGAGCCTTATGCCAGTCATATCTTAGGCTACAGTCGGCGTATCGAGCTTTCTGAATACAGAAAAGTCGTTACGCTGTCGCAAATTAGCAATTACGCTGCGTATCTATGGATACGCAGACGCAATTGCTTTTTGAATCTACCCCAGTATAAATACCTATTTGCCCTTTTTTTTTTATAAATGATCACCTTCCCTCTGTTCTCAGCTGCATAAGAGCTGAGGGAGAAAAAGCAGCAGCACACTGATCTTCCCAGTGAATAGCTGTATGGGGGGGGGGGGATTATTGGAGCAGAGCACACTGAGTTACCAGCACAGCTAGAGAACTGACTATTGTGTGCTTCCCTTGCTTAGTGTGGTCAGTTTTTAATAGGAAAGCAGAGGGACTGGCAGGAACACCAGGGATTTCACATAAAGGAAGCGATACAAAGAGAACAGGAGATTTTCTCATACAAGTACATGGTACAGGAGGCACATACACTATATTATCAAAAGTATTGGGACGCCTGCCTTTACACGCACATGAACTTTAATGGCATCCCAGTCTTAGTCCGTAGGTTCAATTTTGCGTTGGCCCTCCCTTTGCAGTGGTCTAGTGTGGATGGCCATCCCTGGTGGTCCATTGCAGCACCCTGGTGGTCCTGGGCGGGCATCCGAGGGGGGGGGGGGCTGTGCTGATAAACAATCAGTGCAGACCCCCCCCCCCACTGTCAGGAGAGCAGCCGATCGGCTCTCCTCTACTCGTGTCTGTCAGATGCGAGTGAGGAAAAGCCGATCAACGACTCTTCCTGTTTACATTGTGATGAGCCGTGATTGGACACGCATACCTCCCAACTTTCTGAGATGGAAATGAGGGACACCTATCGGCAAAAGTATGCAGGCATATGACACACCCCTTGCCACGCCCCCTTAAAGGAGAATTGTACAAAAACATACGGTTGGTTAAACCCACAAGTGCTTTTTTACCACTACTATTTCTTTATATTGGCTCTTGGAATTTACAAATGCAGCAATTTAGAGATCAGATGAAAGGTTTAGCACTGGGAAACACTTTTTGATAGCTAAAAAGTGCATTTTATATACATCTATATTGTAGATCAAACCAAAATGAGGGACAAATGAGGAGAATGAGGGACAGAGGGACATTGCTCCAAATCAGGGACAGTCCCTCAAAATCAGGGACAGTTGGGAGGTATGGACACGGCTGATCACGTGGTAAAGAGCCTCCATCGGAGACACTTTACTGAGATTGGTGTAGAGGTGTGTCAGACTGATACACCGCACTACCGATCGCCATGTTGCGCACCCTCACGTGCGTGCGGCATCTGTTATCCTGCTGGACCACATATGACGCCCAGTCAGGATAACTGAACCAGTAATCAGTGGCTATTTTTAGCTTTGATCGCTGTATGTCAATGGTCCCAAAAAAAGTGTCAAAAGTGTCCAATCTGTCTGCCGCAATGTTGCAGTCCCGATAAAAATTGCAGATCGCCACCATTATTGGTAATAAATAAATAAAAATGGCATAAATCTATTTTCTATTTTGCATTCTTAACTTTTGCACGAACCAATCAATATACGCTTATTGTGATTTTTTTTTACCAAAAATATGTAGAATAATATGTATCGGCCTAAATTGATGAAGAAATATGTTGTTGTTTTTTTTTGGGGGGGGGGGGGGGATTTATTATAGCAGAAATATTATGTTATTTTTTTCAAAATTGACGCTCTTTTTTTATTTATAGCGCAAAAAAATTAAAACCGCAGAGGTGACCAAAAGAAAGATCTATTTGTGGGAAAAAAGGACATCCATTTTGTTTGGGTACAACATCGCACGACCGTTATAGCAACGCAGTGCCGTATCGCAAAAAATGCCCTGGTCATTAAGTGAGTGAATGAGTAACTTGTAGAGCGCTACAAATGCAAACTAAATCGCCTCAAGGCGCTGTATCCAATGTCGTCGTCCAGCCACGCTTTAGAATAGATGGGTCTTAAGTTTTTTTCTGAAGGCCCGATGGTTCACTTCCATCCGAATGTCTGTAGGTAGAGCGTTCCATAGCCGTGGTCCTTGGACTGCGAATCTTCGTTCTCCTTTAGATTTGTAGCGGGACTTGGGGATGTGGAGGAGGTTCTGATTAGTTGATCGTAGGGCCCGATTTGGGGTGTAGTGTTTTATTTTTTTGCATAAGTATTGCGGCGCGTTTCCTTGCGTGCATTTATGGGTGAGGCAGAGCGTCTTGAATGTTACCTGATCCTTTACGGCTAGCCAGTGAAGGGACCTCAAGACCGGGGAGATTGGTTCCCACGTTTTTTTACCTGTTACCAGTCTGGCTGCAGTGTTCTGGACGACTTGTAGACGAGACAACTGGTATGTCGGTAGTCTGAGTTAGAGGGAATTTGCATAGTGGAGTCTGGAATTGATAATTGTTCCCACTACTACTGCTTCGTCTTCTTCCGGGATGAAGGGGATGAGTCTACGCAGCAAGCGGAGAAGATAGTGAGATCCGCTGACCACCGATCCTATTTGTGCGTCCATAGACATGTCTGAGTCAAAGATAACTCCGAGGCTTTTTACTTTTATGCTTGGGGTGATGGTTAGTCCAAAGATGGTGGGAGGAGTCAATGTCGTTCTAGATTATGTCTTCCGGTTTGCGTGGAGAAAGAGAAGTTCTGTTTTTGATCCATTGAGTTTGAGGGCGTTCTCTGTCATCCAATTATCTATCAATGTCGGGCATTTTTCAAATCCGTGATATTGGTCTTTTTTGTTGGTGATACGCAGATAAAGTTGAGTGTCGTCCACGTATGATTTGTAGAACAGGTTTTGTTTGCTAATGATTGTGAGGAGTGGGCGGAGTTAGATGTTGAAGAGTATGGGCAACAGGGGTGACCCTTGAGGGACTCCGCATGTAACGGTGAAGGCTCTTAGTTTCACTGTCTGTGATCGATATTCTACATAGGTATCTCCCCGTTCTGCCTCTCCGTGACACGATCGCGGGCCGCCGGCGAACATCGAGTTTGCACGCTCTCCGAACACGCGACAGGGTCGCGCGCGGTGGCAAATTTGTGCCATTCTGCCAACGTATATCTACGTGCGGCGGTCGGCAAGTGGTTAAAGCGAATTTTTGGAGTGGAACTCCGCTTTAAATACCACCAATAGGAAGCTCTATTTGTGTGAATAAATTATAAAAATGACGTATGGGTACAGTGTTGCATGACCGCGCAATTGTCATTCAAAGTGTGACAGCGCTGAAAGCTCAAAATTGGCCTGGGCAGGAAGGGGGGTGAAAGTGGCAAATAGGCAAGTGGCTAAAGTTGCTATTATTTATTATTTTCATTAGATTTTTCATATTTATTTATATAAATATATTTATATATTTTTTTATATTTATCTTTTAGTTATATTTATATTATTATAATACATAATTATATATATATATATATATATATATATATATATATATATATATATATATATATATATATATATATATATATATATATATATATATATATATATATATATATATATATATAATTTTTTTATATATATCTATATTTGTTGATTCATATTTGTTAGCATATGGTGCTTAACAAGCGTTGCCTATTTTATGACACCGTTTAATAGCAGGATATTGCTTTTCTTCCCCCGGGGCACTGATTCCCTTACAGGAAGGTCCGAGGCTTTTTATGTTGGGTCAGCATTGATGAACGGCATGTTGCACCACATAAGGTTACTATCTATATAATGATAAGTAGAGTAGAATCACACTTATCCTTTAAGTGCTCTTTGCCTCTGACAATTCCTTTTTAGCATCTGAAAATGAATAGAAGTTAAAGACATGGAATGAAAAAGTGAAGGCAAAACCAAGACCTTGTAGTGTAATTCTAATAGAGAATAGACATATATTACAGCAATTCTACATTTGCAAGGTGAATCTGGAAATCACGGTGTCAGACTTCAGTATTAGTTTAGTAAATAACTGCTCAATTAGATTGCACCGGTGTCTCTTTCGCTGCCTCTTGGCGCGGTAACATCTTTTGATCGCCTGAACAACTGATTGGACCCTTCATGGTCATTCTGTAGTCTCCTCGTACTTCCTTATGTCTCTAGTATAAACAGAAAAGCCAGTGCTACTACCCATACACCACATAGATAGCAGAGCTCCTGTGTGCTCCATCCACAGTCAGATGATCCGCACTCAGGTCGTTGCTCTTCAACCACTTCAGCCCCGGACCATTTTGCTGGTCAACGACGGGCCACGTTTTGCAATTCGGCACTGCGCCGCTTTAACTGACAAATGGGTGGCTCAACGCGATTGGCACTGCGCTGACAAGCCATTCACCTCTGCAGCTAGGGGTTCGGATCCCGATCTCGGCTACATGTGAATTGAGTTTGGTGGTCTCAGCCCGGCTCCCGGTGGGTGTGCTATGCGAGGTAAGCCTGCGCTTAGTACGCCCACGCCCCTCTCACAAAAACCACCACACCTACACACGCACTCGAAATTGGGTTAACATGCACGCACTTTGACCACGCGGTCTCTAAAAAGAGAGGCGAAGGGCTAACGGGGCTGGTTGAGCGGGGTAGATCCTCTCACTCCCTTATAGGGAGTCCCTCTGCCCCGTTGGGCTTCAAAGCGGAGCAGGTAGGGCGGGTTGTGTGGGAGGACCCCCTCACACCCGCCATTGCCACCTGGGGCATGGAGAAAGGTGGCAGATTGCCTCTGGGGGAGGCCTGCCTACTCCCAACTCCTGCAGTCCGGATCCTCTCTCGAGTTCACGCACAAAATACACTTTAAAAGAAAAAAAAAAACTGACAAATGCGCGGTCGTGCGACGTGGCTCCCAAAAAAAATTGGCGTCCTTTTTTTCCCACAAATAGAGCTTTCTTTTGGTGGTATTTGATCACCTCTGCGGTTTTTATTTTTTGCGCTATATACAAAAATAGTGCGACAATTTTGAAAAAAATGCAATATTTTTTACTTTTTGCTATAATAAATATCCCCAAAAATATATAAAAAAACTTTTTTTTCCCTCAGTTTAGGCCGATACGTATTCTTCTACCTATTTTTCGTAAAAAAAAAATCGCAATAAGCGTTTATTGATTGGTATGCGCAAAAGTTAAAGTTTCTACAAAATAGGGGATAGTTTTATGGCATTTTTATTAATATATATTTTTTTAATAGTTATGGCGGCGATCAGCGATTTTTATCGGTACTGCGACCTTTTGGCGGACACTTCGGACACTTTTGACACATTTTTGGGACTATTGGCATTGATTACTGTAAAAATGTCACTGGCAGGGAAGGGGTTAACACTAGGGGTCGAGGAAGGGGTTAATTGTGTTCCCTGGGTGTGTTCTAACTGAAGATGGGGTGGGACTGACTAGGGGAAATGACAGATCGCTGTTCATACAGACACACACAGCTCCTGGTTCTCGCTCTGTAACAAGCACGCGCCCATAATAGCTGAAATGCTAAATGACGTAATATTACGTGATTTCGCGCAGCCCAGCCGACCTGCCGCCGTAAAACTGCGGCGGCTGGTCGGCTAGTGGTTAAAAAAATATTAGTTTTTATTGACAAACGACAGTGGACAAGGTAGTCAGCCTATAAGTTCACTGTGGCTTGTCAATAAAAAACAAAGGGCTAGATTCAGGTAGCCGGGCGCATTGTTACGGCGGCGTAGCGTATCGTATTTACGATACGCCGCCGTAAATAAGAGAGCCAAGAGCTGTATTCACAAAGCACTTGCCTTCTAAGTTACGGCAGCGTAGCGTAAATGGGGCCGGCATAAGCGCACCTAATTCAATTGAGTATGAGGGGGGCGTGTTTTATGTAAATGGGCAGTGACCCGACGTGATTGACGTTTTTTTACAAACGGCGCATGCACCGTCCGTGTACATATCCCAGTGTGCATTGCTCCAAAGTACACCGCAAGGACATATTGTTTTCGACGTGAACGTAAATTGCGTCCAGCCCTATTCGCGAACGACTTACGCAAACGACGTAAAAAATTCAAAATTTGACGCGGGAACGACGTCCATACTTAACATTGCGTACGCCTCATAGAAGCAGGAGCAACGTTACGCCGGAAAAGCCTTACGCAAACTACGTAAAAAAATTCCGCCGGGCACACGTACGTTTGTGAATCGCCATATCTAGGTCTTTTGCATATTCTACGCCGAAAACGACGGAAGCGCCACCTAGCGGCGAGCGTAAATATGCACCCTAAGATACGACGGCGTAAGAGACTTACGCCAGTCGGAATTTTGCCTAATTTCGGCGTATCTTGCTTTCTGAATACAGAAAGAAAATACGCTGGCGCAGCTTTGAATTTACGCGGCGTATCTAAAGATACGCCGGCGTAAATTCTTGCTGAATCCGGCCCATTGATTTTTTAAAGAGCAACGACCGTAGTGTGGATTATTTTTTCCTCTTCCTTATCTCTCTTGCATTCACACCTGAGAGTTTTGTCGCCTGAAGCGCGACGCTCAAAAACGCTAGAGGGGAAAAAATACATTATTCTCTATGGAGATGGTTCACCTCTCCACTCCAAAACGACTGACGCCGAACGCCTGAAGCTCAAACAAGTTCCGGACCCTTTTTTTGTCGCGCGTATCGGGCGGTTTGGTCGTTTTTGAGCGTTTCCTTTTCCCATAGAAAGAAATGGAAACGCTCGATTCAAGCGACTAGCGCGACAACGGGCGTTTGCTACGGGCGTTTCGTCTCTTTAATCAATAGAACATTTCACCCAGGCAGAAGATAAAAAAAATCTACTAACATAGCAACAAGTGATGAAAAGATTATAATTTTTCCTATTGGCTAAAATAAAAAACATCGAAAAAACAAAAACGTCGGACGACGATGTATGCAAACGCGCAAATAAGCATGAATACGCCAGAAAAAACGACCAAATTACCGAACGACCGACGCTCAGGTGTGAATGCAGCCTTAGCTGGGATGGAACTTGGAGGTGCCTGTACTATCATGAAGGTTGTTAAAATGGTCCTAGGTACACTGTAAGCTTTTCTTTTATATGTACAGTGTATCCGGAAAGTATTCACTTTCTCCTCATTTTATTATGTTATAGTCTTATTCCAAAATGCATTAAAGTAAATATTTTCCCCTCAAAATTCTACAAACAATACCCCGTAATGACAACGTGAAAGAAGTTTGTTTGAAATCTTTGCAAATTTATTAAAAATAAAACATGAAAAAAAATCCCATGTACATAAGTATTCACAGCCTTTGCTCAGTACTTTGGTGAAGCTCCTTTGGCACCAATTACAGCCTCAAGTCTTTCTGAGTATGATGCTACAAGCTCGGCACACACCTATTTTTGGGCAGTTTCTCCAATTCTTCTTTGCAGGACCTCTCAAGCTCCATCAGGTTGGATGGGGAGCGTCGGTGCACAGCCATTTTCAGATCTCTCCAGAGATGTTCAATCGGGTTCAATTCTGGGCTCTGGCTGGGCCACTCAAGGACATTCACAGCTTTGTCGCATAGCCACTCCTTTGTTATCTTGGCTGTGTTCTTAGGGTTGTTGTCCATTTGGAAGATGAACCTTCACCCCAGTCTGAGGTCCAGAGCGCTCTGGAGCAGGTTTTCATCAAGAGTGTCTCTGTAGATTGCTGCATTCATCTTTCCCTTGATCCTGTCTAGTCTCCCAGTTCCTGCCATTGAAAAACGTCCCCACAGCATGATGCTGCCACCACCATGCTTCACAGTAGGGATGGTATTGGCCAGGTAATGAGCTGTGCCTGGTTTCCTCCAGACATGACGCTTGCCATTCAGGCCAAAGAGTTCAATCTTTGTTTATTTCAGACCAGAGAATTTTTTTCTCATGTTCTGAGAATCCTTCAGGTGCCCTTTGGCAACCTCCAGGTGGGTTGTCATGTGACTTTTACTGAGGAGTGGCTCCCGTCTGTCCACTCTACCAAACAGGCCTGATTGGTGGAGTGCTGCAGAGATAATTGTTCTTCTGGAAGGTTCTCCTCTCTCCACAGAGAAACGATGGAGCTCTGTCAGAGTGATCATTGGGTTCTTGGTCACCTCCCTGACTTAGGCCTCTTTCACACTGAGGCACTTCTAAACTGCCAGTAAAACACTGAGCGCTTTTGAAGAGCTTTTTAGGTGCTTTTGAAGAGCTTTCCATTCATTTCAAAGGAGAGGAGTGTTCTTTAACCACCCTGCCAGTGCACTGCCCCAGTGTGAAAGCATTAATTGATTTTAATGGAAATAGGTTTTCGTGAGCTTTTCAATAAATTTTTTTAGCGTGAAAGCGCCTGAAAAGCGCCTCTGTGTGAAAGGGGCTTAAGGCCCTTCTCTCCCGAGTTTGGCCCCTTTCACACTGGGGAGGCGTCGGCGGTAAAGCACTGCTATTTTTAGCGGGGCTTTGCCGTCGGATTTGCGTCGCTATTTTAGCAGAGACCATAGAAAATGAAATACCGATCATTGCAATATTTTATGTCACTCAGTTTTTGCGCAATAGGAAGAAATTCTGGACAGCCGCACTCCAAAAAAGTTTTTGCCTTTTATTCAAAAATGGACATCAAAAATACATGCCACAGCAGAACAGAACGGACACAAGAGCCGACGCATTTCACACTAACAAACAGTGCTTAGTCACAATCCTCTTTCTTGAGAGATCTGGGGTCAAAAAGACCCCAGATCTCTCATTTACCTTTAAAAGAAAATAAAATATAAAAAAAAAAACTGCTGCATCAGATTGCTCTTGGGCTTTACTAACGGGTCAGGTAAGCCCGGAAAGAGCTGTAAGCAGAGGGGGGGGGGGGGGCATCCCACCGCCTCTAAAAGTGATCCTAAGGCGAATCAGCCCACAGGACAACTTTTATCTGACACAGAATCGGCTATAGTAATGCTGCTAGATCAGTGATGGCGAACCTTGGCACCCCAGATGTTTTGAAACTACATTTCCCATGATGCTCAACTACACTGCATCATTGCTTCACTTCCCGATTCCCTCGCTGAGGATAACGGCGGTGGCAGCCGAGAGCCGAGCGATTGATCGACTCCAGCTGCCGACATCGCGGGCACCCTGGACAGGTAAGGTAAGGTCCAGTATTACAGTATTTGCAGCTGCTGGCTTTGAATATTTTTTTTAGGCAGACCTCCTCTTTAACCGCTTAACGACCGCCGCATGTATATGTACGTCCACAGAATGGCACGTACAGGCATACATGTACGTCCCCGCCTTTCCGCAGGTCGGGGGTCCGATCAGGACCCCCCCGCTACATGCGGCGGTCGGAAACCCGCGGGGAACGATCCGGGACGAGGGCGCAGCTATTCGTTTCTAGCCGTCCCCTCGCGTTTGAGACACGATCGATGATGTCAGACCTACAGCCACACCCCCCTACAGTTGTAAACACACACTAGGTGAAGCATAACTCCTTCAGCGCCCCCTGTGGTTAACTCCCAAACTGCAACTGTAATTTTCAAAATAAACAGTGCAATTTAAATGCATTTTTTGCTGTGAAAATGACAATGGTCCCAAAAATGTGTCAAAATTGTCCGAAGCGTCCGCCATAATGTCGCAGTCACAAAAAAAATCAATGATCGCCGCCATTAGTAGTAAAAAAAAATGCAATAAAACTATCCCCTATTTTGTAAACGCTATAAATTTTGCGCAAACCAATCGATAAACGCTTAAAGAAGAATACGTATCGGAGAATACGTATCGGCCTAAACTGAGGGAAAAAAAAAATTTATATATGTTTTTGGGGGATATTTATTATAGCAAAAAGTAAAAAATATTGCATTTTTTTCAAAATTGTCGCTCTATTTTTGTTTATAGCGCAAAAAATAAAAACCGCAGAGGTGATCAAATACCACCAAAAGAAAGCTCTATTTGTGGGAAAAAAAGGACGCCAATTTTGTTTGGGAGCCACGTCGCACGACCGCGCAATTTGTCAGTTAAAGCGAAGCAGTGCCGAATCGCAAAAACTGGCCTGGGCATTTAGCTGCCTAAAGGTCCGGGGCTTAAGTGGTTAACGTCAAATGAATGGCATATTTTTGCTATGGGCCCCTTGTCATTACATATAAATCTAAAATTCAGATTTGACTGTAGAAGATCAGGGAAATTTTTCTGGTTTTGGGGATCCAAATAGTCAATAAAAGTACCTCCGGTTTACTCGGCAATGTTCTATGAGAAAGCAAGATTTTAAAAGTTAACAGCTGTAGCATATAAAAGGATGTGGTGCCTACAGAATATCTGGTTGTAAACTTGAGCTATAAAGTTTTCAGACCATTTTATAGTCTGGATATATCCTGTATATATTCTATGGTTTCCATTTATATAGCGATCATACGTAGGTGGAAATTGCATCCAAAATACTAACCGGTAGGTATCACTGTTACGCTTTTCTTCATTAAATAAATACATGCAAATCCACTAACTATTTTCACCTCTCAAATCCTCAGGCTGGATACCAAAATAAAAGAGAAAATGATTGTGTAGAGTGTTTTAACCCAATACACTTACATAACGATCCATTAGCCAGATTCAGAAAGCTTTACGCCGGCGTATCAGTAGATACGCCGTCATAACTCTGAATCTACGCCGTCCTAAATTTAAGCGTATTCTGGAAACTAGATATGCTTAAATTAGGCTAAGATACGAGCGGCGTAAGTCTCCTACGCCGTCGTATCTTAGGGTGCATATTTACGCTGGCCGCTAGGTGGCGCTTCCGTTGAGTTCGGAGTAGAATATGTAAATGACTAGATACGCCGATTCAGAAACGTACGTGCGCCCGTGCATTTTTTTACGTCGTTTACGTACAGCTTTTTCCGGCGTAAAGTTAGTCGAACAAATAGCTGGCCTAGTCAATGTTAAGTATGGCCGTCGTTCCTGCGTCGAAATTTGAAAATTTTACGTTGTTTGCGTAAGTCGGCCGTGAATGGGGCTGGACGTAATTTACGTTCCCGTCGAAACCAATACGTCCTTGCGGTGTACTTTGGAGCAATGCACACTGGGATATGTACACGGACAGCGCATGCGCCTTTCGTAAATAACGTCAATCACATCGGGTCACCAATCATTTACATAAAACACGCCCCCCTCATCCTCATTTGAATTAGGCGCGCTTACGCCGGTCCCATTTACACTACGCCGCCGTAACTTAGGAGGCAAGTGCTTTGTGAATTGCACTTGCCTCTCTGACTTATGACAGCGTAGCGTAAATACGATACGCTACACCGCCTGAAAGATGCGCCGCCCTACCTGAATCTAGCTGCATGTGTGCAGTCCCTTTAGGAATACAGGTCCCCAGTGCTATCAGTGAATGGAAAGCCCACTGTACTGCCCAATTAGAATCCAAGGTCATTAGTGCTCTGAGTGAATGGAAGGCTCACCAGATGAATTTGCAGTAATGGCCAAATCAAGGTCTCTAGAGTCTTCCCCTTCCAAGCTAGAGGACCGTCTTAGATTGTTCCACTCCACTCACTCACTTGAATTCTCCCTTCACTCCTCCAAAATTTGAGACCAATAATGAGCCACCTTCTAATTCCTTTTGCCTTACTGGCTCAGTATTTTAAAATGAAAGAATCTTCATAGTGTGACTTCCTCAGGAAGTTGTATGACGAATCTGACACAATCTTCATAGTGTGACTTCCTCAGGAAGTTGTATGACGAATCTGACACAATCTTCATAGTGTGACTTCCTCAGAAAGTTGTATGACAAATCTGACACAATCTTCATAGTGTGACTTCCTCAGAAAGTTGTATGACAAATCTGACACAATCTTCATAGTGTGACTTCCTTAGGAAGTTGTATTGTGGATACAAAACAAAGATACGCCGGAGCAAACTAGAAGTTATCAATAGATACGCCAGCATAACTGCTTTGTGGATCTGGCCCTGTATGTCTATTTTCTCCATCTGATCATCTCCCACAGCGATTACCTTTTGTTTCACTTGACCCTCCCATCTGGATTGTAAGCTCTAATGAGCAGGGCCCCCTGATTCCTTATTTATTGAATTGGTACGTAACTGTACTGTTTGCCCTCAGTTGTAGAGTACTGTGAAAACTGTTGGCTCTCTATAAATCCTGTATAATAATAAAATTAAGCGTATTGTAAAATTATTTCACCAACAGCTGGGGATATGGAGTTTTGCTCAGTGCAGGGAATAAGGGTTTGTTTGATTATCTTGGTAGAGCATGGTATTGCCCTTCTGATGACTGCAGAAAGCACAGATCAACAGAATGAATCAGAAGCATGGAGATCTTTGCACTGCAGGTCCCTTAGGTACAGCTCCCTCTCCAGCAAAGAGAACAGAGAGTAAAAGAGTGAGATCACCAAACCTCACTCCAAAAATTTGGTGAGGCAAGCAGTCATAGACAGCAGTGCCTTCGATGATCTCACGCTGCAGATATACAGACGTAGCAGTGCTTTGGTGCAGGTAGTGCACTGCTATTTTGCAGGGTAAATTCAAGACAAACTGTAAATCTTTAGATTGCCTCCTGAGAACAATCACCATTTCTAGATGTTCTCTAAAAGATTGCAGATCTTCACTTTTTTGCCGCGTACACACGGTCAGAATTTCCGACAACAAATGTTCAATGTGAGCTTGTTGTCGGAAAATCCGACCGTGTGTAGGCTCCATTGGACTTTTGCTGTCGGAATTTCCGACAACAAATGTTTGAGAGCTGGTTCTCAATTTTTCCGACAACAAAAGTTCTTGTCGGAAATTCCGATTGTCTGTAGCCAATTCCGACGCACAAAAATCCTACGCATGTTCGGAATCAATTCGTCGCATGCTCGGAATAATTGAACTTCATTTTTCTCGGCTCGTCGTAGTGTTGTACGTGTAGCGCTACCACCGAAGGAGCCGCTGGTTGATTTGGGATCGGCCTATTAAGTTACCCTGGCGTTGTCTAGGGGTGTAGTTGTGAGAACAGAGATAGTGAGCGAAGGTCCAGACAGTGAATAAAGGGTTTTTCCAATGCTTTATTTTCCAGGCCAACACAGCCAACATCAACACAAATTAAGAAGGATAAAGTTGAGGAGTAGAGAGAGAGGAAGAACCTTGCAGTATCAGGCCTGGATATTAAATGGAGCAGTGAGCACTGCTCTGTATAGTACCAACTTGTAACTCGTCGCCACTTCAACTGAGTGGGTAAAGTGCCCCCGGACAGACCCGTTTCTATGAGCCTGGCAGCCGAGATGTCACTCAGGATTTCTGGGAGGAACAGGCCTGTCTATAGGCCTGGCTCTAGGGCCCGTATCACAGGCCAATTACAATAACTGAGCTAGGTAGACAAATGGAGCGAATCCTCCCAGTAGATCTCTGCACTGGTCACCAGATGACAGCAAACATACCTGTCAGTTCTCTGGTCACCGGATCCCCAATTGGTTTGTTCAGGCTCTGTTGGACAACCTGCCTCCGGGTTCCCCTCAAACCGACTCCCCAATCAAACGGCACCCAGCCTGGGATCCTTTCAGTAGAACCGGGAGCCCAGTAAGTCACTGGGGTCCCCTTGTACCTCCGGATGAGGGTTTGTGTGGACTGCAGTTTCGGCCAGGTGGGCCACGCCGGCGGGTCCATGGATGCGCGCACCCAGAAGGTGGATGCCACACCTGGAACAGGACCCCGCGAAAATTTTAGAACACATGACACCTGTCACAGATATACTCCTCTCCAGCACGCCCTGCGAGGGAAAAAGCTCCTCTGATTGGCTGCTGGAGAAACTTACTCTGCCAGAATTCCTCTGGCGCCAACTGCTGGCCAGGGATGACATTGCATCCATGGACCACAGACTGACCCAGTGGACATTTCTGGAATGACAGAAGTCCCACATTTTAAACAAATAGTGAATGGGAGCAAAGTAACTCTCCTATTCCCCACTAACTTTAGCCTAGTGCCCATACTGAAAGTAAGGGGGCGCTACATACGTGACCGCGTTCTTGAAGTTCGGAATTTCCGACAACATTTGTGTGCCCGTGTGTATACAAGACAAGTTTGAGCCAACGTCTGTCGGAATAAAATTCACGGTTTTGATGTCGGAATGTCCGATCGTGTGTACGTGGAATATAGGTTCAGCTCCACTTTAAGGGCCAGATTCACGTAGATCAGCGGATCTATAGATCCGCTCGATCTACGTGATTTAAGATCCGCTCCCGCAAGTTTGAGAGGCAAGTGGCTAATTCACAAACCACTTACCTCCAAACTTGCGGCGGCGGATCCTAAATCCCCTGGCGGAATTCAAATTCCGCGGCTAGGGGGAGTGTACTATTTAAATCAGGCGCGTTCCCGCGCCGATTTAAATGCGCATGCGCCGTCCGGGGAATTTCCCGGCGTGCATTGCTCCCACTGACGTCGCTAGGACGTCAGTGGTTTTGACGCTTACGTAAACGACGTCCATCCGTATTCTAGAACGACTTACGCAAACGACGTTAAAAAATTCAAATTCGACGCGGGAACGCCGGCTATACTTAACATTGGCTGCGCCTGATAAAAGCAGGGGTAAGTATACGACGGGTACGCTGCTACGGAAACGTCGTAAGAAGACTGCGTCGGGTCCGCGTACGTTCGTGAATTTGCGTATCTCGCTGATTTACATATTATTCAAGGTAAATCAGCGGGAACGCCCCCGGCGCCATTTTTAAATTGAAAAAGAGATCCGACAGTGTAACACAGTTACACCTGTCAGATCTTAGCCCTATCCATGCGTATCTGATTCTATGAATCAGGCGCATAGATAGGACCAGTGTAAGTCAGAGATACGATGGTGTATCTGTAGATACACCGTCGTATCTCTTTGTGAATCTGGCCCTAAAACTTTACTTATTTTCTGGTCCTTAGCACAAAACAACTAAAAACACTTCAGAAGGTTTGTTTAGAGCCACACAGTATGGATCTGCACCCCATCACAACCCCTTAGAAATCATTTTCCATCAATGCGATTGGTTGCTCTGGGTTGTTACACTTATATTTTTGATCATTGCATTGCATCAAATAAACCTTTTTCTTATGTTTCATTAACCCATAAAGATAATGAGATCAGCTCATAAAAGGAAAGAATCTGGCTATTCAGGCCATGAGAACATCTGTCATGGGCCCAGCGAGACAGGCACCCACCCGCTGCCAGACAATTCTGCAATGAAACCTGGCTGAGAACCCTGCAGAGAGACAAGACGGTACAAGGAAATTGAGAATTGTTTGAAATAGAGTAATCTCTGGTTTCAAGATGGAGACTAAATGAACTTTGATCATATCTTGACAATCTCCTAAACCTGCCTGATTGCGACCTTTTATTTGATTGTGTTTGAAAAGACATCCTTCAACATTCACAGAAGTATGTTTAGAAGTTTGCGTACCGTGACCTGATTAAAGATACATGTTTGAAATTGTATACGAGCTTATTACCTTCTAAACAGCAACCTCTGCCTTCCCTTTTCAATCTCCAAAGTGTCTTCCACTCTATAAGATTCCTGGACATGATAGTACTAGTAAATATAGTGGGCCAGATCCATAGAACAATTATGCCGGTGTATCTATTGATACGCCGCGTAATTTCAAATTTTGCGCGTCGTATCTTTGTTTTGTATCTACAAAACAAGATACGACGGCATCTCGGAGGGATCCGACAGGCGTACGTCTTAGTGCAATTTTTCGGCGGCCGCTACATGGCGTTCCCGTCGAATTCCGCGTCGAGTATGCAAATTAGCTATTTACAGCAATCCACGAACGTACGTCCGGCCGGCGCATTTTTCTACGTCGTTTGCGTTCGGCTTTTTCCGGCGTATAGTTAAACCTGCTATTATGAGGCGTATTCAATGTTAAATATGGCCGTCGTTCCCTCCTCGCATTTTTAATTTTTTACGTCGTTTGCGTAAGTCGTTCGCGAATAGGGATTTGCGTAGAATGACGTCACCGTCGTAAGCATTGGCTGGTTCTGGTTTAATTTCGAGCATGAGCACTGGCATACCCCCACGGACGGCGCATGCGCAGTTAAAAAAAAACTTTGTTTACGTCGGGTCACGACGTATTTACATAAAACACATCCCCATCACAGAGGGATGAATGGCGCGCCCTTACGCCGCCAAAGATACACTACGCCGCTGTAACTTACGGCGCAAATTCTTTGAGGATTCGGGGAAAAATAAGTTGCGGCGGTGTAGTGTATCTTAGATACGTTGCGCCCGGCGTATTAATGCGCCGAGGTACGTGAATCTACCTCAGTGTGTATCTCTCTCTCTGTGTGTATATATATATATATATATATATATATATATATATATATATATATATACAGTGGGGATTGAAAGTTTGGGCACCCCAGGTAAAAATTTGTATTAATGTGCATAACGAAGCCAAGGAAAGATGGAAAATCTCCAAAAGGCATCAAATTGCAGATATAGACATTCTTATAATATGACAAAAAAGTTAAATTTTATTTCCATCATTTACACTTTCAAAATTGCAGAAAACAAAATAATGGCGTCTGCAAAAGTTTGGGCACCCTGCAGAATTTATAGCATGCACTGCCCCCTTTGCAAAGCTAAGACCTGTCAGTGTCATGGCTTGTTCTCAATCATCGTCTGGGAAGACCAGGTGATGTCAATCTCAAAGGTTTTAAATGCCCAGACTCATCTGACCTTGCCCCAACAATCAGCACCATGGGTTCTTCTAAGCAGTTGTCTAGAAAACTGAAACTGAAAATAGTTGACGCTCACAAAGCTGGAGAAGGCTATAAGAAGATAGCAAAGCGTTTTCAGATGTCAATATCCTCTGCTCGGAATGCAATTAAGAAATGGCAGTCATCAGGAACAGTGGAAGTTAAAGCAAGATCTGGAAGACCAAGAAAAATATCAGACAGAACAGCTCGCAGGATTGTGAGAAAAGCAATTCAAAACCCACGTTTGACTGCACGATCCCTCCAGAAAGATCTGGCAGACACTGGAGTTGTGGTACACTATTCCACTATAAAGAGATACTTGTACAAATATGGCCAGATGATGCAAACTATTGCGAAACGCGTCGGGACTTTGCTGCTGCCATGCGCCACCTTTTATTGATGCCCTTTGTTTTCATCAGAATTGTAAGTGTTTTTAACCGTTAATAAATTTCACTAGTATTACGGTATTACACTATGCGACTTTGTTTTCTTTTATGTGCCTTGGATACGGTTTGAACTCTTGGGAGTTACAATCAAGACGTTGTCACTCCCCCTGCTCTGGTCTAAAGTGATGTTTTCAAGCCATCGTTTTCTCTGTGTATCCAGATCCGATTGATGTGGTTCTACCAACTCACATACAGTCTATATTGACCCTCTAGGCGTATGCTTATCAGGGTTCAATATTTCCGGTAAGCCTCCCTTCCCGGTGGTGGTCATTTCCTCACATATTTATCCATTTCCATTTCACCGTGGTGTCCACAATTGTCCATCATAGGAAATCATTCACTGGCGATCCATCTTTTCAACGACCCACTGCTTTTTGATATATTATATATGGACTTTTTATTTGTTCACATTGTTATACGATTTAGTTTATTATAACATTTTCTACATCATCATTTTCCAGCGCCACTTAATTGTTTTCGTATATTTTATCACTTTCTTGTTTCACTAGATTGTTTGTGGCAGCTTTTCACACAGATAGCGCAGATTTATGCTTGTTTTTAGATCTTTTCATGTGACAACACTGAGGAAATTACACTTTTCTACAATGTAAAGTAGTGAGTGTACAGCTTGTATAACAGTGTAAATTTGCTGTCCCCTCAAAATAACTCAACACACAGCCATTAATGTCTAAACCGCTGGCAACAAAAGTGAGTACACCCCTAAGTAAAAATTTCCAAATTGGGCCCAATTAGTTATTTTCCCTCCCCGGTGTCTTGTGACTTGTTAGTAGGGTTGCCACTTGTCGGGGATTCACCCGGACAGTTCGGGTTTTGAATCATGTGTCCAGGTTTCAGACTGCCTAAAACCTGGACACATTGGGCCAAATTCTCAAAAGAGATACGCGGACTTAACTAAAGTTTTCTAAATTTACACGGCGCATATCTTTGCGCCCGATCTTCAAAACAAGTTAAGCCTAGATTTCCGGATTTTCCGTCCTACCTAAAATAGTTACACCTGCGCATCCCCGGGCGCAAATTACGCTAGTCTCGCCGCTGTTTTTGATAGGCAAAGATGCAAATGAGGGAGTTAGGGCGATCCACAAAATTAAGTGTGTGCGGCGTATTTTCCGCCCTGTGCGCACCTGTTAGTTTCCCTGTGTAAATTTCCACATTATAAAAGCAGCCCTAATTTTACACATGCCGTGGAAGGGTTTGCTGAAGGTAGTGACTAGAGCTATACTTGTGAAGGATCTGTCTGGAAAAATGCCTGGGACATCAATGATTCTGACGGCACTTGCCACCTTACAGGCACAAAGGAGGAGGAGGGCACAGAGGAGGAGGATGAGGGCACAGGAGAGAGTTTATCGGCCACGGCGTGATCTGTTTCAAATGCCAGATTATGAAGTGTATGGCAACTTCAGGTTTGATAGGGAAGCCATCCTGGAGCTCACCCAACTACTTATGGAGGATCTTATCACCCCAACCAGACGCTCCCATGCCCTGCCACCTCTACATAAAGTTATGGCAACCCTCCATTTTTTATCTACAGGCTCATTCCAGCGTGCATCTGGAGGTCTGGCTGGGATGGTGCAGTCGACAATGAGCCGATGTGTCCATCAGGTGGTCCCTGCCATACTGCGGTGCATGACCAACCAATTTGTCAAGCCCACCCAGGAGGAGCAGCGTCTGCAAGCCATGACTGACTTTTACAGCATTGCTGGCTTCCCAAGGACCATTGGGGCGATAGATTGCACGCATGTGGCACTACAGCCCCCCCCATGAAACTGAACACCTGTTCAGAAACAGAAAAGTGTGGCATTCCATCAATGTCCAGATGATTGTAGATGCCCATGGCCTCATCTGGCACGTTTGTGCCAAGTTTCCAGGGTCGTGCCACAACAGTTTTATTCTACGGCAGACCAAGATCTACCAAGACTTGGAGATGAACGTTTATGGAGACAGCTGGCTGATTGGTGAGTGACATTGGTGTCAGGTATGCCCCCCCCCCATGATGCAGACATCACAAGGGGCACATGCATGACTAATATCCTCCTGTCTTTTCCCTTACAGGTGACTCTGGATATGCGTTGGGACCCCATCTCATGACCCCTTTTAGGAACCCCCAAACACCCGGAGAACGCAAATTCAACGAGGTGCACATCCACACCCGGTCAATAGTAGAGCGGACATTTGGCCTTCTCAAGTCCAGATTCAGATGCCTTGACAAGACTGGGGGTACACTCCAGGCAACCCCCCCACCCCCCAACCACCGCTACCCGGTCTGCTGAGGGCCAGGCAATAAGGAGACAACTGGCTGAAGGCATCTTTGCCCAGTAAATGGACCTTAATTCTCTCTTTTTTTTTGGTTTGACAACAAAAACTCACAGAGATTATGTGACCTTTAAACATTTACTTTGCACATAAAATGCACATTACTTATATGACAATGAGAATGTCTTTTTTTTACACAAAACGCACATTAATTATCTCACAATGAGAATGCATGAATGCACGCCACTGTGGTCCCTAGCACAGACACATCACATGCACATCGAATTGGATTAGATCCAAGTACCCCCCCCTTTGGTACTTGGGAGCAGTAACGCCCCGCCACGGCTCCAATTATGTCACTGTGCATTCATACACCACTCAGGAACCTGGGATGACTTCTCCCTGGTCCTGGGGATCCCTACTCCACCAAAACTGAGGGTGACACCCTTATGTTATCAGGAATGCCACCCCCCCACATTCACACATCTTTCACACACATTAACCAAATCATAAGTACAGTATAATAAAAAAAAACAAAAAAAAACAAAACAAAAGTACCCCTGCAACTTACTGATGTTGCCGAGTGCTCCTTCTGGGCTGACCACGGGCACGGCCACGGCCACGGCCAACTGGGGGATCTTCACGGGGGGGGGGTCTGTGCAGGGGAGGGAGTATCTTCACGGGGGGGGTCTGTGCAGGGGAAGAAGGAGCCTCCCCTGGTGTCTGTCCTCCTGCTGGCCTGCCCTCCAAGGCCACGGCTATCCTTGTCAGACAGGCAGTGATGTCAGCCGTATTAGCCTGGCCAGCCCGGGTATTGGCCTGCACAGCCCGGGTATTGGCCTGCACAGCCTGGGTCAGGGCAGTCACCTCCTGGGCCACGCCTGTTGTGGCGTTCCTCAGGTCCCACAAACAGGTGATGACCCCCACTGAGTTGGTGGCCACGTCACCCAGTGAATCCCTCATTAAACCCAGGCTGTGCTCCACCTTGGTCATTGTTTTTTTTAATTTCACCCAGACTGCGGGTCTGCCGGGCATTGTCCCTCAGCAGACTGACCGGCAGACGCTCAAACCCCCCCCTGGTTTCCGGGGTCGGCCTCCTACTTGCCCCTGAGGCTTGTGGCCTTGGAGGAGGGGTTGGAGTGACCCATGGGGGCTGCTGCATGTTGGAGGAGGGTTGGGAGGGGCCACCCCTGATGGTGGCCTGACTGCTGGGAGCCTCTGGGGTACCCTCAGGGGATGACTCAAAGGTCCTATCTTGGCCCATCAGGATTTGCTGGCCAATTACAATATTCTCATCTTCCTCCCCCTCATCCTCCTCCCACTCAACATCCAAATTAGGGGTGTTGTGGGCACTCCCCTCCCATGGCGAATCCTGCCCTTCTTGGGACTCAGCATCAGCCTGTCTTGGGGGTGGTGCAGCAGCCTGCCCTGATGGGCCAGCAACCTCCTGGGCTGATGGGGCTGCCACCTCCTGGCCATCTGGGGAGGACACAAAACAATCACAGGTTGGTGGATCCACACACTTGGCACATCTTCCCTTCCCCCACCCACACATGCTAATCACCAGATAGAAAAAAAAAAACTTACCTGTCCTCACAGGAGCATCAGAGTCAAAGCCAGGCAGGCCCACCACCTGCTGTGGGTGGAAACACTGGGCCACTGCCCATTCCTCCTCACTCATCCTGACTGGGCAGGGTCCCCCTCCTCCAGTGCCCCTGGTATGGGCATGCAGCGTTGCCAGCTTGTTCCGGGACACGCTCTTCAAATCGTTTATTTTTTTTTTGGATTCCAGCGATGGTCCTGGTCTCCCCCCCCCCCCCCGCCGCATTGATCCGATCGGTGATCTTTTTAAGGATCTCCTTCCTCCTGGCCGGGGTGGTATTGTGGCTCTCAGGGCCATGGAGAAAGCGCCCATATTTTATGACGCCCTGAGCAAGAATATGCTTCTCTGCCACTGAAAAATTTAGCTTCCTGCGCTTGGTGGCCATCACAGACACCACCCAGCAACAGGAAACTCACCCAAAAAACAATCAACAATACACACACAACAAAGAAAAATAAACACAGCAAAAAAATAAATAAAACACAAACAGACAGCTACTATAAATTCAAAAACAAACAGGCAAAAAAGGGAAACAAAAAACAATCACACACCAAAAAACAAACACTTATCAAAAACAAACAGGCAAAAAATCAAAACAAATAAATTATCAAAAACAAACACCAACTAGACTCTACAACTCCTCAACAACTTTTCTCACAAACAAATCTTACCAACAAACACTGACAAACGTTCAAAGCAGAAGCAACTTGCTTTAGGAAGGGAACATAGGGAAATACTTTTGCAAAGGAAGTGTGTTTGACTGGGGCTATTTACACACAGGGCGATCCTCAAACTAAGTACGCTTGGCCTTTTACCTATCTCACTGATTGCGATGAGCAAAGTTCTGCACATGCCCAGTGAGGTCCAGATTCGTGCGCGCATGCACAGTACGGCCGGCCCTTCATTTGCATGGGGTCACGGCTCATTACAATGAAGCACGCCCACTTCATTCCCACTTGCCATAACCACGCCTTACGCCTCGGAATTTAGGTTACGGATGGCGCAATTTTGTGTGCAAATGCGCTGTGGATACGGCACTTACGACACCAACTTAGGGCGCCGTAACTTAAATGACATAAGTTAGGTAATACTAAATTTGCACAGCTTTTTGAGAATTTGGCCCATTATTCTGACCAGACTATGGCTTCCTAGCAGGGTTTCTGGCTGCAGTTGTCTAAGCTGAGAGTGTCTGTTAAACTCTCTTTCATGCTGCCCAAAGCCAACACTAACAATCCCCCCTCCCACACTCACAGACAGAAGAGGAGAGAGGGTTCAATCTGCTCCTCTACCTCTTGCACCTACCCCTCTGTGTCTGCCAATCCCTGGCGCTGTGCCTCAAAAAAGGAAAGCGAGGGCGGGAAATTTGGAGTCCGGTGTAGTGTCACATTCTGCTCCCTATCACAGAATGCCCGGCAGTGACGTTTCCTCGCCGCCATCTTGCTACACCCCCCACCATTGCACAGTAATGATAGAGTGTGAAGGGGGCAAGCGGACATTTTGTTACACCCACCGGAGTTTTAGATTTCACAGTTATTTTTAACACAAAACGGAGCTTATATGCTTAATTACAGTATTTGTAAATCCGACTGACTGTTTACATGTTAAATGTGAAAATGAGAGGTGTTCTGTCACAATAGCAACCATGTAAGGTCAGCAGGTTTGCAATGTAACATGTAAACAGTCCGTTGGATTTCCAAATACTGTAATTAAGCATATAAGCTCCGTTTTGTGTTGAAAATAACTGAGAAATCTAAAACTCCGGTGGGTGTAAGAAGATGTCCGCTTGCCCCCTTCACACTCTATCATTACTGTGCAATGGTGTGGGGTGTAGAAAGATGGCGGCGAGGAAACGTCACTTCCGGAGCAATCTGTGATGGGGAGCCGAATGTGACAACACACCGGCAGCCTCAGATACATCTGGATGAGAGATACTGACTCCCAAGGGGTAAGTGAGCTCACCATCCACCCCTGTCTGTGACTGAAGTCTCCACCCTTCTCTCTCCTGCCTCTGAGTGAGTACACTAAGGTAAATCAGGGTTCTCAGAGCACTCCTTACATAAGAGTTCCCCTTTACACCAAAGGCTGTAGTGTTCCCCCTTACATTAGAGTCCTCTCTGTACATCAGAGTTCTCAGTGTTCCCCCTTAAATCAGGGTTCCCAGAGCATCCCTTATGTCAGAGTCTGCAGTTACCAGAAGCGCTACTAGACCCGCTGGGGTCTTTATTTGAGGTGAGAGGCTGGGGCACACTATTGGTGAATTACGGATGCTGGAAGCAAGTGTGAATACACCTTATAAGAATTTATGTTTTTTCCCTGCACTTGATTGCTACACATCTGCTATTAACATGTTTATGATTATTAATCATTTTTGATTGCACATGCACTTTTTTGATTATTAGAATCAAGGGGCCAGATTCACAAAAGGGATACGACGGCGTATCTCCTGATACGCTGTTGTATCCCTGTTTCTATCTATGCGACTGATTCATAGAATCAGTTACGCATAGATAGCCAGGTGTAATTGTTTTACACTGTCGGATCTTAGGATGCAATACTGCGGCCGCCGCTGGGGGGAGTTTGCGTCGTAAACCAGCATCGGGTATGCAAATTAGGAGTTACGGCGATCCACGACGGATTTTCGCGTTCGCTACGTCGCGCTAGTCTAGTTTCCCGTCGCAAAGTTAGTCGTCGTTTTGGGTGCCCTAACTTTAGTCAGCAAACGTATTGCTGTCTAAAGTATGGCCGTCGTTCCCGCGTCGAAAAAAAATGAACGTCGTTTGCGTAAGCCGTCCGGGAATACGGAATTACGGTACGCGCATCGCCGTTCGAAAAAATGAAAAATGAAAAATGCACAGTAGGTCCGGCGCGGGAGCGCGCCTAATTTAAATGGCACACGCCCATTTGAATTGGCCCGCCTTGCGCCGGAGGCCGCCGGAGTAGTTTTCATCGCAAGTGCTCTGTGAATCAGGCACTTGCGATGAAAACTTGCGGCGGTGTAACGTATCTACGATACATTACGCCGCCGCTCACCTACGTGAATCTGGCCCAAGGAATTTTACTTGTTTTTTTGCACATTCACTTTTTTGCACTTTGTTGTTATTTCACTGATTGGACTTTAGTTTGAGTTAGCGCAACATTTATTTCACTATATATTTTTTTTAGATTTTACAACCCATTTCAGTTTGTTCAATTAAGCTTTGACAATAAAATGTGGAAGCTGATTGGTTTCTATGCAGAGTTGGACCAGATTTTGCACGCTCCAGTTTTAGTAAATCAGCCCCCAATGTTTTAGTAAATGTCACTCAGATTTACATCTACTTTAACAAATTAACAGATTATTGCATTGTTTATTTTTAAGGTGCTATTAACCACTTCAGCCCCTGAAGAATTTACCCCCTTCCTGATCAGATAATTTTTTGTGATTCGGCACTGCGTCGCTTTAACTGAAAATTTACGCTCTTTTTTTCCCACAAATAGAGCTTTCTTTTGGTGGTATTTGATCACCTCTGCGGTTTTTATTTTTTGCGCTAAAAACAAAAAAAGAGTGACAATTTTGAAAAAAAAAGCAATATTTTTTACTTTTTGTTATAATAAATATTACCCCCAAAAAAAATATATATATATATATAAAAAAAAAAAAATCCTCAGTTTAGGCCAAAATGTATTCTTATATATAATTTTGGTAAAAGAAAAAATTGCAATCAACGTCTATTAATTGGTTTGTGCAAAAGTTATAGGGCCAGATTCAGGTAGACTTACGACGGGCGTATCAGTAGATACGCCGTCATAAGTCCGAATCCCCGCTGTCGTATATTTAAGAGCATTCTCAAACTGAGATACGACAGGTGCAAGTCTCCTACGCCGTCGTATCTTAACTGCATATTTACGCTGGCTGCTAGGGGCGTGTACGCTGATTTACGCCTAGAATATGTAAATCAGCTAGATACACCTATTCACGAACGTACGCCCGGCCGTCGCAGTTAAGATACGCCGTTTACGTAAGGGGTTTTCAGACGTAAAGATAAACCACCAAAACGATGGCGCAGCCAATGTTAAGTATGGATGTCGGAACCGCGTTGAATTGTTCAAGTTTTACGTCGTTTGTGTAACTCGTCCGTGAATGGGGCTGGCCGTAATTTACGTTCACGTAGAAAGCATTGACGATTTGCCGACGTCATTTGGAGCATGCGCACTGGGATACGTCCACGGACGGCGCATGCGCCGTTCGATCGAAACGTCATTTACGTGGGGTCACACTTAATATACATAAAACACGCCCACAGCTTCAACATTTGAATTAGGCGGGCTTACGCCGGCCCTAATACGCTACACCGCCGTAACTTCGGGCGCAAAATCTTTGAGAATACCATACTCGCCTCTCAAAGTTACGGTGGCGTAGCGTATAGGAGATGCGCTACGCCCGCCTAAATGTATGTGAATCTAGCCCATAGCGTCTACAAAATAGTTTTATGGCAGTTTTATTATTCATTTTTTTTACTAGTAATGGCGGTGATCAGCGATTTTTATTGTGACTGCTACATTATGGTGGACACATCGGACACTTTTGACACTATTTTGGGACCATTGTCATTTATACAGCTAAAAAAATGCACTGATGACTGTATAAATTACTCTGACAGGGAAGGGGTTAAACACTAGGGGGGGATCAAGGGGTCCTAGGGAGTGATTCTAACTGTGGAGGGGATAGGCTACCACTGACACGATAGCAATTACTGCTCCCGATCATAGGGATCAGTAGATCCCTGTTATGTCACTAGGCAGAACAGGGAAATGCCTTGTTCTGCCTCACGCTCGCGGGACACCGGCGGACACCACGGACACGATCACAGAGTACGCGGTGCGCACGCAAGCGCCCGCACGGTGGCAAAATCAAAGGGACGCACAGATTCGCCCATTTGCCTGTACGGGCCCTTCTGCCGACGTACATCTGTGTGCGCTGGTCGGCAAGCGGTTAACAAACTTGTTTAAATTGCACTAAATATTTAATTTATCATTCAGATTAATTCATTGTTTATTTTTAAGACGCTATTAAAAAAGAAAAGTAGCAGTGAATAAAAGTTTCAAATCCTGTATATTATTATTTTCTTGTACTATAATTTGGCATTCATATCTCCATGATTGGAAGGCATGGATGTGGCCATTACATACATATGTGGTCCTTCATTCCCATCCCAGAATGTAGGGAGGTATCCATACTGTATACTGTATATGTTGTATTGTTTTTTGTTATAAACTCCGGTTGGGTTTCTTGTCTAGTAACAGGGCATGGTGTTTGTGCTTTATGGATTTTCTTTTAATAAAAGTTTAGTCAGTTGAGACCAACTAAAAACAACTGAGCACAGTGTAACCAATTAACACCGGGAATGATTAATTCGAGATGTACAGATTGATTACCACTAAAGCCAAGGATTGGTGAGCAGAAACATATTTCCTAAAGAAGAGACCAGCATGTAGGCAGGTTGCATTCAGGTGTATTGATTTAGCTACTAGCTGGCCCAGGAGAAAGAGTCTATGTGTGTTCTGCGGGTCCTGGGCTTTTTGGATCCAGCCTACCCACCAGTCACATAAAGGAAGGCTGGGTTCAAGGCCCTCGAACAGGTCACATTGGGATGGACATGCCATAACTACTGTGGAGGAGGGCTGCTGCTGCGCCTTGCAGTCTCCCGGAGGCACTGGAGATTTCAGAGATCAACCAGCACTTGGGGACAGGCCCGTCGGAACAAGACAGGCAAAGCAAGCAACTGCTTGGGGCCCCGAGCTGGCCAGGGGCCCCAGCAGGACGGGCCCTTACCGCGCCGCTGTGCAGCCGCTTAGGGTGCCTATGTCTGTCCCTGGTCCCGTAACCAGTGATGTCACAGGGGAGAGAGCAGGGACAGCAGCTAGCTGGAAGTGCTGCATGATGATTGATGGTGGAAGTTGAACCGGCCAGGGCGGGTGAGATGGAAGCCCTGCATGCAAGCCACATGCTTGCCGCGATGTCCGATCCCCCCCTCCTCCTGGTCGCTCAGGGATCTGTTGTCAGAGGAGTAGACAGACGGGCAGCAGCGCCGTTCTCCTTCAGTAAAGACTTCACCCCCGCTGGCTCAGGTACACAATAGAAGCACAGTCAGGACGCTCAGTGCTGCAGCCTGCACACTGTCACAAGAAATTATAAAATGTACTCTGCTGTCAAGTTTACATTGCACTGTGTACAGAGGGGGAACTGGTTTGTGTGTGTGTGGGGGGGGGGGGCAGATATGTGTGTGTAGGGAGGGGGGGTTACAGAGTGGGAACGTGTGGGGGGGGGGGGCAGATTGTGTGTGTGTGTGTGTGTGTGTGTGTGTGTGGTACAGAGTGGGAACTGGTGTGGGCGGAGACAGGTGTGTGGGGGGGTACAGAGTGGGGACTGGGGGGGAGAGCATGGGAACTGCTGTGGGGGGGCAGATGTCCATGGGGGTACAGAGTGGGAACTGGAGGTGGGCATAAAAAGAACATAGGGAGGGAGGAGGTAAAAAGAACATGGGGGGGTTTGCGTGCGTGCGAGGGGGCCTCCATGTCCATTTTGCTTGGGGCCCCCATATTCCTTCAAACGGCCCTGCTTGGGGAGCCCCAGTATAAACTACAGTACTACCTGGTAGAGGTATGCCTGGGCAGCCAAATGGTTGTAGTTAGGGACAGGTTGTGGGCATCGTTCATGTTGAACTATATTGCCAGAAACTTTTAAGTAAAGTTACAAAAACTGTTCCGAACCTGGTCTTACGTTATTTAAAGGGGTGAATATTGGTTTTGGCATATCAAACGAACCAGGGTATAGCACATGTGGAGTATGAAGACAAATCTCTACCAAAGGTCTACTCAGCAAGGCAAGCAGGAAGAGAAATTTACTTGCCATTGGTAATGGAGGTCGAGAACAGGCTATAACACAACCAGTCATTAAGCGTGGTACCTGGTAACTGGTGACACCTCCGGTAGAAAGGAGGGTCAATGTTCTGGCTCCCTCCCCAGTGAAAGGCGGTTAGAGTTCCCCCATAGATATCAATGCATTGATAGGCTATAGTTCCCCTATACTGATAATGCATTATAAGGCTTGTTAGAGTTCCCCCTTAGTGATTAATGCTTGTATGAAAATGTATCCTTGAGCTTCTAGGAGAAGCCAGGAACCTTGGCAATATTATTGTTATTATGTCCTAGGCAAAGAGCATAAACATTAGATAAGCTGCAGTAGAAATGAGATGTCTGTAGGGCACAAAGAATATTTTTATATTTTACACACAATGTATAATTGTGACGAATATTACTTGTATAACCTAATAACTTAGATATGATTGACTGGGACAAGGGCGTTCCCTTCTTGTATGATTTGATTATGAACAAGTACGCATTAGAAAATAAAGCTAGTGTGGACATACCATGTGTGCGTGTGGATGTTTTTCACTACCAATGCATTGGGGAGCTTCCATCATCCAGATTGTACCCAGCAGTCTGTTTCCAGTTGCAACTGGAACCGATCCTGCATTACGGAGGTTCATGGCCTGATTACAAGGGTACGGTAAAGTATGTGCAAGGATAAGGCCCCTTTCACACTTGTACAACTTGTCCCACGATTTGGGACTGCAAAGTAGCATGACAAGTCATTCCCCATGATTTCCAATGACAACCATTCATATTAGTATGGCTTCAAGTCGCTCCGACTTAAAAGTAGTCCCTGCACTAATTTGGTCCAATTTTGATGGCAATTACACAGGCATTCCTTGAAATTGCGGCCACGAATCGCGGCAAAATCGCGGGCGTGACTCGAGGCAAAATCATGGTAAAATTGTGAAAGGGGCCTAAGGTCTGGGAGTGAGGTAACAGAGGTACGCTGGACTGAAAGAGAGGGCACAGGCTCAGCAGTGCCCTGTTTAATGCAACCTACATCAAGTTACAGTGTGTAGTGATAGAGGACAGTACTTTCTCAGGTGAAATTTGCACTTTTACTACACATAGTGTGATGGCTCATCCCTAAGTCAGGGAACTGCCTTTAAAGAAGTTGCAAAAATCTCATTGTTTTTCACCTTAATGCATTCTCCAAACTTTGTAAGCAAACGGCCTGTCCTGCAAAGTTTGGGGGCCAGACTGTGGCCAGTGGAAGTAGAAAATGCCCCAGCGTTGAGGGGCGTGAACAATTTCTCAGGCTTGGTGGTTAGTAGGAAGAGGGATAATGACCCATCATTGGTATTGGTGGGTGAAAGAGTGCACCCATCATTAGTGTCAGTGGAAAAAATAGTGGCACATCAATAGTGTCAGTGGGAGGAATAGTGCCCCACTACTGGTGTCAGTGAAAGGAATGGTGCCTTAACTTTGTTGACAGTGGAAGGAATAGTGCCTAGTATCAGTGGGGAATAATGACCCGAGGGCCAGATAAAGGCAAACAAAGGGCAACATCCAGCCCATGAGCCACAGTTTGGAGACCACTGCATTAAAGGAAAACGAGCAACTCCCCTGCTGTACCTTTCCTGACTCCTATCTGTACTGCAATTTCATTGCCCTGAGACCCTACCCACAAAACAGGTCTGATGGCCAGAGCACTGTCACATGGAGCTAGGGAGCAAGTCTAGCAGAGTGCAGTTACTAACCATAAGGTTGACCAGTGTTCTACAGGAGCCGAATCAGGGTGGCCATCAGGGGTATGGAATCCGGAGGTCGAAGGATGCTTTCCACGAAAGTGGGGGGGTTCTTTTTTTTAACACAGATTCCCTTTACCACCAAAGAGCATTCTGTTAATGCTTTCCCAGACAAGAAATGAACACCACAACCATTCTTAATGTAGCACCACTACAGAGGGGTTAATGCTCACAAAGCAACAGGACAACCAGACTCCTTCTAACTTCCACCAGACACTCTTAAGTGAGCTCTCCAGACCATGTCCTTGGATGAGAGTTCCCTTCATGAATAGCCCACCCCCCAGCTATGCCTTACGTGGGGGTAGCCACCACAGTTGGATTCCCGCCACAGAGAACAGAAAACCACTCTACCCTAAATCTCAAAATATCTATGTGCCTCTCCAGCCACCTTCTGGGCACACCACCAGGGTATGGTTGTGTAACAGTCGCTTCCTGCGCCGCCCTGGTGCGTTCCGGCGCGGAGCGCATATATGCCGCAACGACGTCATTGCATGGCGCAGCGCGCGTTCCACCGTGGAACGTGGAAGTGCGCCGCAACTAGCGGCGGTTTCTTTTGAATAAGTGCTTATGCACTACAGCTGCCCCTATACTAAAAACAGAGCAGTGTGCTGACTGCACACCGTTCTATTATTGTCAGCCGTAGGTCGGCCACGCTACAAACAATGGTGCCATCGCTCCCCATGCTGCAACAACTGACCAGCCTGCAACTTCTGCAACAGACTACCATTGCCAGGGACAACCTTTGAGACCTTCCTTGCTGACACCCCTACACTGCGGAATCCCTTGTTGCTACACTGGAGCCCTGCAAATGGATAAGTAGCAATTGTGTCACTTGTAGTTCTATAGAAACATCTGCTGCATACTTTCCACCTAAAACAATTGCTGATATTTATTATGGCTTGTGGCTATTAACATACTACTTGGGATAGACTGTTGTGCTTATGACTGCTTGCTAAGGAATATCTTAAAGGGACATCTACTCTCAAATTACCTGAGCTATATTTGCCTCTCATATGCAACTAGTATTACCTGAGCTATATTGCCTCTCATATGCAACTATTAGTTGTCTACAACTTCTGTTTACTACGTGCTTGACATAAGTGCTATTTGCTTATGGGTCTTGTCCTAAATTGTTGAACATGTTCGCTTTAAAGTTTCTATGCTAATGCCGCATACACACGATCATTTTTCAGCATGAAAGAAAACTTTGTTTTTCAGCATGTCTAAAAAACAACATTTTCCCAACTTCATCATTAAAACGACGTTGCCCACACACCATCATTTTTCAAAAATTATCTAGCAAAGCGCGGTGACGTACGACGGCACTTTAAAGGGGAAGTTCCATTCGCCTTTGGGCTGCTTTAGCCGATTCTGTGTTTGTAAAAGACGATTCACGCTTTTTTTGTCTGTTACAGCGTGATGAATGTGCTTACTCCATTATGAATGGTAGTTTTACCAGAACACACGCTCCTGTCTCATAACTTGCTTCTGAGCATGCACAGGTTTTTTACGTCATTTTAGCCCACACACGATCATTTTTTACAACCCGAAAAACAACATTGTTTAAAACAACGTTAAAAAATGCAGCATGTTCGAAAAAAAATGTTGTTGTTTTCAAGAACATGAAAAACGATGTGCAGCCCACACACGATCATTTTAAATGACGTTTTTTAAAAACGTCGTTTTTTTCATGCTGAAAAATGATCGTGTGTACGCGACAGCATAAGGGTTGATGGTATTTCATACCAACTCCCTTAGTGACCTAATACATCTCTATATGTTTAAGTGATATGATGTAGAGAACCCCCAAACTCCTGTTTGCTTGGAGTGATGCCTGGGGTCCAATACTAAATTCTCACATAAAGAAGTGCATTGAAATCCTTGCTAACCGCAGTTGTGGTTCACTCCGTTCACCACAGCTGTTACAAGTTGGAGTACATTAAAAATGCAGGCTACCAATTTGACTTACTCAACCCCCTATTTTCCAGAAACCTCTTAAAAGCAGGGAGAGGCAATCAAACCTGCATCCTGTGAGATGCAGAACAGCCAAAAGCAATCAACAACTGCTCCACTGACTACAGAGGAGCCAGAAAATTCAAATAAAATTTGCATAGCATCCTAGCTAAGAAGGTGCTACATTAAATTCAGACAGGGACTAAGACAGTATTGACACTAGAGCTAGAGAGTGGGTTTTGCCTAAACACACATCAACAACATTTGACTAAGCCCTCTTTGCAGTTTTAGGGGAGCCATAGTAATTTAAAGAGAAAGTAAAGCCTAAAAAAAAGAAAAAAAAAAAAACCCTGCAAGACAAAGGCATAATGAGCTTATTGAAGCCCCCTCAGCCGCCCTCGTACACCGCACGGGCGGCCGACATCTCTCCCGGGGGTTACATCAGGGTATCGAGGTCTGGCGCTGTGATTGGCTGAAGCGGCGATGACGTCACTCCAACACATGCGGGCGGGAGCCACCCGTCACGGCACGAGCTCCTTTAGGAACGGCACGATCGCTGTTGCTAAAGTGCGCCTGCGACGTAGTCTACGGCGCAGGCACCATAGACATCGGCACCCGTCATTCCTGAAAATATCTCCTAAACCCTAGAGGTTTAGGAGATATTTCCAACACCTACAGGTAAGACTTAATCTAGGCTTACCTCTAGGTAAAAGTGGTTGTAAAGGGTTTACAACCACTTTAACTGGCCCTTTGCTTACAGAGCTAGCTCCTACAGTATATTAAGAACAGATTTTTCTGGTCCCTGACCACTATGATGTTACCGACTATTAATGGTAATTATTTACTAGTAAATGGAGCTTTTCAATGTTAAGAAGTTACTGCATGGTATTGAATTTCAACTCCATTAAAGATATAGCACTATCTAAAGAAACCTGCTTAGATTTGATTGGATCAATAGAGCTACAGAATCAATATGATCTTAAAAGTTGCATTGATCATGGCAAACATAATCTGCTAATACATAAAGGGTCAAGGTAAAACGACAGCATGCGCTAGAGCTGACTGATAAGCCTTTAAGAGGAGCCCTGTAATGTAATAGACCTTGGAGGAATCATTTTGGTGAAGGGCTACTTACCCTTTAAAAACAAATTTAAAGGGATTGTATAGATATTTTTTGCTATTTTCATTTTTTATTCCATTAAAGTAAAAAAATACAAATGTAACAAAGTTGTATTTTACGTATATATAGATATTAACTAGGGTTGTCCCGATACTAGTACTAGTATCGGTATCGGGACCGATACAGAGCATTTGCGCAAGTACTTGTACTCGCACAAATGCCCCGATGCCTGATCCGATACCTGGGACGGGAGAGAGGCAGCGTGTAATGCCTGTGTCATGCTCAGACGGCGGCCATCCAGTGTACAAAAACCGCGCCTCCTCGTCCGTGATAGGGGGACACTCCCAGCAAGTGAGTCAGTGTTCTGCCTATCAGGGACATCCTCTCATCCTCATCCCATGGAAGAAGATGAGAGGATGTTCGTGATAGGCGGAACACTGAACACTAACTCACTGCTGGGAAAACTGAGTTCCCCTATCACGGACGAGGAAGAGGCGCGGCTTTTGTACACTGGATGGACGCCGTCTGAGCATGACACAATTATGACACGACACAGGCTGAGAATTATACACGGACACAGGCATTACACGCTGCTTCTCTCTCCCAGGTATCGGATCAGGCAATCGCCTTATTCCTGTAGTAAAACAATCTGTACTGTAACCACTGTGATGCTAACTAGTGCAGACTGGCTGGTATCTTTTATCAAAGGACTTGTAAACTGAGACAACGGGCCAGATTCAGAAAGAGTTAAGCCGTCGTAACTCTGAATCTAAGCCGTCGTATATTTAAGTGTATTCTCAAAATGAGATACACTTAGGCCCAGGGCCGGATTAACAATGGGGCTGATGGAGCTACAGCTCCAGGCCCCTTTCTCAAGATAGGCCCATTTGCCCAAAGATCGAATTTGGGGGGTTGTAGCTCGATGACCAGAGGTCACAGAAACCCCACATTTGGGGGTAGGCATGGGAAGACCTACTCCACAACTGGTTAAAATATGGGACGGCTATCATTTATGGTTCCGGAGATACGGGCCTGCTTGCACAGCCTGTCAGAAGCTACATTCAGAGCGGCCAATATAAATACAAGCTGACACACTGCAGCAGACTGATAGGATCACAGTCCTTATAATAATTATTTGTATATTACTCATGGTAATTAACCCCTTGCCACCCAGGCCAATTCTGACACTTCTCTACTACATGTAAAAATCATCATTTGTTTTTTGCTAGAAAATTACTCTATGGTGGTCTTTGCACTTTTTATGTTGCAGGGTACAGAGCTGCACGATTCTGGCTAAAATGAGAATTGCAATTTTTTTGCTTAGAAGATAGATCACGATTCTCTCACGATTGTTGCGGCGTAACATCATCTTTCACATTAAAACAAAAAAAACAAAAAATGGGCTAACTTCACTGTTTTGTTTTTATGGTTTGTATTATTCATTGAAGTGGGAAAATGCAGTGTGACATAACATATTGCAGCAATAGCCATTGTATTCCCTAGAGTCTCTGCTAAAATATATATAATGTTTGGCAGTTCCAAGTAATTTTCTAGCAAATAATATTGATTTTTAACTTAAGAAACAAGTGTTGGACTTTAAGTGGTTAAATTTAGTTACAATGTTAGTTACAATGTTTCATTTTGTTTACAAACTTCGCAGACTGCCCAGATTTGTTCTTTACACACAGAAATGTATCCCTTTGATCTAAGAAGGAAGCGTTAGTTACAATGTTTCCTGTTAAAAACTTGGCAGACTGCCCAGATATTTTCTTTTGACAGCTGAAAGTCTCTCCACTTGTTATATGAAAGAATCAGCAAACTCTGCATTGAAGATCGTCAGGGGGGTTGAATCGAGATCACGATTTTTTTAACGATTAATTGTGCAGCTCTAGCACGGTATTTGTGCAGCAATTTTTCAAACATGTTTTTTTGGAAAAAAATGTTTCATTCATTAAAAAAACAGTTAGTTAGTTAAGTTAGCACAATTTTTTTTGGTATCCTAAGCGATGCTTTCCATTTTTTTAGGTTACATGTTTAGAGTTACAGAGGAGGTCTAGTACTAGAATTATTGTTCTCGCTCTAACGATTGTGGCGTATGTAACCTGTGTGTATCTGGCTCTGATACTACCAGTGCCTACCCAGCCACTGACTAGTATCTCTCCCCAGCCTGTCCCCACACACCCTCTCACCTGCTGACCTGTGGATGGGGGAATCACTCCTGCAGTGTTATTGTGTTCTGCCAGTGCGTACAATGATCAGTGTTGCTAACTTTAGCTGGCAGCACTGATTGTTTTAAGAAAAAAAAACAGGCTGGTTGTACTCAAGTTGATTAATAGATTGACTTGTGTAAAACCAGCTAGCCCATACATAGATTGACTATGGCTGGTCTCTGCATAATTGGCGTAATTTCAATCCATGTATGACCCGCTTAACCACTACTCAGTCCCTAAATATCCTTCCACTCCTGTACATAGTGCTCACTGTCATACTCTCCATACTCCTCTCCTATACATAGTACCCACTGTCATACTCTCCATACTCCTCTCCTATACATAGTACCCACTGTCATACTCTACACACTCCTCTCCTGTACATAGTGCCCACTGTCATACCCTCCACACTCCTCTCCTATACATAGCGCCCACTGTCATACCCTTCACACTCCTCTCCTGTACATAGTGCCTGCTGTCATACACTTCTCTCCTGTACTTAGTGCCCACTGTCGCACCCTCCACACTCCTCTCCTGTACATACTGCTCACTGTCATACCCTCCACACTCCTCTCCTATACATAGTGCCCACTGTCATACCCTCCACACTCCTCTCCTATACATAGTGTTCACTGTCATACCCTCCACACTCCTCTCCTATACATAGAGCCCACTATCATACCGTCTACATTCCTCTCCTGTACATACTGCCCACTGTCATACCCTCCACACTCCTCTCCTGTACATACTGCCCCATCATACCCTCCACACTTATCTCTTGTACGTACTACCCTCTGTCATACCCCCTCACTCTTCCTGTACCTGCCCATTGTCATACCCTTCACACTCCTCTCCTGTACATAGTGCTTTTTTCCGTACCCTTTATACTCCTCTCCTGTACATAGTGCCCACTGTTAGACCCTCCACATTCCTCTCCCTCACCTGCACATACTTCCCACTTATATACCGTCCATACTCCTCCCCTATGTCGCTTACCCACAAAAACAGTTCTTTAAAATTATACTGAATATCCTCAATGTTACCAGCTCTAGAATGGACACACTTTTGTTAGTTCAACTAAAGGAAATCTCAGTTCTCATATTTGTTCTGCCCCATTATTAGTACTCATTTAATTTTGTGATTACTACTATGATGTATAGAGGAACATCGGGGATCTCAGCTACTCTAAATATAGCACTTATATAAAAAAGTGGCCCTGAAAATATTTTTTAAATGTTGGCAACTGTGCACTTATGCACCAAGGGCCACCGTCCACCGGGTCAGTAGGGGGCCCCATGAGAGGCTCCTGGGATCCTGTGATAATAAAGCGGTAGTAAACTTTCCTGACATTACTACTTTTTAGAGGCCCTGGGGTAGGTTATGCCACAATGTACAAGTATGCACAGCATATTAGCACATTAGTGTACACTTACATTTTCAGACTGAGCCCTCCAGTGCTGTGATGAATCAGGCGGGGCCTGGACACTTCCATCTTCACCCGGTCTTCCTTCTGGGTTCTGTGCCTTTGGTCACTTGCCTTGGCTGGGCTGCGTTCATGTCATTCCCACGCATTTATTTATTATTTATTATACCCCATTCACACCTCCCGGACAAAACGCCCGACGCCGGCCGCTCGTGTCGCTGGAGGGGAGAATTCCCATTGCTGTCTATGAGATGGTTGACATCTCATAGACGCCGTACACCTGCGGACCCTTTTTTTTCAGGCGGCATTGGCGTTCGGCCATACAAAGCAATAGGAAGGATTTGTAAAAAAAAAGTTACTCTATTCGCGGCAAAATACGCCACGTACGCGGCGTTACTTGTCGCGGAGGTGTGAATGCAGCCTAAAAGGCTCCACCAAAATCCTCAGGACCAGGCCCATGATGTTCTTAATCTGGCCCTGCTTAGGCCCCGTACACACGACCGGATCTGTCCGCTGATACTTGGACCAGTTTCAGCAGACAAGTTTGGTCGTGTGTATGGCCCATCGGACCGTTTTCTGGCGGACATTTGTCCAGCCGACCGTTTTCCAGCGGACAAAAATTTCTTAGCATGCTTGGAAACCTGTCCGTTGGACATGTTCGGTCGTCTGTACAGACTCACCGGACATGTCCGATCGACCGCCATCCCTTGCATGCGTCAAAGTGATTCGACGCATGCGCGGCCACGTCACCGTGTATTGTGTACGCGTGGATTTCTGTTTGATGGTGAGTACACACATCAAACAGAAATCGGCCAGACGACTGTCCGCTGAAAACGGTCCGGCGGACCTTTTTCATCAGACAGTCCGTCCGTGTGTACAAGGCCTAAAATGTAGCTAAGATACGACGGCCTGCACCGTCGTATCTTAGCTATGTATTTCGGCCGGCCGCTAGGGGCGTGAACGCTGATTTACGCCTAGAATGCGTAAATCAGCAAGATACGCCTATTCACGAACGTACGCTTGCCCGTCGCAGTAAAGATACGCCGTTTACGTAACGCGTTTTCAGGCGTAAAGTTAGTCCAACAAAAACCTGGCCTAGCCAATGTTAAGTATGGACGTCGGTCTCGCGTCAAATTTTTAATTTTTTACGTCGTTTGCGAAAGTCGTCCGTGAATGGGGCTGGGCGTAATTTACGTTCACGTCGAAACCAATAGGTCTTTGCGGCGTAATTTGGAGCAATGCACACTGGTATATGTCCACGGACGGCGCATGCCCCGTTTCGTAAAAAACGTCAATCACGTCGGGTCACGACTCATTTGCATAAAACACGCCCACCTCTTCACAATTTGAATGAGGCGCGCTTAGGCCGGGACATTTACGCTACGCCGCCGTAATTTAGGACGCAAGAGCTTTGTGAATACAGCACTTGCCTATCTAACTTACGGCGGCGTAAATACGATACTCTATGCCGGCTCTAACATACGCCGCCCTATGTGAATCTGGCCCAACATGTTTAAGGGCTTGAATGATCAACCAGCATCCACCTAATCCTTTTAATTTCCAAAGGAAGCCCAACAGATTCCTTTTACAAGTTTGTTTCTGAATTGAATCCAGGTAAACAGCTTAAAACAGCAGTGCAGCAGTCTTTCCTAGTACAGGTTTATTACTAAAAAGCCAGAACAGTACCACCTATAACTGTAGGCTGCAAAGTGCCATTTTCACATGATTTATTGTCATTTAAACCACATTCTGCAGTTATAGAAAAGGATGAGAGCATGTCTGTCAGTGCCATTTGTCAGTGCCCAGCCATCAGTGCCATCTGTTAGTGCCAGCCATCAATGCGTCACTGTCACATGACATTAAAAAAAGGTATCGGTAATCGGTATTGGCGAGTACTTGAAAAAAAGTATCGGTACTTGTACTCGGTCTTAAAAAAGTGGTATCGGGACAACCCTAATATTAACCATAATTAACCACTTAAGACCCGGACCATTATGCAGGTAAAGGACCCGGCCAGTTTTTGCGATTCGGCACTGCGTCGCTTTAACTGACAATTGCGCGGTGGTGCGACGTGGCTCCCAAACAAAATTGGTGTCCTTTTTTTCCCCACAAATAGAGCTTTCTTTTGGTGGTATTTGATCACCTCTGCGGTAGTTTTACCAGAACGCGCACGCCGGTCTCATAACTTGCTTCTGAGCATGCACTGTTTTTTTACGTCATTTTAGCCCACACGCGATAATTTTTTACAACCCAAATGGCATTTGTATTAATATTTTTTTTTTTACTACTAATGGCGGCGATCAGTGATTTTTTTCGTGACTGCGACATTATGGTGGACACATCTGACAATTTTGACACATTTTTGGGACCATTGTAATTTTCACATTGAAAAGTGCTATAAAAATGCACTGATTACTGTGAAAATGACAATTGCAGTTTAGGAGTTAACCACTAGGGGGCGCTGAAGGGGTTAAGTGTGACCTTATATGTGTTTCTAACTGTAGGGGGGCGGCGCTGGACGTGTGACATCAGTGATTGTCGTTCCCTATATCAGGGAACTGACGATCACTGGCAGCACCACAGTGAAGAACGGAAAAGGTGTGTTTACCAACACCTCTCCCCGTTCTTCAACTACTGTGACCATTCGCAGGACACCGCCGGCGATCGGGTCCGCGGGTCCCACGGGCGTGGTCACGGAGCTTCGGTTTTGACCGATCGGTTAGGCGTCCATCGGTTAAATTTTAAAGCAAGTTCTACATTTTTTGACCGAAGGATAACTGACCGATGGGGCCCACACACAGTCGGTTTGGTCCGATGAAAAAGTCCTTCAGTCCGTTTTCATTGGTTTTGACCGACCGTGTGTACAAGGCCTAAAAGGAAAGAAAGCCTTAAAACATAAAGAAAAATACAAGAAAGAGCCTTAAAATAGAAAGGAAAATAAAGTAAAGAAAACCTTAAAAAAGAAAGGAAAATAAAAGGAAAGAAAGCCTTAAAATAATAAAGGAAAGAAAGCCTTAAAAAAAATTAAGGAAAATAAAGGAAAGAAAGCCTTAGAAAGTAAAAGAAAATGAGGGAAAACAAGCCTTAAAAAATAAAGGAAACTAAATGGAAGGAAAGCATTACAAAATAAAGGAAAATAAAGGAAAGAAGCCTTAAAAATAAAGGAAAGAAAGCCTTAAAAACATAAAGAAAAATACAGGAAAGAGCCTTAAAATAGAAAGGAAAATAAAGTAAAGAAAGCCTTAAAAAAAGAAAGGAAAATAAAAGGAAAGAAAGCCTTAAAATAATAAAGGAAAGAAAGTCTTAAAAAAAATAAGGAAAATAAAGGAAAGAAAGCCTTAGAAAGTAAAAGAAAATAAAGGAAGACAAGCCTTAAAAAATAAAGGAAACTAAATGAAATGAAAGCATTAAAAAATAAAGGAAAATAAAGGAAAGAAGCCTTAAAAATAAAGGAAAGAAAGCCTTAAAAAAAATAAAGAAAAATACAGGAAAGAGCCTTAAAATAGAAAGGAAAATAAAGTAAAGAAAGCCTTAAAAAAGAAAGGAAAATAAAAGGAAAGAAAGCCTTAAAATAATAAAGAAAAGAAAGCCTTAAAAAAATTAAGGAAAATAAAGGAAAGAAAGCCTTAGAAAGTAAAAGAAAATAAGGGAAAACAAGCCTTAAAAAATAAAGGAAACTAAATGGAAGGAAAGCATTAAAAAATAAAGGAAAATAAAGGAAAGAAGCCTTAAAAATAAAGGAGAGAAAGCCTTAAAAAAAATAAAGAAAAATACAGGAAAGAGCCTTAAAATAGAAAGGAAAATAAAGTAAAGAAAGCCTTAAAAAAGAAAGGAAAATAAAAGGAAAGAAAGCCTTAAAATAATAAAGGAAAGAAAGCCTTAAAAAAAATAAGGAAAATAAAGGAAAGAAAGCCTTAGAAAATAAAAGAAAATAAAGGAAAACAAGCCTTAAAAAATAAAGGAAACTAAATGGAAGGAAAGCATTAAAAAATAAAGGAAAATAAAGGAAAGAAAGCCTTAGAAAGTAAAAGAAAATAAGGGAAAACAAGCCTTAAAAAATAAAGGAAACTAAATGGAAGGAAAGCATTAAAAAATAAAGGAAAATAAAGGAAAGAAGCCTTAAAAATAAAGGAAAGAAAGCCTTAAAAAAAATAAAGAAAAATACAGGAAAGAGCCTTAAAATAGAAAGGAAAATAAAGTAAAGAAAGCCTTAAAAAAGAAAGGAAAATAAAAGGAAAGAAAGCCTTAAAAAAGAAAGGAAAGAAAGCCTTAAAAAAATTAAGGAAAATAAAGGAAAAAAAGCCTTAGAAAGCAAAAGAAAATAAAGGAAAACAAGCCTTAAAAAATAAAGGAAACTAAATGGAAAGAAAGCATTAAAAAATAAAGGGAAATAAAGGAAAGAAGCCTTAAAAATAAAGGAAAGAAAGCCTTAAAAAAAATAAAGAAAAATAAAGAAAAGAAAGCATAAAGTAAAATAGGGGAAAGAAAGCCTTAAAAAAGAAAGGAAAGTAAAATAAAAAAAAGCCTTAAAATAATAAAGAAAAACAAAGGAAAGAAAGCCTTAAAAAAACAAATGCAGCCATCACATTTAAGAATTGTAAGCTGCAATATAATACATGTTTGCTTTTGGGTCTAATACTGCTTTAAGGTGACTGTACTACCTTTGTGGATATAAATACTGTGGAACCTTCCTGAAGCTCTTTTGAACTGAAGAAGCAACGGAAACAAATAAAAATACGAACATGTTACAGAGCAAGTCCAGTAAAATGTGACTTAATACTTTATCCAGAAATGATTTATATATTTCTTGGAGTATCTCCTCTCTCGGTAAATCCGAGTTTACCGTTTGCCTATTTACCTAATAGAGATGGAGGTATCTTGGAGCAATGTTGGCTTCATGCAGTCTTGCCTGATATGAAAAATACCATTTCCTCCCGTAGCTGATATATGGAACCAGTACAAGCAAATTTCATTCCACTATCAGGTCAGTAATGGCTCACACTCGGCATTAACTCTCACCCTGGTGTCCCGTGCTTGGTGTGTGCATATGGACAGAAATAGACCGTATGTTCTGTAATGCACGGTGATAAATTGCTATGATAATTGCTTTTCATTACACAGTACATTAGTGCATTATTTATTAATAAGCGGATTAGGCAACCCTTTCAACAATGGGTAAAATAAGCGAATGCATTAAGTAGAAGCACAGCTTCGGCAATAACAAGGCAAGCGGTGCGCTTCTCTATTTTTATGGAGCAAAACAGAGACCTTTCATACTGTACTTACATCAACGGAGATGTGACCGTGTGACTTGGAAATGTCAGGAACAAAATACTTCATCTACAATGACTCCAGCTGTGCCAATGAGCTGCCAGGGGCATGAAGCTAATAAAGTGACACCATGGGGGTGACACCTCCGCAACTGTCTCCCTTCTCTTTTATCATGCAGTCATTGGTGGTAATTATTTTATTTTACAATATTAATAGTTTGTTAGGGCTTTCTACTGGTTTTCTCTCTTCTATCTATTAAGCCAAGACCTCTCTCCATCTGTTAGAAGCAGCTGCTACCAGGGAAATTGACCGGAAGCTGCTGTTGCCAAGCTGAGCTAATGTATAGCTATCAAGAGAGTTTGGAGGCTTCCACTTAGGCACAAGGGGGGTAATCCACAAAAGGGATACGCCGGCGTATCTACTGATACGCCGTCGTATCCCTGTTTCTATCTATGGAACTGATCCACAGAATCAATGACGTCGGGAGCATGCGCAGTACGTCCGGCGCGGGAGCGCGCCTAATTTAAATGGGACTCGCCCCATTAAATTAGGAACGCCTTGCGTCGGACGATTTTAAGTTACACCGCTGCAAATTTCAAGGTAAGTGCTTTGTGGATCGGGCACTACCTTATGCAATTTGCGGCGGTGTAACTTAAATGACAAAAGTTACGTTGCGCCGGGTGTTTGTGGATTACCCCCAAGGTTAGTATTGTGCAGTGGTGGCTGGTGCTCAAATTTTTTGGCAGGGGGGCGCAAACAAACGAAAAAAAACAATTGCAGCCTCACTGTGCCCATCAATTGCAGCCACTGTGCCCATCAAACACAGCCACTGTGCCCATCAAACGCAGCCACTGTGCCCATCAAATGCAGCCAGTGTGCCATCAAATGCAGCCACTGTGCCATAAATTGTCACCACTGTGCCATGCCATCAATTGTCGCCACTGTGCCATCAATTGTCGCCACTGTGCCATGCCATCGAACGCAGCCACTGTGCCATCATTTATCGCCACTGTGCCCATCAATTGTCACCACTGTGCCATGCCATCAAACACAGCCACTGTGCCATCAATTGTCACCACTATGCCCATTGTCACCACTGTGCCCACCAATTGTTACCACAGTGCCATCAATTGTTGTCACCACTGTGCCCATCAATTGTTATCACTGTGCCCATCAATTGTCGCCACTGTGCCCATTAATAATCAATTATAGCCACTGTGCCCATCAATTATAGCCACTGTGCCCATCAATTATAGCCACTGTGCCCCGTTAAATGCTGCCACTGTTTCCTTTAAAGTGTCCCCTCCCCCCCGCCCGGCACTTACCTTTCTGGGGTCAGCCATCCTGCTTCCACCGTCCCTTAATGTCTTCTCCTGCCCTCGATGACGCTTCAGCCAATCTGGTTACCAGAACCGGTGAACCTGATTGGCTGAGACACCTGTCAGTGTTATCCAGGGAACGCACCCCCCGTGCGTCCCCTGGATAACTATTTGGAAGCCTAAGGGCTGTAATCGGAAAGCCTATCAGAGCCGCAGGCTGCAGCATGTAACTAACTCAGTCTCAGGCGCCAGTGTTAGAAGAAGCAGAGCCGATGCTTCCTGTATAGCGCCACCTCCTGTCACATGGGCAGGACAAAGGGGGTGCGGTCAGGGGTGGAGCCAATGGGGGCAGAAAAATGAGGTTTTGCCTAGGGTGTAAAAAATCCTTGCACAAGCCCTGGCTGGAGGGCCGTAGGTTGACCACCCAGGGTGTAGAGTGTAGAGTTTGAAGCAAGCTTTACATTTTGCTGAATGGGGAAACTAAAAGACCTGTCTGCCTGCAGAACCTCCAGTGTCGGAAGGCAAGGCTTCACTACCCGATTCCCTACTGCGCATGCGTGAGGATCGCGGCGCGCCGTCACTGGTCCCCGCTCTCTCCTGGGAACAGTGTTTTCCAGAAGACAGCGGGGGGTGACGTGATGAGGCTGGATTCCCCGGAAGTGGTGCAAATACCTGTCTCAGACAGGTATCTGCACCCCCTCCCCCTTGAAAGGTGCCAAATGTGACACTGGAGGGGGGGAGGGATCCAAAAAGCGGAGGTTCACTTTTTGTGTGAACCTCCGCTTTAAAGCTACTATAATATGTACTCCCCTACACATTCTATATATGAACACTACCTTATTCATGGCTCCTGCAGGCTTCCGCCCCACAACCCAACTAGTCCCCTAAAGCTGAATGTTTTGGCTTCCCAACCATTCACAGCTCTGACATCATGTACAATCAGGGGCAGACTGACCATTCATGCACTCGGGCACTGCCCGAGGGCCCCATGCCACTAGGGGGCCCCATCAGGGTTGCCAGGCTCAGTAAAACCAGGGACAGTATGTAAAAATCAGTGTTTTTTTACATCTTTCCCTGATATGTCTGATACCGACATGCTTTTGATGTGAAAATCCTGAGATTTTAGCTGCCCCGCCTCTGCACTGCCTCCTGGCATGGTGGCCATCTGTAAGCCCGTGGGCCCCATAATCTTCTATTGCCCGGGGGCCCCATGAGTTGTCAGTCCGCCCCTGTGTACAATGCAAGACCAGCAGGACGTTGAGTGTCCATGCCCATTCCAGGATGTCACAAAGTGAAAAAGGGCACAGGCTGCCCTGGGGAGCAAGGAATAAGTTACATTTTTCTCTGTACTCCTATCCCCCTATACAACGAGCGTTTAACCCATATTGTGCTTTGGCTTATTGCATGCATACCCATACCTCCCAACTTTCTGAGATGGAATGAGGGACACCTATCAGCAGAAGTATGTAGGCATAGGACACACCCCTTGCCACGCCCCCTTAAAGGAGAATTGTACAAAAAAATAAGATTGGTTAAACCCACAAGTGCTTTTTTACCACTACTATTTCTTTATATTGGCTTTTGGAATTTACAAATGCAGCAATTTAGAAATCAGATGAACGGTTTAGCGCTGGCAAAAACTTTTTGATACATAAAGTGCATTTTATATACATCTGTATTAGGGTTGTCCCGATACCGATACCAGTATCGGTATCGGGACCGATACCGAGTATTTGCGGGAGTACTTGTACTCCCGCAAATACCCCCGATGCCTAAATAGAATACTTGCCGCCGCCGCTGTATTTTGCAAATCCGCCGCTGCCGCGTTAATCACAGTGCGGCGAACATTACAGGCACCTTTAGTTTGAATAGCTGTTTTGCCCGCCGCGCCGTGTATAGACACTCCCCCTTGGACGGATCTGTCCAATGCCGAGCAAGGGGGAGTGTCCTTTACACGGCGTGGCAGGGAAAACAGCTATTCAAACGAAAGCTGCCTGTAATGTTCGCCGCACGGTGATTAACACGGCGGCGGCGGCATCATCATTAGGTATGGGGGACATGGCTGCATATGTTTGGGGACATGGCTGGATATATGTGGGGGGACATGGCTGCATATATGGGGCTTCATATATGTGGGGGGACATGGCTGCAATATGTGGGGGGACATGGCTGCATATATGTGGGGGGACATGACTGCATATATGTGGGGGGACATGGCTGCATATATGTGGGGGGACATGGCTGCATATATGTGGGGGGACATGGCTGCATATATGTGGGGGGACATGGCTGCATATATGTGGGGGGACATGGCTGCAATATGTGGGGGGACATAGCTGCATATATGTGGGGGGACATGGCTGCATATATGTGGGGGGACATGGCTGCATATATGGGGGACATGGCTGCAATATGTGGGGGGACATGGCTGTAATATGTGGGGGGACATGGCTGCATGTATGTGGGGGACATGGCTGCATATATGTGGGGGACATGGCTGCATATATGTGGGGGACATGGCTGCATATATGTGGGGGACATGGCTGCATATGTTGGGGGGACATGGCTGCATTTGTGGGGGGACATGGCTGCATTTGGGGACACATTTAAAAAAAGTATCGGTATTCGGTATCGGCGAGTACATAAAAAAAAAGTATCGGTACTTGTACTCGGTCCTAAAAAAGTGGTATCGGGACAACCCTGATCTGTATAGATCAGACCAAAATGAGGGACAAATAAGGAGAATGAGGGACAGAGGGACATTGCTCCAAATCAGGGACAGTCCCTCGAAATCAAGGACAGTTGGGAGGTATGCATACCTTCAAACTTGAGTAAATGTTACTGCAGCCCAGAGTGGGGCTACAAATCTTGTCCATCTACATCCTTCTTAGTAGAGACCTTGCATGCTCTAACTTAAGTGACAGACGCTGTTCAGTATTTTCGCCCAGACAATATAATTTATGTCTCTGTTCCATGCAAAGCGTAGTCTGTACTTTAATTTTGCCGTCCCACACATATCTGAAAACCGCAGGAAGTGATGTTGCCTCCGAGTTATTTTTTGGATTGTTTTTGTTCTAAAAGTTTTTCAGAAGTCTAGAAAGGTTAACATTGCTTGGAGATAACACAATCTTCCTCTATCACTGGCCGTTGATAAATAGCCGTATTCTTCTCTGCTCAGCTCTGGGCCTGCTGGGAGGCATTATATGAACAGTAACACTATAAAAACTCTTGATAATACGAAAATGAAAGAATGCCCCTGAGGAGCGTCATTTCCTCTTTCTAAGTCTAGCCGTGGCTGTCAGACAGAGGGAGCTTTGTGTGCTCCGAACTGCAGAGACCTTTATAAGCACGGCTCCCAGATCTAGTGCCAGTGGTGAGGACGGGTGACCCATGTGCCCTGTCCCTCTGCCAGATCACACACAGAGCTGTATATTTGGATGACAGCAGACCATGTGAAATCAGTGCAGCTTCTTTAATACCGTATTTATCGGGGTATAGCGCGCTCCCGCGTATAGCGCGCACCCCTAAAGTTGCCCGAATTCCTGTGGAAAAAATATGTTTTGTACTTACAGTTTTGGTGTCTTGCGCGGCGTCCATCGGCGGCCTCGTCGGGTCCGGCGTCCGTCTGCGGCTTCGGGTGTCCTCTTCGTCGGGTCCGGCGTCCTTCTGCGGCGTCCCCCCCGCTCGTTTCCCGCGCCAAGTTTGAATACTGCGCTGACATATACCGAGCGCAGTACACTCGTGTATCGTTGGGCAGGCTCGGCAACTCTCGCGCTGACGTCCTGTACGCTCAGGACGTCAGCGCGAGAGGCGCCGAGACTGCCCGAAGATACACGAGTGTACTGCGCTCGGTATATGCCGGCGCAGTATTCAAACTCGTGGCGGGAAAGCGGGTATCAGCGTATACCGCGCACCCACGATTTTGCCCTGATTTTTAGGGCAAAATAGTGCGCGGTATACGCCGATAAATACGGTAACTATTCAAATATGGTACAACCGGATACTACAGCAAATAGGATCCAACGACAAGTTTTTCCTCCATTAAAGAGCATGACCAGTGTAGATAAGGGCCCAGATTCACGTAGGGCGGCTTTACGTTGTGCCGTCGTAGCGTATCGTATTTACGCTACGCCGCCGCAACTTAGAGAGGCAAGTGCTGTATTCACAAAGCACTTGCGTCCTAAGTTACGGCGGTGTAGCGTAAATGGGCCGGCGTAAGCGCGCGTATTTTAAAGTAGACAGGTCGTGAGCGTGTTGTATTTAAATGAGGCTTGACCCCATGTAGATGCATGGCCTAACAAACGGCGCATGCGCGTGCATGCTCAGTATCACGTCGTATTTACGCCCAAGGATACGCCGGCTCAATGCCTATGACGTGAACGTAACCTACGCACAGCCCCATTCACGTACGACTTACGTAAACAACGTAAAAAGATATGCTTGTTCCCGATGTCCATACTTTGCATGGGCTGCGCCACCTAGAGACCTACTTTATCTTTACGCCGGTGAATGTCTTGCGTAAACAGCGTAATTATTTGCGACGGGCGTACGTACGTTCGTAAATCGGCGTATCTTGCTCATTTACATATTCGACGCAGAAAGCAACGGAAGCGACACCTAGCGGCCAGCGTAAATATGCGCCCCAAGATACGACGGCGTAGGAGACTTACGCCGCTCGTATCTTGGCCAAATCTATGTGTAACTGATTCTATGAATCAGGCGCATAGATACGATGGCAGCCATTCGGACTTACGACGGCGTATCTGAAGATACGCCGTTGTAAGTCTTTGTGAATCTGGGCCTAGATGTCCCAACTTGTTTTCTGTCTCCCCGACCATGAGTACTCACCATCCCCCTTGCTATTAACTAAATTAATGAGACCACACATGAATTGAAGTACAAATGGTCATAGCAGCCTTTTTTTTTAACAATAACAACTTATCAGCCGGTTGGTCTTATGACGGCACCCAGAATTCCAACTTGTAACATTGTGGGATCTTTTACCATACCAGTCCTCCAGCCATGACACACTAGCTCGGAGACAACCCACACCCACAGTGCAACCATTACCGTATTTCCAGATATCCTTAGTACCTGGCATACACCAGGGGGGAACATACCACCAATGAGCCCCCCACACTTCCATCTTAGTAACTGGCATACACCAGGGAGGCACATACCACAGATGAGCCCCCCACACTTCCATCTTAGTAACTGGAATACACCAGAGGGGCACATACCACCGATGAGCCCCCCACACTTCCATCTCAACCGTATTTTCTTCCACCGTCAAAAGACCAACCACCACCACACGATCAGCTGCCATGGCGTCCTTTGTTTATATTGTACCTGCAAAGAGATAAAACAAACCAACCAAACAAAATAAAACACAGGGAGGGTGGGTGGAAAACTGCCTGCTTGTCACCTGTCCCTTCTCTGCTGTCCAGGAGACCCCAGCTATTCCTTAACTAACTACCACAAACCCCTCCTCATCCTGTTTCTCCAACCAATCCACCTCTCCCCCATTCTCCACCTACAATCCTTAACCCCATAGTTGCTTCCCCTTCTCACACTGTCATGCGGGCCCTGCACTATCTTTCATTTTATTTTCTCTCGCTCTGGGCCTTACTTTATGGAGTTAAAGTTGAACGCGGGGGTTCCCTTCAGTCTTGAACAGTTGTACAAGCTCCTCTTCTGTACTGAAATTGCTGACTCTGTGAGCCTCTCACATTGTGCATTAGAAGCAATTCAGATAGAGTCTATATCATTTTCCTGGTTGGGGGACATCCAGCATAATTTCTCTTGACTGTCCCAACCCAACTTGACTTGGCCCAACCCTTCATTGGATTTCAGTTCTTTCTATGGAGGCTCAGCAATCCATGTGTGTGTGTTCTCTATGCAAATACAGCCCGCCTAAGAACACCCATTCCACCTGGCTGCCATTCACCCATCAAGGTTTGCATAAAACTTCTGTAGCACTAAACCCGTAGGGGTTGCTGGTGACAGGGTTCCCCACTCCCACCAACAGCCTCTTCAACACCATGGCCCAGATTCAGATACATTGGAGCATCTATCGGCGGGGTGTAACGTATCTCAGATGCGTTACGCCGCCGTAAATTAGGGAGAAAGTTCCGTATTCAGAAAGAACTTGCGCCCTAAGTTACGGCGGCGTAACGTATGAGGTCCGGCGTAAGCCCGCCTAATTCAAATCTGGATGATGTGGGCGTGTTTTATCTAAATTTCATGTGACCCCGCGTATTTTACGGCATGTGCCGTTTGTGAAAGAATCCCAGTGCGCATGCTCAAAATTACACCGCAAATCGTCATTGCTTTAGACGTGAACGTAACTTACGTACAGCCCTATTCGCGAACGACTTATGCAAACGACGTAAAATTTTCAAAATTCAACGCGGGAACGACGTCCATACTTAACATAGGATACCCCTCATATAGTAGGGGTAACTTTACGCCGGAAAAAGCCTAATGTAAACGACGTAAAAAAATGCGCCGGGCGGACGTACGTTTCTGAATCGGCGTATCTACCTAATTTGCATATTCAACGCTGAAATCTACGGAAGCGCCACCTAGCGGCCAGCGTAAATATGCAGCCTAAGATACGACGGTGTAAGAGCCTTACGCCGGCCGTATCTTAGTACAATTCTGTCGTATGTTGCTTTCTGAATACAGAAAGAAGATACGCCGGCGCTTCGTAGCACTTACGCGGCGTATCAATAGATACGCCGGCGTAAAGGCTATCTGAATCCGGGCCAATATCTCCATCTTCCACCCGACTCCCCTGCCGGCATGACTCATATTTAAGGGTTCACTTAGTTCCCTGCCATGCCCACCACCTGGGAATTGGCTAAGCTTCCCTAAACATGCACAACAACCCACCTAGCCTCCGTCCTCCAGCTTCCAGAATGTTCTCCAACTGATAGGCTTCTGCTATGACTAATCACAGCAGAAGCGGTGCGCCCCCTAGTTGAAAGTGCAGAATCATGTGTATATACGTGATTCTGCACAGAATGGCCGCTCTCTAGCAGTAAATCTAATAAGGAATAAGGTATGTAATAAATTGGAAAGGTTTTATTAAAAAAAATATGAAGAGAGGGGATGGAGGAAACAGGAAAGGCAAAAATATAAGCAGTTTAAACTTCAGTGTTAAGGTGTAAAAAAAAATACTTCTCCTTCTGGGGAGAATATAACATTACTTGTCCTTCAGGGGAAAAAATGTTAGATAAAATATTAATCTTTCCCTTGGCTTCTGGGAGTTCACAGAAAATGCATGTCCAGGCACTCTCCAAATGGGTTCCAGTACATAAGGTAAAAAAAAACATCAGACTGGAGCTGTATGAATGGCAGTTGCAATATAATTACCAGCAGCACACTATGCTGCCCCCTTCCTGCCCGGGCCAATTTTCAGCTTTCAGCGCTTAATGACAATTGCGCTGTCATGCTACGCTGTACCCATATGACATTTTTATATATTTTTTTCACGTAAATAGAGCTTTCTTTTGGAGATATTTAATTACCACTGGGTTTTTTTTTTTTTTTTTGCTAAATAAACAAATAGTATAAAAAAAAATTTGAAAAAAAAAAAAATGTCATAGTCTGTTAATACATTTTGCAAACATTTTATTTTCTCCTTTACTGGTGTGCGCTGATAAGGCTTCACTGATGGGCATTGATGGACACTGATAGGCTGCACTGATTGGCACCGATGAGGCAGGGCTGGTGGGCACTGTTGAGGAGGCACTAATAGGCAGCACTGATGGCCACTGAAAGGCGGCACTGAAAGGCGGCACTGATAGGCAGTGGTAGGTGGCACTGATAAGTGACACCAGTGTTGCCAACCTACCAGATTGAAATTTACTGGCACGACACCCGAAATTTTTCTGGCGTAGCCACATTTTTACTGGCATTTCACAAAAGTTACTAAATTACATTTTTAGGTGCACATTTTAGTATTTAGGCTACAAAGTACGCTAGGCAAGTAGCAATGTGATTTAAGGTAGATATTAAGGTAAAAAAACATACTGTTGATATAATAAGGGCAAATTATTTAGTCACATCACCCCCTGCCTCCATCCCCCTCTGCCACCAACACCCCCTGCCTTCACCCCCCTCTGCGGTGCCACACTCTTCCCCTGCCTCCAATCACCCCCTGCCTCCATCGTCCCCTGCCTCCATCCCCCTCTGCGGTGCCACCAACACCCCCTGCCTCCATCCCCCTCTGCGGTGCCACCGCAGCCACCATCACCCCCTGCCTCCAATCTCCATGATCAGTTCCAAGCCGAACCGATCTCGGCTATTTTTACTGGCACATTCCCGCAACCACGGACATTTACGAACAGGGGGAAAAAGTGCAAGTTTTTACGAACTGTCCGTAAAAATACGGACGGTTGGCAACACTGAGTGCCACTGATGAGGAGGCACTGATGAGCACTGAAAGGCGGCACTGATAAGCGACACTGATGGGTACTTGGGGCACTTGTAGGCGACACTTATAAGTGACACAGATGAGGAGGCACTGATTAGCAGCACTGATGGGCACAGATTGGCAGCACTGATGGGCACTGTTGGGACTGCACTGATATTCAGGACACTAATATTCAGTGCCCTGACTACCAGTGTACATGTCCCTTTTACACAAGCTCATTGTTGGCTCTCTTCTCATATGATAGCCCCTCAGAACTGGCTTGGCCGTGCTGTAGCCGTCATTTGGCTATAGCGCGGCCCGCAAGTAGTTAAAGAATAAATGAAGGCAAAACTTTTTTTTTGTTTTGGATAGAGTAGAGATGGATTATTTCCCCTTTCTGGTTTTTTTTTTTGCTGTCTGCGCCCCCATTAGGGAGATTTACCCTCTCTATTTGCTCTGTTTACCGTTATCATCAAAGGTGAAAGTAAAATATAATCCAAAATTTTAGGTACCATATTTATCGGGGTATTGCGCGCTCCGGCGTATAGCGCACACCCCTAATGTGGACCCGCATTCCTGTAAAAAATTTTTTTAGTACTTACAGTTTTGGTGTCTTGCGCGGCGTCCATCGGCGGCCTCATCGGGTCCGGCGTCCGTCTGCGGCTTCGGTGGTGTCCTCTTCGTGTCGGGTCCGGCGTCCTTCTGCAGCCATCGTGGTGTCCTCCCCGCTCGATCCCCGCTTCCCGCACCGAGTTTGAACCACTGCGCCGGCATATACCGAGCGCAGTACACTCAGGTATAGTCGGGCAGGCTCGACTCCTCTCGCGGTCAGGTCCTGTGCGTCCTGTACGTCCAGGACGTGACTGCGAGAGGAGCCGAGCCTGCCCGACTATACCCGAGTGTACTGCGCTCGATATATGCCGGCGTAGTGGTTCAAACTCGGCGCGGGAAGCGGGTATCGGCGTATATTGCGCACCCACGATTTTGCCCTGATTTTCAGTGCAAAAAAGTGTGCAGTATACGCCGATAAATACGGTATGTCACCAGAACAGGAATAGAGGGGAAATCTTCCAATGAAGACACTGGTTCTGATAACAACCAGGCAGGGCCGTTTAAAGGAATTTGGGGGCCCCAAGCAAAATGGAGATGGAGGCCCCCAAACCCACCCGCACGCACGCACGCAAAGCCTACAGCCCCTCCCTATGTTTTATTTACCCCCCCACCCCTGTGTTCTTTTTTTCTCCCCCTCCCTGTGTCCTTCTTACACCCCTCCCCATGTTTTTTTTACTCCCCCTTCCTATGTTTTTTTACTCCCCCCTCCCTCCCTCCCTATGTTCTTTTTACTCCCCCACCCTATCGTACCGCGCGGCAGGAGATTCAGTTTCCTGTTCCCAGCCGGACTGAAAGGAAGTGAGCACTCAGGAACAGGAAACTGAATCTCCTGTATCGCGCGGTACCCAGCCGGACTGACAGGAGGAAGGAAGAGGAGCTCTGCCACGCTACAGGGAAGGGGAAGAAGTGACGAGAGAGGCAGCAGTGCTGCAGCCGCTTGAGGCTCTCTATAGAGCGCTCAGGCTGCTGCAACATTTATAGGAAGCGCAGCAAGGGCCCTGCTTGGGGGCCCCAGGCCAGCTCGGGGGCCCCAAGCAATTGCTTGGTTTGCCTGTCTTGTCGCGACAGGCCTGCAACCAGGGATTCCCTCACTTTCTGTCCTGTTTTGGCTATGACCGAGGTTATAACCCTTCCTTACTCTATCTAAACTGAACAATTTTTTTTTGCCTTTAGTTCTACTTTAATTATTACATGACTCACAGGACTCCTTCATCAGGCATCAGTATACACACACACACACACACACACACACATACAAATATGAGTAACTAAATATACTGTATAAACTAATATATGTATAACTCAATAAATGCATGAATGAATTGGTAGATAAAGGAAAATCAATGCATGGTGGTGCTGATTAGAGCAGTAAACCTTAAACGGAATCCCCAACAAGTGTTGCCAGTGTGAATATTGAGAGAAATGAAGAACAGACAGTTGTCTGTACACAGTATATGACATGATAGGTTTCTTCTATACAAATAACAATGTGAATGCTATAAATAAATAAAAAAAGAATGAGTGAGAATGCTTGCGGTATGACAGAAGGGGAAGACTGATCAAAGACATGGCTGTCATGTACAGATGGATGTGCACCAGTTTTGGTTGTTTGTTTTCCTTTTGCAGCACCATAAGATGTGGAAGGAGAAAAATAAAATCTCAGCTGGAGACTTTTCTGATGAAGGTCTTTAACAGCGTGCCCAGAAAATGGAGAATTCTGGGAGATGTATTACCACCTCTTAAAGGTCGAATCTTCCCACCCACCCACAAGTCTTTCCAGATCAGAGGGAGGGCAGGGTCCAATTAAGGTGGCTAACAACACGAAAAACTTGGGGGGGGGGGTCAATATATCTCAAAACAAAGTAAAAATTCTGAAAAATGTACCGTATTTATCGGCGTATACCGCGCACTTTTTTGCCCTGAAAATCAGGGCAAAATCGTGGGTGCGCGGTATACGCCAATACCCGCTTTCCCGCGCTGAGTTTTGAATACTGTGCCGACATATACCGAGCGCAGTACACTCGGGTATAGTCGGGCAGCCTACAGGACGTCAGCGCGGGTAGCCGAGCATTGCCGACAATACACGAGTGTACTGCGCTGTATATGTCGGCGCAGTATTCAAAACTCGGCGCGGGAAACGAGCGGGGAGGACACGAGGACGCCGCAGAAGGACGCCGGACCCGCCGAAGAGGACACCCGAAGCCGCAGAAGGACGCCGGACCCGACGAGGCCGCCGATGGACGCCGCGCAAGACACCAAAACTTCCACAGGATTGGGGGCCACTTTAGGGGTGCGCGGTATACGCGGGAGCGCGTTATACTGCGATAAATATGGTAATTGTCACTGAATGGGAAAAGGGGCAGGTTCTCTTTATTTTCTAGGAAGGGGTTAGCGTGATTGCCTTTGTTCAATTTGCTCCTGGTTCCAGTGGCGGAATTATCATGGTGGCGGCAGTCGCAATTGCGACAGGGCCCCGCAGTTCCGCTACTTTAGGGGGGCCCTCAGACCCCCCCTTTATCCGTCCGCCAGTGTGAGGTGCCGCGGAACGGCGTGGCCAGTTAGGAGGAGGGGGGGTTCGTCCGTTGATACTGTTGAGGATGAGGGGAGAGAAGGCAGAGCTGAGACAGTGGACGTGGAGTGTATATGTGGATTGAAACAAGAAATCACTGTAGTTAACATTGCTACAGTGATCTATGGTAGCTTCTGAGTCACATGCAAAGCTTGGCATGGCCGCCATTTTGCATTTTCTCCTATTATCCTGGATACACGCAGTACTTCTGCTTGTCTGATACCAGAGCGTCCAAGGTCCAGTCTTCAGTTACAGCTTCCTGGCACTTGTGCCCTTCCAATGCCCTTGTAGACCCTGTCTCAACTTCCAGGGGTGCTGGGATGGGAATTGTGCAAGAGGCCATCCTTATCATCTCAGGCTCTTCATGGTAAGTGACACCCACTCTTATTGAAGCAGGTCCCTCATTGCATTTTGTTTACACTAATGGTGATCACAGAAGGGACAGCTGCACGCTCTGCATGGACCTCATAGTTACCTGGTGAAGAGGTCCAATGGAAATGCCTGTGCATTTTGAATATCCGCCCCCAAGGAACGGATATCCGGGTCAACGCTACTGAACCATTTGAAAGGAGATATTCTTGTTATTCGCTCATCATTTCTCTTATTGGAAATTAATTTGGGTAGAGTGGATCAGGGGCAAGGTTGAGTTCCTAGTTTTTGTACTTTGTGGAGGATGCTTGTGTGCAGCGTCTGTAAACACTCAAGCCTCGTACACACGCTCGTTTTTCACGACAAGAAAACTGCCGGCAGAGCTTTTGCAGAGAAAACCGTTCATGTGTACGGTTTTTCGTCGAGAAAACTGTTGTGAATCTTGACGAGATGGTCAGAATCAAGTATGAGACACCCCCCCTTCGGTAAAACTAGCGTTCGTAAGGGAGATAGCACATTCGTCACGCTGTAACAGACTGAAAAGCACGAAGACTGAAAGGCGGGAATCGCCTCTCATCAAACTTTTACTAACACGCGTTAACATGAGATTAGCAAAAGCAGCCCCAAGGGTGGCGCCAGTTGAATCGACCTTCCCCTTTATAGTGCTGTTGTACGTGTCACCACGTTTGAGAACGACGAGATTTTGGCTTGACAGTGTGTATGCAAGGAAAGCTAGACAAGAATCCAGACAAGCTTGACAAGAATCACGTCAAGATAAACAACGTTTTTTTTTGGGGCTTCAGAGTCCAGTTGCAGTAAACAGAACTTATAAAGTTAGAGTTTGCAATAGGGTTGTCCCAATACCGATACCAGTATCGGTATCGGGAACGATACCGAGTATTTGCGGGAGACACTCCCGCGTATAGACACTCCCCCTTGCTCGGGATTGGACGGATCTGTCCAATCCCGAGCAAGGGGGAGTGTCTATACGCGGCGCAGCGGGAACACTACAGCTATTCAAATGAAAGCTGTGATGTTCCCCGCACGCTGTTTAACCATGCGGCGGCGGCGGCATCTAGGTATGGGGGGACATGGCTGGATATAGGGGGGACATGGCTGGATATAGGGGGGACATGGCTGCATATAGGGGGGACATGGCTGGATTTATGGGGGACATGGCTGCATATAGGGGGGACATGGCTGCATATAGGGGGGACATGGCATATAGGGGGACATGGCTGCATATAGGGGGGACATGGCTGCATATAGGGGGGACATGGCTGCATATAGGGGGGACATGGCTGCATATGTGGGGGGACATGGCTGGATATATGGGGGACATTGCTGAATATGTGGGGGGACATTGCTGCATATGTGGGGGGACATGGCTGCATATGTGGGGGGACATTGCTGCATATGTGGGGGGACATGGCTGCATATGTGGGGGGACATGGCTGCATATATGGGGGGACATGGCTGCATATGCGGGGGACATGGCTGCATATGTGGGGGACATAGCTGCATATGTGGGGGGACATGGCTGCATTTGTGGGGGGACATGGCTACATTTGGGGACACATTTAAAAATAAGTATCGTATTCAGTATCGGCGAGTACTTGAAAAAAAGCATCGGTACTTGTCCTAAAAAAGAGGTATCGGGACAACCCTAGTTTGCAATTTACAACAAGCCTGGTGGGAGGTCACCTGACCGTGATCACTCACAATAACAGCAACGTGCAGCAGAGCAGGGCTCTGATGTGCTGAGAGCATCTATCTTAGGTGCGGAATGCAGCCTGGCCAGTCCATGTCCGAACGGGAAGGCTTCCAGGAAGAATGGTGTGTCCCTATCCTTTCCCTACACATCTGGAACATCTCCCTACTGCTGTTCACTGTCCTTGTCAGATGGGTGAACTGCTCCTACACCACCAACATGCTAAATGCATACCAAGCCTGGAAACAGGGCCTTAAATTGGCTTTGCCTGACCCAAGATGCCTGCCAGGGTCACATGGAGCAGCAGCATCCAATCGGATAGCTTCAGTGACCCAGGAAACCATAGAGGAACCATGTTTCTCTCGACTTCCCCTCCAGCTGCAGTTGAGCACCATCTTCAGAGGAGAAAATAGACTGCATGGCCCAGATTCTCGTATCTGGGCGTAAAACTGTATCTGGTTTACGTTACGCCGCCGCAAGTTTTACAGGCAAGTGCTTTATTCACAAAGAACTTGCCTGTAAAGTTGCGGCGGCATAGCGTAAATCTCCCGGCGCAAGCCCGCCTAATTCAAATGAGCCGGGTAGGGGGCGTGGAGCATTTTAATTAGGCGCGTTCCCACGCCGAACGTACTGCGCATGCGCCGTTCTGAAAATATCACAGGGTGCATTGCTCCAAATGACGTCGCAAGGACGTCATTGGTTTCGACGTGAAGGTAAATGGCGTCCAGCCCCATTCACGGACGACTTACGCAAACAACGTAAATTTTTAAATTTCCACGCGGGAACGACGGCCATACTTAACATTGGTTGCCCCTCATATAGCAGGGGCAACTTTACGCGTCGAAAATCTAACGTAAACGTCGTAACTTCACTGCGTCGACCGCGCGTACGTTCGGGAATTCGCGTATTTTGGTTATTTGCATACTCGACGGGGAAAACGACGGAGGCGACACCTAGCGGCGAAAAAAAAATGCATTTAAGATCCGACAGCGTAAGAGCCTTACGCCTGTCGGATCTAATGGTTATCTATGCGTAACTGATTCTAAGAATTAGTCGCATAGATACGATGGCTCAGATTAGGACTTACGACGGCGTACATTGCGTTGCGCCGTCGTAAGCCCTTTGAGAATCTGGGCCCATCTGCCTACATGCTAGCAAAAAAAAAAAAAATGATAATTAAAAGAATACATCTTGAACAAAGCACAAGCTATTACGTTCACGCTCATACATCCAGCTCAGCCAAGTTTTCAAACTTTTTTTTATCCAGACAGTGACAAATATCCCATTTTTGTTCGCTGATCAATACTCAACTTGCAACTAAACACCAGAATTACCGGAAGGGAAAAAATGTCTGTTTACAAGAAACTTTGTACAAATATTTGCTTTGATATGTGTGCAGTAAACATCTGGGTCCGAGGAGAACCATATAGCTCCCTAATAAATGTCCGTAGGAAGATAATATGATTTTTTTCAAACACCATAAAGTTCTCATAGAACACAGTCCTGAGCATGCCCAGAGCATTGAGGAGCGTTTGTTATTTTCAAGCTTCAATGTAATTAAATAACTGTCAATTGACTGTTTGGCTATGAAAGCAGTGGTTGAGATACTGAAAACATTGCCAGTTATCGTGATCAAGGCCGTCGGCTGCACGCCTCTGTAAGAGTGGATGTAAGGTAATAAGAAATAACTTTATCAGCTCTGTTCAGTAAGGCAGTGCTGTCTGCTTGAGCAAGTTTAAAGGACCACTATAGCATAACACCCCTCCTTAGTGCAGACCCCCCATTAATATAGACACCCCCTTAGTGCAGACCCCCATCAATATAGACACCCTCCCTTAGTGCAGACTCCCCCATCCACATAGACACCCCTCCCTTAGTGCAGAACCCCATCAATATAGACACCCCCTTAGTACAGACCCCCATCAGTATAGAATCCCCCTCAGTGCAGACCCCCATCAGTATAGAATCCCCCTTAGTGCAGACCCCCATCGGTATAGAATCCCCCTTAGTGCAGACCCCCACAGTTTAGACACCTCCTTAGTGCAGACCACCATCAATATAGACACCCACTTTAGTACAGACCCCCATCAGTATAGAATCTCCCTTAGTGGAGACCCCTCATCAGTATAGGCACCCCTATCTCCTCCCATAGCACCCCCTGCACATGTCTATCTACTAATCTACTTATAGAGTGTACAGACCTCAAAACATTGTAGCCTTGGACATATTCACACAGAGGTGTGTGTCACTCTGGCTCCTCCTCCTCACTGGATGTAAACAGAGAGGAGGAGGCATCTTCAGTCCGCTCCACTGGGGACACAGTGTGAGGGAGAGGCACAGATCATTAGGGCAGAGGGCCATGTCAGCGGTTCTGCTATCCACGGGTGTCACCCCCCTGGTATCAACCAGGTGCGGCCCGCACCCCCCGCCCCCACCTGGCAACGCCACTGTCTAGGGGTTATAGTGGTATTTTTTGTTGTTTTAATTTAGTTTAGGAACTTAGATAGGAGAAGGGGGTATAGTGGGATACTCCAATTAAACTATTCACACTTGAGGGTGACTTTCTCGTTAGAACTGTGTAGCAGACTGTACAGCAAAGTCCCTTTCTTAGTAGAAGGAGTTGAATTAGACATTGCTCTTCAAGACACCAGCCAGTGTCCCCTTAGCCTATACCCAGCAGCTGACTTCTAGCACCCAGAGGGGGATTCAGCAACAGAAGTCTCTAGGATCACTTTAGGGGGGGTCTGTACTCATAAGGCCCTGGTCACAAGTCACCTTCCTCCATCATTCCAGACAGGATCCTTGGACATCCTCCTTCAGTCAGCTCTTAAGAGAACCCTGGCTTTCAGCATTTACTGTTCAGGCCCTCAGGTCACTCACCTGTAGAGATGGGCCAAACACCCCCCTGTTTGTTTCGCATCAGTACTCCTGAATAGGGGAAAAGTTCTCACCCAAAAAGCCAACCCCATTGAAGTCTATGGGAGCCGAACAGGAAAAATCAAACATGCCCATTTTAAAGGCTTATATGCAAGTAATTGGCCATGAAAAATGGTATAGGGTCTGGATATTGCCCTGGGGGACATGTATCAATGAGAAACATTTTTTTAAAACGATACTTTTTTTCAGGAGCAGTGATTTTAAAGTGCAACAATAAAAATTATAAACTTTAAAGATAGGGCCAGATTCACATAGAATTGGGCTACGCTGCGGCGGCGTAATGTATCCCATTTACGTTACACCGCCGCAAGTTTTCAGTGTAAGTGCTTGATTCACAAAGCACTTGCCTGTAAACTTGCGGCGGCGTAGCGTAAATCCGCCCGATGCAAGCCCGCCTAATTCAAATGGGGCGGGGACCATTTTAATTAGGCGCGTTCCCGCGCCGAACGTACTGCGTCCCTAAAATTACCCGACGTGCATTGTGCTAAATGACGTCGCAAGGACGTCATTGATTTCGACGTTAACGTAAATGGCGTCCAGCGCCATTCACGGACGACTTACGCAAACAACGTCAAATTTCAAATTTCGACGCGGGAACGACGGCCATACTTAACATTGGCTAGACCACCTAGAGGGCAGGTTTCGTTTTACGCCGCTTATCTCTACGGAAACTACGTAAATTTACAGCAACGGGCAAAGCGTACATTCGTGAATCGGCGTAACTAGTCATTTGCATATTCTACGCCGACCGCAATGGAAACGCCACCTAGCGGCCGACCTAGAATTGCAGCCTAAGATCCGACGGTGTAAGTCAATTACACCTGGCGGATCTTTGAGAGATCTATGCGTAACCTGATTCTATGAATCAGGCGCATAGTTACGACGGACGGATTTCAGAGATACGACGGCGTATCAGGAGATACGCCGTTGTATCTCTTTTGTGAATCTGGCCCACTGTGTCTGGGGGGGGGGGGGCCTTAGTCTGACTGTAAAGTGGTGGATCTGTAGCATAAATAGAACATGCTGCAGCTAAAATTACATTTCTAAAGATAAAAAATGAGTCAAACCACATTTAAATTGCCAGTACCCGGCTATTTAAAATAAATAAATAAACAGCGTGGGATCCCCCCCAATGGACATCTGTAATAATCTCTACTTTTGGATGTCGCCTTACTGCGTAGGGTTTTTTTTATCTGTTCCATGTATACCCAAGTAGAATTATCAAGCTGTATCGGAAAGAAGAAAAGACTTCCTATGTCCTTCCTGAACTCAGCACAGATGGTAGGTGCTCAAAAAGCTCTCTTATTATAATGGACAGTTTATCCTTCTCCGGTAGCCTGGAGAGCGAAGTTAGTTTAAGAAAAGCCTACAAAGGATGGACAGGGTAACTTAAAGGACAGGGTCCAGGGTTAATGGGATAGATTTTGCATGCCCTGCAGGCACGTGGTCTGATGGTCTGATGAAGTGAATGCAACTATTATAACCAACAACCATTTCCAGCACAGCTGTCTGAGAAGCTTGAGAAGGTCTGCAGAGGGTTTAAAGAGATTGTAAAAGTAAAATAAAAAAAAACATGTCTATACTTACAGTGTATCCGGAAGGTATTCACAGTGCTTCCCTTTTTTCACATTATGTTATGTTACAGCCTTATTCCAAAATTGACTAAATTAATTTTCTTCAAAATTCAACAAACAATACCCCATAATGACAACGTGAAAGAAGTTTGTTTAACCACTTAACGACTGCCGCATGTACATATACGTCCACAGAATGGCACGTACAGGCAGATGGGCGCGGGTCGGGGGCCCCCCCCCCCCACCAAAAATATGTAGAAGAATACGTATCGGCATAAACTGAGGAAAATGTTCTTTTTATATATATTTTTGGGGGATATTTATTATAGAAAAAAAGTAAAAAATATTGCATTTTTTTCAAAACTGTCGCTCTATTTTTGTTTATAGTGCAAAAAATAAAAACCGCAGAGGTGATCAAATACCACCAAAAGAAAGCTCTATTTGTGGGAAAAAAAAGGACGTCAATTTTGTTTGGGAGCCACATCGCACGACCGCGCAATTGTCTGTTAAAGCGCCGCAGTGCCGAATCGCAAAATCTGGCCTGGGCCTTTAGCTGCATTTTGGTCCGGGGCTTAAGTGGTTAAAATCTTTGCAAATGTATTAAAAATAAAAAGTGAAAATAATCCCATGTACATAAGTATTCACAGCCTTTGCACAATACTTTGTTGAAGCTCCTTTGGCACCAATTACAGCCTCAAGTCTATTTGAGTATGATGATACAAGCTTGGCACACCTATTTTTGGGCAGTTTCTCTTATTCTTCTTTGCAGGACCTCTCAAGCTCCAACAGCTTGGATTGAGGAGCGTCGGTGCACAGCCATTTTCAGATCTCTCCAGAGATGTTCAATTAGGTTCAGTTCTGGGCTCTGGCTGGGCACTCAAAGACAATCTTGGTTGTGTGCTTAGGGCCGTTGTCCTGTAGGAAGATGACCCTTCTTCCCAATCTGAGGCCCAGAGTGCTCTGGAGCAGGTTTTCATCAAGGACATCTCTGACCTCAATCCTGACTAGTCTCCCAGTTCCTGCAGCTGAAAAACATCCCCACAGCACGATGCTGCCACCACCATGCTTCACTGTAGGGATGGTATTGGCCAGGTGATGAGCAGTGCCTGGTTTCCTCCAGACATGACCCTTGCCATTCAGGCCAAAGAGTTCAATCTTTGTTTCATCAGACCAAAGAATTTTGTTTCTCATGGTCTGAGAGTCCTTCAGCTGCCTTTTGGCAAACTCCAGGCAGGCTGTCATGTGCCTTTTACTGAGAAGTGGTTTCCGTCTGGCCACTCCACCATACAGGCCTGATTGGTGGAGTGCTGCAGAGATGGATGTTATTCTGGAAGGTTCTCCTCTCTCCACAGAGAAAAACTGGAGCTCTGTCAGAGTGACCATTGGGTTCTTGGTCACCTCCCTGATTAAGGCCTTTCTCCCCCGATCGCTTAGTTTGACTGGGTGGCCCACTCTAGGAAGAGTCCTAGAGTGCGATTTGTGCGGTTATAAGAATTTTTGCACATTTTATCATGTGTTTTTAAGCGTTTCTCTGCTCAAAAGCAATAATTAAATTAAAATGAATAGTAATAAAAAAATAATGATAAATAAATATTAAAAATAATAAATTAATTAATAAAAAATATATATTAATTAACCCCTAACCTTAGCCCTAACCAGTGTTAAATTTGGCATCAAATTTAGATTTTGTTTTAGTCATAGTCTAAGCTACTGGCGTTTTTTATAGCTTTTTTTAGCTTCAGTGTGCATGGAGCCTAAAGGTTTGAACTACACACTCTGGACTGTCTGAGTAAGAGGCTTGTACTGCACAGTGCTCTGGACGGTGATCTAAGGAGGCTCGTAATGCACACAGTCCTCTAGGTAGTCTAAGGAGGCCTGTATTGCACAGTGCTCTGGAGGGTCTGAGGAGGTCTGTAATGCACAGTGCTCTGGACAGTGGTTTGAGGAAGCCTATAATGGTCATAGTGCTCTGGACAGTGGGCTGAGGAGGCCTGTAATGCACACGGTGCTCTGGATAGCCTGAGGAGGCATGTAATGCACACAGTGCTTTGGATGGTCTGAGGAGGCCTGTAATGCACACAGTGCTCTGGATGGTCTGAGTAGGCCTGTAATTTACACTGTGCTCTAGGCAGTCTAAAGAAGGTCTGTAATGCACAGTGTGCTCTGGGCAATCTAAGGAGGCATGTAATGCTGCACAGTGCAATGGCGGTCTAAGGATGCCTGTAATGCACACAGTGCTCTGGGTGGTCAAAGGAGGCCTGTAATGCACAATGCTCTGGAGGGTCTGAGGAGGTCTGTAATGCACAGTGCTCTGGAGGGTCTGAGGAGGTCTGTAATGCACAGTGCTCTGGAGGGTCTGAGGAGGTCTGTAATGCACAGTGCTATGGACATCGGTCTGAGGAGGCATGTAATGCTCACAGTGCTCTGGACAGCTGTCCAAAGAGGCCTATAATGCACACAGTGCTCTGGATGGTCTGAGGAGGCCTCTAAAGCAGGCCCGGATCCAGGAGCGCAGTGACTCAGAGTAGGGCCCCCATGACTGGGTTATCAGTGAAAATTAACCATTGGCTGTGAGGGGTTGAGGGGGAGGAGAGAGGAGGTCATAAAAGGGGCTGTTCCCGCCCCTGGGCAAGCACAGTGAGCTGAAAAGTTCCCACCCACCCTCCCTTGTTTTTTCATATCTTGTGGTCATGTAGGTCATGTTGTACGTCAGTGTTGTGTTGTGTATGTTGGTTTGTGTTTTGTTTCATCCATAGGTTCAGCGAGGTTGTCGTGGCAGCGTGGTTTTGGTCTCTGCGGGTGAAGGAGGAGCCGGAAAATAAGGGAGTTAAGACCTGTCGGTGACAGGAAAAAGGATGGTGCCCAGATAACGGAGGTTACCTGGAGGGAACGGTATGGTGCACTGCGGTCGGGAGGGTCTCTGAGCACGCATCGGCTTGAGGCCTGACAGAAGGGCACGAGAGACCGCAGTGCAATTGAGGAGTTAATTGTATATATATGTTTATATATATACAGGGTTTGAGTTTGTGTATATATATATGTTTATATATATTTATAGTGTTACAGTTACAGGCTTTTGCCTGCAGAGACCAACGTCAGTTAGTTATAGGACAGGTGTGTTGTTTACGGTAAAATTGTTAAATTATTATCTTTAATAAAAATAAGGCTGCTACGGCCTATTATTTTACCCAACAACTGGTGTGGTCTCCATTTAATGGGAAGAAGGTTGGTTTTGGGTAGTAGGGGTAATAATACGGTTTAATTGCACATCTGTTATACCATAGTCATGCACACAGTGCTCTGGATGGTCTGATGAGTCCTGTAATTCACATAATGCTCTGGGTGGTCTGAGGAGCCCTGTAATGCACACAGTGCTCTGGACAATGGTATGAGGTGGCCTGTAATGTACACAGTGCTCTGGACAGTGGTCTGAGGTAGCCTGTAATGTACACAGTGCTCTGAATGGTCTGAGGAGTCCTGTAATGTACACAGTGCTCTGGGAAGTGTGAGGAGGCCTGTAATTCACAGTGCTCTGGAGAATCTAAGGAGTCCTGTAATGCTGCACAGTGCTACTGGCTGTTTAGGGTGGCCCATAATGCACACATTGCTCTGGGCGGTCTAAGGAGGCCTGTAATGCACAGTGCTCTGGAGGGTCTCGGGGGCGGTCTGTAATGCACAGTGCTTTAGACAGTGGTCTGAGGAGGCCTGTAGTGCTCACAGTGCCCTGGACAGTGTGCTGAGGAGGCCTGTAATGCACACAGTGCTCTGGATGGCCTGAGGAGGCCTATAATTTCACACAGTGCTCTGGATGATCTGAGGAGACCTATGATGCACATGGTGATCTGGATGGTCTGAAGAGGCCTGTAATGCACACAGTGCTTCGTGAGGAGGCCTGTAATTCTGCACAGTGCTAAGCGCGCCACACCACTAAGCATGCTACGGTCACTACCTTGCTTTGCTGGGAAGGGAAACACTCACAGGCTGCTCCGTGGAAACTGGAAGTTTACGTGGGTAAATATCCCTCCCTCACATTTACATTCTGTTTTCGTTCATTGTCGAAAATGTGGGGTAAAATTATATTTAGTTTTTATCACTGGAAATATGCCACTGATGAAAATTTTAACGAAAATGTTTTCGTCTGTGAAATTAATACTGGCCCTACCCCCAACCCTAATAAACCCCCTTGGCCAGTAAAAACTGTAGTATATCGAATACATTTTAATATGTAGATTCAAGTAAAACGGTGCAAACTTGCGGCGGCGTAGCTTAGCGTGTTTAGGCTACGCCGCCATAAGTTAGCTAGGCAAGTACATGATTCTCAATGTACTTGCCTGCTAATATACGGCGGTGTAGCCTAAAACTGCGGGCGTAAGCGCGCCAAATTCAAATGTGTTGGAGGGGGGCGAGTTTAATGTCAATCAGGCTTGACCTCACGTTTTTTACATTTTCTTTTTAAATGTGCATGCGCTGGGCGCCTACATTTTCCAGTGTGCATTGCGGCTAAGTACGCCGCACGGGCCTATTGATTTCGACGTGGACGTAAACGACGTAAATCCCGATTCGCGGACGACTTACGCAAACAACGTAAAAAATTTGAATCTCGCGGCGGGAACGGCGGCCATACTTGACATTACTATTCCACTAGGGCTAAGCTCTAACTTTAGGCGGCCTATCTCTTATGTAAACGGCGTAAAAGTACTGCGTCGGCCGGGCGTACGTTCGTGAATCGGCGTATCTCCTCATTTACATATTCTACGCCGACCACAATGGAAGCACCACCTAGCGGCCATCCAAAATATTGCAATCTAAGATAGGACGGCGCAAGCCGTCGTATCTTAGATATGTTTAAGCGTATCTCTGTTTGAGCATACACTAAAACATAAGTCGGCGTAGATTCTGAGTTAGGTCGGCTTATCTACTGATAAGCCGGCCTAACTCTTTCTGAATCTACCTATAAGACTACATTTTCCAGTTGGACTCGAATGTAACTTTGAAAATAAATGAAATAAAGTTATACTGTCTTTTTCAATTTCACCTCCCTGATAAGTTACTCTAAAATTTCATCTGAGCCTTTTGAGTACCACAAAGCCGAATATTCAGTCCTGATGGCTATTTCTCTTCTGTGCTGCTGTTCCAAGCCGCGCTTTTAGCAAATGATTGAAACTTGACTGAAAACACATTTCGCTCTATCAAAACAGCTAAGTCTCACAAGCCAACAGTATTTATGTAGAATCCAAAAACTGTCAAAAATTGTTTAGTCTTCTGAGCGTACAACGATCCGTCAAGGCTATTGTGACGGCAATGTGCTGTATCAACAGTTCTGTGCAATAAGAGGCCATCAAGACGTTTTGAAAACCAATTAAAATAATACCAATCCAAGTCAATCTGAAAGTTGTGATTAAATTTGCATAACGTTGAGAATAGGGAAAACAATTTCCAGGCCAGGCCTTTCATTTGGATAAGGGAAGAGTTTGAGATCCCCCAGATAACGTGTCATTTTCTATGTGCGAACATTATGGGCACTGTGCAAGTCTTTATGTACCGATCGGCACAGGATTGACAACGTGGGAAACAATTTACTAGATGTCTTTTGCCTCGTACACACTATCGCGATTCCCGAAGGGAAAAGTGCGATGTGAGCTTTTTGTTAAGCCGCGTACACACGACCATTTTTCATGTCATGGAAAAAAACAATGTTTTTCTCGACGTGATTCCTCTCAAGCCTGCCTTGCATACACACGATCGTGATAAAAATGCTCGAGCAAATCGCGGTGACCAGGGGCGTCGGGAGGCCCGGGCTTGGGTGGCTGGAGCCCCGAATGGGTCCCCGTAAAGCCCCGAGTCTCAGGCATGCAGGTTTGCCATTGTGAGCCCCGAGCCGAGCGGCGACCTCCGGGAACGATCTGATCCCGAGCGGCGCCGAGCCGATTCCTCCTGAGTGCGGCTGAGTGCTATAGCAGCAGGTCCCGCCTTCTGGAGCCTGTGATGGACGTCCCACTGGACCAATACCGCGCCGCGGGACGTGTGATGTCCATCACAGGCGCTGCAGGCTCCAGAAGGCGGGAATTACAAATACACATGACTGGCGCTCGGGCGGGCAGCTTTCCTCTCCTCAGGCTCCTCGGCTCTCCCAGGCTCCAGTCCTCGGCTCTTCTACCCTCCTCGGCTCCTCCTCTGACTGACTGCTGTGTATATAGGTCAGTGTACTTCTGTCACTACGGTCAGTGTAGGTAGGTCAGGTCACTACCGTCAGTGTAGGTATGTCATGTAGGTCAGTGTACGTAGATCAGGTCACTACCGTCAGTGTACATAGGTCAGGTCACTACCGTCAGTGTACATAGGTCAGGTCACTACCGTCAGTGTAGGTATGTCAGGTCACTACCGTCAGTGTACATAGGTCAGGTCACTACTGTCAGTGTAGGTATGTCAGGTAGGACAGTGTACATAGGTCAGGTCACTACCGTCAGTGTAGGTAGGTCAGGTCACTACCGTCAGTGTAGGTATGTCATGTAGGTCAGTGTACGTAGATCAGGTCACTACCGTCAGTGTACATAGGTCAGGTCACTACCGTCAGTGTACATAGGTCAGGTCACTACCGTCAGTGTAGGTATGTCAGGTCACTACCGTCAGTGTACATAGGTCAGGTCACTACTGTCAGTGTAGGTATGTCAGGTAGGACAGTGTACATAGGTCAGGTCACTACCGTCAGTGTAGGTATGTCAGGTAGGTCAGTGTACATAGGTCAGGTCACTACTGTCAGTGTAGGTATGTCAGGTAGGTCAGTGTACATAGGTCAGGTCACTACTGTCAGTGTAGGTAGGTCAGGTCACTACTGTCAGTGTAGGTATGTCAGGTAGGTCAGTGTACATAGGTCAGGTCACTACAGTCAGTGTACATATGTCAGGTCACTACCTTCAGTGTACATAGGTCAGGTCACTACTGTCAGTGTACATAGAGCAGGTCACTACTGTCAGTGTACATAGGACAGTGTACATAGGTCAGGTCACTACCGTCAGTGTATACAGGTCAGGTCACTACTGTCAGTGTACATAGGTCAAGTCACTACTGTCAGTGTAGGTATGTCAGGTAGGTCAGTGTACATAGGTCAGGTCACTACCTTCAGTGTACATAGGTCAGGTCACTACTGTCAGTGTACATAGGTCAGGTCACTACTGTCAGTGTACCTAGGTCAGTGTATATAGGTCAGGTCACTACCGTCAGTGTATATAGGTCAGGTCACTACCGTCAGTGTATACAGGTCAGGTCATTACCGTCAGTGTAGGTAGGTCAGATCACTACCGTCAGTGTAGGTAGGTCAGTGTATATAGGTCACTACTACCGTCAGTGTAGGTAGGTCAGGTCACTACCGTCAGTGTAGGTAGGTCAGTGTATATAGGTTACTACTACCGTCAGTGTAGGTAGGTCAGTGTATGTAGGTCACTACCGTCAATGTAGGTAGGTTAGGTAGGTCAGTGTATGTAGGTCACGGGCCAGCCCAAAAAAGCCTGCGCGCGTCACATATCCTCCTCCCCCCGCTTTCTGGCCTTGGACTTCGGGCTGAAGCCCCTGGTCTTTTTGCCACCTAGCAACGCCCCTGGCAGTGACGTACAACACGTACAACGGCTCTACAAAGGGGAAGTTCCATTTGAACGACGCCACTCTTTGGGCTGATTATGCAAATCTTCCGGTTTTCACGACGAGAAAAACGACGACGTGAAAAACGACGAGAAAGAATAGAGCATGTTCTAAATTTTTAATGCCCATTTTTCACGTCGAGAAAAATGCTCTGGAGCCCACACATGACCGTTTTTAACGACCAATTTAAAAAATGGCATTTTTCTCGTCATGAAAAATGGTCGTGTGTACGCGGCATCAGGAATTCTGACCGTGTTTATGCTCCATCGCACTTGTTGTGTGAGAATTATGACCAAGAAAAGATTGAGAGCAGGATCTCAATTTTCGTGACAGGAAAAATTCCTATCGGGAATCGCGATCGTCTGTATGCAATTAAGACGTGAAAAATCTTGTGCATGCTCAGAATCAAGCAGAAGAGCCGAACTGTCTATTGATCTTCATTGATCTCGGCTCGTCGTACATGTTGTACATCACTGCGTTCTTGATGGTCGGAATTTCAGACAAGATTAGTGTGACTGTGTGTATGCAAGACAAATTTCAGCTGTTTTCCTGCAGAAAAAAAAACGTGGTTTTCTTGTCGGAAATCGCGATCGTGTATACGAGGCATTAGTCATGCGTGATGTGTATGTCCTGTGGTTAAAAGGACCAGCCCACCTAAAAGTTTAACTTAAAGTCATACTAAAGCTTCACATTTTTTTTTTTAAATAACAAACATGTTATACTTACCTCCACTGTGCAGCTCGTTATGCACAGAGTGGCCCCATTCTTCATCTTCTGGGGTCCCTTGGTGGCTATCTCGGCTCCTCCCCCTTTCTGATAACTCCCTCTGGGAAGCGCTTTCCCAAGGGGGTTACCTTGCGGGTGCGCTTGCGAGTCCTGTATTCGGCGTCCATAGCCGCCAACTACAGGACTCAGCCCCGCCCCCTGCATCATTGGAGTTGATTGACAGCAGCGCGAGCCAATGGATGCGCTGCTATCAATCTATCCAATGAAGAGCCAAGAAGAGCCAAGAAGCCAGCGAGTTCACAACGCTGGACTTTCAAGGGCTCAGGTAAGTAAACGGGGGGCTGGTAAGCATGGGATGTTTTTTCAACTTAATGCATAGGATGCATTAAAGTGAAAAAACGGGAAGCTTTACAACCCCTTTAACCGATTAACCACTTAAAGACCTCAGGTGTTTTTCAGATTTGGTGTTTGCAAGACTAAAACATTTTTTTCTGCTAGAAAATTACTTAAAACCCCCAAACATTATATATATTTTTTTTCTAACACCCTAGAGAATAAAATGGCGGTCATTGCAATACTTTTTGTCACACCGTATTTGCGCAGCAGTCTTACAAGCGCACTTTTTTTGGAAAAAATTCACTTTTTTTAATTAAAAAATAAGACAACAATAAATTTGGCCCAATTTTTTTATATATTGTGAAAGATAATGTTACGCCGAGTAAAATGATACCCAACATGTCACGCTTTAAAATTGCGCCCGCTCGTGGCATGGCGTCAAACTTTTACCCTTAAAAATCTAGATAGGCGACGTTTAAAAAATTCTATAAGTTGCATTTTTTGAGCTACAGAGTAGCTCTAGGGCTATAATTATTGCTCTCGCTCTAACGATCGCGGCGATACCTCACTTGTGTGATTTGAACACCGTTTTCATATGCGGGCGCTACTCACGTATGCGTTCGCTTCTGCGCGCGAGCTCGTCAGGACGGGGCGCTTTAAAAAAATTTTTTTTTTGTTTTCTTTTTTAATTTTATTGATTTTATTATTTTTTACACTAAAATATAAAAAAAAAAAAAAAATGATCACTTTTATTCCTATTACAAGGAATGTAAACATCCCTTGTAATAGAAAAAAGCATGACAGGTCCTCTTAAATATGAGATCTGGGGTCAAAAAGACCTCAGATCTCATATTTAGGCTTAAATGCAAAAAAAAAAAAAAAAAAGGAAAATTTGTCATTTAAAAAAATGACAGAAAAAAAATTGTCTCTTTAAGAGGCTGGGCGGGACTGACGTTTTGACGTCACTTCCGCCCAGCAGAGCTATGAGGACGGGTGGGGGCCATCTTGCCCTCACTCAAGTCCTCACACACAAGGCGGCAGCATCGGATCTTCGCCGCTACCGACGGCTCCGGTAAGCGGCGGAGGGCGCGGAAAAGCGGCGGGAGGGGGGGGGGCCCCTCTCCCGCCACCGATAACGGCGATCTCGTGGCGAATCCGCCGCGGAGACCGCCGTTATCGTTTACACGGCCGCCAGCTGAAAACATGGATATCTCAGTTGTGGCAGCAGCTGCTGCCGTTACTGAGATATCCATGTTTAAAAAGAGGACGTATATATACAGTGGGGGGTCCGTAAGTGGTTAAGGACCGCCGCACGCAGATATACGTCTGCAGAATGGCACGGCTAGGCACAAGGGCGTACATGTACGTCTCCTTTAAGAGCCCAGCCGTGGGTCGCGCAGTGCTCTGCCAGCGGCGCGCAACCGCGACCTGGTCCTCAGCTCCGTGACCGTTCCCGCGGGAACCGCGGACCCGATCGCTGCCGGTGTCCCACGATCGGGTCGCAGAGAGGAAGAACGGGGAGAGGTAAGTGTAATCAAACCTCTCCCTGTGCTTCCTAGTGACACTGTCACTGATCGTCTGTTCCCTGTCATAGGGAACGACGATCAGTGACATCACATGCACAGCCACGCCCCCCCCACAGTAAGAACACTCCCTTAGGGCACACTTAACCACCACAGCGCCCCCTCCTGGTTAACCACTTCACTGCCAGTGTCATTTTTACAGTAACCATTGCATTTTTATAATGTCAGTCATGATAAAAATCGCTGATCATGGCCATTACTAGAAAAAAAATATTATTAATAAAAATGCAATAAAACTATCCCCTATATGGTAGACGCTATAAATTTTGCGCAAACCAATCAATAAACGCTTATTGTGTTTTTTTTTTACCAAAAATATGTAGAAGAAGAATACGTATTGGCCTAAACTGAGGAAAAAAAAATTTTTTTTTAGATCTTTTTTTGGGGATATTTATTATAGCAAAAAAAGAAAAAATTGTTTTTTTTTTTTCAAAATTGACGATCTATTTTTGTTTATAGCGCAAAAAATAAAAACCGCAGAGGTGATCAAATACCACCAAAAGAAAGCGGTATTTGTGGGGAAAAAAGGACGCCAATTTTGTTTGGGAGCCACGTCACACGACCGCGCAATTGTCAGTTAAATCGACGCAGTGCCGAATCGCAAAAAGTGGCCTGGTCCTTTAGCTGCATAATGGTCCGGGGCTTAAGTGGTTAAAGAACTCCAGGTATCCTGCAAAAAAACTCACAAGAGGGCTCAACTCCTCATGCATTACCACCATACAATTTATTAAATACTAAATAACAAATGGGCGCTCACAAACATAAAAGATCAACATTATAACTCTTGTGCTTCAACCTTGGGCAGTGGGTCTCATCAGAGCTGGATCCAACCAGGGTCAGGTCAGCTATTAAATGGCCACGGAACATCAGCACCCCGCCACTCCACCAACGAGCCAACAGGCGGGGCCAGACCACACCCCTTACGTCTCTCCGTGTGCAGCCCGTGCCATACCACTCCCTGTGCATGGCTTACTAGACATGTGCACTGCCAAAAAAATCGTTTTTTTCGTTTATGTAATTTTCGGGTTTTTTTTCGTAAATTCGGAATTTTTTTTTGCTTTTTTCGTAAATTTGTAAATTCGGGAAATTTTCGGATTTCCGAAAAAGCAAAAAAACGGAAAAAACTAATTTTCCGAATTTCCGAAAATAACGAATGAAACGAAAAAAAAAAAGAATTTTCGGAAATTCGAAAATTTAAGAATTTTCGAAATTTCTAATTTTTGACATTTCGAATTTTTCAATTTTCGAAATTTCGTATTTTCGAAATTTCGTATTTCGAATTTTTCAGTTTTCGAATTTTTCAATTTTCGAATTTCGAATTTTTAAATTTTCGAAATTTCGATTTTCGAATTTTTAAATTTTCTAAATTTCGATTTTCGAATTTTTCAATATTCGAAATTTCGAAATACGAAAATTTGGAAATACGAAAATATACGAAAATTGAAAAATTCGAAATTTGAAAAATTCGAAATTTGAAAATGAAAATTTCGAAAATTGAAAAATTCGAAATTTCGAAAATTGAAAATTGTAAAATTCGAAAATTGAAAAATTCCAAATTCGAAATTTTGAAAATTAAAGATTTAAAAATTCGTAAATAAAAAATGTGTAAATACGAAAATTCGTAATTAACGAATTTCCGAATTTTCGAAAAAAAAAAGAATTAGAAACAAAACGAATTGCACATGTCTATGGCTTACCACTCTAATAATGCGGTGGGGACCAATGTAACTAAGTATATACCATACCTGTAGGATCCCTGTGGAGATCACTGTAGTAGGCGCCAATACTTCTGGGCTCCATGCCGAGTGGCCATCCTGCTGCTTACTGAACACAGGGGTGTTGTTACCTTGAGACGACCACCATTAGGAGAAGAACGCTTTCCATCTCTCAATAAAGCAAAACACTCTCTGATTGGATAAGGTGGAGAGGAGAGGTGGTGACGCTGCGATCTCCATCTCGTCAAATCATAGAGTGAATTGAATTCATTGAGAAGATGGAAAGTTTTCTGTGCATGGTGGATCCCTCACACAAGATTATACCCCCCGACAACAATGGCCCCCATGTTACAAAATACAATCTCAGCAACAATAGATCAACCCCAGCAACAATATACCCCCAGCAGCAACAACAGATCTTCCAGCAGCAAGCAACAATAGACCTCTCCCTCAACAATAGCTCCATCCCAGCAACAATTGACCCTTTGGCAATATAAGGCGCCCCATAGCATAGAATAGACCCCCATGCAAAAAAAGATCCCCACCAGTTACAATAGATCCCCCAGCAGGGAGCATCATAGACCCTCCAGCTCTCCTTGCCATCACATACATTCAGTGCTGGAGGTGCCGGAACTGTGTCCCCCCATGTCCCCCCATGTTCCCCCATGTCCCCCCATGTCCCCCCATGCCCCCCCATGTCCCCCCACGTTTCTGCTCTTGTCCCCCAATAGTAAGAGTGAACAGCCTGTACCCGTTGTAATTGTACAGAGCAGGGACTTCTGCCCTGGCGCCGATACTCTACTCATGTTCTTTCCACTTGTTTTCCGAACACAGAACAGATTAATTGACGTAAATGTGTTTTTAATTTAAATCTATTAGAGTTTCCTAGATTGCTGCAGTTGGAATATACAGGAGCAAAAGTCTGATTACAGGATGAAACGGGTCATATTACAAAGCAGGCAGCGGGACCACCGAAGAGTAATGGATTTCACACCATGGGGTGGCCACTCCTTGTATTGGATAAAGGGGCCCTGTCACCAATTTAAAGTCAACCTCTGGAAACCAAATAGTAATATTACTTTACACAGAATAGCTAATTCTCCGGATGACCAGACAGAGAGCAACTGTATGTAGCAGACGCAAAGCTACAATCAATAATGGATGACAGGGTCAGGGTGGCAAAGAGCAAGCATACACTGCAAAGTAATGAAACGCAAACTCTCGGAGGAACAGTGGCGGCTGGGGCTCAACATTTTGGGGGGGGGGGCGCAAAAAAAAAAAATTGCAGTCTCTCTGTGCCCATCAAACGCAGCCACTGTGCCATCAATTGTCACCACTGTGCCATGCCATCCAACACAGCCACTGTGCCATCAATTGTCACTAGTGTTGAGCAGAATATGCCATATTCGATTTTGCGATATATCTCGAATATATATTCGAATATTCGAGATATGTTCGCTAAATTCGAATATTCGTGATATTTTATCGAAATTAAATGATTGCGATTTTTCGCTATTGCGAATGCGAAAATAATTGCGATTTTTTTGATAACTGCGGTAGGAGCACTCTGATTGGCTCAGAATATTCGTGATATTTTATCGAAATATCGCAACATGCGAATGCGATATTTATTGCGCAATTTCGAGAAATGCTGGAGGAGCACTCTGATTGGCTCAGAATATTCGTGATATTTTACAATACAAAATAATTGCGAATATTCGGCAAATGCGGAAGGAGCACTCTGATTGGCTCAGAATATTCTTGATATTTTACAATACAAAATAATTGCGAATATTCGGCAAATGCAGAAGGAGCACTCTGATTGGCTCAGAATATTCTTGATATTTTACAATAGAAAATAAAAAGTGTTTTGCATTGGTGGTGATTCTTTACTCTATCCATCTGTCACAGCCGTTTGTCAATCAAACACCTTAAAGATTGAACACGTTCATGCTGCATGCTTTGGACTTTTTTTCACTTCACATATCAAAGACATTTTTATGAAAGATTATTTTTCTATTATTGGGACTATATTTCTTTATATATTTGTTTCACTGTGTATTTCACAAGTTATTTGCGCTTGCTTATTTTATAATTTGCCCACATGTCTTGTCACTAGACATATTTTTTATTCTTGTAGAGCGACTCCATTTTCTGTCTTGTATTAATTTATGTTGTATAACATTTTTGAGTTGCTGCTGTATTCTCCCCTTTTTTTAAGGTATGCGCAATTTTTTCCTTCTTACAAAAAATAATAATATCAAACATACAAATATTCATAACATACACATACACAAAGCCCCCCCCTTTTGCATCAGAGACAATCAGAGTTCTCCTACCACAGTTATCGAAAATTCGCAATCATTTTCGCATTCGCAACAGCGAAAAATCGCAATTTTTTTTTTTTCAATTTGGCAACATAAAAGGATCGCCTCAGCTTAGCTACTCGGCCCAGGGTCTCTAATCATACCAGCAATGCTTTTAGACGTCGATAGGATGTGATCTGTTTTAAAAATCAAATTGAAAAAATGCGAATATTCGGAATTGCGAATATTCACCGCGAAATTCGAAATATAACGCGATTTCTCGAATATGCTATATTCGAGTCGAATATTCGCAATGCGAATATTCGTGAGCAACACTAATTGTCACCACTGTGCCATGTCATCAAACGCAGCCACTGTGCCATGCCATCAAACTCAGCCACTGTGGCATTAATTGTCACCACTGTGCCATGCCATCAAACGCAGCCACTGTGCCATGCCATCAAACGCTGCTACTGTGCCATCAATTGTCACCACTGTGCCATGCCATCAAACGCAGCCACTGTGCCATGCCATCAAATGCTGCCACTGTGCCATCAATTGCCACCACTGTGCCATGCCATCAAACGCAGCCACTGTGCCATGCCATCAAACGCAGTCACTGTGCTCATCAATTGTTGCCACTGTGCCAATTGTCGCCACTGTGCCCTTTAATTGTCGCCACTGTGCCCTTTAATTGTCGCCACTGTGCCCTTTAATTGTCGCCACTGTGCCAATTGTTGCCACTTTGCCAATTGTCGCCGCTGTGCCGTTGGCTCTGATAGGCACTTCCGTACAGCCAACCAGCTGCCGTTATTCAGATGGCCGGACATGAGCGCCGACCATCTGAATAGAACAGCGGCAGCGGCGATAATAACATAGATTCGTGCAATGCATGAATCTATGTTATTAGACTCAGTGGCGGTAAGAGCCAGAGGGGGCGGCGCTCCAGCGCCCTCTATGGACGAACCGCCACTGGTGGCCACTCATTAAAATTAGAAGAAAAAGGTTTAATCTTAAACTACGTAGAGGGTTCTTTACTGTAAGAGTGGCAAGGATGTGGAACTCGTTCCACAGGTGGTGGTATCAGTGGGGAGCATCAAAGCTGAAGTTGGAAGCTGATTGGTTTCTATGCAGGGCGGCACCAGATTTTGCGCTCTCCAGATTTAGTAAACCAACTCCTATGAAACTAATGTGGCTCAAGCAGGAGTGATTGATACAAAACCAGTGAATGTTTTGTGAAAGTCACATTCACTGCTGTATAAGTATGCCTCTAAGGGCTTTGTTCACACTTGTGGCTGGGCAATGGTCACACAGGGGACACGGATAAGCTCCAAATTAACCTTTTTGACCTCCGGAAGATTTACCCCCCCCCCCCTTCATGACCAGATTTTTTTTGCGATACGGCACTACATTACTTTAATTGACAATTGCGACATTGTAGGAAAATAAAATGTACGTCCTTTTTTCCCCACAAATAGAGTTTTCTTTTTGTGGTATTTGATCGCCTCTGCGGTTTTTTATTTTGTTGCGCTATAAACAGAAAATAGCAATTTTGAAAAAAAAATAAAACATTTGTTTTACTTTCCGCTATAAAATAAAATATAACAAATACAAAATGTAAAAAAAAATCAAATTTCTTCATAAATTTAGACCAACATGTATTCTGCTGCGTATTTTTGGTAAAAAAAAAACAATTAAGCGAATATTATTGATTGATTTGTGCAAAAGTTATATCTTGTACAAACTATACTATAGTGTATATACTGGAATTTGAATATATTTTTTTTTATATATACTAGCAATGGCGGCGATCATCAACTTATAGCAGGATTGATATTGCAACAGACAAACTGACACTAACTGACAACTCAAAACAAAATCCCAATAAGCGTATATTAAATGGTTTGCGCAAAAGGTATAGAAGAATCTACAAGTTATAAATTATTACGTGATTTTTTTATTTAATTATTTCATTTTTTATACTAGTAATGGCGGCGATCAGCGACTTATAGCGGAACTGCAATATTTCTAGATTGTAAGCTCTAACGAGCAGGGCCCTCTGATTCCTCCAGTATTGTATTGTAATTGTACTTCCCCGATGCTGTAAAGCGCTGTGCAAACTGTTGGCGCTGTATAAATCCTGTAGTATAATAATAACAATAATAATAATATTGACAGTCGGACACTAACTGACACTTTTGACACTTTGTGGGAACCAGTGACACTAATACAGTGACCAGTGATAAAAAATATGCACTGTCACTGTACTAATGACACTGGCTGGAAAGGGGTTATACATTTAGGGCGATCAAAGGGTTACCGTATATACTCGCGTATAAGCCGATCTGAATATAAGCCGAGGCATCTACTTTTGACACAAAAAATGGCAAAACGTATTGACTCGAGTATAAGCCTAGGGTGAGAATGCAGAAGCTACTGTAAGCAGAAAAGAGGGTCAACAATGCCCATTTGCAGCTTCACTTTGCATGCCTCAGCCTCACTGTGTCAATCTACATGCCTCATGCCTCATGCCTCATGCTTCAGCCTTACTGTACCCATCTGCATGCCTCATGCCTCAGCCTTACTGCGCCCATCTGCATGCCTCATGCTTCAGCCTTACTGCGCCCATCTGCATGCCTCATGCTTCAGCCTTACTGCGCCCATCTGCATGCCTCATGGTTCAGCCTTACTGCGCCCATCTGCATGCCTCATGGTTCAGCCTTACTGCGCCCATCTGCATGCCTCATGCTTCAGCCTTACTGCGCCCATCTGCATGCCTCATGGTTCAGCCTTACTGCGCCCATCTGCATGCCTCATGCTTCAGCCTTACTGCACCCATCTGTATGCCTCATTCCTCGGCCTTACTGTGCCCATCTACAGGGCTGTTTTAATAGCATCTTTGGCCAATTATGGCTCAGGGGGTTTAGTACACGCCCCACACTATAAAAGGCCGCCTGCAGGTCGGCCTTGTGTAGTGTGTTTCGGCAGTTAACAGAGAACAGAGAGAGAGAGTGTCATTTTTTGCAGGTAGATAGAGCAGGCAGGTAGGCAGGTCGGCTAGTCAGTTAATGTTACAGTGTGTAGAGGATATATATACATCCCAGGTGTTGTACATATATTTATACACTGTATAGTTTAGCTAGATCAGTTCTTCCTAATTTACTGGCAGGCAGGTGATTGTGCTATTTAAAGAAGTTGTCACAGGCATACTATAGACACCCAGCAGGTACAATATTTAAAGGAATTTTTCATTCCTTTATGCAGGAGCAGTGATTTTAATGATGCTTAACCACTTAACCCCCGGACCATATTGCTGCCCAAAGACCAGAGCACTTTTTGCGATTCGGGACTGCGTCGCTTTAACTGACAATTGCGCGGTCGTGCGACGTGGCTCCCAAACAAAATTGGCGTCCTTTTTTTCCCACAAATAGAGCTTTCTTTTGGTGGTATTTGATCACCTCTGCGGTTTTTATTTTTTGCACTATAAACAAAAATAGAGCGACAATTTTGAAAAAAAAATAATATTTTTTACTTTTTGCTGTAATAAATATCCCCCAAAAATATATCCAAAAACTTTTTTTTCCTCAGTTTAGGCCGATACGTATTCTTCTACATATTTTTCGTAAAAAAAAAATTTCAATAAGCGTTTATTGATTGGTTTGCGCAAAAGTTATAGGATTTACAAAATAGGGGGTATTTTTATGGCATTTTTATTAATATTATTTTTTTACTAGTAATGGCGGCGATCAGCGTTTTTTTTTCCGGTACTGCGACATTATGGCGGACACTTCGGACACTTTAGACACATTTTTGGGATCATTGGCATTTTTATAGCGATCAGTGCTATAAAAATGCATTGGATTACTATAAAAATGCCACTGGCAGTGAAGGGGTTAACACTGGGGGGCGGGGAAGGGGTTAAGTATGTTCCCTGGGTGTGTTCTAACTGTAAGGGGGGTGGCCTCACTAGGGGAAATCACTTATCTTCTGTTCATACATTGTATGAACAGAGGATTAGCATTTCCCCCCTGACAGCACCGGGAGCTGTGTGTTTACATACACAGCTCCCGGTCCCCGCTCTGTAACGAGCAATCACGGGTGCTCGGCGGCGATCACGCACGCCGGGCACGCGCACATGACTCGGGGGCGAGCAGGGGGCGCGTGCGCCCCTAGTATCCTGCAGGAGAGCCGACGTAGAGCTACAGGCCCTCGCGCAGGGGAGCCAACCTGCCGTCGGAAAATGACGGCGGCAGGTCGGCAAGTAGTTAAATAAAAAAAAATGAAAAATTCCTTTAAATATTGTACCTGCTGGGTGTCTATAGTATGCCTGTGAAAACGTCTTTGAGAACCCGGGTCTTGCCCCAGGGAACATGTATCAATGGAAAAAAAAGTTTTAAAAACGGTTGTTTTTTCAGGAGTCCTGAAAAAAATGACCGTTTTAAAAACTTTTTTTCCATTGATACATGTTCCCTGGGGCAAGACCCGGGTTCTCAAAGACGTTTTACGACAATAACTTGCATATAATGCTGCGTACAGACGGTCGTTTTTTGTGATGAAAAAAAACTTTGTTTTTAAAAACGTCATTTAAAATGACCGTGTGTGGGGAAAACGTCATTTTATGTCTTCTGAAAAACGACAAAAAAAAAATTCGAACATGCTTTAATTTTTTGTGTCGTTTTTCAAAATGTCGTTTTTTGTGTCAATTAAAATGATAGTGTGTGGGCAAAACGACGTTTAAAACAACGTTTTTAAACCCGCGCATGCTCAGAAGCAAGTTATGAAGCGAGCTTCAATGGAAAAGAGTGCTGAACGTAACCGCGTTTTGCTAGAGCATTTTGAAAAAACGATGGTGTGTAGGTAACGTCGTTTTTGAAAATGAAGTTTCAAAAACTTTGTTTTATTTCATGATTTAAAACGTTGTTTTATTTCATCACAAAAACCGACCGTCTGTACGCGGCATTAGGCTTTAAAATGAGGACTTTTGAACGTTCGAGTCCCATAGACATCAATGGGGTTCTAAATGTTCGCGCGAACGTTCGGTCCGTTTGAAGGTTCTGGTGCGAACCGAATGGGGGGGGGGTGTTCGGCTCATCCCTAGTTTAAACTTTGGGGGGGCACACCCTAATGCAATAGGCTGCGCACACAATATGACAGCTGCATATGACTTTCACAAAACATTCACTGGTTTTGAATCAATCACTGCCATATCAAACACATCCACCTGGCAGGTTCACCTGCAACCAGCCTTTGGTGAATGTTAGATTCACACTATGCCACTTAGGGTTGGCATCTCCTCCTATCTTGCAAGTAAATGATAATGTCGGGATTATAGAAGTCATCCTTCAGAAAACTGACAAGCAAGGTGAAGTCAGCAGCCCCCCTATCTCATCTGACCTGTGTGCTGGGGAAGTGTTTGCTGAGGTCCCCCCCCCCCCCCCCAGGGTGACCCTCCCAGCTGCAGCCCTCTCCCTGCAGTCCTAGGATGCTCTCCCCCATGTGATTGATAGACTGTGCTTGCTCTCCACCACTGTCAGGCAATGTACAAGTGAGGGAGGATCTGCTGATGGAGAAAGCTGCTGCTCCAGACGATTTATGGCTGCTTCTGTCCCTTTAAAAGCCTCCAAAGCTGTGTGCAGTGACAGGCAGCAGAGAGCAGCTCTGTTCTAGCGCTGAGCCATAGACCTGAGGCTGCCAGTGCTTTGCATTGCATTGTGCAGAGCTGGAGCGCAGGATGTAATCACAGCCCAGCAAGCATCTCATTGACAGCAGCAGCAGTGTGTGTGTGTGGATCTAAAGGGTACCTGTCATTGTGCTGCCCCCCCAAGGACCTGCTCAGGATAATACAAGGATCCCCTCTTTTTATTGCCCCCCCAACCAAGGATACCACCATCCTCTCCTCTGGACTCCTACAAGGATACCAAGGCACCACTTCTCAGGATTTAACCTCCCCACTGAGCCTGGATCTCCATCCTCTGTGATCTGCCAAGGAAGGATACCCCCCTTTGCCCATCATCAGCAGCAGGATCTCCTGAAAGTTCTTGCAGGGAGGAGAGTCTCCTATGTGGTGTGGCTGAAGTTTGCAGCAGGGGGGTGCAGTGAAACTTCTCCTGGCCACATGTGGATGTAGAGGCTCCCAGGTCTGATGTGAAGAAGAGGGGGGGAATGTGTATTGTAAGAGGTGCACAAGTGATCTGGGAAGAGTGTGAGGTCTCTACCTGCAGAGCCTGGAGCTAAAAAGTCCTGGTCCTACATTTCAGTCTTTGTGCCAAGGGATCTGTCATCACCATGAGTTCGGTCAGGCTGTTTGGTTGTGTCCTGCTGCTCCTCATCTTTGGTAAGTGCTACGTTTATTTTTATTTATTCCTTACATACAGGCAATGGGTTGTGTTTTGTAGCTAAACTGGCATCGCAGGCACTTGAGCTGGACTGCACTATGCATTGGTTGCGCTTGCAAGGACTGGATTTGCAGTGCCATGGTAGAAGCCTGGGGATAGTGCCAGAATGAGTTGGCACTGCAATGAGATGAACTATAATAGATGAGCACCTGGATGTGGACCGTGCCATTATGAGTTGACACCCAGGACACGGGCATCTGGCTGGGGACAGTGCCATTATAAGTTGACACCCAGGACATGGGCATCTGGCTGTGGCCAGTGCCATTATGAGTTGACACCCAGTACATGGGCATCTGGCTGGGGACCGTGCCATTATAAGTTGACACCCAGGACATGGGCATCTGGCTGGGGACAGTGCCATCACGAGTTAAAACCCAGTAGATGGGCACCTGATTGTGGACAGTGCCATCATGAGTTTAAATCCAGTAGATGGGCACCTGATTGTGGACAGTGCCATCATGAGTTTAAATCCAGTAGATGGGCACCTGGCTGTGGCCAGTGCCATTATGAGTTTAAGTCCAGTAGATGGGCACCTGGCTGTGGCCAGTGCCATCATGAGTTGAAACGCAGTAGATGGGCACCTGGCTGTGGCCAGTGCCATCATGAGTTTAAATCCAGTAGATGGGCACCTGGCTGTGGACAGTGCCATCATGAGTTTAAATCCAGTAGATGGGCACCTGATTGTGGACAGTGCCATCATGAGTTTAAATCCAGTAGATGGGCACCTGGCTGTGGCCAGTGCCATCATGAGATGAAACCCAGTAGATGGGCACCTGGCTGGGGACAATGCAATCATGAGTTGATGCTGTACTAAAATGAACACCAGGTAGATGGGCACCCAGCTAGCACCCAGTAGATGGGCAGCTGGCTGTAGACACTGTCATTATGGGTAAACACATAGGAGATGGACATCTGTCTGGGGACATTGCCATCATAAGTTGACACCCAGTAGATGGACATCAAGCTGGGGACAGTGGCATTATGAGTAAACACCTATATGGGTACCTACCTGGGGACAGTGTTATCATGAAATGACACTGCACTGAGACGAACACCCAGTAAATGAGCACCTAGCTAGGGACAGTGTCGTCATGAGTTGATACCCAGCAGATGGGCACTTGGCTGGGGACAGTGAGTGCCAGCATGGGATGACACCCAGTGAATGGGCACCTGGCTGGGGACAGTGCCATCAAAAGTTCAAACCCAGTGTATGGGCACCTAGATGGGGAAAATGTAATCGCGTGTTGACACCGAGTAGATGGGCACCTGGCTGGGCAAAATGCCAGCATGTGTTCACACCCAGTAGGCTGGCACTCGGCTGGACACATTGTCTTCATGAGGTGGCACTGCACCGCATGAGATGAACACCCAGTAGATAGGCACCTAGCTGATGACAGTGCCTTCATGTGTTGACACCCAGTAGGCTGGCACCTGGGACACATTGACTCAATGAGATGGCACTGCACTGCATGATATAACCACACAGTAGATGGTCACCTAGCTGAGGACAGTGCCATCATGTGTTAACATCCATTAGAGGGGCACCTGACATTACGAGTTAACACTGCACTGAGATGAACATCCAGTACATGGGCACCTGGCTGGGGATAGTGGCATCATAAACTGACACTGCACTGAGATAAACACCCAATAAATGGGCACCTGTCTAGTTGACTGGCATGGTGCAAGCTAGTTAATTGAGCATATGCAGGCTGGCATGGTGGTGGAGAAGAATAGAGAGAGATTGGCACAGAGCTGAAAACATTGAGCTGGCATCTTTTTTTTCTTGTGGTCTATGTGCATTTATAAAGATATCCTTGGTAGGCTTAACACAGATCTGTTGTGATGGCACACTGCCATTATTAAAATAGCATTTCTTGTTATTAGACTGGCATTGTACAAGGGGTAGCCCCAATGCTCTGTTATACAGACGGGCACTGTCAAAATCGTATGGTGTATGTGTGCTGCCACCTGCATTTCACTGTGCAGGGGGCAGAGACTTTGCTCAATCCTCATTCCGCTGGTACTGTGCATGTAGTAATGCCATTATGTGTGGGGACTGGCATCATGCTGGCAATATACTGGGGGGGGGGGGGGCAAAATGATACAAGTCATATATTTTTTTGGAGCTGTAGATCTTTTGCCAAGGGTGCATTGTGCCGACAATTAAAATGTGCAGCGCAGCTTTTGTATGTACTATAGGAAGATTGCTGGAGACAAGGTGGTGGGCAAATTCGGAGAGGAGTGTGTGCTTTACACAATACAAATTGTGAGAACACAATACTTTATGGTGTGACCTGCACTGCAGTCACTGTGTGTGTGTGTGTGTGTGTGTGTGTGTTATACTTTATTCATCCTCCTTGCAACATTTGTATCATACAGTGCCAACACACACATATCATGATTGTATAGAAGGGAAGCAGTGTCTGTCTGTGTATAGTTTATATAGTGATAGTACACAGAGAGGCAAAAAGATGAGAGAGAGAGAGACAGACAGAGACAGAGGCAGAGAGACAGAGACAGAGATACAGAGAGAAGATAGAGAGAGAGAGAGAGAGAGAGAGAGAGAGAGAGAGAGAGAGAGAGAGAGAGAGAGAGAGAGAGAATATATATATATATATATAGAGAGAGAGAGAGAAAGATAAAGAGAGAGAGATACAGAGAGAGAGATACAGAGAGAGAGAGACAGAGAGATACAGAGAGAGATACAGAGAGAAGATAGATAGATAGATAGATAGATAGATAGAGAGAGAGAGAGAGAGAGAGAGAGAGAGAGAGAGAGAGAGGGAAGATAGAGAGAGAAGATAGAGAGAGAGAGAGAGAGAGAGAGAGAGAGATAAAGAGAGAGAGAGAGAGAAAGATAAAGAGAGAGAGAGAAGAGAGAGAGAGAGAGAGAGAAGATAGAGATAGAGAGAGAGAGAGAGAGAGAGAGAATAGAGAGAGAGAGAAAGATAAAGAGAGAGAGAGAGAAAGATAAAGAGAGAGAGAGAGAGAGAGAGAGAGAGAGAGAGAGAGAGAGAGAAAAGATAGAGAGAGAGAAGAGAGAGAGAGAAAGATAAAGAGAGAGAGAGAGAGAGAGAGAGAGAGAGAGAGAGAGAGAGAAAAGATAGAGAGAGAGAAGAGAGAGAGAGAAAGATAAAGAGAGAGAGAGAGAGATACAGAGAGAAGATAGATAGATAGATAGATAGATAGATAGATAGATAGATAGATAGATAGAGAGAGAGAGAGAGAGAGAGAGAGATAGATAGATAGATAGATAGATAGATAGATAGATAGATAGATAGATAGATAGATAGATAGATAGATAGAATAATGAACATAAAAAATAAAAGAAGAAATCAGGATTATTATATGTACATTTATATAAAGCATGAATTGACTGTAAGCTCTTTGGCTTTCCCTTCTTGCATTTTATGTGTCACTGTATATGTTATCTTGCTATTTTTATAGCCCCTCCCCCTGTATCTCCTTTCTTTTTATTAGATCACTTGTGTTGCTGCTCTTGTAATCAATATTAATAGCAATAATAATGTAGTGGGTAGTCATGTATCTTTTAGTGCACTTTCATACAGGCTGGAAATAAAGCAGCATGCCTACAGATCCAATGCATATGCCTGATTGTGATATTATCACATATTGCACTACACTGTCCCTGTGCTGAACAAATTGCACTACACTGTCCCTGTGCTCATCACATTATTGTGCTCATCATATTTGCACCACACTCTTATTGTTTTCATCACATTTGTACTTATAGTTTTCCTTGTGCTCATCACATTTGCATTGCACTTTCCCTGTTCTCAACATGTTTCTCCTATATATTTCCCCTTATATATTCTCCTGTGCTCATCACATTTGCATTGCACAGTCCCTCTGCTTATCATATTGCTCTACAGTGTCCCTGTGCTCATTGCCTTTTCACTATGCTGTCCCTGTTGTGCTCATCATATTTGCAATACAATCCCCCAGTGCTCATTATGTTTGCACTACACTGTCCCTGCTGACTCCCTGTGCTCATCACAATTGCACACCACTGTGCTCATCACAATTGTGCCACCCTCTCTTATGTGCTCCTTGCATTTGCACTACTCACCCTTTAGCTGTGCTGATCACATTGGTGCTCATCTCATTTACACTACACGTTCACTGTGCTCATCAAAATTGCACTACACTGCCCCTGTGCTCATTACAATTGTACCAACCTCTCTTACAGTATGTGCTCCTTGCATTTGCACTACTCACCCTTTAGCTGTGCTAATCACATTTGCACTGCAATTACCTTGTGCTCATCTCATTTACACTACACAAGATTGCACTACACTGTACCTGTGCTCATTACAATTGCACTACACTGTATCTGTGCTCATTACAATTGCACTACACTCTCATTGTACTCATCACATTTGTATCACCCTTTCACTGTGTTCATTACAATTGCACTACACTGCCCCTGTGCCCATCACAATTGCACTACACTCTCATTGTGCTCATCACATTTGTACCAACCTTTCACTGTGCTCCTCACATTTGCACTACGCTGTAGCTGTGCTAATCACATTTGCACTACACTCACCTTGTGCTTATAGTATCTCATTTACACTACACCTTTACTGCACTGCACTGTCACTGTGCTCATCACAATTGCATTGCACTGTCCCTGTGCTCATCGCAATTGCTCTACACTTTCCCTTTGCTTAGCAGTTGTTCCCTAAATTATCCCTGTGCTAACCACAATTGCACTACACTGTAAAAGAGAGATGTATTGAGACTGGAGTACTCCGAATCTGGTGAAGATGTGCATGGCAGCCAATCAGCTTCTAACTCCAGCTAGTTCAATTGAGATTTATTATTAAAACCTGGAAGCTGATTGGTTTCTATGCAGAGCTGCAACAGATTTTACGAGCCAGTTTTAGTAAATCTTCTTCTAGCTGTGCTCATCACAATTGCACAACAATGCCCCTGTGCTCATCACACTACATTTTCTCTGTGCACATCACTTTTACACTGCACTCTTCCTGTGCTTATCGCAATTGCACTACACTCTCACTATGTTCATCACATTTGCACTACATTCTCATTATGTTCATCACATTTACACTGAACTCTTATTATGTTCATCTTAATTGCACTACTCTCTCATTATGTTCATCACAATTGCACAACACGCTCATCATTATGTTTATCACAATTGCACTAATTGTGACGTGCAAAAACAGAGCATAGTGCAAAGATTACTGCACTCTCATTATGTTCATCACATTTGCACAACACTCTCATTATGTTCATCTTAATTGCACTGCACTCTCATTATGTTCATCTCAGTTGCTCTACACTCTCATTATGTTCATCGCAATTGCTCTAATTATGATGTGCAAAAACAGAGCCTAGTGCAAAGATTAACATAATGAGCGTGTAGTGCAATTGCAATGAAAATAACGAGAGTGTACTACACTCTCACTATGTTCATGGCAATTGCACTACACTCTCATTATTTTCATTGCATTTGCATTACACTCTCATTATTGTCATCGCAATTGCACTACATTCTCATTTTGTTCATTGCAATTGCACTAATTATGATGTGCAAAAACAGAGCATAGTGCAAAGATGTACATAATGAGCGTGTAGTGCAATTGCGATGAACATAACGAGAGTGTACTACACTCTCACTATGTTAATCGCAATTGCACTACACACTCACTATGTTCATCGCAATTGCATTACACTCTCATTATTTTCATCGCAATTGCACTACACTCTCATTATGTTCATTGCAATTGCACAACACTCTCATTATGTTCCTTGCAATTGCACTACACTCTCATTATGTTCATTGCAATTGCACTGCACTCTCATTATGTTTATTGCAATTGCACTACACTCTCATTATGTTCATTGCAATTGCACTACACTCTAATTATTTTCATTGCAATTGTACTACACTCTCACTATGTTCATCGCAGTTGCACTACACTCTCATTATGTTTATCGCAATTGCACTAATTGTGATGTGAAAAAACAGAGCATAGTGCAAAGATGTGCATAATGAGAGAGTAATGCAATTGCGATGAACATCATGAGAGTGTAGTGCAATTGCGATGAACATAACGAGAGTGTACTACACTCTCACTATGTTCATTGCAATTGCACTACACTCTCACTATGTTCATCGCAATTGCATTACTCTCTCATTATTTTCTTCGCAATTGCACTACACTCTCATTATGTTCATTGCAATTGCACTACACTCTCAGTATGTTCATTGCAATTGCATTACACTCTCATTATGTTTCTTGCAATTGCACTGCACTCTCATTATGTTCATTGTAATTGCACTACACTCTCATTATGTTCATTGCAATTGCACTAATTGTGATGTGCAAAAACAGAGCCTAGTGCAAATATGTACATAATGAAAGTGTAGTGCAATTGCGATGAACATAACGAGAGTGCACCACACACTCACTATGTCCACTGCAATTGCACTACGCTCTAACTATGTTTATTGCATTTGCACTACACTCTGTTTTTGCACATTGCATTTGCACTACACTCCCTCATTGCTTTATTGCACTTCCCCTGCCCCAATTTATCAAGGTTTGCTGCTGTTCAAAGCGTCTTGCTCCAGTATTTCCCAGAGACCTGCGAGGAGGCAGCGCCGCGTTCTCCCTCCACACTCACAGCAGCACATCGCACAGTTCCTGCCGCCGCCGCCGCCGCACACAGTTGCTATCTTGGCTGCCGAGCCTCCCGCTGTACCGTCCCCTTTATCTCTCCCAGTGGATGTAATGTATTCTTTTAGCTGTGTGTCCTCTGCTCCAATTTCTCACTTCCTTTCATCAAACTACCAGCAACCTAAAGTAGATCATCTTTATTCACAGGCAGCTAATTCTGATTCTGGAACCCCCCCCCCCCCCCTGGTCTCCCTACCCCCCCCCCCTCCCTGGTCTCTCCCCCCCCCTGGTCTCCCCCCCCCCCCATGCTTTCTAATTCTTATTTCAGCCCTCCTGATCACACATCTCCGGTGGCTATTCTCTCAGCGCCGCATGCCGTTATTTATCTAGATCTCTACTTCTTCTTTCATCGCAGCGTTCTGTGCATTCAAAGTGTACCTGTCTACACAGGCGACAGATATCCGCGCCTTAAAATCAAGCTTTCCAATCTTTGAAGCGAGAGCGCTGAGCTGACAAACTGTTTGAAATCGCTTACAAATCATCTTCAGTACTTACATTTAAGATGGCAAGTGAGCAGCGGTGAAACGTTTGATTTTATTTTTTTTTTGATTATTTTTTTTTTTTTTTTTTTAGTGCCTTCAATAAATTTTAACCCCTGTATCTCTACCATAAATCCCTAGCCATGGCGGATAATTATTTGTGATGGCTGCCCTGTTAGAGAATTTTAGAACATTAAAGCTTAACTTCGGGGGCAAAATATGTCTTTTTGTTTTTTTTGGTGGAGAATGCGGGCACTGATCTCAAAATATATAATTTGTATGTCTTTTTGGTGGAGAATGCGGGCACTGATCTCAAAATATATCATTTGTATGTCTTTTTGGTGGAGAATGCGGGCACTGATCTCAAAATATATCATTTTTATTTATTTTTGGTGGAGAATGCGGGCACTGATCTCAAAATATATCATTTTTATTTATTTTTGGTGGAGAATGCGGTCACTGATCTCAAAATATATAATTTGTATGTCTTTTTGGTGGAGAATGCGGGCACTGATCTCAAAATATATCATTTGTATGTCTTTTTGGTGGAGAATGCGGGCACTGATCTCAAAATATATCATTTGTATGTCTTTTTGGTGGAGAATGCGGGCACTGATCTCAAAATATATAATTTGTATGTCTTTTTGGTGGAGAATGCGGGCACTGATCTCAAAATATATAATTTTTATTTATTTTTGGTGGAGAATGCGGGCACTGATCTCAAAATATATCATTTTTATTTATTTTTGGTGGAGAATGCGGTCACTGATCTCAAAATATATAATTTGTATGTCTTTTTGGTACAGAATGCGGGCACTGATCTCAAAATATGTCATTATTTTTTTTGGTGGAGAATGCGGGCACTGATCTCAAAATATATAATTTGTATTTCTTTTTGGTGGAGAATGCGGGCACTGATCTCAAAATATGTAATTTGTATTTCTTTTTGGTGGAGAATGCGGGCACTGATCTGAAAATATGTAATTTTTATTTATTTTTGGTGAAGAATGCGGGCACTGATCTGAAAATATATCATTTTTATTTATTTTTGGTGGAGAATGCTGGCACTGATCTCAAAATATGTAATTTTTATTTATTTTTGGTATAGAATGCGGGCACTGATCTCAAAATATGTCATTTTTATTTATTTTTGGTAGAGAATGCGGGCACTGATCTCAAAATATGTAATTTGTATTTCTTTTTGGTGGAGAATGCGGGCACTGATCTCAAAATATGTCATTTGTATTTCTTTTTGGTGGAGAATGCGGGCACTGATCTCAAAATATGTAATTTTTTTTTGGTGGAGAATGTGGGCACTGATCCCAAAATATGTAATTTTTTATTTCTTTTTGGTGGAGAATGCGGGCACTGATCTCAAAATATGTAATTTTTATTCATTTTTGGTGGAGAATGCGGGCACTGATCCCAAAATATATAATTTTTATTTCTTTTTGGTGGAGAATGCGGGCACTGATCCCAAAATATATAATTTTTATTTCTTTTTGGTAGAGAATGCGGGGGCCAATCTCAAAATATGTAATTTAACCACTTCAGCTCCGGAAGGTTTACACCCCCCCCCCTTCATGACCAGGCCGTTTTTTACGTTACGGCACTGCGTTATGCCCGCTTGGTCGGCTTCTGTTGGACGAGCATGCAGGAAAACCAGCAGCCGTCAGTCAATGGTGAAGAGCGCTGACTAAAGTATTATGGCAGGGAATGGCTGTCCCCCTGCCAGAACACAAAAGAACAGCAGGGAAGATCGCTGCACTAACATTGGGTAGTTAGTATAGCGGCTGCGACCGCAACTGTCAGTTTTTTTCCGTTCAACCATTTGGGTGTGTACCCGGCTTTATTTTAACTGGCAAAACCCGGGGAAACCCGCCTCCAATTCGCATAACTGTGAACCCAGCTTTATAGTGGTAGTCATTATGTCACTCTTAAGTAATGAGCCAACATTTATTGTCTGTAACTCCATAGAACACTTTATTGTGCAAAGAAGACCGAGAGGGCTCTCCACCCCCGGGATCCTCTGACGAGTGACACCCCTCCTTTCAGGAATTACTCAGAGGGTTTGAACCACGTTAAGGTGATGGTGACTAATATCTTCTACTAGATATACCATTGTCTGAATACATGAAAAACCTTCACAGGCATCCAGTAATTGCACATGTAGATTGGACCTTAAAGGACTCAAGGTGTTGAAGTTGGATAGGTCCTGCTGAAGGCAGTGGACAAGTCTTTAGAATCAAAGAACACTAAAAACTAGGTGACATGGGAGCAGTGCAGAGCAATCTCATCATGGCAGGAGACACATTCAGGGCCGTCTTTGAGGCAGGGCAAAAGGGGACCTGTCATTGTTGTGGGGCCCAAAGCAGCTGCCTCATACTTGCCAACTATCCCAGTTTAAATTCCCTTGAAGTTTTAGTCCTGTGCTGTGTCCTGATATCTCAGTGTGAAGTGCTGCTACTAATGCTGCCCAGCTCTGCCCTATTGTTGTGTACAGATGATTCACCTGCAGAGTGCAGACCCTGTGTTTACATGTAAATAACCGTCATTCATATGCAATTTGTTTTGCCGAGGGTCCAATCAATATTAAAGGACACATTGGTATAATTTAGGAGCATATCATACAGGGATCTAAATATCAATGAGCAGGCCTGGACTGGGAAAAAAAACAGGCACAGGCATTCCGGACAGAGCAGCCAATTCCTCCACGGATCAGGGGGGGTCCCTACACTGCAACGCAAACCCCACCAACTGCCCCCCCCCCACTGACAAATCTCCCACCTACTGCCCCCTCCTAACAATGACAGATGCCCTCCCCCAACCACCGCCCCCACTCACGGATCTTCACCACCCAACTACCAACCCCCACTGGCAGACCCACAACCCCCCCCCCCAAATACCATCCCCTCCCTCCACTGGCAGACCCCCAACCAGATCTTCATGCTACAGCCGCTGTAAAATCCTGTATCCCCCGTCTATCCCCACGGTTAATAACGATGACTTGTGACTGTGTTCTCGCTTGGCTGTCAAGGTGCCCGAGCCTTGTGTCGTGCCTGTGTCTCCGCCGACTATTAGGTAGGAGTTAAAGTGGAGGTTCACCCAAAAAACATCTATATTTTTTTTAGTTTACGCTGTACATACCGTATAATCTATATTTGCAATCTGGCTTCCGGGTACTTCTCCCCGCGGGAGTAGGCGTTTCTATGCCGAGGAGGAATGTCCTCTGGGAGGTCGCCCAGATGATTGACGTGCTTTAAGAAAAAGTTCCCCCCGGCAGATAAGGCCCCACCCCCGTATTGCGTAGGTGCGTCACGAGTCACAGCGTTTTCAAAAGAAGCCGAACATGCAGAGCTGCGAGTCGGCTCTATACGGCGCCTGCACACCGACTAGGAGCCGTGTAGAGCTGACTGCGCAGGCGCCGTATAGAGCTTCTTCATGTTCGGCTTCTTTTGGAAACGCCGTGACTCGTGACGCGCCTACGCAATACGGGGGGGTGGGGCCTTATCCGCCGGGGGGAACTTTTTCTTAAAGCACGTCAATCATCTGGGCTACCTCCCAGAGGACAATGACTATGGTAGGAATCTGGACCGTTGCCGCGGGCGTATGCGCCGGGAGGAAGCTTATGTCATACGTCAATCAATAAGCCTGTGCATAGGAATGCCCAGTCCCGCAGGAGTCATACCCGGAAGCCGGGGGAGAAAATAAAGATATAACGGTATGTACGGCAAATAAAAAAAAAAGATCAGCGTACAGTCAATGTCAGAATGGAGCTTAATGTAATGTTAAAAAAAATTTTTTAGGGTGAACCCCCGCTTTAAAGAGGAATTCAAACATTTTGACTTTAAACATTGCATAAGGGTTAGAGCTACCATATTAATAAATAAAGAACTGGTGTCAACTAAATGAAGACGTAAAGCAAACTTTACCAACCTTTTTACTCTGGAGGAACCCTGGAAATAATTTTTAAGGCTCAGGGAATCCCTGCTAATAATAATTGTATCTTCCTTTTTACAGTTTTATATCATTATCTGTAAGCTGCTAAAAGAATAAAGAATATGGCATACTTAGAATATTCAACAACCAAATACAAATTCTTTACAACACCCCCTTGCTCTAAAATTTAATCATCAAGAAAATTAATTAATAATAATAGCCAAAAAGAAGTACAGTAGAAAAGTGTCCCCATACAGTGATAGGTAGTGGGATAGTGTCCACTTACATTTGTGATCGGTGGGAAAGTGTCCCCTTACATTGGTGATCAGTGGGAAAGTGTCCCCTTACATTGGGGATCAGTGGGAAAGTATCCCCTTACATTGGTGTTTAGGGGGAAAGTGTCCCCTTACATTATTGATCAGTGGGTAAGTGTCCCCTTACATTGGTGATCAGTGGAAAAGCGTCCCACTACAATGGTGACCAGTGGGAAAGTGGCCCCTTACATTGGTGATCAGTGGGAAAGTGTCCAATTACAGTGGTGGTCAGTGGAAAAGTGTCCCCTTTTGGTGATCAGTGGGAAAGTGGCCCCTTACATCGGTGATCAGTGGGAAAGTGGCCCCTTACATCGGTGATCAGTGAAAAATTGTCCCCCTACAGTGGTGATCAGTGGGAAAGTGTCCCGCTACAATGGTGATCAGTGGGTATGTGTGTCCCCTTACACTGGTGGTCAGAGGAAACATGTACTCAGTCACAAGCTCGGGGTCTGTCCAGGATGACCTGGACTCAGAGGAAATAGGTTGAATGATGTTGACCCTTAGAATGGAGGACAATACAAAGAGCCCATCAGTTCATGTGCTGATAGAAGGAGAGAGGAGAGAGAAGAGTGACAGAGAGATGAGCTTATCACTGTACTAAAAAACAATGTGTTATTAAAAGATATTAACAAAACATTAACAGCGCTAAAATGAGCCTATAAATGGCTTATGAGTCTAATACTCATGTACTGCAATGGTTAATTGAGAAAAAGTCTTTAGGACTATATATACACCATGTTGAATATCTCTAGTGAATATATAGCATGGGTTCCCACTCTTTGTAGTTTCATTAGTAGTAGTCCATGCAATTCCTCAGATGTAAAAAGTTCTTTGTTGGGAGTGATCCCACAGTGTAGGCGTTTATCTGCTCAAAATGCTGATAGGGACTCTCTGTGATTTCCCCCCTAAGATTTTGTACTCACCAGAATGTAGTACTTTAAAACATTGGATACATCCACTTGTAGCAATCACGCATCGGTTCTCCTCCTCTGGTGTGTGATGATGATCCGTGTGTTCTAATCAGTGTAGCTTGGCAGTCATGCAGGGAGGCAAAAGAAAACTTTGCATAGTGTAAAATCCTTTTTATTTAAACAATAAAGCCCCTGCTACCCGCTCATGCTTACACAGTAAAAGATAAAAAAACGCTTGTCATGGAGGCTGCTGCCTCTGCTCACTCAGGAATATGGCTCCAATGCTCAGGCTCAAATTTTCCTTCGTAAGTCCCGGGTAGAAGCTAAGCTGCCTCGCAAGCTGAATCGTCGTGTAGTCACGCCCTGACGCGTTTCGTGATAGGTCCACGTCTTCAGAGGGCGTCAAATCAGCTTATCACTGTGCTGCTTCTCCTTTCACTGGGGGCAGGTCCTGGATGACCTGAACTTAGAGGAAGTAAGTTGACAGCTGTTGGCCATCAGAGCAAGAACATCTAGTGGCAGAAAACGGTACTGCGGGTGGAAATTTAGAGTAAGTGGGTTGAGTGATGCTTACCATCAAACTGAGAACAGTACAAGGAGCCAAGCAGCTTATTCTCCTTTCACTGTCCTGTCACAGCTTGGGTCGGGTCCAGGATGACCTGGGCCCAGAGGAATTGGAGTTGAAAGATGGTGGCCATCAGACTTAGGACATCTAGTGGCACAAAAATGTACTGCAAATCTCTGGATTGAAGGTTAATATTGCAGCAGAAGCTGTTTTTTTATATGATCTTTTAATTTAATATTCATTGTAATTAATTTGTTTTTGTGGCAGAGCTCCACTTTAACTATGTAGGGCTTTAAGAGAATATATGCTACAGCAACGAGTAAAAAAAAACCTTCATCTCTGGTTACTCCACATTGCTGTGTAATCTTTTTCCTACTAGATGTGACTACCGAAGCAAAACATTACAAAATTCACTGTTTAACAGCGTGGTTTTTTTCCCCTCTTTTTTTTGCTGTTTTCATCGAAATGACAAACACGAAAAAAACGCAGAATGTTTTCAAGGAACGCAACTACCTTGCCTACCAATTAATTTGACAGAATTTCTTTTTTTTAAGTGGCACCTTTTAAGAGCCTCGTTGCACGTTTACCTGGAGTGTGTTGTTTGCAGAGGATTATCATTAGCCTTTGGTATTAACATACCTTGATCGGGAGCATATTTAAATGGATTAATTTGCGGCGAGCTGATAATATTTGGCGAGATTAAGTCATTGTGGTGGATCAGCTTACACCTTCAACGGTTTGGGATTTGTTTAATGGTATTTGAGAAAATGCTAATTCCAGGTTTCGTAGCTTTGTACCGGAGGAATGCGGAGGAGAAAAAAGTTTGGTGGTGAAGGGGTTAACATGACGCAACTTTCTTCTTTCTCTCCTCTCCCTGCAGCCACCACTGTCTGACACAGGAGAGCTGCGCTTCCTCCTCTGCAGCCACCACTGTCTGACACAGGAGAGCTGCGCTTCCTCCTCTCCCTGCAGCCACCACTGTCTGGCACAGGAGAGCTGCGCTTCCTCCTCTCCCTGCAGCCACCACTGTCTGACATAGGAGAGCTGCGCGTCCTCCTCTCCCCTGCAGCCACCCCTGTCTGACACAAGAGAGCTGCGCTTCCTCCTCTCCCTGCAGCCACCACTGTCTGACACAGGAGAGCTGCGCTTTCTCCTCTCCCTGCAGCCACCACTGTCTGACACAGGAGAGCTGAGCTTCCTCCTCTCCCTGCAGCCACCACTGTCTGACACAGGAGAGCTGTGCTTCCTCTTCTCCCTGCAGCCACCACTGTCTGGCACAGGAGAGCTGTGCTTTCTCTTCTCCCTGCAGCCACCACTCTCTGACACAGGAGAGCTGCGCTTCCTCCTCTCCCTGCAGTCACCACTGTCTGACACAGGAGAGCTGCGCTTCCTCCTCTCCCTGCAGCCACCACTGTCCGACACAGGAGAGCTGTGGTTCCTCCTCTCCCTGCAGCCTCCACTGTCAGACACAGGAGAGCTGCGCTTCCTCCTCTCCCTGCAGCCACCACTGTCTGGCACAGGAGAGCTGCGCTTCCTCTTCTCCCTGCAGCCACCACTGTCTGACACAGGAGAGCTGCGCTTCCTCCTCTCCCTGCAGCCACCACTGTCTGGCACAGGAGAGCTGCGCTTCCTCTTCTCCCTGCAGCCACCACTGTCTAACACAGGAGAGCTGAGCTTCCTCTTCTCCCTGCAGCCACCACTGTCTGACACAGGAGAGCTGCGCTTTCTCCTCTCCCTGCAGCCACCAATGTCTGACACAGGAGAGCTGCACTCTCTCCTCTCCCTGCAGCCACCACTGTCTGACACAGGAGAGCTGCGCTCTCTCCTCTCTCTGCAGCCACCACTGTCTGCCACAGGAGAGCTGCGCTTCCTCTTCTCGCTGCAGCCACCACTGTCTGACACAGGAGAGCTGCGCTTTCTCCTCTCCCTGCAGCCACCACTGTCTGACACAGGAGAGCTGCACTTCCTCCTCTCTCCTACAGCCTCCACTGTCTGACTTCCTTTGGGGACTTTTTAGGTGTCAATTCAGTAAATAGATTACAATAGATACAATTTAATACATTTTATTATAACAATACAACATGGTAAACAATTCCTTAATATATCATTTTTTATATTCAAGGCATATACAGACACTACCACTCTACATGTTTTGCTTCAAAAAGCTTCATCAGATGAATCATCTGATGAAGCTTTTTTAAGCGAAACATGTAGAGCGGTAGTGTCTGTATATGCCTTGAATATAACAAATGATATATTAATATTTTTTACCATGTTTTATTGTTATAATAAAATGTATAACATTTTAATAATTGTAATCTATTTACTGAACTGACACCTAAAAAGTCCCCAGGTTTGATCCTTCCTCCCTTTTCTCACGATATATTGGAATGTGGTGTCTTTTCTGATCTCTCTGCCCTTACTTTCAGAAAGTGTTCTATGCATACATTGTACTTCAGCTTTAAAAATATCAAATGCGTTGCTGACACGTCCATGTATGCATGGAAGGAAGAGCGATATGTAAGGTAAACTAATCAGAGAACTTCTCATTCACTTCCTGACATCTGCAGAAGGGAAAGCACAGAGCGCACCGCCTGTAGGAGACACTCGTTACCTTCTGTAATAGTTTTCATCTGCAGGCAGTGACAGCGAGGAGCTGGGAACGAGTCTGCGTCTCCACTCTCCTCGCCGTTTTGCAGTTAATACATAGAATAAAGCCCTTACTAAATAAAAGATTTGGTGGCGCAAACGATAGAGGAACACACTTTAAAAAAAATACATAATACAAGTTAATAAACTGACCTTTAAAAAGGTTATTTTTTATTAGCAGAAGTTGGGTTTGTATACGGAACATTGACCGGTCATGGGTTCCCCCCGGAAAACACAGACTCAGCAAGTAGACCAGAGACCAGATTCAAATATCCAACAATAATAAATACCACAAATTGGTCGCTACATTCCAAGGATCTTTGGGAGGATTTTTGGATTCTAGACACCAATTTGGGATATTTGTTTTTGTTGGATGTTTGAATTTGGGTTAACCACAGTCCAAACTTCCAAATTCTATCTTCTTCATCTAAATATAGTAATAGAGGAATTTCACCATGCCTAAACAACCCTCCCCCCCCCCAAAAAAAAACAACCTAGCAAAAAATATATTTACTAGACCAGGGTCTCCAAACTTTCAATACAGTTTACTGTCCTTCAGACCTTGAGGGAGCTGGAATGTGGCCAATGGGAGTAAACAATGGCGCGCATTGGTATTAGTGGAAGGATTATTGTCCTATTGTTGGTAAGGGGTCCTTCTCCCATTGACCATTAATGGGTCATTCTTCTTCTGACCATTAATATTAGAGGTCCTTCTCCAATTACACATTAATATAAGGGGTCCTTCTCCCACTAATCAATAATATAAGGGGTCCTTCTCCCACTAATCAATAATATAAGGGGTCCTTCTCCCACTGACCAATAATATAAGGGGCCCTTCTCCCACTGGCTATTAATGTAAGGGCTCATTCGCCAAAGACCATTAATATAAGGGGTCCTCTTTCACTGACCAATAATATTATAAGTTCTCATCCCATTGGTCACCAATGTATGGGCCCACTATACCGACTCCCAATAAAAGGGGCACTTGTCCATTGGCCACCAATGTATGGGGATCTACAATTTCCCCCCCTGGTCTTTCTTTTCTGATCTTTGGGCCAGATTCACAGAGGGGATACGACGGCGTTTCTCCTGATACGCCGTCGTATCTCTGTTTCTATCTATGCGACTGATTCATAGAATCAGTTACGCATAGATATCCATAAGATCCGACAGGTGTAATTGTTTTACACTGTCGGATCTTAGGATGCAGTACCGTGGCCGCCGCTGGGGGGAGTTTGCGTCGTAAACCAGCGTCGGGTATGCAAATTAGGAGTTACGGCGATCCACGACAGATTTTCGCGTTCGCTACGTCGCCGCTAGTCTAGTTTCCCGTCGCAAAGTTAGTCGTCGTTTTGGGTGCCCTAACTTTAGTCAGCAATCGTATTGCTGTCTAAAGTATGGCCGCCGTTCCCGCGTCGAAATTTAAAATTTAACGTCGTTTGCGTAACACGTCCGGGAATACGGAAGTACGTTACACGCGTCGCCGTTTGAAAAAATTACGTCACGGCGCGCAAAGCACGACGGGAATTGCGAACCTGAGCATGTGCAGTAGGTCCGGCGTGGGAGCCCGCCTAATTTAAATGGCACATGCCCATTTGAATTGGCCCGCCTTGCGCCGGAGGCCGCCGGCGTAGTTTTCATCGCAAGTGCTTTATGAATCAGGCACTTGCGATGAAAACTTGCGGCGGTGTAATGTATTTAGGATACGTTACGCCGCCGCAATTCTATGTGAATCTGGCCCTTTATTCTTATGTTCTCATTTCATGATTGGGTTGATAAGAAAACAATTTTCAGGGGGACATTCTGGATGTCAAACATGCTGCTACATACAGTAGGCTACATTCTTAATTCTTTTACATATCATTATATTTACAACTTACTGACCATGCTAATATACCATGAACTAGAGATGCATTATTTAGGAGGGTTCTCCAAGACATTAAAACCATTTCAAGGGTTCCTTTACATTAAAAGGTTACGGAGAAAGACTGCCCTTGACAAAACAAGCATTATATGCGGCAAGGATTGGGTGGGGAGAGTAGGGGTGGCGTTCACTTTTTTTATGTTTGGGTCAACCACTGTATCCTATGGTGGAGCCGCCACCACATGAGTGACTTCAAATAATTATCCCTTTGAGTTCTTGGGTTCAACTCCCAATAGAGACCTCTGTCTGTTCTCCTTATGTTTGAGTGATTTTCTTCCAGGTGGTCCGGTTTCCTCCCACAGTCCTAAAGCACCCTGGACAAAGGACTGTCCCATCCTTTTTTAATAAAAAAACACTAAAATACTCAGCAATCAGGAAAGTGCGTCCTTACACTGAATCCCCCACTACACATGATCACCCTCATTGTGGAATGTCCAGTCAATTCAGATTTATTACTTGACTTCCTACCCTTAGCATCTGGACAGACATAAAAAATTTAACAGAGCATAAAGTGACCTTTGCCCTTTGCCCCTGACCCCCCTTCTCTGGAATCAGTGGCTGGGTATTCCTTGCTTGCATATGTCAGCTTCCCTCCCCCAGCCCGGGATCACTGATAAATATTAGATGATCTTCCCTTAGTTTATGCATTCCTATAAGATTGTAAGGCTGGAATCATTTACAAAGTTTTTTTTCGCTGTTTTTTTTTTTAATTTATACAGTTGTGAAGTTAGGAGCCATCAAAAATAATTTGAAAGACGCACGCCAAGGAAATGTAAAAAAAAAAAAATCAATTTGTCTCATGCTGAGAGCATTTTAACTTTCCTTACATGAAAACGTTTAATATATATATATATACTCAGCGGACACTATGGGGTAGATTCACGTAGAATGGCGTATGTTTGTGCGGGCGTAACGTATCCTATTTACGTTACGCCTCCGCAACTTTTACAGGCAAGTGCCGTATTCTCAAAAGAAAGTTGCAGAGGCGTAGCGTAAATAGGCCGGCGTAAGCTCGCCTAATTCAAATTGTGAAGAGGTGGGCGTGTTTTATGTAAATTAACCCTGACCCGACGTGATTGACGTTTTTCACGAACGGTGCATGTGCCGTCCGTGGAATTTCCCAGTGTGCATTGCTCCAAAGTACGCCGCAAGGACGTCATTGGTTTTGACGTGAACGTAAATGACGTCCAGCCCCATTCACGGACGACTTACGCAAACGACGTAAATTTTTCAAATTTCGTCGCGGGAACGATGGCCATACTTAACATTGGTACGCCGCACTTATGCCTCATAAAGCAAGGGTAACTTACGCCGGGAAAAGCCTAATGTAAACGGCGTAACTGTACTGCGTCGGCCGGGCGTACGTTCGTGAATTTGCGTATCTAGCTGATTTACATATTCTAGGCGTAAATCAGTGTACACGCCCCTAGCGGCCAGCGTAAATATGCAGTTAAGATCCGACGGCGTAAGAGACTTACGCCGGTCGGATCTAACAGAAATCTATGCGTAACTGATTCTATGAATCAGGCGCATAGATACGACCGGCCAGACTCAGAGATACGACGGCGTATCTGGAGATACGCCGTCGTATCTCCTTTGTGAATCTACCCCTATATTAGGTACACCTTGCTAGTATCGGATTGGGTCCCCTTTTGCCTTCAGAACTGCCTTCATTCTTCGATAGATTCAACAAGGCGTTGGAAACAATCCAGGGGCGGAAGCGGCGTCAAAACTTCACTTCCGCTCATAACTCTTAAAGGGCAATTTTTTTTTTTTGCATTTTTTTCAAATGACCAATTATTAAAAAATAATGCCTGTCTCCAGGCTAGTGCATGAGATATGGAAATAACCTGTCACTCACAGCAAGGGGGCGGAACGGACTAAGGTTTTTCTTTGTAAGTTTTATTTCACTAAACAATAAAAGAGGATTGCTCAGAGCTGGATTAACTCTGCGTGGCAAGACTGGGCACAGATCATAGGAAATCTTATACTGTACATTGTGACATCAACAAAATAAATACACATTTTCGGGTTTACATCCACTGTAAGGCCCAGATCCACGAAGAACTTACGGCGGCGTATCTATTAATTCGCCGCGTAAGTTCTACGATGCGCCTGCGTATCTTTGTTTTGTATTCACAAAACAAGATACGCCTGAATGTGGGCTAGATCCGACTGACGTACGTCTTAGTACGCCATCGGATCTTAGGTGCATATTTACGCTGGCCGCTAGGTGGCGCTTCCGTTGATTTCCGCGTAGAGTATGCAAATTAGCTAGATACGCCGATTCTCAGAACGTACGTCTGCCCGGCGCATTTTTTTACATCGTTTACGTAAGGCTTTTTCCGGCAGTTACCCCTGCTCTATGAGGCGTACGCAATGTTAAGTATGGACGTCGGGCCAGCGGCGAATTTTCCGTTGTTTTCGTAAAACGTTTGCGAATAGGGCTTTGCGTAAATTACGTTCACGTCGAAAGCATTGACTATTTGCGACGTGATTTCGAGCATGCGCACTGGGATACGCCCACGGACGGCGCATGCGCCGTTCAAAAAAAACGTCATTTACGTGGGGTCAAGATGAATTAACATAAAACACGCCCACATCTTAGTCATTTGAATTTTGCGCCCTTACGCCGACACATTTACACTACGCCGCCATAACTTACGGCGCAAATTCTTTGTGGATAAGGAACCTCCGCTCTAAGTTACGGCGGCGTAGTGTATCTGAGATACGGCCTATATATGCGCCGAGGTACGTGAATCTGGCCCTAAGTATTTATTAAAATCATGAAATACATTGTTAAAATGTGGCACCATGGAGAGCATCCTGATGTACTGTTGCCCCTAAAATTATGAGAGACCCCCCACCCCTTCTGTTCACCATCCTCCCTTCAGGCAAGCTCAGGAACTTCTTTTTGATAAGTCAAAATATGAAAACTGGCGTACTACAAGTAAATCCCTGTAATGCCTAGTTGATTAATCCAGAACAACATTTAAGCCCTGTACACACGATCGGTTCGTCTGATGAAAACAGACCGATGGACCGTTTTCATCGGACAAACCGATCGTGTGTGGGCCCCATCGGTTTGTTTTCCATCGGTGAAAAAAAAATAGAACATGTTTTAAAATGTTCCTATGGATAAAAAACCGATAGAAAAAAAACAATCGTCTGTGTGGAAGTCCATCGGTCAAAAATCCACGCATGCTCAGAATCAAGTCGACGCATGCTCGGAAGCATTGAACTTCATTTTTCTCAGGACGTCGTAGAGTTTTTTTACGTCACCGCATTGGACACAGTCGGATTTTTGACTGATGGTGTGTAGGCAAGACTGATGAAAGTCAGCTTCATCGGATATCCGAAAATCCATCGGATTAGATTCCATCAGATATCCGATCGTGTGTACAGGGCTTTAGAGTTCAGTCTGTGTTAAATTATAAAAAATAACTTTCATTAAAAATAACTAATAATAAGATTATAATTCTTCTTTAAAATGAGAAAATGATGATGGAATGTTCTAATATGAGAGCCGGGCGCTCCGGGGATATGAATCGCTTTGTATCCAGTGCACGGCACTGACTGTCCATCTTCCATGTGGCCTTTTAAAACATTCATAAATAGAAGAGATACTATGAGGTGTAGAGTTACACAGGGGATCGGAGAGGTCTTATATACGGATATAGAATGCATGGACCTATGAGGTGTAGAGTTACACAGGGGATCGGAGAGGTCTTATATATGGATATAGAATGCCTGGACTCCAGAGGATCGGTGCTCGGAATTGCTGTATTGCTCATTACAGCTTTTTGTAGATTTTAGTACAGAGACCCGTATGAGTCTGCTTCTGTCAACTGGCATACATAGACCCACACATAGGCCCACACTTAGGGCCACACATAGACCCATACACAGACCCATACATAGATCCATACATAGACCCATACACAGACCCATACATAGATCCATACATAGACCCATACATAGACCCATACATAGACCCATACATAGATCCACACATAGACCCATACATAGACCCATAAATAGATCCACACATAGACCCGTACATAGACCCATACATAGACCCATACATAGATCCATACATAGACCCATACATAGGCCCATACATAGATCCATACGTAGACCCATACATAGGCCCATACATAGACCCATACATAGACCCATACATAGATCCACACATAGACCCGTACATAGACCCATACATAGACCCATACATAGATCCATACATAGATCCATACGTAGACCCATACATAGGCCCATACATAGATCCATATATAGATCCACACATAGGCCCATACATAGGACCATACATAGACCCATACACAGACCCATACATAGGCCCATACATAGATCCATACATAGACCCATACATAGACCCATACATAGGCCCATACATAGATCCATATATAGATCCACACATAGGCCCATACATAGGACCATACATAGACCCATACATAGGCCCATACATATAGGCCCATACATAGACCCACACATAGACCCATACATAGGCCCATACATATAGACCCATACATAGACCCATACATAGGCCCATACATATAGGCCCATACATAGGCCCATACATAGACCCATACATAGACCCATACATAGGCCCATACATAGATCCAAACATAGACCCATACATAGACCCATACATAGACCCATACATAGACCCATACATAGGCCCATACATAGGCCCATACATAGGCCCATACATATAGGCCCATACATAGACCCATACGTAGGGCCATACATAGGCCCATACATAGATCCATACATAGACCCATACATAGACCCATACATAGGCCCATATATAGATCCACACATAGGCCCATACATAGACCCATACATGGTACAGCAGGCACATATCAGGAATATGAAATGTTGGGTTTACATATTCTTTAAAAACAAAACAAATGTGGCCACCGCATCTAATGATTGGTAAACTGCAATATATTACATTTTTGTTTTTAGGTTTAATACCACTTTAAAGAGTAAATCCACTTTTGTTGATAAAAATACATCCCCCTCTGGGTGATCTATGTACATTGCAAGGATTTTCACAACCTTTGTTGCAGATTCCTATCTTTTGTTATTCTGAAGAGATCCCTGTGTGTTTGTCTGTGTCTATGTGGTAAGTGAGTGGGAGTGGTTTTATAATTATCAGTCAGCTGCAGCACCTGCAGGGCTCTAATGAGGAAAGTGGCAGGCTCTGCAGCCCTTTAGAAGTGATTTCCTATTGGGGATAGCTCACCAAAATTGACATTTTTGTTGCAGGAGATGCCTGAAATCTGACTTGTATCTTAGTGCAGACTTTTGGGAAAATCAATGAGCTAATCATACAAGCAGGAAATGATGTTTCTGGGGGGGGGTGGGGGGGGGGTGTTCTGTACATATGTCGTGAACAGAACACCTCCAGGTCGCCATATTGCATTTTACAGAAAATTACATTGGATGCAGATTGAAAAGGAAAGGTCATTTTTAATAACATTCCATTACAATATTACTTGTGTTGCAATTATATATAATATATTTTTATTATTTTATTTTTTTTGCTATTTTTTCCCCCCACAAAAGTGGAGTTACCCTTTAAATATACAGCATTTGCCATATATTAAAAACATTCACAAGGCTATTATTAATATGTGTGAGTGCTGATACCTTTGCACTGCAATGTATTTGTTTCTATAAATAGACCCGTAAGTATCAAAAGTGATGCAGACACCGGAGCGCTGAAAACACCGAGGTGACTCGGGAGGTTATAATGAGGGCCAGTTCTGCTGTTTCAGAAAATAGTTGGAGAAATGTCATGATGACCCAAACAGCAAGTTCAGAGCAGAGAAAGGTAGAAATGTTCCACAAAACTGCTAAAATTCTTGCATGCCCGGGGGAGAATGATTTTTCTGAACAAAACTGGAACACGACTGTGCCTGCAAGCCGAGCCGAACTCCAGACTTTGCACCGGTTCTGATACTCACCTTTACAACTGCCATGGTAAAAGAGACCGCAGTGCATTACAGATGACTGCTGGTAAGTGACAGGAGACTGCTAGAGAGAGATGTCAGGTTACAGGAGACTGCTAGAGAGAGATGTCAGGTTACTAGAGACTGCTAGAGAGAGATGTCAGGTTACAGGACACTGCTAGAGAGAAATGTCAGGTTACTGGAGACTGCTAGAGAGAGATGTCAGGTTACAGAGGACTGCTAGAGAGATATGTCAGGTTACAGGAGACTGCTAGAGTGAGATGTCAGGTTATAGGTGACTGCTAGAGAGAGAGATGTCAGGTTACAGGAGACTGCTAGAGAGAGATGTCAGGTTACTGGAGACTGCTAGAGAGAGATGTCAGGTTACAGGACACTGCTAGAGAGAAATGTCAGGTTACTGGAGACTGCTAGAGAGAGATGTCAGGTTACAGAGGACTGCTAGAGAGATATGTCAGGTTACAGGAGACTGCTAGAGAGAGATGTCAGGTTACAGGAGAGAGACTGCTGTCAATTAACATGAGGCTGATACCAAGTTACAGGGTACCAGTAGACACCGCTGTCATGTACTTGCTAATTGTTACTGCAACAGACCCAGCCAGGACAGGGGCTTTTGGAGGGGACTACAGGCTATCCTCTTGCCTACTGACTATGGGACCTTGCTACTCTTTGGGAGGTGTGTGCCTGGGGACCCTTAGAGTAGTCTTGCTTTGGATTCAAGTCCGTGTCTCCCCAAAACACCCAGGCTCTGGAAACTGGAGATTCTATATACATATTTTTAGGTCTCTCCCATAGAGTGCCTACTATGTGTCTTCATCCCATTCTTATTTGGATCCCCTGTTGTTTCTGTCTGTCTTCTCATCTATGTCTTTATAATTGTAATAATGTGCATTGTACAGTACTTTGTATTCAGAGTTGTAGGTGCTAAATGGTCTGGTTACCTAGGTAGGCTTAAGGGCCTAGTTAATTAGCTCATGTTAATTATATCATTGTCAGCTATTAGTTGCTAGATGTGGATTAGCATATAGTATATGTTGTTTGTTCCTTAGTTATGTTAATTATATTCCTGAATACAGTTTCCTTTGCATACGTTAATGTGATAATGTGATCTGATTGTGTGTGGTATATAAATTCTTTGTGAGTTTTCAATAAACAGTTTTTATGTTTTTCACCACCCTACACTGTGTCTCGACTAGATACTGGGTGGACTTCGGGGATTTTGCTTTGTTCTGTTACGGGGCAAGGGAAGCGTATACGATGGACAGACTCCTCTTGACTACCGGGTCCATCACAGTTCCATTATATCTCTTGTGACTAGGGATGGGCCGAACAACCCCCGGTCTGGTTCGCACCAGAATATGCGAACAGGCAAACATTTTGTGCGAATCCTATTAAAGTCTATGGGACACGAACATGAAAAATCAAGTTTTCATTTTAAAGGCTTATATGCAAGTTATTTGCCATAAAAAGTGTATGGGGACCCGGGTCCTGCCCCAGGGGACATGACGCTTCAGCGCAAAGAAAAAGTTTTTAAAACGACAGTTTTTTCGGGAGCAGTGATTTTAATAATGAAAAAGTGAAACAATAAAAATGAAGGATTCCTTTAAATATCGTGCCTGGGGGATCCCCTTAGTCTGCCTGTATAGTGGCGCATCTGTCTGATGTGTTTTACATTTCCCGCAGAAAATTTACATTTCTAAAGGAAAAAATGTAATTTAAACTTGTTCGTGGCTGTAATGTATTGCCGGATCCTGGCAATATAGATAAAAATCAAGAAAAAAAAAACGGCGTTCAGTCCGCCCCCCCAGTCCATACTAGGCCCTTCAGATCGAGTATGGATTTTAAAGGGAACTCCACGCCAACATTTTAACAAAATTGGTGTGGGGTCCCTCCCAAAATGCATACCAGACCCATATCTGAGCAAGCAGGAAAGGGGGGGGGGGGCGAGCAAGCACCCCCCCTACTGAACCATAGCAGGCCACTTGCCCTCAACATGGGGAGGGTGCATGGGGACAAGAGCCTCTTCCCGACAACCCTGGCCATTGGTTGTCGGGATCTGCGGGCAGGGGACTTATCGGAATCTGGAAACCCCCTTCAACTAAGGATCCTCCAGGTCCCGCCCCCCTATGTGAATGGGTATCGGGTACATTGTACCCTTACCCATTCACCCAAAAAAATGTCAAAAAGTAAAAACCACAACAGACAGTTTTTGACAATTCCTTTATTTAAAAAAATAAATTATAAAAATAAATTGTGCCTTGATGTCTATCCATCGTCAATCACACCTCCCGACGGACCCCCAAAAAATGCGAAAAAGCTCTGCCTCCATGGGAGGCCTGGCCGCGACTGCTGTCTCTTGGTTGTGACAGCTCTTATATAGGCAAGGGTGGGGCCACCCGGTGATGTAACTGGGTGGCACCGCCCACTCTGATGTCACATGATGTCACATGTCAGAATGGGGCAGGGTCTCTCGGTTAAGTCACTGGGTGGCCCCGCCCTTGCCTATATAACAGCTTACCTTCAACTCGAACATCCAGAGCATCCCTACTTGTTACAAAGACATATGTGTTTCCTATGCTCCTCAGCTCCATCTAGTGGCCATAATGCTATATTTTACTACTACCTGTAATAAAAGAGCATTTGTGCAGAAAAGGAAAAAGCCTAAAGAACTTTTGTTTTTGTATATTTCACACAGAACAAACATACATGCTAATTTGTTGGAAGAATGGCTATGTACATTTTGCTTTAATTAGACTCGTTTAACCACTTATGGCAGGCATGTCCAAAGTCTGGCCCGCGGGCCAAATGCGGCTCCCCTGTTGATTTAATATGGCCCCCCTGGGGATTTGGATATAAATATTGTTTAAAGCACCCCGTCCCGACAAGCTCGCATTCAGAAGGAAACGCATACGTGAGTAGCGCCTGCATATGAAAACGGTGTTCAAACCACACATGTGAGGTATCGCCACGATCGTTAGAGCGAGAGCAATAATCCGTCATAGACCTCCTCTGTAACTCGAAACATGCAACCTGTAGAATTTTTTTAACGTCGCCTATGGAGATTTTTAAGGGTAAAACTGTTGCAATTCCACGAGTAGGCGCAATTTTTAAGCGTGACATGTTGGGTATTAATTTACTCTGCGTAACATTATCTTTCACAACATAAAAAAAAAAACGGGCTAACTTTGCTGTTGTCTTATTTTTTTATTTAAAAAAAGTGGTTTCTTTTTCCAGAAAAAGTGTGCTTGTAAGACCGCTGCGTAAATAAGGTGTGATAAAAAGTATTGCAACGACTGCCATTTTATTCTCTAGGGTGTTAGAAAAAAAAATATGTAATGTTTGGGGGTTCTAAGAAATTTTCTAGCAAACAAAAATGTTTTTAACTTGTAAAATCTCAGAAAGAGGCTTAAAGCGGGAGTTCACCCAAAAATCAACTTTCTGCAGTTAGATCCAGCATACTGCTGACATCTGCAGTATGCTGGTCTTTTTTTTTGGGTACTTATCGTTTTAGCAGTATTTCTTCTATCGCTCCGAGCGGGGATTACTTCCTGGTATAGGCGTTCCCGAAGACAAGCAAGTTGATTGACAGCCTTCGATAGCGCGTCACGGCTTCCGAAAATCCACACGAGTGACACTCGGTAATTTACGGCGCCTGCGCAGTCAGCTCTACACGGCAGGCGCAGGCGCCGTAAACAGCCAAGTGTCACCGCGGCTGTTTCCGGAAGCCGTGACGCGCTATCGAAGGCCGTCAATCAACTTGCTTGCCTTCGGAAACGCCCATTCCCCGCAGGATTCCCCGCTCGGAGCCATAGAAGAAATACTGCTAAAACGATAAGTACCAAAATAAAATAAAAAAGACCAGCATACTGCAGATGTCAGCAGTATGCTGAATCTAACTGCAGAAAGTTCATTTTTTGGTGAACTCCCGCTTTAAGTGGTTAACATACACTCTGCTCTGCATGTTATGTAAGTCACTGGTGTCCTGATTTCTATCCAGCTGAACAGTGTTGTGCCACAGCCTGACCCATGGCCCAATTCATCAAAGTGATGCCTTGAATACCCCCCCCCCCCCCCCCCCTCTGCTCTGTGGGTAACCCTGTAATAGTTTTGGCTCATTTTCAGAAATCCTTCAACTTTCATAATTTTTTTTTTTTTTCATGCTTCAAGTCAACATAGTTATTTTCCATTTTAAGCTTGGGAAAATAAATTGGCAATGAATGAGGGTGAAGGGCAGTTCAATGAGAAGGAGTGATTTGCCCATCTTTATAAACTCCTATCTTGTTCATTGAAGAACACCAGCAAATAGCTACATACCGGTACACCATTCCAAATATATATATATATATATATATATATATATATATATATATATATATATATACATATATATACATATATATACACATATATATATACACATATATATATATATATATAATTTTTTTTTTTTTTTTTTTTTTTTTGCTATATATTTTCCAAGAAAATGGAAAATGGTTTTACCCTTTAAGAACATATTAATGAACACAGAACTAAATTAATATGCATCTTTTATATCTGCCCAGAGTTCAGTTTTTTTCATAATAAAGTGTAGCAAGCACTAAGCCTAAAGAAGTGGATGGATTCAGTCAGTGGGGATTGGTCTTCATTACTTTGGTTGAACTTGTCAGGCAATCTATGCTATACAATGAATATTCAGAGCCTGAGAGGTTGCTGGGGCCAGGAATGCCGCTACCTCTCTCTGTACACAGACAAATTACTCTTGCCTTAGCCAGTCCACTTGTCATATTTGATGAAGAGGGTCTATTACCCTAGGGGCTTCTCCAAGATGTTCTTCAAGTGTTGTGAAAACATGCTTCATTATACAAGATGCTTCTATGTTCTGCTTCAATTTGTGTCATGTTGACCGTTCACTTTTTAACTCAAAGCAGGTCCGGGTACAGTTGGCATAGAGGTGACATAATCCTTGGTTTGGTTGCATCTTGACACAACCATGAGAATTTTTGGAATGTTAACAGATCATATAGGAAGCCACAGTGGCGTTAAGACCTGGCTACAGTTGGTCAGAAAGGTGGCAGGACCCTTGGTTTGGTTGCATCTTGACACAACCATTAGAATATTGGAAAAGCTGACAGAGCATATAGGAATTAAAATAAAGTGATGAGCGCAAACTGAACTAATGAAAGAAAACAATATAGCAATATTGCAGTGATCACAATCCAAGATAAGAGGTTATATTTATGATAAATCACAAATAACCATAGAAACCAACGTTGAAGAATAGTCCTTTCAATAAAAACCCAAAAATTCAAAAAATATATTTTAAGAGAAAGAGTCCATAATAAGGTGAGTACAAAAATAAGTGTAACAACAGATTCACAAATTCCTGCCGATAGAACAATCTAGGATGGTCTTCACAGGTATTGAGCTCACAGAGCGCTTACCTCCAAACAGTAGAAAATGCGCATCAACGAATTCCTCAGGCCACTGGAATGGGATTTGGAACGTCCTCTGTGTGTGGAAGCAGTCCCGGTCCTCAAAACAATAAGATCAGCTCACCACGACAGCCACGAATCAGTCATAGATGGAGTGAAAAAATACAAACTCTCATCGTGAAACATGTAAAGCTCAAAGTGGTTTAATGAAGCTAAAAACTTGCTTACATGAAAAACATTTAAAAAATGCCAAACATATGGCACTTCCGGTGGGACGGTCAGGGTAACTCGTCACTTCCGTTCACGTCTAAACCTTACGCATTACGTCACGTCACGTGACTTCAGAGGTTGACCTCTGATGAAGTCACGTGACGTGACGTAACGCGTAAGGTTTAGACGTGACCGAAAGTGACGAGTTACCATGACCGTTGTTTTTCTTTCATTAGTTCATTTTGCGCTCATCACTTTATTTTATACCCTTGTTTTTGTTGTTAGCACATATTAGATTTGAGCAGCATTTTGTTTGTGCACCTGTCATTTTCACTATTTTTACTGTTGGCTACCGCTGTAGTTTTACCCCACTTTAGAGCATATAGGAAGCCACAGTGGCTGATCATCTTTTCCTTAAGGCCTGGCTACAGTTGGCCAAAAAGTTTGCATGACCCTTGGCAGGGCTGTTGTTAAGGCAGGGCAAAACGGGCAGCTGCCCTGGGTCCTGTCATTGTTGTGGGGCCCAAAGAAGCTGCCTCATACTTGCCAACTATCCTGGTTTGAATTCCCTTGTCCCTTGAAGTTTTTAGTCCCGTGCTGTGTCTCGATATCACAGTGGGAAGTTCTGTTACTAATGCTGCCCAGCTCTGCCCTATTGTTGTGTAGGGATGACTCACCTGCAGACCCTGTGTTTACATGTGAATTAACTGGCAATCATATGTAAATAGCGATGGCATTCATATGTAAATAGCAGTGTCCAGTGGAATTGATATGTAAATAAAGGTGGCATTCATTTGTATATCATGCCCCCCTAAAGGTCATATCCACCTTCACCTATAGTGAATTCTGCTGGATCCCCAGGAGTTTTCTGTCTATTGATGGGTCCGATCACCTCCCAAGTCCATGGTGTGCAGGCAGTAAGGAGATGATGTCCTCTAGCAACCAATCAGTGAGCAGTATTACTGTACAGTAATCTCTAGCAACCAATAAACGAATCAGTGAGCCGTAATGTGTGCTGTAACCTCTAGCAACCAGTCAGTTTCCATGCGCTGATGGCCCAAGGACTTGGTTACCTAACTGATGATTCAGAGTCTCTGAGCGAAAGCTGGAGAGTTCTCAGCTATCTGGGTTACTTTACAGTGCTCTTGCCATTAAGTAATGAAGAGGTCTTGTGATGCCTCAATGCTCTGGCCGCTGGCAGATAGCAGTCAGCCTATCAACAGCAGAACTCCTGATGGCCCACAGACTCAATAATCCAACTGATGACCTGGAGTCTCTGGGGGAAAGCCGAAGAGTTCCCAGCTATGGAGCTCACTGCTATACAGTGCTCTTGACATAATGCAATGAATAGGTAATGTCAGTGGCAGTGCGTCCATAGAGGGCGCCGGAGCGCCGCTCCCTCTGGCTCTCGCACCGCCACTGATTACAATACATAGATTCATGCATTGCATGAATCTATGTATTGTTGCCGCTGCCGCAGACTTTTCAGATGGCCGGCCGGTTGGTGAGCGCCGGCCATCAGAATAACGGCAGCTGGTTGGCTGTGTGGAAATGCCTATCAGAGCCAGCGGCTCTGCATGGCTTTCCGAGTACAGCCCTCAGGCTGTATTCGGCTTCCAGATACTTATCCAAGGGACTACGGGGTGTGCGTTCCTTGGATAAGACTGACAGGCGTCTCAGCCAATCAGGTTTACCGGTAACCTGATTGGCTGAAGCATCATCGAGGGCGGAAGAAGACATCGAGGGACGTGGAAGGAGGATGGCCGACCCCAGAAAGGTAAGTGCCGGGCTGGGGGAGGGGCATTTTACAGGGCACAGCGGCGACAATTGGCACAGTGACAGTGGTGACAATGGGCACAGTGGCGACAATGGGCACAGTGGCAGTGGCATCAATTGGCACAGTGGCGACAATGGGCACAGTGACAGTGGCATCAATTGGCACAGCGGCGACATTTGGCACAGTGACAGTGGCATCAATTGGCACAGTGGCGACAATGGGCACAGTGGCGACAATTAAAGGGCACAGTGGCATCAATTGGCACAATGGCGACAATTAAAGGGCACAGTGGCACAGTGGCGACAATTGATGGGCACAGTGGCTTTGTTTGATGGCATGGCACAGTGGCTGCGTTTGATGGCATGGCACAGTGGTGACAATTGATGGCACAGTGGCTGCGTTTGATGGCATGGCACAGTAGCGACAATTGATGGGCACAGTGGCTGCGTTTGATGGCATGGCACAGTGGTGACAATTGATGGCACAGTGGCTGCGTTTGATGGCAAGGCACAGTGGTGACAATTGATGGCACAGTGGCTACGTTTTATGGCATGACACAGTAACTGCATTTGATGGCATGGCACAGTGGTGATAATTGATGGCACAGTGGCTGCATTTGATGGGCCCAGTGGCTGCATTTGATGGGCACAGTGGCTGCATTTGATGGGCACAGTGAGGCTGCAATTGAGCACCAAACGCCACTTGGTAATGTGATGGCTCACGACTTAAAAAGCAGTCAGCCAATCAGCAACAGAACCAAAAGGAAGTCCTGATGGCCCATAGACGTATTTACCTAATTGATGATCCAGGGTCTCTGAGTGAAAGCTGGAGAGTTCCGAGCTATGTGGGTTACTTTACAGTGTTCTCATAATGTAATGAAGAGGTCTTAAAACGCTGTCAGCCAGTCGGCAACAGAACTGAAATGAACTCCTGATGGCCCATCAACTTGGTAATCAAACTGATGATCCAGAGTTTTCAGGCGAAAGTTGGAGAGTTTCCCAACTATGCTGCTCACTATGCATTGCTCTTGCCATATTGTAATGAAGAGGTCTTGTGATGCCGCTGGCAGATAGCAGTCAACCTTACAAATGGGCCCTGTGATCAGAGAGGTAACCATTCCTGACTGTACTACAAGCATCAATTACTATAGTCGGGACCTTTGATATCTATATTATGATCCCATTATATGGATGCTTGGTTGCTTATCTTGATGTCCATCATCAATCAATAAAGGTCACGGCAATCCAGCGAAAGAACCTTTGCCTTGTTCAATATTTTCTGTCAATTTAAAATGGCTACTTCCGAATGCAAACTTCTGATTAACAAAAGTCTTTTGCATGCAGCACTCTTTATATAGACACATTGGGCTAGATTCACAAAGAGATACGCCGTTGTATCTCCTGATACGCCGTCGTATCTCCTGATACGCCGTCGTATCTCCTGATACGCCGTCGTATCTCTGAGTTCTGCCGGTCGTATCTATGCGACTGATTCAGAGAATCAGGTTACGCATAGATATTCCTAAGATCCGCCAGGTGTAAGTGTCTTACACCGTCGCAATTCCAGGCCGGCCGCTAGGTGGCGTTTCGTTTTTTTTACACGACGAATATGCAAATGAGGATTTCCGCCGATTCAGAAACGAACGAGCGCATTTTTTTTTACGTCGTTTGCGTTCAGCTTTTTCCGGCGTATAGTTACCCCTGGGTCTATGAGGCGCAGCCAATGTTAAGTATGGCCGTCATTCCAGTGTCAAATTTTGAAATTTTACGTTGTTTGCGTACGTCGATTCAGAAAACAGCTGGACGTAAGTTACGCTCACGACAAAACCAATGATGTCCTTGCGACGTCATTTGGAGCAATGCACGCCGGGATTTTTTAGGGACGGCGCATGCGCAGTTCGTTCGGCGCGGGGACGCGCTTCATTTAAATGAAACACGCCCCCTGCCCGCCGAATTTGAATTCCGCCGGGTGATTTACGCTACGCCGCCGCAACTTTACAGGCTAGTGATTTGTGAATAAAGCACTTGCCTGAAAAACTTGCGGCGGTGTAACGTAAATCAAATACGCCCATCTACGTGAATCTGGCCCATTCAGTGCCGATCCTGACCTCCCTGGGGCCCTAAGCAAAATGACATGTCACATTAAGGTTGAGAAGTTGGGCTGCCGACAGTGACATGTCACATTAAAGATTAAACTTGTGAAGCGGGGGGAGGGGTGTTCTGCTGTCGGAAATGTCGTCTAAGGCCTCGTACACACGAGGGGACATGTCCGATGAAAACGGTCCGCGGACCATTTTCAACGGACATGTCCGCTCAGAGATTTTGGTCTGATGGTTGTACACACCATCGAACCGAAATCCGCGCGGACAGGATACATGGTGACGTGGCCGCGACGATGACGCGGCGACGTGCGCGACCCTGGAAGGTCAATGCTTCCACGCATGCGTCGAATCACTTCGACGCATGCGAGGGCTTTCGGCCGAGCGGACATGTCCGGTGAGTCTGTACAGACGACCGAACATGTCCGACGGACAGGCTTCCAGCGGACATGTTTCTTAGCGTGCTAAGAAACAGTTGTCCGCTGGAAACCTGTCCGATCCGCCGGAAAATTGTCCGGTCGGCCGTACACACGACCGAACATGTCCGCGGACCAGTTTCAGCAGACATGTTCGGTCGTGTGTACGAGGCCTTACATTAAAGTGAGAAGCGGGGGGTGCGGACTTCTTACCTCTTCTCCCATGCAGCCAGCGAGTTGAGAAGCGGGGTGAGGGGCCGAAAAATGACTTCTCACCAGGCGGGGCCTTTAGTAATTTAGGGGGCCCTCCGCAGCTTTGCGGGGCCCTAAGCGGCTTGCATAGTGAGCCTATAGGGCGGATCGGCCCTGGACACATTCACCAATCAGGAACAAGCAACAGCCCCCAGAAATCTCCTGCAAAGCCAAAATTGGCTTTTTAATTAACCGTTGACTCTTCTAGTTCCCATTAAAAAGAAAACGTTCGGAATCCCTATTTACCGCCAGCAAATGGCAAAATATTTTGACCTTTTCTAATAAGTAGGCCCATTAGATCCAATTGTGAGCGTGTAGCCCCCAGAGAATGCACACAATCAGATATATGCCTTCTCTATATGCCCTTGAAGGTCTTTCAATGTGAGCATTTGCATTGTATCTCCCTGTCTATTTAGCCAGCGAAAGTACATTGATTGATATTCACTGGAATGTAAATGGATTCATTGTTAAAGTGTCTATCACCTCCAATGCAGCTATATTAATTAACAACCCGAGAGCGGTACACAGGGAGAAGAAGAACGCTCTTTTACTGGCAGGCTCTTTAAAGATCAATGATATTTTGATTCTTCATCCTTAATACAAACCTTTTTTACTTACAGAATCACTGTCTTTGTTTCCGAGGCTAACAATATTAGAATCAATTTTCTAGTCTATTGCCCGCAATTCATCTTAATAGTAGGGAAACTTCAGCGCCATTTTTTTTCTGCAGAACTTGCATTTTTTCGCTGGTCTTCCGTGTAAGGCTTGCTCACAAATAATTTACTTGTCTATATAAATCCCGGCGGTGCGGACGCATGTAGGGTCGCCTTGCTACATACGATTTTAACTCATTCCGGGAAACACAAGAGCTCTAAGGCTGCATTCTAGATATGTGCATTCCCGTTCGTACGAATGTTATTTTCGTACGAAAATGTTCATTTTCGTACCCGCAGAATAATGTGTACATACGAAAAAATTTAAGCACCAAAATGCGAAAACGACAGGATTACGAATGAGCCGCATAACGAACAACCGCAAATACGAATGAACGATCCGACGAAAATACAACAAAACGAAAACGGCAAAAGAACGAATATGACATCTATAACAAAAGATTTGCATTCTGTATTTTGTTTGAATACTTGTTCTGTTCGTATTTTGATTTTCAGTCGTATGTTCATATGACATCTAACAAAAGATTTTCATTCTGTATTTTGTTTGAATCCTTTTTCTGTTTGTATGTTCATATGACATCTTATAACAAAAGATTTGTATTCTGAATTCCTTTTTTCTGTTCGTAATTTGGTTTCAAAATACAGAATGCAAATCTTTTGTTATAAGATGTAATTTTCGTTTTTTTGAATGGGCAGTGAGTGTAGTTAGTTAGTGAAGCAGCTTCTCTTTTGTGCTGAGTAGTACAGTAAAGCCAAATAAACTTTTCTGTGGATTTTCGTCTGAAGGGAGAGATCAGTTGGCCAGACTTTTGAACCTGGAACCCAAAAATGGTTTTCTGATGGAGTTTAAAAACGAACGAACGTTCGGTAAAACGTTTGTTGTTAAAAAAGTCTGACCAAGTGTATGGGGCTTTGCAATAGTTAATATGGATGAGCCGCGTGTTGAAAGTGCCGCGAATCCCGCAATATATTTACGAAAGTACAAAATGACGAAAATTCACGAAAATTATTGTCTAACAAGTAACGAACATGAATTAAACAGAATAACGAACCATCCCGCATGTACGAAAATAAAACGGTAACCAAAATACGAAACGATCGAAATACGAAAAAATCACGTCGTACGAAAAACTAACAGGAACGAACAGGAAAACGGGCGTCTTACGAAAAACGAACGGGAACGAACCTACGAAACGATACGAAACAAAAAAAAAAACGAATTTTTTTTCTGTGCACATGTCTACTGCATTCATAGCATTTGGTGAGCATGCTCAGTTATGAGAATAGGCAATACGGGCGCTGCCACCTTTTCTCATAAACTTGGAAAGAAGATATGGACAGCCGCACACCAAAAAAAAACTTAAAAAGGTAGCCTTTTAATGGTGAAGGAAAGAAGGCACTACAAAAAACAGCAAGCAGTGGGGTATATAGCTGACGCGTTTCGCACTGGGGTTCAGTGCTTAGTCAAAAAAGTAATAATTAATAAATAAAAGAAAAAACAAATGCTTCTTCTTCTATGATCATGCATATGTGAGAGTATTAAAAAAATAAAAATAAAGACAAGCTGGCACACACATCCTTTCCTTTAATAGTTTATAGAGATAAAGGCAGCGCAGTCACTGGGAACTATAGAAGAGCAGTTGTTTGATGCGGAGTTCTTTTCTGGTTGACAGGCGGATGTCTCCCAGTAGCTCCTACAGAAGAACATTGTCAAGCTCTTCCTAACACATCTATATCTTAAATAATTGATCGCTGCTTTTGATTGACCCGTTACCACGGCCCTTACTACGAGCTTGTATTATGTTCGGCACAACATGGCAGCTGACCTAAGGTTAGCTCATCATAACCCGGCTTGTCAAAGCTCTTTAAGGCTGGTTGTGCAGCGCCGGTCTTGGTCGGAAGGATCCTGACTTACTCTAATGTTCAAGCTAAATGCTCTGATCATCTACTGAAGGAAAAATCAATAAACCAGCACCTACATCACTAAGTGACTACAGACCCAGTCATTTTGTTCGCAGATCAATATTTTTAACAAAGCCCAATGGAAAATGTCATCTTTTTCTACAGCTTTTTTTGTTTACCTCGATTTAGCCAGGTTTAATATGACTCAACTCTGGGATTTTTATTTTTTTGTGCTGTTTAGGGAGTTCTTAAGGAGGTTAAAAAAAAAAAACAGCTCTAGATGCTAAACCTACCTCCTATCTGGTGCTGTTCCCACCTGCAATGATCTCTTACCACCACTAGATGTCCTCAGTCTTCCAAGTTGAAAGACAGCCATATAGCCAGATTCATAAAGAGTTACGCCGGCATAACTCGGAATCTACGCCGTCGCAAATTTAAGCGTATTCTGGAAACCAGATAAGCTTAAATTAGGCTAAGATACGAGCGGCGTAAGTCTCCTACGCCGTCGTATCTTAGGGTACATATTTACGCTGGCCACTAGGTGGCGCTTCCGTTGAGTTTGGCGTAGACTATGCAAATGACTAGATACGGCGTACTTTGGAGCAATGCACACTGGGATATGTACATGGACGGCGCATGCGCCGTTCGTAAAAAACGTCAATCACGTCGGGTCACCAATCATTTACATAAAACACACCCCCTCATCCTCATTTGAATTAGGCGCGCTTACGCCAGCCCCATTTACGATACGCCGCCGTAACTTAGGAGGCAAGTGCTTTGTGAATACAGCACTTGCCTCACTTACTTACGGCGGCGTAGCGTAAATACGATACGCTACGCCGCCGTAAAAATACACACAGCTACCTGAATCTAGCTAATAGTCATTTGCAACATTCATTGGAGTACCATCCAAATTATTGGCACTGTGGTGCACTACTGGTCATGCATTAGAGCGCTTTGTGTTTTATTGTGTGGTTCAGCAATGCCAAGATGTTAGGACAGCCATAAAATGATACTATAGGTTCATGTTTAAAAAAATAAATAACAAACATGTCATACTTACCTCCACTGTGCAGTTCGTTCTGCACAGAGTGGCCCTGTTCTCTTCTTGACCTCTTCTGGGGTCCCACGCAGGGATGGACTGGCCATTGGGACTACAGGGAGTTTCCCGGTGGGCCGATGGCTCAGTGGGCCGGCTTCAGTGACAGCGGACCGCCGCCCCCCTCCTCTCCTCTGTCTCTCCCTTCCCGCAGCGCTCACCTCCTCTTCCTCCCCGCAGCGCTCACCTGGGGGGAACAGAGAAGCAGGGGGAGGACCAGAGAAGCAGGGGGGAGGGGACAGACAGCTGACTCAACAGCTATGGCCTGGGAGTTTCTCCCTTCTGCTTTTTCCTGAAATTCAGGGCAAAATCACGGGTGCGCGATATACGCTGATACCCGCTTCCCGCGCCGAGTTTGAACTACTGCGCCGGCATATACCGAGCGCAGTACACTCGTGTATAGTCGGGCAGGCTCGGCTCCTCTCGCAGTCATGTCCTGGACATACAGGACGCACAGGACGTGACCGCGAGAGGAGCCGAGCCTGCCCGACTATACACGAGTGTACTGCGCTCGGTATATGCCGGCGCAGTAGTTCAAACTCAGCGCGGGAAGCGGGGATCGAGCGGGGAGGACACCGCAGAAGGACGCCGGACCCGACGAGGAGGGCACCACCGAAGCCGCAGACGGACGCCGGACCCGACGAGGCCGCCGATGGACGCCGCGCAAGACACCAAAACTGTAAGTACTAAAATCTTTTTTTTTTACAGGAATGCGGGTGCACTTTAGGGGTGCGTGCTATACGCCGGAGTGCGCAATACCCCGATAAATACGGTATGTGCTTGGCATGCATTGTGATAAAATTAGTCTGGCAAACATTATTCAGTGCATTACAACGCATGGTAAGGCGTCACCACGTCCCACTGCGCATAGAATGACATTAGTGTCATTTGAATAAAGCTAAAAGAAAGCAAGCACTGAGATCTGTTGTAAGAACGCACGCCTGCAATGGTCACTATAACACGCTCCCGCTGATCAGAATGGGCCCTTTCTGTGTTTTTCTTTATTCTTTTTAATACTTTTGAACCAGGAAAGGAAGCAGATGACGGAACGCAGACGCCGTGGAATTCGCTTAGCGTTGTTCATGCACGGATGATTTTATTATTTTCATGGTGTCATGGTCCTCTTTTAGCTTCTATGCCATGAGCTGTCACGTGCACATCCTTTGTACAGAACACACACACGCTTATGAAAAGCATTACATTCTCCGCGCTCCGCCGGCACGCACCATGCCTGGCTGGGGGCTGTGACCTCTGACCCCAATTTTCTATGCAGCCAGTGGACGTACACATTGATTATTGGTTTCTTACATTGGGACGGGGAGTATGGCGGCAAGGAATTGATTGTCAATGTCACTGAAGAGCGTCAGTGTTCTGGCTGACATCCATCTGACAGCTCTATATTAACCCCAACAAGGCCAGATCCCCCGCTCCTTATAGAGAGGACTCTACAGCAGGGTGTCTCATCTGTCCCAAACCACAAAGGCAATCACTGAGGACCATTTACAGGAAATGCATTGACATTAGAGCAGAGAGGTCTCCAAACCACAGGCCTTGGGCCACGTCCAGCCCGCTACACAAGTTTTCCTGCAGCAACTCTAAAGTGATGGGGGGGTGGGGAGGCTTCTGAAGTGAAAGGTGAACCCTGATGTGCAGGGGGTGATGTAAAGTGGGGCTCTGATGTAAGGGGGGGGCTCTAATGTTAAGGTGGACTCTGATGTGAAAGGGGGTCCCTGATGGAAGAGGGATGTGAAAGGTGGACTCTGATGTGAAAGGGGGTCCCTGATGGAAGAGGGATGTGAAAGGTGGACTGTGATGTGAAAGGGGGTCCCTGATGGAAGAGGGATGTGAAAGGTGGACTCTGATGTGAAAGGGGGTCCCTGATGGAAGAGGGATGTGAAAGGGGGTCCCTGATGGAAGAGGTATGTGAAAGGTGGACTCTGGTGTGAAAGGGGGTCCCTGATGGAAGAGGGATGTGAAAGGTGGACTCTGATGTGAAAGGGGGTCTGTGATGGAAGAGGGATGTGAAAGGTGGACTCTGATGTGAAAGGGGGTCCCTGATGGAAGAGGGATGTGAAAGGTGGACTCTGATGTGAAAGGGGGTCCCTGATGGAAGAGGGATGTGAAAGGTGGACTCTGATGTGAAAGGGGGTCCCTGATGGAAGAGGGATGTGAAAGGTGGACTCTGATGTGAAAGGGGGTCCCTGATGGAAGAGGGATGTGAAAGGTGGACTCTGATGTGAAAGGGGGTCTGTGATGGAAGAGGGATGTGAAAGGTGGACTCTGATGTGAAAGGGGGTCCCTGATGGAAGAGGGATGTGAAAGGTGGACTCTGATGTGAAAGGGGGTCCCTGATGGAAGAGGGATGTGAAAGGTGGACTCTGATGTGAAAGGGGGTCCCTGATGGAAGAGGGATGTGAAAGGTGGACTCTGATGTGAAAGGGGGTCCCTGATGGAAGAGGGATGTGAAAGGTGGACTCTGATGTGAAAGGGGGTCCCTGATGGAAGAGGGATGTGAAAGGTGGACTCTGATGTGAAAGGGGGTCCCTGATGGAAGAGGGATGTGAAAGGTGGACTCTGATGTGAAAGGGGGTCTGTGATGGAAGAGGGATGTGAAAGGTGGACTCTGATGTGAAAGGGGGTCCCTGATGGAAGAGGGATGTGAAAGGTGGACTCTGATGTGAAAGGGGGTCCCTGATGGAAGAGGGATGTGAAAGGTGGACTCTGATGTGAAAGGGGGTCCCTGATGGAAGAGGGATGTGAAAGGTGGACTCTGATGTGAAAGGGGGTCCCTGATGGAAGAGGGATGTGAAAGGTGGACTCTGATGTGAAAGGGGGTCCCTGATGGAAGAGGGACGTGAAAGGTGGACTCTGATGTGAAAGGGGGTCCCTGATGGAAGAGGGATGTGAAAGGTGGACTCTGATGTGAAAGGGGGTCCCTGATGGAAGAGGGATGTGAAAGGTGGACTCTGATGTGAAAGGGGGTCCCTGATGGAAGAGGGATGTGAAAGGTGGACTCTGATGTAAAAGGGGGTCCCTGATGGAAGAGGGATGTGAAAGGTGGACTCTGATGTGAAAGGGGGTCCCTGATGGAAGAGGGGTGTGAAAGGTGGACTCTGATGTGAAAGGGAGTCCCTGATGGAAGAGGGATGTGAAAGGTGGACTCTGATGTGAAAAGGGGTCCCTGATGGAAGAGGGATGTGAAAGGTGGACTCTGATGTGAAAGGGGGTCCCTGATGGAAGAGGGATGTGAAAGGTGGACTCTGATGTGAAAGGGGGTCCCTGATGGAAGAGGGATGTGAAAGGTGGACTCTGATGTGAAAGGGGGTCCCTGATGGAAGAGGGATGTGAAAGGTGGACTCTGATGTGAAAGGGGGTCCCTGATGGAAGAGGGATGTGAAAGGTGGACTCTGATGTGAAAGGGGGTCCCTGATGGAAGAGGGATGTGAAAGGTGGACTCTGATGTGAAAGGGGGTCCCTGATGGAAGAGGGGTGTGAAAGGTGGACTCTGATGTGAAAGGGAGTCCCTGATGGAAGAGGGATGTGAAAGGTGGACTCTGATGTGAAAAGGGGTCCCTGATGGAAGAGGGATGTGAAAGGTGGACTCTGATGTGAAAGGGGGTCCCTGATGGAAGAGGTATGTGAAAGGTGGACTCTGATGTGAAAGGGGGTCCCTGATGGAAGAGGGATGTGAAAGGTGGACTCTGATGTGAAAGGGGGTCCCTGATGGAAGAGGGATGTGAAAGGTGGACTCTGATGTGAAAGGGGGTCCCTGATGGAAGAGGGATGTGAAAGGTGGACTCTGATGTGAAAGGGGGTCCCTGATGGAAGAGGGATGTGAAAGGTGGACTCTGATGTGAAAGGGGGTCCCTGATGGAAGAGGGATGTGAAAGGTGGACTCTGATGTGAAAGGGGGTCCCTGATGGAAGAGGTATGTGAAAGGTGGACTCTGATGTAAAAGGGGGTCCCTGATGGAAGAGGGGTGTGAAAGGTGGACTCTGATGTGAAAGGGAGTCCCTGATGGAAGAGGGATGTGAAAGGTGGACTCTGATGTGAAAAGGGGTCCCTGATGGAAGAGGGATGTGAAAGGTGGACTCTGATGTGAAAGGGGGTCCCTGATGGAAGAGGGATGTGAAAGGTGGACTCTGATGTGAAAGGGGGTCCCTGATGGAAGAGGGATGTGAAAGGTGGACTCTGATGTGAAAGGGAGTCCCTGATGGAAGAGGGATGTGAAAGGTGGACTCTGATGTGAAAAGGGGTCCCTGATGGAAGAGGGATGTGAAAGGTGGACTCTGATGTGAAAGGGAGTCCCTGATGGAAGAGGGATGTGAAAGGTGGACTCTGATGTGAAAGGGGGTCCCTGATGGAAGAGGGATGTGAAAGGTGGACTCTGATGTGAAAGGGGGTCCCTGATGGAAGAGGTATGTGAAAGGTGGACTCTGATGTGAAAGGGGGTCCCTGATGGAAGAGGGATGTGAAAGGTGGACTCTGATGTGAAAGGGGGTCCCTGATGGAAGAGGGATGTGAAAGGTGGACTCTGATGTGAAAGGGGGTCCCTGATGGAAGAGGGATGTGAAAGGTGGACTCTGATGTGAAAGGGAGTCCCTGATGGAAGAGGGATGTGAAAGGTGGACTCTGATGTGAAAGGGGGTCCCTGATGGAAGAGGGATGTGAAAGGTGGACTCTGATGTGAAAGGGGGTCCCTGATGGAAGAGGGATGTGAAAGGTGGACTCTGATGTGAAAGGGGGGTCCCTGATGGAAGAGGGATGTGAAAGGTGGACTCTGATGTGAAAGGGGGTCCCTGATGGAAGAGGGATGTGAAAGGTGGACTCTGATGTGAAAGGGGGTCCCTGATGGAAGAGGGATGTGAAAGGTGGACTCTGATGTGAAAGGGAGTCCCTGATGGAAGAGGGATGTGAAAGGTGGACTCTGATGTGAAAGGGGGTCCCTGATGGAAGAGGGATGTGAAAGGTGGACTCTGATGTGAAAGGGGGTCCCTGATGGAAGAGGGATGTGAAAGGTGGACTCTGATGTGAAAGGGAGTCCCTGATGGAAGAGGGATGTGAAAGGTGGACTCTGATGTAAAAGGGGGTCCCTGATGGAAGAGGGGTGTGAAAGGTGGACTCTGATGTGAAAGGGGGTCCCTGATGGAAGAGGGATGTGAAAGGTGGACTCTGATGTGAAAGGGGGTCCCTGATGGAAGAGGGATGTGAAAGGTGGACTCTGATGTGAAAGGGAGTCCCTGATGGAAGAGGGATGTGAAAGGTGGACTCTGATGTGAAAGGGGGTCCCTGATGGAAGAGGGATGTGAAAGGTGGACTCTGATGTGAAAGGGGGGCCCTGATGGAAGAGGGATGTGAAAGGTGGACTCTGATGTGAAAGGGGGGTCCCTGATGGAAGAGGGATGTGAAAGGTGGACTCTGATGTGAAAGGGGGTCCCTGATGGAAGAGGGATGTGAAAGGTGGACTCTGATGTGAAAGGGGGTCCCTGATGGAAGAGGGATGTGAAAGGTGGACTCTGATGTGAAAGGGGGTCCCTGATGGAAGAGGGATGTGAAAGGTGGACTCTGATGTGAAAGGGGGTCCCTGATGGAAGAGGGATGTGAAAGGTGGACTCTGATGTGAAAGGGAGTCCCTGATGGAAGAGGGATGTGAAAGGTGGACTCTGATGTGAAAGGGGGTCCCTGATGGAAGAGGGATGTGAAAGGTGGACTCTGATGTGAAAGGGGGTCCCTGATGGAAGAGGGATGTGAAAGGTGGACTCTGATGTGAAAGGGAGTCCCTGATGGAAGAGGGATGTGAAAGGTGGACTCTGATGTGAAAGGGGGTCCCTGATGGAAGAGGGATGTGAAAGGTGGACTCTGATGTGAAAGGGGGTCCCTGATGGAAGAGGGATGTGAAAGGTGGACTCTGATGTGAAAGGGGGTCCCTGATGGAAGAGGGATGTGAAAGGTGGACTCTGATGTGAAGGGGGGGGGGGGCTCTGATGTAAAGGGTCAGACTCTGATGTGAAACTGAGGCTGATGCCAAGGGGGGCTCTGATTTGACGGGGAGCTTCTTATGTGAGGAGAAGGTCTCTGATGTGAAAGAAGGGACGCTGACGTAAAAGGGGGCTTCTGATGCAATGGGGGGAGGCTTTTGATGCAAAAGGTGGACTCTGATGTGAAGGGGGCACTTCAATGTGAGGGGGGGCTCTGATGTTGTGATGGGGGAGCTTCTGATGTGAGGAGGAGGACTCTGATGTGATAGGGACACTGTGATGGAAAGGGGGGGGGGGGCTCTGATGTAATAGGGGAGGCTTTTAATGTGAAAGGTGGACTCTGATGTGAAGGGGGGACTGTAATGTGAAGGGGGCTCAGATGTTGGGGGAGGCTTGTGATGTGAAATGGGGACTCTGATGTGATGGGGTGGGGGGCTTCTAATGTGGACAGGGGAGCTCTGACTGGAAAAGGGGGACTATGATGTGAAGGGATGACACTGATGTGAAAGGAGGACTCTGATTTGAAGGGAGGGGTGGGCTCTAATTTGAAGGGTCAGACTCTGATGCAAAGAGGAAACTCTGATGTGAAACTGGGGCTGATGTCAAGGGGGGCTCTGATTTGAAGGGGAGCTTCTGATGTGAGAAGAAGGACTCTGATGTGAAAGAGAGCTTCTGATGCAATGGGAGAGGCTTTTGATGTGAAAGGTGGACTCTTATGTGAAAGGGGGCTCTGATGTGAAAGGGGACTCTGATGTGAAAGGGGGCTCTGATGTTGTGATGGGGAAGCTTCTGATGTGAGGAGGAGGACTCTGATGTGAAAGGGATACTGTGGTGGAAAGTGGGGGGGGGGGGGGGGGCTCTGATATAATGTGGGGAGCTTGTGATGTGAAATGTTGACTCTGATGTGATGGGGTGGGGGGCTTCTAATGTGGGGGAGGGGGCTCTGACTTGAAAAAGGGGATTCTGATGTGAAGGGATGACTCTGATGTGAAGGGGGGCTCTGATGTGAAGGGGGGGGGCTCTGATGTGAGGGGTCAGACTCTGATATGAAGGGGGAGCTCTAAGGTAGCCACTAACTGCAGCCTGAACATCTTTGCCATTCTGAAGTTTCCCTCCAACCACTTTGCATATTTTATATATACTGTGATTCTGTACTTGCCAAATATGCTGCAGAAATCTCCCTCCACTGAGTCTGGCTGCATTCATTTTAACTGTGGGCAGCTGAAGCTGCTGCCTGTTCACTTCCTGGATTTACACAGAGGCACACCTCAAGCTCTGCAGCTCTCTTTGGCCCTCTTATGACTCACCCCCCCCCCCCTCCATTCCTGGCAAACTCTCAGGAGAGAGAGAGAGCTGTACATGATAAGCCTAGGCTAACGACCAGACAAGAAACAGGAAGTGGGCTGTATAAGGAAACAGGAAGTGGGCTGTATAAGGAAACAGGAAGTGGGCTGTATAAGGAAACAGGAAGTGGGCTGTATAAGGAAACAGGAAGTAGGCTGTATAAGGAAACAGTAAGTGGGCTGTATAAGGAAACAGGAAGTGGGCTGCATAAGTGCAGCACAGTGGTGTAAGTGAGTAGCACTTTCGCCTAGCAGCAAAAGGGTCGCTGGTTCGAATCCCGACCATGGCACCATCTGCCTGGAGTTTGCATGTTCTCCCTGTGCGTGGGTTTCCTCCGGGTACTCCGGTTTCCTCCCCCCACACTCCAAAGACATGCTGGTAGGTACATTGGATCTTGTCCAAATTGGCCCAGTATATATGTATATCTGTGTGTATGACTGTGTGTCCCAAGCGTGTCGAGATCCTACGGGGTAAAATGACCGCACCAGCCAAGCAGACACTAGCTTGAAAAAGAACCTAGAGGCGATTCAGTTCGCATGTGTAGCGCTATACAAGTCATTCATTCATTCATTCATTCATATAAGGAAACAGGAAGTGGGCTGTATAAGGAAACAGGAAGTGGGCTGTATAAGGAAACAGGAAGTTGGCTGTATAAGGAAACAGGAAGTGGGCTGTATACGGAAACTGGAAGTGGGCCGTATAAGGAAACAGGAAGTGGGCTGTATAAGGAGACAGGAAGTGGGCTGTATAAGGAAACAGAGAGTGGGCTCTATAAGGAAACAGGAAGTGGGCTGTATAAGGAAACAGGGAGTGGGCTGTATAAGGAAACAGGAAGTGGGCTGTATAAGGAAACAGAGAGTGGGCTGTATAAGGAAACAGAGAGTGGGCTGTATAAGGAAACAGGAAGTGGGCTGTATAAGGAAACAGAGAGTGGGCTGTATAAGGAAACAGGAAGTGGGCTGTATAAGGAAACAGGAAGTGGGCTGTATAAGGAAACAGTAAGTGGGCTGTATAAGGAAACAGGAAGTGGGCTGTATAAGGAAACAGGAAGTTGGCTGTATAAGGAAACAGGAAGTGGGCTGTATAAGGAAAAAGAAAGTGGGCCGTATAAGGAAACAGGAAGTGGGCTGTATAAGGAAACAGGAAGTGGGCTGTATAAGGAAACAGGAAGTGGGCTGTATAAGGAAACAGGAAGTGGGCTGTATAAGGAAACAGGAAGTGGGCTGTATAAGGAAACAGGAAGTGGGCTGTATAAGGAAACAGGGAGTGGGCTGTATAAGGAAACAGGAAGTGGGCTGTATAAGGACACAGAAAGTGGGCTGTATAAGGAAACAGGAAGTTGGCTGTATAAGGAAACAGGAAGTGGGCTGTATAAGGAAACAGGAAGTGGGCTGTATAAGGAAACAGGAAGTGGGCTGTATAAGGGATTTATTGGCAGAAAAAAAATTACTATCCAAAGTTAAAACAACAACAAGATTTAATAGATGGAAAGATGAAAAAATTACACTTTAATAATAAAAAGTGGAGCTTTTCTAATAAAACGACACCCCTGCTGTATATTGTGAATGTAGTCTTGTAACGTTTCCCCAAAGGTTCCCTTTAAGAAAAAGGATTAAATAATATTTCAAATCCCACTTTCCATGTAATTAAACTGCTTTCTGACGTCACCAGAAATCTCAGATCTATTATAGTAAAAAAAGAAGAAAAAAAAATGTCCTTTCATAGTTCTCCCCGTCTCTGGCCGGGAATTTCTGAGAACTCCGGGGTGGAAACTCCAAAGACATTTTAATTACAATTGTGAATGGATGGGGGGGGAGCGGTTGTTGGATTGTTAATAACGGTCCTGTTTGGTAGAGGATGTAATTACAGAGCAGCCTTTGATGATTAAACTCTATTATTTAAAATAAATAGGACAGTTGAAACCTACGCCGTGCCATCGCCGTGCCAAAAATGTCACGGGAAATGGGAATGTTTTTATTTTATTTTTATTATTATTTTTTTTACTACAGGAAACTCATTTGGAGATTCAGTGATCGCACCCGCACACGAGCTGGTAAACATTTCCCGTGAATATTTAATCGCTCGCTATGTTATTTATGTTTTCCTTTCCTGCTGTGCTGTATTTTCATACTCATTTTTTGGTGATTACAGCTGGCCGTACACCGATCGATTTCTCTAGCCAATCGATTTTTTCAATTCAAAGCGACTACCGTTCCTCTTTAGGCGCCATTCACATCGCTGATTTTGCCACTGCGATTTTCACTTGATTCTGCGTATCGCATAGGAAGCCCGTTCACGTAAATGGGCTACCCTAGTACCCAAAAATATATATATGTGTTTTTTTTATTTCAATAAAATTATTATAATTCAGCTAATAGAAATATATATAGATATATCTAAAAACATTATTATAATTATACCAATAGAATATATACTGTATATTTACAGTATATCTATATATACATATATATTTTCTATTAGTAAAATTATAATAATTTTAATTAAAAAATAAATAATTATAATAATTTTATTGAATATATATATATCTATATGTGTATATATATATATATATATATATATATATATATATATATATATATATATATATATATATATATATATATATATATATATATTTATTTATATATATATTTTTTTTTTATTAAAATTATTATAATTATACTAATAGAAAATATATATGTATATATAGATATAATGTAAATATACAGTATATATTCTATTGGTATAATTATAATAATTTTTTTTGAATATATATATCTCTATGTATATATATATTTTTCTTTCTTATATATATATATATATTTTTTTTATTATTATTATTAAAATTATTATAATTATACTAATACTAATAGAAAATATATATGTATATATAGATGTACTATAAATATACAGTATATATTCTATTGGTATAATTATAATAATGTTTTTTTTTTTTCATCTAAAAAAAAAAGGCAACCCGGGCTGGCAGGACAGGAGAACTGATTTTTGCTTCTCTTATTAAGTGTCGCTTACAGGACTTGTCCTCCTCCCCAAGCTTGTGAAAGAAGAAGCAGCTGACTGCTGAGCTAATTTCTGTGTCACTCTGCTCTCTCCTCCTTTCAGCACGCTTTTTTTTCAACTGATTGGCCTCTTGTGCTGCTTTTCCTTATCCCAGTATGAGCTCTACTGTAAAGGAACTGCAAACATATGATGCTAGTTAATACTTGCATACTTGATACCAATGAATTCTACTTGCATCTAAAAGAAAAAAAAAAGAAATAATAATAATAAAATATATATATATATATATATATATATATATATATATATATATATATATATATAGAGAGAGAGAGAGAGAGAGAGAGAGAGAGAGAGAGAGAGAGAGAGAGAGAGAGAGAGAGAGAGAGAGAGAGAGAGATCTCTATATAGATACATATATAAATATCTATATCGCTATATATATATATTTTTTTTCAATACAACTATTATAATTAGGCTAATATATATATACAGTGAGGAAAATAAGTATTTGAACAACCTGCTATTTTGCAAGTTCTCCCACTTGGAAATCATGGAGGGGTCTGAAATTGTTATCGTAGGTGCATGTCCACTGTGAGAGACATAATCAAAAAAAAACTTCCAGAAATCACAATGTATGATTTTTTTAACTATTTATTTGTATGATACAGCTGCAAATAAGTATTTGAACATCTGAGAAAAACAATGTTAATATTTGGTACAGTAGCCTTTGTTTGCAATTACAGAGGTCAAACGTTTCTTGTAGTTTTTCACCAGGTTTGCACACACTGGAGGAGGGATTTTGGCCCACTCCTCCACACAGATCTTCTCTAGATCAGTCAGGTTTCTGGGCTGTCGCTGAGAAACACGGAGTTTGAGCTCCCTCCAAAGATTCTCTATTGGGTTTAGGTCTGGAGACTGGCTAGGCCACGCCAGAACCTTGATATGCTTCTTACAGAGCCACTCCTTGGTTATCCTGGCTGTGTGCTTCGGGTCATTGTCATGTTGGAAGACCCAGCCTCGACCCATCTTCAAAGCTCTAACTGAGGGAAGGAGGTTGTTGCCCAAAATCTCGCAATACATGGCCCCGGTCATCCTCTCCTTAATACAGTGCAGTCGCCCTGTCCCATGTGCAGAAAAACACCCCCAAAGCATGATGCTACCACCCCCATGCTTCACAGTAGGGATGGTGTTCTTGGGATGGTACTCATCATTCTTCTTCCTCCAAACACGGTTAGTGGAATTATGACCAAAAAGTTCTATTTTGGTCTCATCTGACCACATGACTTTCTCCCATGACTCCTCTGGATCATCCAAATGGTCATTGGCAAACTTAAGATGGGCCTTGACATGTGCTGGTTTAAGCAGGGGAACCTTCCGTGCCATGCATGATTTCAAACCATGACGTCTTAGTGTATTACCAACAGTAACCTTAGAAACGGTGGTCCCAGCTCTTTTCAGGTCATTGACCAGCTCCTCCCGTGTAGTCCTGGGCTGATTTCTCACCTTTCTTAGGATCATTGAGACCCCACGAGGTGAGATTTTACATGGAGCCCCAGTCCGAGGGAGATTGACAGTCATGTTTAGCTTCTTCCATTTTCTAATGATTGCTCCAACAGTGGACCTTTTTTCACCAAGCTGCTTGGCAATTTCCCCGTAGCCCTTTCCAGCCTTGTGGAGGTGTACAATTTTGTCTCTAGTGTCTTTGGACAGCTCTTTGGTCTTGGCCATGTTAGTAGTTGGATTCTTACTGATTGTATGTGGTGGACAGGTGTCTTTATGCAGCTAATGACCTCAAACAGGTGCATCTAATTTAGGATAATAAATGGAGTGGAGGTGGACATTTTAAAGGCAGACTAAGGGCTCTTTCACACGTTCTTTCCGTTCGTCCGTTTTTTGGACGTCCGTTAACAGACCGCAATGCTTCCCTATGGGTTAACGTTCGTTAGCGGATGAGCATCCGCTAACGTCCGTTAGCATCCGTCTGCGTTAAGTTCCGTTTTTTTGGACGGAAGAAAACGGAACGGACAAAAAACGGACGTTAGCGGATGATCCGTTAACCATCCGATCCGCTAACATCCGTTTTTCATCAAAATATGTAAAAAGCCAAAAAAAATCAAAAAACGGATGAAAAAACTGATGGAAAAACTGATGAAAAAACTGATGAAAAACTGATGGAAAAACTGACGGAAAACGGACGAAAAACTGATGGAAAAACGGACGAAAAACTGATGGAAAAAAAACTGATCTAAAAAACTGAGCTGACGTGTGAAAGAGCCCTAACAGGTCTTTGAGGGTCAGAATTCTAGCTGATAGACAGGTGTTCAAATACTTATTTGCAGCTGTATCATACAAATAAATAGTTAAAAAATCATAAATTGTGATTTCTGGAAAAAAAAATTTGATTATGTCTCTCACAGTGGACATGCACCTACGATGACAATTTCAGACCCCTCCATGATTTCCAAGTGGGAGAACTTGCAAAATAGCAGGGTGTTCAAATACTTATTTTCCTCACTGTATGTGGTTACGCAGGCGCAATTGCTCTTTGAATCTACCCCACTAAATATATCCTTTTATTATAATTATAATTTATTTGTATTATTATATTTATATATAGCTTTGTCATTTTGTGTCTTTTTCCTCTGCCTAGAGTTTGGCTTTGAAAAAGAATGCATGGCAGGTTTTCCACGCGCACACGCCGCGATGGAGAAGGATTGTATATATCTGAGATTTTGCATCCTATATAACAGATTTCCTTATAAAGGAAATGTCAGGCCGAGCCGTCATTGCAGCAGGAGTTATTTTCCAGTCCTTGAACGTATGTGCCAGTAAACACGTCGGCCTAATTGGTTACTGTTTGACAATAATGAAACTTATCATCCTTATCCTTAAGTCCTGCCAAATCCGTTACCATGGCTGGCCCGCCACTGGCATCCTTTCCCTACTTAGTGGTTGCCAGGGTGAGACATCAGACCGTCAGAGAACTTCAAATACCAATTATATATGACTGGATAATTCCTGATTAGCTGGGGGGACACGGTGACTGTCCTCTACTGATCCTCCTATCCCAAGGCAAACCCATAGGGTCAGCTCAGACACAGGTCTGTGCATTAAAGCACCACCATAGAAAGACGAATCAGCCAGCAAAGCACATAATGGGGTAGATCCACGTACAACGGCGCATTATTGCGCTGGGCGTAGCGTATCTAAGATACACTACGCCGCCGTAACTTACTTTTTTTTTGCGAATCCTCAACGAATTTGCGCCGTAAGTTACGGTGGCGTAGTGTATCTTTGGCGGCGTAAGGGCGCGGAATTCTAAACGATGTGATGGGGGCGTGTTTTATGTAAATACGTTGTGACCCGACGTAAACAACATTTTTTTTTAACTGTGCATGCGCCGTCCGTGGGGGTATCCCAGTGCACATTCTCGAAATTAACCCGGAACAAGCCAATGCTTCCGACGGTGACGTCATTCTACGCAAATCCCTATTCGCGACTTACGCAAACGATGTCAAAATTTCAAATTTCTAGGCGGGAACGACGGCCATACTTAACATTGAGTACGCCTCATAACAGCAGCTTTAACTATACGCCGGAAAAAGCCGAACGCAAACGACGTTAAAAAAAATGCGCCGGGCCGACGTACGTACGTTCGTGGATCGCCGTAAATAGCTAATTTGCATACTCGACCCAGATTTTGCCGGGAACGCCACCTAGCGGCCGCCGAAAAATTGCAGCTTAGATCCGACGGCGTACTAAGACGTACGCCTGTCGGATCCATCCGAGATGCCGTCGTATCTTGTTTTGTGGATACAAAACAAAGATACGACGCAGGAAATTTAAAATTTAAAATTACGCCGGCGTATCAATAGATACGCCGGCGTAATTCTTTTGTGGATCTGCCCCAATCTGTTCACAATGATAAAGTAATAACTTTAAATGTGTTCCCATTCCTTTTAAAGCAGAACTCCAGCCAAAAAAATAAAAAAAGAGATAAAAATGAATAGCCCATGAAAAGATGAATAAAAACCGGTGTTTGCTGCAATATTCGGAAATTTTCTCGTAGTACTTTTTCTCTACCACTAGATGTCCTCAGTCTGAGGGGCAAGCCTCATTCAACCCACGTCCCCTGGACCCGCCCCCAGCCTGTGATTGGGTAGGGGAAGAAGAAGCAACCTATTGATGTACTCATCTCTGTCACTCTGCTCTCTCCTTCCGTCAACATGAAGTAATTGGCTGCTTGTTCAGCTACTTTCTCTCACCCTCCAGACTTCCTGTACAAGGACTGTAAGAATCCCTGTTGCTTTTGAATACCTTTTGATTACCAGGCCACATTCTGGCACTCACACTGCATTTCTGCCACTAAATGACCTCATTCTGACAACCTGCATCATTCAACCTACTTCCGCGGAGCCCAGGTCATGTCGGGCCCACCTCCCGCCTACAATTGGACAGTGAGAGGAGAAGCAGCCTAATGATGAGCTTAGTTCTCTGTCACTCTGCTTTGTCCTTATATTAGCATGCTTCTTGTGAGCACATGAAGTGATTGGCTGCATGTGCTGCCTCTTTCCCAGCCCTGCTGTACAGGGATCGTAATAGAGCCCATAGACTAGACGAAAAATCATTCAAAAAGCTGTATTTTGGACAGTTTGTTCGTTTTTTTTGTCCAGTTAATGGGCACGAATAGAAAATGGGGTCCAGCGATGAGAAGATCTCTTCATCCAGGTCCGGGATCCAGAGCGCACGCAACGCCGGCCGCCTGTCTCCACCGGAGACAGCCCAGCGAATGACGCGGCTTGAGCCAGTGACAGCATGTGGCCTGGTACAGTTCAGGAGAGGGGGGCGCTCTCTGTCCCCCCCTCTTTTCTGCTGCTGGCCAGGTTGCATGCTCGGATAAGGGGTCTAGTGTGGATTTTTGGGCAAACTCTACGCCATTTTTTTTTTAAATTTGGGGTGAAGTTCTCCTTAAAATCCACACCAGACCTAAAGTGTCTGGAATGGATATTTGGGGGGAACCCCACGCCATTTTTTTTTTAAATTTGGAGTGAAGTTCCCCTTAAAATCCACACCAGACCTAAAGGGTCTAGAATGGATATTTGGGGGGAACCCCACACCATTTTTTTTAAATTTGGGGTGAAGTTCCCCTTAAAATCCACACCAGACCTAAAGGGTCTAGAATGGATATTTGGGGGGAACCCCACATCATTTTTTTTTATAAATTTGACGGCGGGGTTCCCCTTAATATCCATGGCCCTGTTTAATGGCACACCAAGGCTTTGTGTTACATGAAAAGGACATGTCAAATTTTGAACACATTAGGGTGCGTTGGCAGCTTATTCTTTCTAAAGAACTGCCTTAACGCAGCGCACATTAACGTGGGACATGACGCACATTAATGTGGGACATGACGCCCATTAACGTGGGACATGACGCCCATTAACGTGGGACATGACGCACATTAACGTGGGACATGACGCACATTAACGTGGGACATGACGCACATTAACATGGGCCTGGAATGATGAAACAATCATTTCATGATCCTTGGACAGATATTGTCTATGCTCACGTTTTAATTAGCCCCAAACCTGCCAAGCCAGCTGACCAGCGTAGCGAGTGGCGCGTCTAATCCTAGCCACGGGTCAGTGTCACGTCTCCCTGGAAGGAGACGATTAATTGCTTTTTATCGGATCAAAGAATTGAAAGGGATTTAAATGGCTGCAGTGGCATTCATGGTCCCTGCCTTCTTTTTCTTCCCACCGCGGCGTTCATCACGGGTAGCCAAGCGGAACAAATGAGCCCCAGCAACCTCATATATTTGTTTTCATAATTGCGTTCTGCCGCTGTTCCTATACTGTGTCATCCGCATGTGAGACGTCTGACTTCCCCGGAAATTAAGTCTGTAATTAATGCTTTTTTGATAGTGTGGGTTAAACACGCAGACAATGTACGCGGGGATCCGCTATAGAAACACTTATCGGAAAAATGATCGTATGGAAGATGTAGAGGGGATCTGGGGAGGACCTGTCTATTGTTTCTCGTAAAAAAGGAAAACAGTGGGATTGGGGGGGGGGATCTGAACGCCAGGATTAAAGATAAAAAAAGATTCCCCGCACTGCAAGGGTTAACAGAGAAGATGGAGCCTTGTGGTCACGTGACCATAGAAAAACAAGGAAAAAAAGGACTTTAAATTGCGATTTATGCTAAGATGTATGAAGGACAATGGGGAAGCAGCCATTAAATAGGGAGGTATGGTAGAGTCTAGACCAGCCTTTCCCAACCTTTTCAACACAGAGGAACCCTTGATATCAATTTCTAGTCTCAGGAAACCCTGCTAAAAATGACAATGGCCCAGATTCAGGTAGGGGCGCGTACTGATACGGCGGCGCAGCGTTTCGTTTTTACTCTACGCCTCCGTAAATTACTGGAGCTACGCTTCATTCACGAAGCATTTGCTCCGTAATTTGCGGCGGCGTTTCGTAAAAGGGGCCGGCGTAAGTGCGGGTAATCTAAATGATCCCGTAGGGGGCGTAGATCATTTAAATTAGGCGCGTTCCCTCGCCGAACGTACTGCGCATGCTCCGTCGGGAAAATTTCCCGACGTGTATTGCGGTAAATGACGTCCCAAGGATTTCATTGAAGGCTTCGATGTGAACGTAAATGGCGTCCAGCGCCATTCACGAACGAGTTACGCAAACGACGCAAAATTTGAAAATCGGGACGTGGGAACAACGTCCATACTTACAATTGGCTGCGCCTCCTAATAGCAGGAGCAGCCTTACGGCAAAAACGACGTAAAAAAAACGAGCGCCGGCCGCGCGTACGTTTGTGAATCGGCGTTAGTATGCAATTTGCATACTCTATGCTGAAAACTACCGGAGCGCCACGTAGCGGCCACCGTAAGAATGCACCCTACGATACGACGGCGTAAGAGAATTATGCCAGTCGTATCTTAGGCTACAGTAGGCGTATCTAGCTTTCTGAATACAGAAAGTAGATACGCCGGCGCTACTTAGCAATTACGCTGCGTATCTATGGATACGCAGGCGTAATTGCTACCTGAATCTACCCCACTATCTACAACTCATGATACATTAGTGTGATGGTCAGTGAGAAGAATACTTCTTATGCCCCGTACACACGATCACAATTTCCGATGGAAAAGGTCAGACAGACTTTTTCCATCGGAAATTCCGACCTGGTGTATGCCCCATCGGATTATTTGCATGGGAAATTCCGAGGAATTCCATCAGAGTTTAGATAGAGAACTTTTACTCCGATGGAATTACGTGGGAATTCCGATGTGATTTAGGTCGGATTTTGTCCGATCGTGTGTACGAGGCTTCACACTTGTGGAACACAGCTTCAGGCATGGGCCCCCTGGAGAAGAGAACCGGGGGGGGGGGGTGCTGCCGCCTGAAATTGAGAAGCGGGGGGGTGGGGTCTTTACAAAAAAATAAATAAACCTCTGGCTGGGCCCTTTAATAAAAAGAAAAAAATATATATTTAAATGTATTTATTTCTAAAAAGGGGGGTTGCCATCGGGGGCCCTGGGGACATCTGGGCCCTTTAATAAAATACATATATATACACAAATTTCTTTTTTTAGAAAAAAAAAATTACAAAAAAAGGGGTGTTGCCATCCGGGACCTCTGGGCCCTTTAATTAAAAAAAAGAAACCTCTGGGCCCTTTAATAAAAAATAAATAAATAAAAAAAAATAAAAATAAACATTTATAAAAAAAAGGGGGGTTGCCACCCAGGGCCCTGGGGACCTCTGGGCCCTTTAATTAAAAAAAAAAGGGGTTGCCACATGGGGCCCTGGGGACCTCTGGGCCCTTTAATAAAAAAAAAAAGGGGGGTTGCCACATGGGGCCCTGGGGACCTCTGAGCCCTTTAATAATAATAATATATATATATAGAATAAAATAAATAAAAAAATATATATAAAAAAAGTTTTTTTTAATAAAAAAGGGAGGTTGTCATCCAGGGCCCTGGGGATCTCCGGGCCCCTGGGGACCTCCTGACCCCTAAAAAAACTGACACTAATGCTGGAGATTATTATTGTGGTCACTGAGACACACTAATGCTGTGGATTATTATTGCATACACAAAAAACAATGCTGGGGGTTATTATTGCATACATGAACACCAATGCTGGGGGTTATTATAGCATACACAAAAAACAATGCTGGGGTTATTATTGCATACATGAACACCGATGCTGGGGTTATTATAGCATACAAAAATACCTGTGGTGCTGGGGGAGGTTATTATTGAGATCACTTACACGAATGCTGGGAGCTATTATTTCATACACTGACACAAATGCGAAGGTTAATATTTGCATACACAAACACCAATGCTGGAGATTATTATTGTGGTCACTGACACAAATTCTGGGGACCATTATTGTAGCCACTTACAGCAATTAGGGGGGGGGGGTTATTATTGTGGTCACTGACACTAGTGCTGGGGGAGGTTATTATTGAGCTTATTAATACTAATGCTGGGGCTATTGTTGCATACACAGACACAAATATGGGGGGGGGGGGGTAATTAACATTACATACACATCAGCGATGCTGAGGATTATTATTGTGGTCACTGACACCAATGGGGATCTATTATTGCAACCACTTACAGCAATGATGAGGATTATTATTGTGGTCACTGACACCAATGGGGATCTATTATTGCAACCACTTACAGCAATGATGGGGGTTATTACTGTGGTCACTGACACCAATGGGGATCTATTATTGCAACCACTTACAGCAATGATGGGGGTTATTACTGTGGTCACTGACACCAGTGCTAGGGGGGGGGGGTTATAATTTCCATCACTTACAATAGTGCTGGGGGTTATTATGGTCACTAACACCGGTGCTGGCGGGGAGTTATTATTGAGCTCACTTACAATAATGTTGGGGGTTAGTATTGTGGCCACTGACACTGGTGCTGGGTGTTGTTACTGCAGCTGCTAACACCAAAACTAAGGGTAATTATGCTGTCCCTTGACGCCATTGCTGTGGGGTATTATTATGGCTTTTATTTTTTACTCCCACTTCATGGTATGTTGCAGTAAATTGCAAAAAAGAAAAATGCAGCAGGATTGAAATGTTGGTGTATTACAGCTTGTATTATTAATTTTTAATAATTTCATTGTTTAATAATTGAATTATTCTACACTATGCACCTCAATGCATGAAAACAATGGGCCAGATTCACATAGCGAGTACGCCGGTGTATCTACTGATACGCCGGCGTACTTTCAAATTTGCCGCGTCGTATCTTTAGTTTGAATCCTCAAACCAAGATACGACGGCTTCTGGCTTCGATCCGACAGGCGTACGGCTTCGTACTGCTTCGTACGCCTTCGGATCGTAGGTGCAATACTTCGGCGCCTGCTGGGTGGAGTTTGCGTCGTTTTCCGCGTTGGGTATGCTAATTAGCTTTTTCCGTCGATCCACAAAGGTACGCGCGGCCGTCGCATTCTCTTACTTCGTCGCTAGTCGGCTTTTCCCGGCGTATAGTTAAAGCTGCTATTTTGCGGCGTATAGATAGACTTGCCGGGCCAGATTCACGTAGATCAGCGGATCTATAGATCCGCCTTTATCTACGTGATTTAAGATCCGCTCCCGCAAGTTTGAGAGGCAAGTGGCTAATTCACAAACCACTTACCTCCAAACTTGCGGCGGCGGATCCTAAATCCCCCGGCGGAATTCAAATTCCGCGGCTAGGGGGAGTGTACTATTTAAATCAGGCGCGTTCCCGCGCCGATTTAAATGCGCATGCGCCGTCCGGGGAATTTCCCGGCGTGCATTGCTCCCACTGACGTCACTAGGACGTCAGTGGTTTCGACGTGAGCGTGACTTGCGACGCGCGTGTTTGTGAATCGGCGTATGCAAACGACGTTAGAAAATTCAAATTCGACGCGGGAACGCCGGCTATACTTAACATTGGCTGCGCCTGCTAAAAGAAAGGGTAAGTATACGACGGGAAAGCCGCTACGGAAACGTCGTAAGAAGACTGCGTCGGGTCCGCGTACGTTCGTGAATTTGCGTATCTCGCTGATTTACATATTATTCAAGGTAAATCAGCGGGAACGCCCCCGGCGCCATTTTTAAATTGAAAAAAAGATCCGACAGTGTAACACATTGTAACACTGTCAGATCTTAGCCCTATCTATGCGTATCTGATTCTATGAATCAGGCGCATAGATAGGACCAGTGTAAGTCAGAGATACGATGGTTTATCTGTAGATACACCGTCGTATCTCTTTGTGAATCTGGCCCGCCATGTTAAGTATGGCCGTCATTCCCACGTCGACATTAGATTTTTTTTTTTTTTGCGTAAGTCGTCTGTGAATAGGAAAGGACGTAACTCACGTCTAAGTTCAAAAAAGCGCGGCGGGAAATTTTGAAACGGAGCATGCGCAGTTCATTCGGCGCGGGGACGCGCTTCATTTAAATGAATCACGCCGATTTGAATTCCGCCGCCAGAATTGCACTACGCCGCCGTAACTTTCGGCGCGCAAGCTTTCAGGATTCGAACTAAAGCCGGAAAAGTTACGGCGGCGTAGCGTATCTCTGATACGCTGCGCCGATCCATTTCTATGTGGATCTGGCCCAATATGCTTTTCTATGGTCCTCTAGGAGTGTTGGGTGTGCATTTAAACCTTCTCTGAAATGTTGACGTTGTCTGGCCACTGACCAGGATAACTAAAAGCTTTCCTAGAAATCCAGTAGAAGAATGCTATACTGGTGTCATTCCTATTTTCTGTGTTTGCTTTCTCATTGTCAGATGTTGTTGAACAGAGCCCTCCTAACTGGCAATCTCTTCCAGATGTGGGAACTTGAGTGATAAGGTTTACCTTCTGCGTATCGGGGAGGCCCAGAAGTCAGAAATACATTGATTCCTATGTTCTCATGTAATTAAAGGAGATGACCATCTGTACAATCCCCTCTCTTGACCTGTCTTGTAGACCGGAATGATCCCCCCCATGAGATTTGTACTATCTATAATACAATGCCTTTCCATTTTTCTCGCTATTTAGATAGCTTGACACTAATAACTCAGCTGTAGTTGGATTGACTGTGGTGAGTGAACTATTTCATAGAATTGCATGCCATTGCTTCACCCCCCCTTCTGTTGAGTTATTAACAAAAAATATGCTCACATGCCCCATGACCCCGTTACAGGGAGAGAGAGTTTTGGGGTTACAGGGAGAGTAAATGTTGGGGTTTCGGGGAGAGATAGTCTTGGGTTTGTAGAGAGAGAAAGTGTTGATGTTACAGATAGAGATAGTGTTGGGGTTACAGATAGAGAAAGTGTTGGGGTTACAGATAGAGATAGTGTTGGGGTTACAGATAGAGATAGTGTTGGGGTTACAGATAGAGAAAGTGTTGGGGTTACAGATAGAGATAGTGTTGGGGTTACAGATAGAGATAGTGTTGGGGTTACAGATAGAGATAGTGTTGGGGTTACAGATAGAGAAAGTGTTGGGGTTACAGATAGTGTTGGGGTTACAGGGGGAGTACATGTTGTGGTTGCAGTGAGGGTTAGTTTTGGGTTTAATGGGAGAGTAAGTGCTAGGGTTACAGGGAGGATTCATGTTGGGGCTACATGGAGAGTAAATGTTGGGGTTTCAGGGAGAGATAATCTTGGGTTTATAGGGAGAGTAAGTATTGAGGTTATAGTGGGAGATAGTCTTGGGATTACAGCAAGGGTTGGTCTTGAGTTTAATGGGAGAGTAAGTGCTTGGGATACAGGGAGGGTTAATGTTGGGGTTTCAAAGAGAGGTAGTCTTGGGTTTATTGAAAAAGTGTTGAGGTTACAGGGCAAGAAAGTGTTAGGGTTACAGGGAGAGATCATTTTGGGTTTATAGGGAGAGTAAATGTTGAGGTTGCAGTGAGGGTTAGTCTTGAGTTTAATGGGAGAGTAAGTGCTAGGGTTACAGGGAGGATTCATGTTGGGGCTACATGGAGAGTAAATGTTGGGGTTTCAGGGGGAGATAATCTTGGGTTTATAGGGAGAGTAAGTATTGAGGTTACAGAGGCAGATAGTCTTGGGATTACAGCAAGGGTTGGTCTTGAGTTTAATGGGAGATTAAGTGCTTGGGATACAGGGAGGGTTAATGTTGGGGTTTCAAAGAGAGGTAGTCTTGGGTTTATTGAAAAAGTGTTGAGGTTACAGGGCAAGAAAGTGTTAAATGCCGCGTACACACCATCACTTTATGTGATGAAAAAAAACGACACTTTCTGTGAAGTAAAAAATGACGTTTTTGAAACTTCAATTTTCAAAGACGAAGTTGCCTACACACCATCGTTTTTCTCACAATGTTCTAGCAAAGCGAGGTTACGTTCCACCACGTTTTTCCATTGAAGCTTGCTTCATAAGTAGCTTCTGGGCATGCGTGGATGAAAAAACGTCTTAGAAAACGACGTTTTTTGCTACACACGGTCAATTTCTGTGAAGTAAAAGTTGACGTTTTGAAAAACGACACATAAAATTGAAGCATGCTTCAATTTTTTTTGGTCGTTTTTTACAAGACATAAAACGTCGTTTTCCCCCACACACAGTCAATTAAAGTGACGTTTTTAAAAACGTCATTTTTTTTCATCACATAAAGTGATGGTGTGTACGCGGCATTAGGGTTACAGGGAGAGATCGTTTTGGGTTTATAGGGAGAGTAAATGTTGAGGTTGCAGTGAGGGTTCGTTTTGGGTTTAATGGGAGAGTAAGTGCTAGGGTTACAGGGAGGATTCATGTTGGGGCTACATGTAGAGTAAATGTTGGGGTTTCGGGGAGAGATAGTCTTGGGTTTGTAGGGAGAGAAAGTGTTGATGTTACAGATAGAGTTAGTGTTGGGGTTACAGATAGAGATAGTGTTGGGGTTACAGATAGAGATAGTGTTGAGGTTACAGATAGAGATAGTGTTGGGGTTACAGATAGAGATAGTGTTGGGGTTACAGATAGAGATAGTGTTGGGGTTACAGGGGGAGTACATGTTGAGGTTGCAGAGAGGGTTAGTTTTGGGTTTAACGGGAGAGTAAGTGCTAGGGTTACAGGGAGGATTCATGTTGGGGCTACATGGAGAGTAAATGTCGGGGTTTCAGGGAGAGATAATCTTGGGTTTATAGGGAGAGTAAGTATTGAGGTTACAGAGGCAGATAGTCTTGGGATTACAGCAAGGGTTAGTCTTGAGTTTAATGGGACAGTAAGTGCTAGGGTTACAGGGAGGATTCATGTTGGGGCTACATGGAGAGTAAATGTCGGGGTTTCAGGGAGAGATAATCTTGGGTTTATAGGGAGAGTAAGTATTGAGGTTACAGAGGCAGATAGTCTTGGGATTACAGCAAGGGTTAGTCTTGAATTTAATGGGAGAGTAAGTGCTTGTGTTACAGGGAGGGTTAATGTTGGGGTTTCAAAGAGAGGTAGTCTTGGGTTTATTGAAAAAGTGTTGAGGTTACAGGGCAAGAAAGTGTTAGGGTTACAGGGAGAGATCATTTTGGGTTTATCGGGAGTGTAAATGTTGAGGTTGCCGTGAGGGTTCGTTTTGGGTTTAATGGGGGAGTAAGTGCTAGGGTTACAGGGAGGATTCATGATGGGGCTATATGGAGAGATAATCTTGGGTTTATAGGGAGAATAAGTGTTGAGGTTACAGAGAGAGATAAGATATTCTTGGGATTACAGTGAGGGTTAGTCTTGAGTTTAATGGGAGAGTTAGTATTTGGGTTACAGGGAGGGTTAATGGTGGGGCTACATGGAGAGTAAATGTTGGGGTTTGCCGCGAGTAATGCCGCGTACGCACGATCGGTTAAACGGATGAGAATGGTCTGATGGACCGTTTTCATCGGTCCAAACCAATCGTGTGTGGGCGCTATCAGTTAAAAAAAAGCCAACTTTTTTTAAATTTAACCGATGGATTCCTAACCGATGGGAAAAAAATGATCGTTAGTAGGCACAACCATCGGTTAAAAATCCACGCATGCTCAGAATCAAGTCGACGCATGCTTGGAAGCATTGAACTTCGTTTTTTTCAGCACGTCGTTGTGTTTTACGTCACCGCGTTCTGACTTGATCGTTTTTTTAACCGATGGTGTGTAGGCACGACGGACCATCAGTCAGCTTCATTGGTTAACCGATGAAAACGGTCCATCAGTCCGTTCTCATCGGATGGACTGATCGTGTGTACGCGGCATAAGTGTTGGGGTTTCAAGGAGAGGTAGTCTTGGGTTTATTGGAAGAGTAAGTGTTGGGGTAACAGGGCAAGAAAGTGTTAAGCCGCGTACACACAACCGTTTTTCATGACGTGAAAAATGCAATTTTTTTTAATTGGTCGTTAAAAACGGTTGTGTGTGGGCTCCAAAGCATTTTTCTCGTCGAGAAAAATGGGCATTATAAATTTAGAACATGCTCTATTTTTTCTCGTCGTTTTTCACGTTGTCGTTTTTCTCGACGTGAAAAACGTCCGTGTGTGCGCTTTAACGACGGGGAAAAAACATGCATGCTCAGAAGCAAGTCATGAGACGGGAAATTAGCACAAATCAGCCCAAAGGGTGGCGCCATTCGAATGGAACTTCCCCTTTATAGTGCCGTCGTACGTCGCTTTTGCTCGAGCATTTTTTATCACGCTCGTGTGTATGCAAGGCAGGCTTGACAAGAATCACGTCGAGAAAAACGTCGTTTTTTTCCATGACATTAAAAACGGTCGTGTGTACGCGGCATAAGGGTTACAGGGAGACATCGTTTTGGGTTTATAGGGAGAGTAGGCATTGTAGTTACAGGGGGGGTCTCCCAGCGCTAAAGTATCAGAATGTGTGGCCTGTAGAAGGGGCAGGCACGGATTTCCCACACGGCCACTGAGGCCAGGCCCTGGGGCGGCAGTGGCATGGAGTCCCCCGACGCCCGGAACATACAGTTTAGGGCGGTAAGTTATGGGGGAATCCGATCGCTCGTTAACAAGTGATTGCGGTGATGTCGACGAAATCACTTGTAAAATGTGTGCTCCCGTCCTTTCTCCCCCCACCCCACATACCTCTCTTTACTGGCTCTGTCTTCGGGACTCTGTCCTCCCCCCGGCCACCGAGTCTGTCTCCTGTCCCTGCCGCCGATGTACACAGTGAGAAGGGAGAGCTGTGCTCTTCCCATCTCAGCTGTGACAGGAGTTCTAGCACAGTGCTAGGACTCCTGTTTTGGAGGTGACAGGGTCAATAAAGAGAACATGTCACCTCCAATTGCTATCACACAGGGAATTGTTTTCTCCTGTGTGATAGAAAAAAGTTAAGTGAAAAAAATTGATAAAAAATAAATAAAGAATAAGAAATAATAATTAAATTAATAAAATAAAAATGTAAAGAATAAGAAAAATAATAAGGAAAATAATAAGAAAATGATACAAAAATTAAAAAAAAGTAAGCGACAAGCTACAAAAAAAGTGATAAAAAAGTAAAAAAAATGTTTAACTAACTGTGCCGCACCATTCTCCGTTGATTTGGGGGGGGGGTTCGGTTGGCAGGCAGGGGGTGCATTGCGGAACCTGGCCTTGGGGCGGCAGGGAGAGCAAATCCGGCCCTGAGAAGGGGCATGCTACAAATCTACAAATTAATAACTCCACTTAGCCTGAGACCTATTTATCTTGCAGGGAAACAGGTGAGGTGATAGACTGACCGGGGTGATTATTATCCAAGCTATTGTTGAAGCTAATGTTTATAAATGGATATTTGATGGCTTGTATGAATATGCTCTCCCTGCACTTCTCACATCATATATTACTCTGGATGCCAGCTCTCTGCCAGGCAGAGTCATTTTAAATCAACGCAAGTCTTTTCTGTTTAATCAGAGCAGCCAATTAATGTTCTGATAGACTTGCTCTTTTGATTTAATCTTCTTTAAATTAACGGAGGGGCTCTTTCTTGCTTCTCTATGGACGGTCAAGGAGCTGGAGACTTTGATGCACTATTTTCCATTTGGTTTTTCAATGAAATGAACTGTTTGTCTGGAAATTGAGTATGCATGTCTGGATATCAGCGCTGCAAGGAGGTGATTAATGATGAAGGGTAGACAGAGATTTATGATGGATTACATCAATGTTACAGGCTAAGGAGAAGGACCGATAGCTGTCCTACCTTATATAGCGGGAGCTCCTGCCGGAGTCACTGATCGAATGTTCCCTGTCATCGGGAACAGCGATCAGTGACATGTCACGGCAAACCACGCTCCCTAACAGTTAGAAGCACTCCCTAGGTCACTCTTAACCCCTTCAGCGCCCCCTACAGGTTAACCCCTTCACTGCTAGTGTCATTTTTACAGTAATCAGTGCATTTGTATAGCGCTGATCGCTGTAAAATGACAATGGTCCCAAAATGGTGTCAAAAGTGTCCGATTTGTCGGCCATAATGTTGCAGTCGCAAAAAAAAAATCGCTGATCACCGCCATTACTAGTAAAAAAAATAAATAAAAAAAAAATGCCATAAAACTATCCCCTATTTTTTAGATGCTATAATTTTTGTGCAAATCGATCATTAAACGCTTATTGATTTTTTTTACCAATAATATGTAGAAGAATACGTATCGGCCTAAACTGAGGAAATTTTTTTTTTTTATATATTTTTGGGGGATATTTATTATAACAAAAAATAAAAAATATATATTTTTTTTTTCAAAATTGTTGCTCTATTTTTGTTTTTCTAGCGCAAAAACTTAAAACCGCAGAGGTGATCAAATACCACCAAAAGAAAACTCTATTTGTAGGTAAACAAGGACCTTAATTTTGTTTGGGGGCCACGTCACACGACCTCGCAATTGTCAGTTAAAGTGACACAGTGCCGAATCGCAAAAAGTGGCCTGGTCTTTGGCCAGCGAAATTGTCCGGGGCTTAAAGGAGTGACAATAAAAAATGTTTTTTTTGCTGAAATTACTGTTTACAGGGTATAGAGACATAATAGTTAACTGATTCCTTTTAAAAATGATTAAAAATAGATAAAAATCAATCATATAATGTACCTGTAATTTCTAGTTTCGTTTTTGAATGTTGTTTCCTGCCTCTCTGCCTTACAGAGCCATAGAGCAGTGATGGTTTGGAAAACGAAATTAGAGACTAGAGTCTAGACTCACTGGGCCAGATTCACATAGATTAGCGGATCTTTAGATCCGCGTAATCTATGTGATTTACGATCCGCCGGCGCACTTTTGCGAGGCTAGTGCAGTATTCACAAAGCACTTACCTCCAAACTTGCGCCGGCGGATCGTAACTCCCCCGGCGGAATTCAAATTCCGCGGCTAGGGGGAGTGTACAATTTAAATCAGGCGAGTTCTCGCGCCGATTTAACTGCGCATGCGCCGCCGGCGATATTTCCCAGTGTGCATGCTCCAAATGACGTCGCTAGGACGTCATTGTTTTCGGCTGCAACGTAAATTCCGGCCATCCATATTCCCGACCGACTTATGCAAACGACGTAAAAAATTTGAAACTCGGCGCGGGAACGACGGCCATACTTTACATTAGCTACCCCTCATATAGCAGGGGTAACTATCCGCCGGAAAAAGCCAAACGCAAACGACGTAAAAAAAAAGCGACGGGCGGGCGTTCGTTTCTGAATCGGCGGAAATCGGAATGTGCATATTCCTCGCGTAAAAACCGAAGCGACACCTAGCGGCCGGCGGGAGATTGCAGCCTAAGATCCGACGGTGTAAGTCACTTACACCTGTCGGATGTAAGGGAGATCTATGCGTAACTGATTCTTATGAATCAGTCGCATAGATCCGACCGTCGGATCTCAGAGATACGACGGCGGATCAGGAGATCCGCCGTCGTATCTCTTGATGAATCTGGCCCACAGTAATCACACCTCCTTGAAGTTAGTGACCACAGAGAGAAAGCTCCCATTACTGTGGTCATCAGGAAACAGACAACCAGGAAGTGTGGAGATCAGAGAAAAAATTACAGCAACTTGAGAGCAAAAAACGAACAATGAGGACATGAAACCAGCACTGCATTAAGGCAGGGATCGACAAATCCCGGGCGCCAGGTCGCCATGGCGACTAGAAATAGTGTCCTGGCGACTTGGCTTGGAAGGTGGGCAAAAAAAAACAAGTTATTACCACCAGATGTGAGCTGGCGCCATCTGGTGGTGGCCGTTGGTATTACACGTTAAGCATTACAAGTTAAACAACAATTCTAATGTCATTTTTCACTATTTTCACTGCTATCTTCTTCCCTCTAATTAGAACCCCCAAACATTATATATATTTTTTATCCTAACACCCTAGAGAATAAAATGGCGATCGTTGCAATACTTTCTGTCACGCCGTATTTGCGCAGTGGTCTTACAAGCGCACTTTTTTGGGAAAAAATTACACTTTTTTTTATTAAAAAATAAGACAACAGTAAAGTTATCCCTATTTTTTTTAATATTGTGAAAGATAATGTTACGCCGAGTAAATTCATACCCAACATGTCACGCTTCAAAATTGCGTTTGAACACTGTTTACATATGCGGGCGCTGCTCACGTATGTGTTCGCTTCTGCGCGCGAGCTCGGCGGGACGGGGTGCGTTTTCTGGCTCCTAACTTTTTTAGCTGGCTCCTAGATTCCAAGAAAATTTGTCAACCCCTGCATTAAGGTAAAGGAAGCTATTAAGATAAAAAAAAAAAAATCCTTTACAAACCTTTTAAGTGGTTAAGAGTCCACTTGAGCCCCCTTACATTGTTTGCTCTTCACGGATTATCAAGCACAGTGCAAACAAACCATGATACTTTGTCATTATGATGCCTTGAACAGTATTCGGTAAAATAGCCACGTACATGTGCACACTGCCAGATTGCTGTTCATACCATTGAAAGAGCCCAATAATCACCAGGGAAGGGGGCCTAGGTGATATTCTAGCTGAAAGAAAAAGCGTAAAATTTCTGGCGCATTTTCAGTGGCCCCGTCGGTTCCCCTTCACTCCATGTTTGCTGTAACACAAATCGCAATCAGTCATAAAAGATAAAAAAGCACAACCCAGGACCTGATTGCCACCTATCTTCCATCGCTTCCAAAATCCAGCTTTCATCCGGGTGATTATTAATATTCAGATTGGTAATGTTTGCTTGGCGAAGCCTCTAAACTGCGCTTGTCACATCATTTATCCTGGTGAATCAGAGGACAGGAGCAATTTGCTGGCATAGATCACATTTATTGAAGTGCTCACTGATTTCCTTTCTTCCCCTGCCGCCCTACATGATTAGTGTGTTTTATACTTCTCCCCGGGACTCGCACTGTGGCGGATTACTATGGAGAATAGGGACCGCCAGGCTCCTGTGTGTTATCCGCTTCATATTTAAACATGATGCCTTTGAAAGGCACTCAGCGGTGTATAAAGTATGGAATGCGCCCCGCGTGATGGAATGTGCAGCTGGCTTCCTGGAAAAGACCCTTTTTTGTATTTCATATCCGTAGATTCTTGTAGGCAGATTCAGAAAGATTTAGGCCGGCGTATCAGTAGATACGCCGGCCTAAGTCAGAATCTGCGCCGACGCAAATTTAAGCGTATTCTGGTAACCAGATACGCTTAAATTAGGCTCAGATACGAGCGGCGTAAGTGTCTTACACCGTCGTATCCCAAAGTGTAATTTTTAGGCTGACCGCTAGGTGGCGCTTCCATTGCGGTCGGCCTAGAATATGTAAATGAGTAGTTACGCCGATTCACGAACGTACGCTTGCCCGACGCAGTAAAGATATGCCGTTTACGTGAGGCATTTTCAGGCCTAAAGTTATTCCATCAAATAGCTGGAATAGTAATGTTAAGTATGGCCGTCGTTCCCGCGTCGAAATTTGAAAATGTTACGTCGTTTGCGTAAGTCGTCCGTGAATAGGGCTGGACGTAATTTACGTCCACGTCGAAACCAATAGGACCGTGCGGCGTACTTTGCCGCAATGCACACTGGGATATGTACACGGACGGCGCATGCGCCGTTCGTAAAATACGTCAATCACGTCAGGTCACCCCCCCATTAACATAAAACACGCTCCCTCAGCCGACCCGCCGGCCCGATTTACGCTACGCCGCCGTAACTTAGCAGGCAAGTACTTTGTGAATCATGTACTTGCCTCGCTAACTTACGGTGGCGTAGTGTAAACAGGATACACTACGCCGCCGCAAAGTTAAGGCGGTCTTTCTGAATCTAGCTATTGGAGATTACCTTTGTCAATATGATGTCTGGTTTATGAAAAGTACGGCAAAGGAAATGGAGCAGAATCGGGCTGCAGAATCCGGCTACAGAATCCGGCTGCAGCATTCGGCTGCAGAATCTGGCTGCAGAATCCGGCTAGAGAATCCGGCTAGAGAATCCGGCTACTGACAGTCATCAGAAGACCATTGTCACATCTCGGTGTGGTCTTCCCTGGAATGTAAGGGTTCTCCCATCCAGTGTTTGGCAGTAAATTTCGATTTAGTTTGAAGCCCTGTACACACGGCCCGGATTCTCTTGCCGGCCGAGTGTACACGATTCAAAAGAACTGCCGTTTTTTTGGATGCCAGGAACGCGGTGACATCATCGAGTACAATGAGCATGCGCTCGTCACATTCGATGCCGTCACCGCCATCTTGGCGTCACCCTACCTATGCCTTGGAAGCTACCGCACATGCGTTGAAGTCATTTTGAGCATGCGCAGGTTTCAATGGAGAGGCAAGTATACAGACGCTCAGGTTTCTCAGCAGGAAAACACTGCCGAGAATCACAACGAGATAATAGAGCGCAGGTTCTCTATTTTTCTCGTCGAGATTCTGGGCAGTTTTCTTGACAAGAAACATCAAAGCCTCGTACACACGCTTGGTTTACTCGGCAAGAAAGCTCTGCCAGCTGTTTTCTTGCTGTTTCTGGCTGAGAAAACCGCGCGTGTGTACGAGGCTTTAGTATTAGTCTTATGCCGCGTATACACGGAATGTTGGCTCAAACTTGTGTTGCACACACGGTCACACAAAATTCCGACTGTCAAGAACGCGGTGACGTACAACACTACAACGAGAAGAGAAACATGAAATTCAATGATTTCGAGCATGCGTCGAATTGATTCCAAGCATGCCTTTTTTTTTTTTTGCGTATCGGAATTGCATACAGACGATCGGAATTTCCAACGAGAACTTTTCTTGTCGGAAAAATGGAGAACCAGCTCTCAAAATTTCAACAGAAAAAGTCAGACGGAATATCTGACCATAAGCTAACTTCGGACCTTTCTTGTCGGAAATTCCAGCATAAGGACTAAAATGGCATTTTAGTCTTCTGCAATTGTCTTAGGGCCAGATTCACAGAAGAAGTACGCCGGAGTATCTACTCCGGCGTACTTTCAAATTTGCTGCGTTGTATCTTTATTTGTAATTCACAAACAAAGATACGACGGCATTTGGCTAAGATCCGACAGGCGTACGGCTTCGTACGCCTTCGGATCTTAGGATGCAATACTTCGGCGACCGCTGGGTGGAGTTTGCGTCGTTTTCCGCGTCGGGTATGCAAATTAGCGATCCACGAAGGTACGCGCGTTCGTCGCATTCTCTTACGTCGTTGCTAGTCGGTTTTTCCCGTCGCAAACTTAAGCCTGCTTTTTCATGGCTTAGATTTCGACCAGCCATGTTAAAGTATGGCCGTCGTTCCCGCGTCGAATTTCAATTTTTTTTTTTTTCGTAAAACGTCCGGGAATACGAAAGGACGTTACGCACGTCGCCGTTCAAAAAACACGTCGGGGCTCCGTAATTTCGCGCAAAGCACGGCGGGAAATTTCCTAACGGATCATGCGCAGAACGTTCGACGCGGGAACGCGCCTAATTTAAATGGTACACGCCCCATTTGAATTAGGCGGGCTTGCGCCGGACGGCTTTACGCTAGGCTGCCGCAAGTTTACACGCAAGTGCTTTGTGAATCAAGCACTTACGCCGAAAACTTGCGGCGGAGTAACGTAAAGGGGATACGTTACGCCGCCGTAATTGTTCGTAAATCTGGCCCTTAGTTTTAGTCGACTAAATCTCCAGGACATTTTAGTAGACTAAAATCATTTTAGTCAACCAAGACTATTTTTAGTGATCTAAAATCGAATGGGTGTAATTAAATTGTAATGCATTATTTAAGCATTTCTCTATAAATTCCAAACTCATTATATACTGCTGGAGTGAAAAATCAAATATGGTATTTATGTTATTGAGGTATGAACATTCACTACAGACCAGTGTTCATTTTGACGTCAAATTTCAATTTAGTCTCTAGTCTTTTGACTAAAATGCCATTTTAGTTTTAGTCCCATTTTAGTCATCTCAATTGTTTTAGTTTTAGTCGTATTTTAGTTGACTATAGTGGTATTAAAGGTGTTGTAAAGGTACAATTTGTATTCCTTAAATAGCTTCCTTTATCTTAGTGCAGTCCTCCTTCACTTACCTCATCCTTTGATTTTGCTTTTAAATGTCCTTATTTCTTCTGAGAAATCCTCACTTCCTGTTCTTCTGTCTGTAACTCCACACAGTAAGGCCTCGTACACACGACCGAACATGTCCGCTGAAACTGGTCCGCCGGACATATTCGGTCGTGTGTAGGGCCGACCGGACAATTTTCAGGCCTAGCGGTCAGGTTTCCAGCGGACAAATGTTTCGTAGCATGCTAAGAAACTTGTCCGCCGGACATGTCCGCTGGTTAGTACGTCTAACCAGCGGACCGAAATCCCGCGCATGCGTCGAATTGATTCGACGCATGTGTGGAAGCATTACCATTCCTAGCACAAACCCCTAATTTTTCCTTCTAGAATAATTGTTATCCCCTGCCACCCTCCAAAGGTGCACCACACCTCACATGATACCACAGTGCCCAGGGTACCCATCCCTTCTACCCAACCCTTGTCCCGGCACTGATTGGTTCAATGAAGCCCTGCTCCTTTTTATATGTCAGCTGTGGGGCTGGGCATCTCCCGCTTGCAGCCCATTGGCCCAGCAATGACCAAACTCAATGGCCTGCTAAAGATTAAAAACAGTCAAAGGCATTTTTAGGGGGGGGGGGGGTGGTTACTCCGATAACTGTTTATCCAGTGTGGCAATTTTCATTATTTTCCCTATATCTCTAGGTGGTATCTATTTAAAAACTCATGAAATAATTGGACTAAATGTTTTTGTTTTTGTTTTTTTACATTTGAATTGAGGTTTTCTTAAAAAAAACACGCCCAGTGGCACATTATTTCGGAAGTCCTGTGGAATTGAAACCCTGTGATTTGTGAGGTGCTGTCCAGACGTGGAAAGACGGCGCGGTGAATCAGCCAGCACTAATCCTCAGCACACATCTGGTGTATGCAGATAGCAATAAATAATTCATCTCCACGCCTCACATAGAACATAACAAGTGTTCCTATTACTTATATTTGATGTTCTGATGTTCAGACCGGCGCTACCCATGAAAAATAAATGCAATAAATTATATTAGCGAGTGAGTGGCGCATAATTTTATTTCACATTTCACAAATGACACTTTTACAGCACAGCCGCTGTTAAAAGGACCTATGTGATAATAATGAATCAGAATTAGATTTTCTTTCTTTTTTTTTTTTCTTTCTTTCTTTTTTTTTTTTTCAATTTTTTTCTTTTTTATGTTAAATCTGGCCTATTCTTTTAATGCCCTTTCAGTCTCCGGTGCTCACCCAAGATAGAGGAGGAGGGAAAGGGAGAGGAGAGGTAGGAAGAAGCCAACCGCAGTATTTCATATATACCGGCTGAGCGGCAGAAGACTCACCGGTTCTTAATCAGTTTTACGTTCTGCAACTGTATTCACTGAAGACGTGTTAACTGCAAGAGCGAACTCATAAAACATATATGATGCCTTATAGAAGTTATGAATATTATTTTATTCAGTTTAGCGGAAATTAATGTAGATTTTTTAAAGCCTTATGCAGCTTTTCAGCATTTTTTTTATTATTTTAGCATTATTTAGGGTCTTGGTACGATGGGGCACCAAAGCTGACAGCAGCATAAAAGCATGGGGCCAGATTCAGAAAGAATTGCGGCGGCGTAACGTATCGTCTTTACGTTACACCGCCGCAAGTTTTCAACGCAAGTGCCTGATTCACCAAGCACTTGCGTGTAAACTAACGGCGCTGTAACGTAAAGCCGTCCGGCTCAAGCCCGCCTAATTCAAATGGGGCGTGTACCATTTAAATTAGGCGCGCTCCCACCCCGAACGTTCTGTGCATGCTCCGTTAGTAAATTTCCCGACATGCTTTGCGCGAAATTACGGCGCCCCGACGTGTTTGTGAATGGCGACGCGCGTAACGTACTTACGCCGAAAAAAAATAATTAAATTTGACGCGGGAACGACGGCCATACTTTAACATGGCTGGTGTAAAGATAAGCCTTGAAAAAGCAGGCTTAACTTTACGACGGGAAAAACGACTTGCGACGACGTAACGCACGCGAGTAGCTTCGTGGATCGCCGTAAAAGCTAATTTCCCTAACCGACGCTGGAAAACGACGCAAACTCCACCCAGCGGCGGACGAAGTATTGCAGCCTAAGATCCGAAGGCGTACGAAGCCGTAAGCCTGTCGGATCTTAGCCAAATGCCGTCGTATCTTGTTTGTGAATCACAAATTAAGATACGACGCGGCAAATTTGAAAATACGCCGGAGTATCAGTAGATACTCCGGCGTATTTCTTCTGTGAATCTGGCCCATGGTGCGTAAGTCCACTGTGGCAAGGTCCGTTGGCATGGACCATTGGGTGAGTACATGGATTGAAAACTGGCTACAAGGGCGAGTTCAGAGGGTGGTGATAAATGGGGGGTACTCGGAATGGTCAGGGGTGGGTAGTGGGGTTCCCCATGGTTCTGTACTGGTGCCAATGTTGTTCAATTTGTTCATAAATGACCTGGAGGATGGGGTAAGCAGTGCAATCTCTGTATTTGCGGACGATACTAAGATTAGCATGGCAATAATTTCTCCGCAGGATGTGGAAACCTTGCAAAAAGATCTGAACAAATTAATTGGGTGGGCAACCACATGGCAAATGAGGTTCAATGTAGAAAAATGTAAAATAATGCATTTGGGTGCCAAAAATATGAATATTTATACACCGGTGGGAGAACCTCTGGGGGAATCTAGGATGGAAAAGGACCTGGGGGTCCTAGTAGATGATAGGCTCAGCAATGGCATGCAATGCCAAGCTGCTGCTAACAAAGCAAACCGAATAATGGCATACATTAAAAAGGGATTAACTCCAGAGATAAAATGATAATTCCTCCACTCTACAAGACTCTGGCCTGGCCGCACCTGGAGGATGCTGTCCAGTTCTGGGCACCAGTCCTCAGGAAGGATGTGCTGGAAATGGACAGAGCCTTTTACTAGCCCGGCCTTGACCCAGTTATACTTGACCCATGGGATCCCTCATAAAATACCCAGTGCTTCTGGGTATATGGTGAATGTGACCCCATTAAAGCAAATGATCTGGCCTGAACGGTCATTTACAAGGCTCAAACATTGTCACGTGAGGGGCAGTAACATTATCAACCCTGTGTACCAATCAACCCACTCCAAAGTGAAGTCCTCTCAGGGTTGACCTCCTGGTGTAATGAAGAGGCGGGGGATCACGGGAAAGGTGAACCTAAGTGCATGGGGAGGTGCGGCGGCAGTAAACACTCAGTCCAGTTGCAGGAAACTGGACTTATATTCAATTTTAATTTCAACAATTCACAACAAGCGGGAAGGAAACCCGACCAGGAACACTCACAGGATGTAATGATGTAGCAGAGAAGGTCTCAAATGTGCTTGAGGGGCAGAATGAGGCCTGGCCGGTTTGTACCCAAGGAGGGAGGCTTCCAAAAAGGATGGCGTGTGCCTATCCTTTCCCTATTTGTCTGGTACCTCTCTCTAATGCTATTCACTGTCCCTAACAGATGGGTGACCTGTCTCTACACTACCCACACACAAAATAGACTCTGTCTGACCTAAGATGGCCATCACGGTCACATGGGCTTCAAGCATTCAACCGGATCGCTGCCCCAGTGACCCTGGAAACCATAGAGGAACCATGTTCCTCTCGACTTTGTCTCCCTCCGCAATGCCACTGTGGTTGAACACAGTTGAGCACCACCTACAGTGGATAAAGCAGACTGCACATGCCTACAAGTGGGCCGGGTGTGGGATAGTATAAAAGACTGATAGAGTTCCCTTAAAGATCTTGGGCCGGATTCAGGTAGGGGCGCACATTGTTACGGCGGCGCAGCGTATCGTATTTACGCTACGCCGCCGTAAGTCAGAGAGGCAAGTGCTGTATTCACAAAGCACTTGCCTCCTAAGTTACGGCGGCGTAGTGAAAAATGGGGCCGGCGTAAGCGCGCGTAATTCAAATGAGGATGAGGGGGCGTGTGTTATGTTAATTATTGGTGACCCGACGTGATTGACGTTTTTCCCGAACGGCGCATGCGCCGTCCGTGGAATTTCCCAGTGTGCATTGCTCCAAAGTACGCCGCAAGGACGTGATTGGTTTCGACGTGAACGTAAATGACGTGCAGCCCCATTCACGGACGAGTTACGCAAACAACGTAAAATTTTAAAATTTCGACACGGGAATGACAGCCATACTTAACATTGGCTACGCCACCTAGGGGGCAGGTTTATCTTTACGCAGGGTATCTCTTACGGAAACGGCGTATCTTTACTGTGACGGGCAAGCGTACGTTCGTGAATCGGCGTATATAGTAATTTACATATTCTACGCTGAATACAACGGAAGCGCCACCTAGCGGCCAGCAGGAAAATTGCACCCTAAGATACGACGGCGCAGGCCGTCGTATCTTAGCTAGGTTTTAGTGTATCTCAGTTTGAGCATACACTTAAACTTACGACGGGCTTAGATTCCGAGTTACGTCGGCGTAGCTACTGATACGCCGGCGTAACTCTTTGTGAATCCGGCCCCTTGTTTTTTTTTCAGCGACATTGCAGACTTTCACTCCTGGTGTAGTAAGAGTTTTGGGTTTGTTGGACTTAGTGAACTTTATTATGGTCATCAAAAAAAAAAAAAAAAACATTTTGCCACTTACCGGAGATCATCCCTAATGGAACAAAAGCATTTCTTTCCTTGTTAACCTCACTTTTATGCAGCACATTCCTCGGACCGTTCAACTTTTGGAGTCTTTGCATTAAAACGATTTCCTTTATCACAGGCTCTCCATCATATTTTGGCCCGTGGCATCCTTGATTTTCTCCATGAGAACACCGGGAATTCATTTTTAAGAAACCCTTCGAGATAAATCACTGCTACAGCAAAAAGATTTCATGGGTCATATAAAAGTATCACACAGTCCATCATAATAACAAATTTTGCCAGTAAAAGGGGCAAACTCAGAGTTTCAGCACATTTTGAAGCCACGGATGAGTTAATAGCTATGCCAGGGAAAGCGGAGGGCCTGAATTATTACACACACACTGCTTTGGTTAATCCCATCCCTTCCCTGAAGTTTTTATTGTTGTATTCAAGGGAACAGCTAAACTTTTCTAGGGCACCCTAATGTAAAAAAGGAAGGACAACTCCAACCACTTAAAATGACACTAAACTCTTGTTAAAAAAAAGAAAATTATATTCAAATATGTATTCTTAACCAAAAAAATTTACCCCCTTCCTGACCAGAGCACTTTTTGCAATTCGGCACTGCGTCGCTTTAACCACTTAAGCCCCGGACCTTTAGGCAGCTAAATGCCCAGGCCAGGTTTTGCGATTCGGCACTGCGTCGCTTTAACAGACAATTGCGCGGTCGTGCGACGTGGCTCCCAAACAAAATTGGCGTCTTTTTTTCCCCACAAATAGAGCTTTCTTTTGGTGGTATTTGATCACCTCTGCGGTTTTTATTTTTTGCGCTATAAACAAAAATAAAGCGACAATTTTTAAAAAAATGCAATATTTTTTACTTTTTGCTATAATAAATATCCCCTAAAAACATATATAAAAAAAAATGTTTTCCTCAGTTTAGGCCGATACGTATTCTTCTACATATTTTTGGTAAAAAAAATCGCAATAAGCGTTTATCGATTGGTTTGCGCAAAATTTATAGCGTTTACAAAATAGGGGATAGTTTTATTTATTTATTTATTTTTACTACTAATGGCGGCGATCAGCGATTTTTTTCGTGACTGCGACATTGTGGCGGACACTTCGGACAATTTTGACACATTTTTGGGACGATTGTCATTTTCACAGCAAAAAATGCATTTAAATTGCATTCTTTATTGTGAAAATTACAGTTGCAGTTTGGGAGTTAACCACAGGGGGCGCTGTAGGAGTTAGGGTTCACTGTGTGAGTGTTTACAACTGTAGGGGGGTGTGGCTGTAGGTGTGACGTCATCGATTGTGTCTCCCTATAAAGGGGATGACACGATCGATGTGCCACCACAGTGAAGCACGGGGAAGCCGTGTTTACATACGGCTCTCCCCGTTCTTCAGCTCCGGGGAGCGATCGCGAGGGGGCGGCTAGAAACGAATAGCCGCGCCCTCATCCCGGATCGCTCCCCACGGGAATCCGACCGCCGCATGTAGCGGGGGGGGTCCCCCATATGCCTGTACGTGCCATTCTGTGGACGTATATGTACATGCGGCGGGCGTTAACCGGTTAAGGACCTTGGCTGTTTTTCCGATTTGGCGTTTACAAGATTAAAACATTTTTTTTTTCCTAGAAAATTACTTAAAACCCCCAAACATTTTATATATTTTTTTCTAACACGCTAGAGAATAAAATGGCGGTCATTGCAACACTTTTTGTCACACCGTATTTGCGCAGCGGTCTTACAAGCGCACTTTAAAAAAAAAAATTCACTTTTTTGAATAAAAAAATAAGACAACAGTAAAGTTAGCCCAATTTTTTTATATATTGTGAAAGATAAAGTTACGCCGAGTAAAATGATACCCAACATGTCACGCTTCAAAATTGCGCCCGCTCGTGGAATGGCGTCAAACATTTACCCTTAAAAATCTCCATAGGCGACGTTTAAAAAATTATATAGGTTGCATCTTTTGAGTTACAGAAGAGGTCTAGAGCTAGAATTATTGCTCTCGCTCTAACGATCGCGGTGATACCTCACTTGTGTGGTTTGAACACCGTTTTCCTATACAGGCACTACTCACGTATGCGTTCGCTTCTGCGCGCGAGCTCGTCGGGACGGGGCACTTTAAAAAAAAAATTGTTTTGTTTTCTTATTTATTTTTATTTATTTTATATATTTTTACACTGAAAAAAAAAATCACTTTTATTCCTATTACAAGAAATGGAAACATCCCTTGTAATAGAAAAAAGCATGACAGGTCCTCTTAAATATGAGATCTGGGGTCAAAAAGACCTCAGATCTCATATTTAGACCAGATGATTGACGTCTTCAGAAACCCGCCCCCCCCGGCGGATAATGCGCACCGACTAGGAGCCGTGTAGAGCTGACTGCGCAGGCGCCGTATAGAGCCGACTCGCAGTTTGGCTACTTTCGGAAACTCGTGACGCGCCTTATCCGCCGGGGGGAAGTTTTTCTCAAGACGTCAATCATCTGGGCGAAGTCCCACATGACATTGCGCCTCTGCATAGGAACGCCTACTCCCGCGGGAGTGAGCACCCGGATGCTGGGTGGAAAATAGCAATAATACGGTATGCACAGCAAAAAACAAAAAACAAACATTATACTGTAAATGTTGGAAGTATGCAGAATGTAATGTTATATACATGTTTTTAGGGTGAACCTCCGCTTTAAGGTTTTTGTACATACAAGGAAAAAAAATACAAAAGGATACGAAAAACGTAATATATCCTGTTATATATTCAGATATGTACCAGATACATTGGTACCTTGGGTTACGGGCATCATTTGTTCCAGAAAAATGTTTGTAATCCACAGCATATATTAAAAGCCGTATATCAAAGTCACTTTCCCCATAGGAGTCAATGGAAATTTAAATAATTTGTTCCACAGTGACTGCTATTGTATGCAGTACCGCATGTGGCCAGAGGTGCGGGGCCACTCGGATCTGCTCCGATGCACTCGGAGACCCTCAGGCCCCGTACACACGACCGGTTTTCTCGGCAGAATCCAGCAAGAAACTCGATGGGAGACGTATTCTGCCGAAAAAAACGGTTTTGTGTACACTTTTCGCAGAGAAACCCGTCGGGAAACTCGTCGAGCCAAATAGAGAGCACGGGGCCTCAGACGCTTGGGAACGGAGTGTTTCCAAGTGTCTCTGAGCGGCTTTGAGTGCATCTGAGCGGCTCCGAGTGTCACCAGCGCCCCCCGCACCTCTGGCCAAATATGGTACTGCACACCCCATTGGCTTGAATCCTGCAAAACAACACTCGCAAACCAATTTTTATTTTATTTTTAAATAATAGGTCATATTGCGAAACGCTTGTAAACCGCGTTACTCGCAATCAGAGGTATTACTGTGTATACATGAGGGTTACATTGTTAAACAAAACATAGTCAGGTATAAGCTTGAACATTAGATGAGGCATTATTGCAAAAACGTATGGTATGGGCATTGCCCCCCATTACCAAATACCCCATCTGGGAGCAAACTGTTATGGGGTGGGAGGCAATACTACCTTAACCTGAGCGTACTGCTTTTGATCTTTTAAAACGATTAATCAGCTATAGAGAATAACAGAACAAAGTAATATAAATACCTATTTAGGGTAGAGGTAAAGGATAAAATGAAAGGTTGCTCGTAGTCGTTGCCATTTGAATAATAATTCATATATATCGCAGTCTTAGCGTGGTTTGACAGGTAATGCTTATCAGGAGAGTCGTTCATGAGAGAGACCTGCATGATAACGAGCTCATTAATTGTCACTCGGATAAAGGTTCTGGGTTGGGTTTGATGTCATTCAAGCCATTTAGACCACAGTTTGTTTGTGGATTCCGGTCTACTTTACGATGCTGCAAACATGCGTTTCTAGGATCAATTAGGTAGATTCACAAAGAGTTAGGCCGGCTTATCAGTAGATAAGCTGGCCTAACTCAGAATCTACGCCGACATATGTTTAAGTGTATGCTCAAACAGAGATACGCTTAAACATATCTAAGATAGGCCGGCTTGCGCCGTCCTATCTTAGATTGCAATTTTTTGGATGGCCGCTAGGTGGCGCTTCCATTGCGGCCGGCGTAGATTATGTAAATGAGCTTGTACGCCGATTCACAAACGTACGCCCGGCCGCCGCAGTCGAATTACGTCGTTTCCGTAAGGCCTTAGGCGGCCTAAAGTTATTCCACCTATGAGGTGGAATAACAATGTTAAAGTATGGCCGCCGTTCCCGCCGCGAGGTTCGAATTTTTTACTTTGTTTGCGTAAGTCGTCCGTGAATCAGGAGTTACGTCGTTTACGTCCACGTCGAAATCAATAGGCTCGTACGGCTTACTTAGCCGCAATGCGCACTGGGAAATGTAGGCGCCCGGCGCATGCGCAGTAGCAGAAAACGTCAAAAAAACGTGAGGTCAAGCCTCATTACCATACAACACGCCCCCCTCCAACCAATTTGAATTAGGCGCCCTTACGCCCGCTCGTTTTAGGCTATGCCGCCGTATATTAGCAGGTAAGTAGATTGAGAATCATTACTAGCCTAGCTAATTTACGGCGGCGTAGCCTAAACAGGCTAGGCTAGGCCGCCCTAAAGATATTCCTGTGTACCTGAATCTACCTAAATGTGTGTGGACTAAGGAGATCACCTCATCTATAGATATTGGGTCAGCAGTTTTCCAGTGTCTGGTGACAGTAATGCCACGTTCACATGATCGGAAATTCCGACAAGAAAACTGTGATTTGTTTTTCCGACGGAATGTTGGCTCAAACTTGCGTTACAAAATTCCGACCGTCAAGAACGCGGTGACGTACAACGAGCCGAGAAAAATGAAGTTCAATGATTTCGAGCATGCGTCGAATTGATTCCATACACGCATGTTTTTTTTGCGCGTCGGAAATTGCATACAGACGATCGGAATTTCCGACAAGAACTTTTCCCATTGGAAAATTTGAGCATCAGCTCTCAAATTTTTGCTGTCAGAAATTCAGACAGAAAAAGTCCGATGGAGCCTACACACCGTCCGAATTTCCAACCAAAAAGCTCACATGGAACTTTTCTTGTCGGAAATTCCGATCGTGTGTGTAACGGTCAGGGGTTAACACCGTTTACGATATTCCATTCCACCAACCCATCGACACTCCAATCCAGCAGACAGGATCCATATGGATTTTCCCAAAATAACGAGACACAAGCTCTGTTCTCTGGTTCCAAACGAATGAATCTTTAATGGTAAACTAAGGCTTGTTATATACAGTTAGAAGCCAAATATGGACAATGACTCAACTCCACCCACAACATGACACAAGGAACTTCAATACACATTCCTTTAGATGTAAGTCAGACTTAATCAATTACTTAGTCAATTACTATAGATGTCATGGCAGACATCATGACTTCATGACTTTTAGAGTGTGTTAACTCACAACACATATTAGCATCAATAGAACTTTCACACAATACAGGGCTAGTTAGCATAGCACCATGAAATATCTTAGGAGCCAGACTCAATTAACACCTCAACAGTATGTGTCCCCACATTGAATGAGTCATTCTATTGACCGGTTGTAATTAGTTCTTCTAGACATTAAGGAATATATTGTGGATTACTGTTCCATGCTAAAACAATCCAACATATGTCCCTTATTTCCTGCAATACATGAATTATCATTACTGTCCCATCTCATGTGATCCGAGATATTATTTCTCAGTCATCCTATGCCCCTATTGGACATAGGATGACCCTAGACCCAAGAGTCATTAGTGAAGCTGGCACAGGAATACCCTGCATCCTTCAAAAGTCTCTGGGTATCACGGGCCATTCCGTTACAGTGTGTATGCGGCATAAGCCTTGCAGCTAGTAGAATGTGAACAGTCACACAACGGAGTTGGGGTATGCTTTGTTCGATTCCTATGCTTAGTAGGTTTTAGTGACTTTGTGTATGAGTGTGAATACATTGTCCCAAAATTTTTAAAAGATTAGGACATCCCCACATGATGTGTAGATTACCTGTTTCCCCACAATTTCTTCAGCAGGTGGAGGCAATAGATGGGGTGAACTTGTGTACTTGGGTTGGGGTAAGCACCATATGAGGTTGATTTTGTAGGTTATGTTCTATTTCTATATTAAACTGAATGGGTTGTTTTGCAAGGTGAATTACTGTACAATCACTTTAATTTAAAAAAGTCCCTTCTATGGATACTGGTCTTCTCCAAATCACATTTTTTTTTTTTTTGCTGCTGTGATCCGATTTGTTAGAGTGTGGTCAGGGAAATATTTCTGGAGCCCCCACATGGGCGTGGTCATGTTACCAACCCCTCCCCTTTTTCAAATGTTTCTATGGCAACGATTCAACCATAGAAATGCTCCCCCATGAAGTCTTCATTACCCTGGGATCCTTACATGATCTCTTAACAATAAACAAAATACAGGAAGAGAAGCAGAGTACTTTATTGGGACCTGGAGGGGGGCCTCTCTGATGGACACAGAGAGGGCTTCTGTTAGAGAGTCTGTTAGATATACCCCCAGACATACTACAGACAGGGATGGACTGGCCATTGGGACTACAGGGAGTTTCCCGGTGGGCCGATGGCTCAGTGGGCTGGCTTCAGTGACAGCGGACTGCCGCCCCCTCTTCTCCTCTGTCTCTCCCTCCCCGCAGCGCTCACCTGGGGGGAACAAAGAAGCAGGGGGAGGACCAGAGGAGCATGGGGGGGAGGGTACAGACAGCTGACTCAACAGCTATGGCTTGGGAGTTTCTCACTTCTGCCTAATCTTGTCCCATAAGGGGGGGGCACCGAACTGATTCTTTGTCCCGGGTGAAATAATGTCTAGCTTCCCCACTGGTACTGTCTATAAGAGTACCAGTACCAGCCGTTCTACTCTAATAAAGTAGAACGGCTAGTAAAGGGGGAGAGGGGGCTTGGGTGGCCGGGGGGGTGCGGGAGTTGTCCGGCCACCATGGGAGAGAGTCAAAGTGGGCCAGTCTGGATGAAGTCCAGGGCCAAAATTCTGTCCCAGTCCAGCCCTGACTACAGACATGATACAGGAGATGGTCAGAGACTGCAGACATGATACAGGAGATGGTCAGAGACTGCAGATATGATACAGGAGATGGTCAGAGACTGCAGACATGATACAGGAGATGGTCAGAGACTGCAGACATAGTACAGGAGATGGTCAGAGACTGCAGACATAGTACAGGAGATGGTCAGAGACTGCAGACATAGTACAGGAGATGGTCAGAGACTGCAGACATAGTACAGGAGATGGTCAGAGACTGCAGACAATAGTACAGGAGATGGTTCATTAGACCCCTTTCACACTGGAGGCGTTTTTCAGGTGCTTTAGGGTTAAAAAAAGCACCTGAAAAAAAAGCCTCATCTGCAATCCCAGTGTGAGAACCCGAGTGCTTTCACACTGGAGCGGTGCGCTGGGAGGACGTCAAAAAATGTCCTGCAAGTAGCATCTTTGAGGCACTTTAGTGTGTGTATACACCGCTCATAAAGCGTCCCTGCCCATGGGAATCCCAGCCGTGTGTATGATCCCTAGCAGCTTTCCCAACAGGAATACTGCCGGCAAAAAAATAGAGAACCTGCTCTTCTATTTTCCCGTTGGTATTCCCGTCTGACTTTTTCCCGTCGAGAAAAACGGTCGTGTGTACAGGGCTTGAGTGTCTCTATCAAAACTTTCCTTCTCACCTTCAGATTCCAGACAGGCCTCCAATCTGGCTTTGTGGGTCTTTCAAATATTTACCACCCTCTGTGGTTACACCAGATGATCCATTATGTAGTTTTTTTTTGATCTCGTGGCCTTTATTACATCCATATATATGTAGATCAACTCTTTGATACAGGTAATTGTTCTTTTCCTCTATGGTCTGTTATTCGGGTCTCAGACAACTTGGGAATATTTAATGTGTACTGTTCTAAAAAAACATGTGTAATTTTGTGTATTGCATACTTATGTTGTGTTTTTATTTTTTTTTTATCAAATAACAGTTTTTTTATTTTCGAAAAAAGGACAGTACAAAATATGGCAACATATCTGGTGTAAGAGAAAAGAAGAGGTACACAATTCCAGCTTAATGTGCTTACACAGTGGTTTCATAGTTATTCGTACTATCAGTAGCTTGTATAATAACAGGATTCAAACAAAAGAGAGAAGGGAAAGAGGAGGTGGGGCGGGAAGGGGGGGATGGGTGAGTGGGAGAGGCAAGTGGAGAGGGAGAGAAAAGGAAAAGAGAAAAAAGAAAAAGGAGAGGATAGAAAAAGGGAGAGAGGAGGGGGAGAAGCAGGCAAGAGGGGTGGGTGTTGTAGCATACCTCGGTGGTCTGTCGTCGGCTCACGGCGGGTCCTCCCTCACATGCCACATCTCCCAGACAAGGTCATGATCCTCCAGTTTGTCCCGGATCCTAGCCGTCATTTTTTCCATGAGTTCTACATCCTTGACCCTAACGTAGAGGGCCTCTTGGGATGGGGGCATCGGTTTCTTCCAGTTTAGTGCTATCAAGCACTTTGCCGCCGTGATAATGTGTCTTAACAGCTTCTTATAAGGTTTGGCTATGCGAGGTTGGGACAGGCCCAAAAGGAATAGTTTCGGGGAGAGGGGTATGGGCACCTCCAGGAGGCGGGTCAGGAGCTCTCGTGTCTGAGTCCAGAACGGGACAATCAAGGGGCAGGCCCAATATATGTGAAACAGTGTGCCCCTAGCTTGGTTGCATCGCCAGCACCGGTCAGAGGTGGAAGGGTAGATCTTATGGAGAACGTCCGGGGTCAGGTACCAGAAAAACAGCACTTTGTATGCATTCTCCTTATAAAGGGTACAGATAGAGCTTTTGGCCGCCTGTCTCCAAACCGCTCCCCACTCCTCCTCTGAGAGCACCTCCCCAAGCTCCCTCTCCCATCGAAGCATATAGGCGTGTTTACCGTTTTGTTGGAAGGAGTGTTCATTTAAAATTTGGTATATGTCTGATATAAGGCCCCTTCGAGCTGTGCCCTCTAGTATAATGCGCTCAAATGGGGTTGGCTTCGAGAAGAGGAGCCGAGGGGCTACTGTGTGGGCGTAGTGGCGAATCTGTAGGTAGCTGAAGAAAGCTTGTCGTGGAATGTCATGTTTGGCTTGAAGATCAGCGAAGGAGTGTAGGGTGCGGGACCTGGGATCTACTAAATGGCCAAAATGAAATAAATTTCGCGAGGCCCAGGGCCATGACATCGGGTGGGTGAGGCTTGTCGGTACTTTAGGGTTATAGAGAAAGGAAGTCAGCAGGGAACTATCAGATTTCAGTCGGCAGCCTTGGGCTAGCCTCCTCCATATGCGTTGAAGCTGCCGCATGGAGCCTAGCAAACGTCCTGGCTCCGTTGTGTTTTTATTTACTGTTAGTAGGTAGTGCCTGACAAATATAATTCTCCTGAGGAAGCCAACAACCCAGGCGAAACATGTAGAGAGTAAATTTCTCAGTTTGCACACCCATGAAATTGTACTGTATTATTGGATGGATTTTATATTTTGCTCTTTAACTTTTTCTAAATAAATAAATAAATATCATATATATATATATATTTATATATATATATATATATATATTTGTTGTGATGTGGTACTGACACATATTGATGTTGAGTTAACAAACCTTCTCTGATGGGCAAAATGGTCAGAGGAGTGTGCTTTCAAAAGAGTGACAGTTTGGAGCCATGTCCTATGTACAGGGCGGGAGCCATTTTTACTCATTCCTGGCGGTGCTTCCTATTTCTTCACTGCAAAGTGAAAGTTCTACTGTTCTACTGAACTTCTTATATCACTGAAGTATCTAGGTCATCTGATAATGATCCATCAAATGCAACAGAATTGCCTGGTGATATCTCACAATAGTTTAACCACGTAGAGTGTACAATTCAGACGTCCCACAAAGGTTGTATCCGCAAATCTTTATTATGATCCTGGTACTAGAGCACAGTAAGCAAATGAAGATTTGAAAGTCACATTAAAGACTTTCAGGAAAACTGCAGATCAAATGTGTATTTAGTTTTTTTGTGTTTTTGGATTTTGTGCTATCCACATGGGGCTAGATTCAGAAAGCCGCCGTGAGTTTGTGCGGGCGTAGCGTATCTCAGATACGCTACGCCGCCGTAACTTAGTGAGGCTGGGGCTGGATTCAGAAAGAACCTGCGCCCTAAGTTACGGTGGCTTAATTTGAATTTGAATACAGTGTCGGTCCAGGCATTGGCAAGATCCTTACAATAGATCTGCCCACATGCCTGGACCGGCACCCGTTTCAGACTCTCAGTGAGCTGCTGAGAGCCTAAGCCATCCACTCCTGCCCCCGCCACAGCCCAGCATTCTAGTGAGCAAGGAGGGGGAGGAGCAGATAGTGGTGACTGACAGTCGACAGCTCTCTGCTCGGGGAACTCTGAGAACTGAGCGATCTGCAGTGTTTGATCGCTCGGTTCTCAGTCTTAGAGGCGCCGGGGACCACCTATGTAAGTATAATTCTTAAATAAAAAATAAAAAAACATATATCTCATTAAAAGAAAAAAACAAAAAAACTGAGCTGGAGTTCCCCTCTAAGGAGGAAGACCCACCCACAGAACACAAGGGGAACTCTCTGGAATCTGCTGCAGTGGGTTACATGCAACTCTGAATAAGGTAGAATTATTGCACCTGGTAAATTTAGCTCACTAGCGGTGTTTGCTGGATAGTGTTATCAGCGCATTTATTGACTTTTCTTGTTGCCTAGAAATGTGTTTTAATAAACGAGCTGAATGCCTAAGTAAGTTCTTCAAACAAATTTAAAAATTCTGCGGCTTAAACCTTTCACCCGCCTGACTTTGTAAACATTCACTCATAAAATTCATAAGCGTGATTGCACCCAAACCTTTCAAGGTCAGTTCATAAAAAAATATATTTTTCCTTAAAAAAAATTTCTTTTAAATGCAAAAATGCCAAAACGGAAAGCGTGTGCGCCATGAAAGGAGCAGCCAGAGGATGGATGAAAAGTGAGAGTCTGGTGTCTGGTGACACGGAGTTTCAAGGATAAAATGCTGTTGACAGTCGGCGGCTGCGAACGTTTGTCGCGAGTTGATGTAAAGGGATCCGTATGTAAATGTGTCAGGAGCAAATGGAAGCAAACAAGACGAAAACTGATCTAAAATGTCAGGCAAAGTAACTATTAGCATGTAAGTGTTAAGAATCTGCAGAGTCTACATGCTGGGTTACACGAGCAACGTGTGCAAATATTGACAGCGGGGAGCGCGGCGGATCTCACGCTGAAGCTGTTTGTAAGGAAAGGTCTACTGTATCACTGAGAGCGAGATAAATATCAAGAGAAAGCTCAGTGGGGCAGCTACTGGAGGGGCAGAGATTGCAACTGTGCAACCCCCAGATATACACTCTATTAGGTACACTTTATTAGGTACACCTTGCTAGTACTGGGCTGGACCCCCATTTGCCTTCAGAATGGCCTTAAAGGGTTTGTAAAGGAATTTTTTTTTTAGCTAAATAGCTTCCTTTACCTTAATGCAGTGCTGTTTTCATGTCCTCATTGTTTGTTTTTGCTCTCAAGTTGCTGTAATTCTTCTCTAATCTCGACACTTCCTGGTTGTCTGTTTCCTGATCACCACAGTACTGGGAGCTTTCTCTCTGTGGTCACTAATCAAGGAGGTGTGATTACTGTGGGGCAGATTCTCGTAGATCTGTGTAAAAATGGGCGGGTGTAACGTATCGGATTTACGTTACGCCGCCGCAAGTTTTTCAGGCAAGTGCTTTATTCACAAAGCACTTGCCTGTAAAGTTGCGGCGGCGTATCGTAAATCCCCCGGCGGAATTCAAATTCGGTGGGTAGGGGGCGTGTTTCATTTAAATGAAGCGCGTCCCCGCGCCGAACGAACTGCACATGGCGCCGTCCTTAAAATTTCCCGGCGTGCATTGCTCTAAATGACGTCGCAAGGACGTCATTGGTTTTGACGTGGACGTAAATTACGTCCAGCACCATTCACGGACGACTTACGGTAGTATATTGTGTTTTGTGCCCTAAAATTATGGTAACTTTAGTGTATGTTTGACTGAAATTTTGTGCTTGATAAGCCATTGCTCTAAAATCATGTGACATAAAAAATTAGAACTACCACCATTTTATTCTTTGGGGTCTCTGCTTATAGAAAATATAAACTGTCTTGGGGGTTTAACTAATTTTTAAGCCTACGTTTATTTTTTATACGGAATAGTATAACAAATAAAAGAATATTTGTTTGATGTCATCCTGAGTGCCAACCATCCCTTTCTTTATTCTGCTATACATGCCAAAAAAAAAAAGCATTGGCAGAAAAAGGGTTAAAAAAGGAAACAAAAGATAAAGGGCCAGATTCACAAATGAGATACGACGGCGTTTCTCCTGATACGCCGTCGTATCTCTGTTTCTATCTATGCGACTGATTCATAGAATCAGTTACGCATAGATATCCCTAAGATCCGACAGGTGTAATTGGCTTACACTGTCGGATCTTAGGATGCAGTACCGCGGCCGCCGCTGGGGGGAGTTTGCGTCGTAAACCAGCGTCGGGTATGCAAATTAGGAGTTACGGCGGATCCACAACGGTTTTTCGCGTTCGCTACGTCGCCGCTAGTCAAGTTTCCCGTCGCAAAGTTAGTCGTTTTTTTTGGTGCCCTAACTTTAGTCAGCAAGTGTATTGCTGTCTAAAGTATGGCCGTCGTTCCCGCGTCGAAATTTAAAATTTAACATCGTTTGCGTAAGCCGTCCGGGAATACGGAAGTACGCTACGTGCGTCGCCGTTCAAAAAAATGACGTCACGGCGCGCAAAGCACGGCGGGAGTTAGGAAACGGAGCATGCGCAGTAGGTCCGGCGCGGGAGCGCGCCTAATTTAAATGGCACACGCCCATTTGAATTGGCCCGCCTTGCGCCGGAGGCCGCCGGCGTAGTTTTCATCGCAAGTGCTTGGTGAATCAGGCACTTGCGATGAAAAATTGCGGCGGTGTAACTTATCTAGGATAAGTTACGCCGCCGCGATTCTACGTGAATCTGGCCCAAAGTAACAACTGAAGCAGGGATAGTCTGTTACAAGTAGAAATTACTGTTACATCCAGCTACTGCATATTTTTGACTCCACCAAATGATAACATCATGAAGCCGAAATTGACCAACTCAGAAGGGAAACGACTGGCCAAGTGGCCGGTTTCGCGTGCCGCTGTTGATTCCTACGACAGTATTTTTACCAACGGCAGGAAATAAATCACTTCATTAGAGGCTCTCTTTGGGCTTTCTATAAGCTCTGCCATATTGAACTAATAGCATCTCGTTGTGAGTCGTAGGGCTGGAAAAGGGCTGTGTTGTTATGCAGCGCCTGTGGGCTTCATTGGGGACCCTGAGACTCCTGTGCCTTTCGGAAGCAGCAAGCCGGTGTTGGCAAGGGGCCATCTGGAAGGGGTGCTTTTTGGCCGGCGGCAGAAAGGCACAGCAGGATTTAGAGGCTCAGCCTTCCGCTTGGCTTTAACATGTAGACCAGGTGGTGCGGCTAAGTCCTTTATCCCCCAGGAGGGACAAACACACGCCGCACAGCAGACTTCCAGGAAAAACTGCGGTTAGCCGCCATAAGGAAGAGAGCGTCCCTGGAGAGGAAGATGAAGATATGTTCCTAGATGTGAAATACATACTAATCGCTATCTTCTACCATGTGTTTCTCATATACGTAGAGGCGGAGAATACGGCTGATCTAGCACAGAGGTGACAGGATGTAATTGGATGCCTCTAAACAGCAACGGGCAGGCACTGGAGGGGAATAAAACTCAACGGCAGCACTCGCAAATTCTTAAAGGGACTTTATAGTTTTTTTGTGCATTGACACTCAATGGGTAAAACATACACAATGCAGAATACAGTTTTTAACCTTTTCCCACAGAAGCCAGGTATCCCTTTAACAGGACCAGGGATGGACTGGCCATTGGGACTACAGGTAGTTCCCCGGTGGGCCGATGGCTCAGTGGGCCGGCTTCAGTGACAGCGGACTGCCGCCCCCCTCTGCTCCTCTGTCTCTCCCTTCCCACAGCGCTCACCTCCTCTCCCTCCCCGCAGCGCTCACCTGGGGGGAACAGAGTAGCAGGGGGAGGACCAGAGGAGCAGGGGGGACGACAGAGGAGCATGGGAGAGGGGCCAGACAGCTGACTCAACAGCTATGGCTTGGGAGTTTCTTACTTCTGCCTAATCTTGTCCCATAAGGGGGGGCACCAAACTGATTCTTTGCCCCGGGTGAAATAATGTCTGGCTTCCCCACTGGTACTGCCTATAAGAGAACCAGTACCAGCCGTTCTACTCTAATAAAGTAGAATGGCTAGTGGCTAGTGAAGGGGGAGAGGGCGCTTGGGTGGCCGGGGGGCGGGGGTGCGGGATTTGTCCGGCCGCCATGGGAGAGACCTGTCAATATGGGCCAGTCTGGATGAAGTCCAGGGCCAAATTTTTGTCCCAGTCCAGCCCTGAACAGGACTACTGAGGGGAAGTGGGTGAGGAGTTGGGCAGGACCGTCTGCCTGATCACATGACCATTGTGATTGGCTGTCACAAAGATAACAAGATTGGGAGGTGGTCTTGCCTAGAAAATGGGAGAACCTGGAAAAAAGAACAGAAAAAATTGGGGGGAAAAATGTCTGTGTTTTTTGCTTAACCCCCCCCCCCCCCCAGAAGTGTGGCATAGGTTATTTTACAATGATAAATAATATATCTATGACTGGGTATTCAACTATATAGCATATATAACTATATAACATGAAGAGCTTAATGAAAGATTTCTGAGACTTTATGTAAAGTCTTAAATCATTGCAAGTTCTCTCAGCTGAAGATAGGCAAATCCTGGAATACAATTCAGGTAACACTGTACTTCTCAATGCAATGTTCAGACAAGTGATGCATGCATTTCTTCCACTAGGGGGGCACTTCAGGGGAAAGGTTCCAGTGCAGTTTGCTTGTGGGTTTCATCTTGTTCGTCCTACAGTTGGGTGATTGTTAGGATACAGTAGATCAGGGATATGCAATTAGCGGACCTCCAGCTGTTGCAAAACTGCAAGTCCCATCAGGCATAGCAAGGCTCTGACAGCCACAAGCATGACACCCAGAGGCAGAGGCATGATAGGACTTGTAGTTTTGCAACAGCTGGAGGTCTGCTAATTGCATATCCCTGCAGTAGATGATAGTTTCCGACCTCTCAGGCCTTAATTGACATGTTAAAGGGTACATTTGTCTGACAAATTTGTTTATCTTATTTAAAGAAGAACTGCAGTGTGCTCACATAATTTGTAATTAAAACATATTTGCCATTCTGAAGCTTCCCTCCAGCCACTTTGCGTATTATTTTAAATAAATTGGGATTCTGTATGCGAATGTGGCCGCGCGTAACTTCGTGAATCGCCGTAAACAGCTAATTAGCATACCCGACGCCGTACGTCTGTCGGATCTTTGCCAAAAGCCGTTGTATCTTGGTTTGAGGATTCAAACTAAAGATACGACGCAGGAAATTTGAAAATACGCCGGCGTATCAGTAGATACTCCGGCGTATTTCTTCTGTGAATCTGGCCCATGGTAGCTTTCTTCAAAGGGGTAATGATTCTTTATTTTTTTAGATAGAGCCTTTAGAAGTTGAGCTTACCCATTTTTAATAGCCCAACTCTATCAAAAATGAATCTTAAATGCTGCATTGTGCATCAATTACCGTATTTATCCTTGATATTGCGCGCTCCGGCGTATAGCGAGCACTCCTAATTTTGACCCGTTTTTCCTGTTATTACATTTTACTACTTAGAGTTTTGGAGTCTTGCCCGACGTCTATCGGTGGCCTCGTCCGGTCCGGCGTCCGTCTGCGGCCTCAGTGGTGTCCTCTCGGCTTCTCCCGCGCTGTCTTCATGTCGAATCCCTGCTTCCCGCACTCAGTTTGAAGCCTCCGCCGATGTATACCGAACGCAGTACATATTCGGCCAGGCTCGGCTTCTCACGCATAAACGTCACAGAGCGTGACTATGAGTGAAGCCGAGTCTGGTTGAATGTACCCGAGTGTACTGCGCTCGGTATATTGCGGCGCAGGCATTCAAACACGGCGCGGGAAGCGGGTATCGGCGTATATCGCGCACCCATGATTTTGCCCTGATTTTCAGGGCAAAAAACTGTGCGATATACGCCGATAAATACGGTACCTTATGCCGCGTACACACGATAATTTTTCAGCATGAAAAAAAAACGTTGTTTTTCAGCATGTTGAAAAAACGACTTTTTTCCAACTTCATCATTAAAATGACGTTGCCCACACACCATCGTTTTAAAAAAATTATCTAGCAAAGCGCGGTGACGTACAACAAGATACGATGGCACTATAAAGGGGAAGTTCCATTCGCCTTTAGGCTGCTTTAGCTGATTCCTTGTTAGTAAAAGACGATTCGCTCTTTTTTGTCTGTTACAGCGTGATGAATGTGCTTACTCCATTATGAACGGTAGTTTTACCAGAACGAGCGCTCATAACTTGCTTCATCGTTTTAGTCCACACACGATCATTTTTTACAGCCCGAAAAACGACATTGTTTAAAACGACGTTAAAAAATGCAGCATGTTCGAATTTTTTTTTTTTGTCGTTTTTCAGAACCTGAAAAATGATGTGAAGCCCACACACCATCATTTAAAATTAATTTTTTTAAAAACAATGGGCCAGATTCACAAAAGAGATACGACGGCGTATCTCCTGATATGCCGTCGTATCTCTGAGATACGATTGTCGTATCTATGCGCCTGATTCATAGAATCAGGTTACGCATAGATAGCCCTAAGATCCGACAGGTGTAACTATGTTACACCGTCGGATCTTAGGCTGCAATTCTAGGCCGGCCGCTAGGTGGCGATTCCATTGCGGTCAGCGTAGAATATGCAAATGACTAGTTACGCCAATTCACGAACGTCCGCTTTGCCCGTCGATCTAAATTTACGTTGTTTCCGTAGAGATGCGTCGCGTAAAACTAAGCATGCCCTCTAGGTGGTCTAACCAATGTTAAGTATGGCCGTCGTTCCCGCGTCCAATTTTTAAATTTCACGTAGTTTGCGTAAGTTGTCCGTGAATGGCGCTGGACGCCATTTACATTAACGTCGAAACCAATGACGTCCTTGCGACGTCATTTAGCGAAATGCACGTTGGGAAATTTTAGGGACGGAGCATGCGCAGTACGTTCGGCACGGGAACGCGCCTAATTTAAAAGGTCCCCGCCCCATTTGAATTAGGCGGTCTTGCGCCGGGCGGATTTACGCTACGCCGCCGCAAGTTTACAGGCAAGTGCTTTGTGAATCAAGCACTTACGCTGTAAACTTGCGGCGGTGTAACGTAAATGGGATAAGTTACGCCGCCGCAGCGTAACGCAATTGTATGTGAATCTGGCCCAATGTTTTTTTCATGCCGAAAAATGATCGTGTGTACGCGGCATAACTCCCTTGCCTTGATTCCAAACATCAATTATCCCGCAGTGTCATGGATCAAGGTCATGGTTTAACCAAGCACTCCAGGGACTGGGTTTTTTCCCCACATGTTATCTTCTTGGACACCAGTCCCCTACTGCACACATGAGTTCTCCTGCCTGCTTTAAGCCCATGATTTACGGACTAGTGCTCAGCAAGTTGTGGGGGTAAAATTCCTGCCATGGCCGAGAAGGAAAGCAGCCTTTGCAGCTAAAAGAGGGTATCCACATCACTCAGGCAGTGATGTTGACATTCAAAGGACCCTTGGAAGTAAACAGAAGAAGAGGATGATTAGGCTGGGGGTGTCATGTGACTGTTCCCCCGTACACACGATCGGTTTTCCCTTCGGAAAAAGTCAGAGTATTTGATCGGGAATCCCGACCGTGTGTATGCTCCATCTGACTTTTTCCAAGGGAAAAACTGACGGAAAAAGATAGAGAGCAGGTTCTCTATTTTCCCGTCGGGAAAAAATCAGATTGGAATTTCTGATCGTGTGTGCAAATCTCGACGCACTAAATTCTGACGCATGGTCGGAAACAAATCGACGCATGCTCGGAAGCATAGAACTTAATTTTCTCGGATCGTCGTAGTCTTTTACGTCATTGCGTTCTTGGCAGTCAAAAGCTTACCGAACTTTTGTGTGACCGTGTGTATGCAAGGCAGGCTTGAGCCGATTTCCGTCGGAAAAACCATCCAAGTTTTTTTCATACGGAATTCCGCTCGTGTGTACAGGGCATTAGGCTTCAGTTAGTTAAAATGGGCATTTGGATAGGTTTTTCCTTTTTTCATAATAGCGGATGGTTAGAAAGGGGTGGTAGCTTTGCTAATATGTCGGAGTTTGGGTTTAAATATAATTTTAATGAAAAGAAAAAATATTACAAAAAAAGACGATAAGAACTCGAGTATAAGCCAAGTTTTTCAGCACATTTTTTTGCGCTGAAAAGGCCCCCCTCGGCTTATACGTGAGTCACCTTTTTGCACCTGATCTCCCGCACTTTGGGGACCAGGTAACCAGCCGGCCCAAACTTGGCACACATGTAGCCCCACTCTCCCTTTACAAGTGTGCAAAGTTTGTTGTCCGGGGGACCTATGGCCGGGGCGCACCGATTTTTCAAAGCCGGGCACCCCTTCCATAGACTCCCACGTTAAACGGTAATTTCTCCGGTGACTTTGGGGACCCGGTACTGCCCGGTTGTAGGTCCCCTGGTCCCGGAACTTGGCGCACATGTAACACCTTCCATAGACTCCCATGTTAAACGTCAGTCTAGTCATGGACACAGTGAGGCATGGGCATAGTGAGGCATGGGCACAGTGAGGCATGGGCACAGTGAGGCATTGGCACAGTAAGGCATGCACATGGACACAGTGAGGCATGGGCATAGTGAGGCATGGGCACAGTGAGGCATGCACATGGACACAGTGAGGCATGCACATGGACACAGTGGCCCAGATTCAGAGAGCAATTGCGTCTGCGTAACCATAGTTACGCAGCGCAATTGCTTACTTGCCCCGGCGTAACGAGTTCTCCTGATTCAGAGAGCTTGTTACGCCGACTACAGCCTAAGATATGCGTGGCATAAGGCTCTTATGCCCTCATATCTTAGGCTGCATTCTTACGTTGGCCGCTAGGTGGCGTTCCCGTTGTGGTCAGCGTATAGTATGCAAATTGCATACTAACGCCGATTCACAACGTTACGCGAGCCCTGCGTACGCAGTTTACGTCGTTTGCGTACGTCGGGTTTCGCGTAAGGCTGCACATGCTAAAAGCAGGGGCAGCCAATGCTAAGGATACCCGTCGTTCCCGCGTCGCGAGGTTTGAAATTTACGTAGTTTGCGTAAGTGAATCGTGAATGGCGCTGGACGCCGTTCACGTTAACTTTGAAGCAAATGACGTCCTTGCGACGTCATTTACCGCAATGCACGTCGGGAAAGTTTCCCTACGGAGCATGCGCTCTACGCTCGGCGTGGGAACGCGCCTAATTTAAATGATTCCCGCCCCCCTACGGGATCATTTACATTAGGCGCCCTTACGCAGGGCATTTTTGAAGAGCGTCCACGCAAATTACGTGGCTACTGCTGCATGAATGAAGCGTAGCGCAAATAATTCGCGTAGGCGCAGGGTTAAAAGTGTACACTGCGCCTCCGTAAGGAGCGCGCAGCTGTACCTGAATCTACCCCAGTGAGGCAAAGTGAGGCATGCAGATGGACACCCTAGACTTATACTCGAGTCAATACGTTTTCCCAGTTTTTTGTGGTAAAATTAGGCGCCTCGGCTTATATTCGGGTCGGCTTATACTCGAGTATATACGGTAAGTTTGCCTGGTCTGGTTTTTAAAAGTTGTCATCCCTTTCTGCATTATAGACATGAGATTGAAATCTTAGGGCCAGATTCACGTAGCTCAGCGGATCTATAGATCCGCTCGATCTACGTGAATTAAGATCCGCTCCCGCAAGTTTAGGAGGCAAGTGGCTAATTCACAAACCACTTACCTCCAAACTTGCGACGGCGGATCCTAAATCCCCCAGCGGAATTCAAATTCTGCGGCTAGGGGAGTGTCATATTTAAATCAGGCGCGTTCCCGCGCCGATTTAAATGCGCATGCGTCGTCCGGGGAATTTCCCGGCGTGCATTGCTCCCACTGACGTCACTAGGACGTCAGTGGTTGCGACGTGAGCGGGACTTGCGACGCGCGTGTTCGTGAATCGGCGTACGCAAACGACGTAGGAAATTTCAAATTCAACGCGGGAACGCCGGCTATACTTAACATTGGCTGCGCCTGATAAAAGAAGGGGTAAGTATACGACGGAAAACCGCTACGGAAACGACGTAAGAACACTGCGACGGGTCCGCGTACGTTCGTGAATTTGCGTATCTCGCTGATTTACATATTATTTATCGTAAATCAGCGGGAACGCCCCCGGCGCCATTTTTAAATTGAAAAAAAGATCCGACAGTGTAACACATTGTAACACTGTCGGATCTAGCCCTATCTATGCGTATCTGATTCTATGAATCAGGCGCATAGATAGGACCAGTTTACGTCAGAGATACGATGGTGTATCTGTAGATACACCGTCGTATTTCTTTGTGAATCTGGCCCTAAACCTTTTGTCGCAGACTTGGGAATTTTGGAAGAAATGAGGCTTGCACTGTGTGCGTCTCTTCCCTTGGTTTGGGGTCATCAGACCTCATTATTTTCACACACTTTATCTTTTGTCAGTATTTTATTATGTCTATAATTATATCCAGTGTTTTATTTAATAGATTTTTACCCCATCAATGTATCCATGACGTATCAGTAACCACACGAGAACAACACCGTCCTCCAGAAGTGTACAGCACTGGCCTTTGTCAAACTAATAATAACAGTCATAAACAGAATGTTCGTCTTTTTTTAGAATGTTTAGAACGGACTATTTTGTCGGTCCTGTAGATACAATGTAACGCAGTCATATAAAAACGGGCCTGTGCTTTAACAATAGGGGACATTGTTACTTATTCAGCGCCAGTGTTCGGTGTACGTCCTGCCTGACGTCAGAGATTCACAATGTGGTTCCTGACCCTCTCTCTTCAGCTGATGGGCTATAGATGTAGCAATTGGAAAATATTCTCCTAATCCACATTGCAGAACAGGAGATAGGAAACTGGAGATTCCCTGCAGCCAATGTGCTGACTGTGCATGCGGGATCATTATCGCTCCCTCGTCAGCTAAAGCAGCTGATGTAACGCTGACAATGAACCAAATAGGGATGACAAAATTGGGTGATGATCTGCATAGGCAATCATGCAATTCTTTCTCAGCTAATGGCTTGGGTATTCCTAGGGGTATATTTGCTGTAAGTCCTATTACAATCCTATATATAGTATAGCATGTGTGTGTGAATATGATCAGTTTAATGGGAATGTCTATATATATATATATATATATATATTAGGGTTGTCCCGATACCACTTTTTTAGGACTGAGTACAAGTACCGATACTTTTTTTCAAGTACTCGTCGATACCGAATACCGATACTTTTTTTAAAATGTGTCCCCAAATGCAGCCATGTCCCCCCACAAATGCAGCCATGTCCCCCCACAGATGCAGCCATGTCCCCCCCACAGATGCAGCCATGTCCCCCCCACAGATGCAGCCATGTCCCCCCCACAGATGCAGCCATGTCCCCCCATATATGCAGCCATGTCCCCCCCATATGCAGCCATGTCCCCCCCATATCCAGCCATGTCCCCCCATATGCAGCCATGTCCCCCCCATATCCAGCCATGTCCCCCCCATATCCAGCCATGTCCCCCCCATATCCAGCCATGTCCCCCCCATATCCAGCCATGTCCCCCCCATATCCAGCCATGTCCCCCCATATGCAGCCATGTCCCCCCCATATATGCAGCCATGTCCCCCTTACCTACATGCTGCCGCGCCGCCGCTTGGTTAATACGGGCGGGGAACATTACAGCTTTCATTTGAATAGCTATAGTGTTTCGCGCCGCGCTGCGTATAGACACTCCCCCTTGCTCGGGATTGGACAGTTCACCCGAGCAAGGGGGAGTGTCTATACGTGGCGCGGCGGGAAACACTACAGCTATTCAAATGAAAGCTGTAATGTTCTTCTCCCGTATTAACCAAGCGGGGATGCGGCGGGATGCGGCGTAGCTTCGGCGGGGGGGCGAGTATTCGGCCAGGAATCGGGGGCATTTGCGGGAGTACAAGTACTCCCGCAAATACTCGGAATCGGTCCCGGTATCGGGACAACCCTAATATATATACAGTAAAACGTTGGTTTGTGAGCATAATTCATTCCAGAAACATGCTTGTAATCCAAAGCACTTGTATATCAAAGCATTTTTTTTAACAGGGTAAAAAGGAGAAGAGAGGCACCTCTAAGTGTAACACTAAGGCCCAGATTCACAAAGCACTTACGCCGACGTATAACAAGTTACGCCGATGTAAGTGCAAATGTGCGCCGTCGTTTCTGTGCGCCAGACCCACGAACAGACATGTGCCTAAAAACAGGCTACACCCCGCCCCGTAACTTGCTTACGCCGGCGTAGGGTGGGCGCACATTTAGGCTGGGCACATGGTGCCGCTCCCATTGATTATCCATTCAAACATGCGAAATAAGGGAAATAGGCGATTCACGAACGTGCGTGTGCCCGGCGCATGTTAAGCGAGATGCGCGTAAGTTGTACGTCCAGCATAAAGTTATTCCCCATAAAGGAGGTGCAACCCGGCAACAGACATGCTCAGTTCTGCACCAGGGAACACAAGCCGGCGTATTGTGCGTTGGACGTGTGTCTGGCTGGGCGTACGTTATGTTCATGGCGTACGCAGCGATCTGGCTTGGGTGGAGATGCTGGGACCCTCCCACAGCTCTCCTCTCTTCACAGTCTATGCACAGCACAATGATGATATCACTGCTATCCTACAAGTTAACATCTTCATTTCCAAAGGCATTTTGTGCACACAAAGTGGATTTATAACAGTCACGTGCCTGACGAAGGAGTCCTGCATGACTTCAAAATGTCTGTATCTTCTGCTGTGATCATCCAATAAAGCATTAGGCCCCTCGATGGAGGTCCCGGGTGTGCTGGTGACATATTCCTTTCCTTGTTGTGCAACAACACACAACAACACACAACAAGATGAATCCCACCATTGTCTATAAGGCTCCTTCACAGCTATGCAACACACTTCCATGAAGGCGCTTCTTTTGGTGCACCATTTTTTGCACCATACTTGGTTTTTTTTCACACTGTACCATACCATACATCACAGCAGCATTGTAGTGTAAACAATTGTTTTCTAAGCGCCCTCATTGTAATCTGCATGTTTGTTGTGCAGAAAAACACAGGTCACCGCGTATAGTGTGAATGTACCCATAGATGTCAATGGAAAGCATGAAAAATGCATCAAAAACACCTCTAAACGTGTCCAATAAACCTAGGCTTAGGAAATGTTTCCTCTTGCCTGCAGCATACTAATGACATCAGCTAAACCCAGGGAAAGTCTTTTGGCTGGAGCAAAGGACAGGTTTTTTATTGTAGAACTTTCCTGAAAAATAATACTGTTGTTGTGCAATGTCAGGAATTTATGCGGATTTGCAAAGTTATTGTAAGATCCACATGAGGTATTTTTTTAATAAAGTCTCATTAAAACATTTTAATAACTGCATCTCATGCTCAGGTCTGTAGCATTTACAATAGCATTCCATCTGTCTGTCAGGCAGCCTATTCAGCTTTGTAGCTGAACTACGGCCAAGTGTTTCTGTGAAGGTTCTCATTTATCTGGGTCATGGTATTGCTAGTTGCAGTTGGCGACATTCAACTGGACTTGTTCTGTAATGTTAAAGATGTTGTTAGCTTCTTCAAGCCACTTCTTCATTTTGTGGTCTTCTGCATACCTTTTAAGCCCCGTACACACGGTCGGACTTTTGCCCAACCAAATTCAAAATCCGGAACTTTTCGCATTTGTCCGACCGTGTGTACGTTCCATCGGACCAACTTTTTTGGCTTTCATTGGACAAAAATTTGGGTCTGCGAACGGACCAACTTTACGTCAACAAAAGTCCGATGGTGCAAAGTCCGACTGTGTGTACAGAAAACAATCGGACTTTTGGACAAAGTAAAAATGCGCATGCTCAGAAGTAAAGAGCAGGCGGAAGCCTTCTGTCTAGTAAAACTAGCGTTCGTATTTGAAAAAGCACATTCGTGACGCGGTAAGTTTCGAAATCTAGAAAGCACTCACACGAAACGTCAACTAACTATAGAGTAGCTGAAGGAACGCAACGGGTGACGTCGGAGAATTGAACTTCCTCTTTTAAACGCTTGGCAGTACGTTGAAACGTCACTACGTTCGTGTTGGTTGCCGAAAAAGTCCGAGCGTGTGTATGCTATGGGTGTGATCGGACAAATCAATTAGGACAAAAATCCAAGGGATATTTTGCTGGATGTCCGACCGTGTGTACGAGCCTTTAGAGTGGTTTCCATGTCCTGTGGTAGGACCCAGCAGAAATTGGACCAGCCCTTTAAAAGTATCTGGGGTAAAGCCTCATACACACGATCGGACTTCAAACAAACTTTTCCGTGGATTTTTGTTTGAAGGGAGTTGGCCAGGCACACCTATAGCATACACACGGCAGGACTTTTCTGCAAACTTTCCCAAAACTTTCCCAACATCACGTGTTTTTTTTTTTTGCTCTTTTCTGTTCTTTACCGCAACAATTTGGTAAACTTCTGCTATTGTTGGTTGAATTTAACATTGGTTCTGGGCACGCGTGTTTGTACTTCGGACAAAAGTCCGATGGATTTCTGGACGAACGATAAAGCCCCATACACATGGTCGGACTTTTGGCCAACCAACTTCAAAATCAAGTTTTTCGAATTTGTCCGACCGTGTGTACGCTCCATCGGTGCCTTGTCTGACCGTGTGTACAGCAATCCAACCAACTTTTGGACAAATACGAATGCTCAAAACCAAAGTTAAAAGCAACAAACAATAGCAGAAGTTAACCAAAGGGTGGCGGTAAAGAGCAGAAAAGAGCAAAAAAAACTTGTGATGTTAGGAAACTTTTAGAAAAGTTTGCAGAAAAGTCTGACTGTGTGTATGCTATGGGTGTGGCAGGACAAATCAATTAGGACAAAAATCCAAGGGAAATTTTGTTGGATGTCTGACCGTGTGTATGAGCCTTAAGACTTTGCACCGTAGGACTTTTGTTGCCGAAAAGTTTGTCCGTTTGCAGAGCGAACTTTTGTCCAATGAAAACCGAAAACATTTGTCCGATGGAGCGTACACACGGTCGGATTTTTTTGAAAACTTGCTCATTTTGAAGTTTGTTGTCAAAAAGTCCTAAGACTCGTACACACGGTCGGACATCAAACAAACTTTCCCTTGGATTTTTGTCCTAAGGGAGTTGTCCGGTCACACCCATAGCATACACACGCTCTGACTTTTCTGCAAACTTTTCCAAAACTTTCCCAACATCCGATGTTTTTTCTGCTCTTTTCTGCTCTTTACCGCCACCCTTTGGTTAACTTCTGCTATTGTTGGTTGATTTTAACATTGGTTCTGAGCATGCGTATTTGCACTTTGTACAAAAGTCCGATGGCTTGCTGTACACACGGTCGGACTAGGCATCATCAGACTTTTGTTGCCGAAAAGTTTGTCCGTTTGCAGACCAAACTTTTTGTTCCGATGAAACCCAACAAGTTTGTCCGATGGAGCGTACACATGATCGGACAAATTTGAAAACTTGCTGACTTTGAAGTTTGTTGGCAAAAAGTCCGACCGTGTGTACGGGCCTCTACCGTGTATGGGGCTTAATTCTCCTTCTTTACAAGTTGTGGGAGGTCTGAGCTTAGGACAACTAGTAGTTAATCACATTCAACTGAGATTGTTCTCTAGTGTTGAAGATGTTTAGTACCTTATCAAAGCCACCTTTGCAGTTCCAATAAATTATACCCTGGCATTTCTTTCCACACAGGTAACAATGACACCTTAATCCAATTACCATGGAATGTGTAGATGTTGGTTGTCCAAGAACAGGATGTGAGGTGTCAATGTTGTTAAGCCACCCTGTTCTAGTTACATAAACCCATCCTTGGTGTCTGGAAGTCTGCACAGGTGTTAATTCCTTAGTTGACAAGAAGTGAATCACTGTCAAATCACTGAGGTAGAGATGTTAAAACATAATTATAAATGGATGACAGATGATATTGAAGGCCTGGAGAAGATTCGAAATATCTTCATTATATGTGGAAAACAGATGTTGCAGAAGGCTTGGGGAAGCTAAGAAATGTTGAGCGATATAAATTCTGGGGTATTTTCCAGAGACTCTTTGGAACTAAAGAAGTGGCTTGGATAACCTACGAAAGGCATTGGGTGGAACTCAAACGTAGGCTATACTTTGTAGAGAAGGCTGGACGACCACACTCTGTTGACACCTTTATTGAATATGGTTTAAAAATTCTTCTGGTACAAAGACATCAGAGGCACAGGATCAATGAAAAGCTGACACCACTATGGGGTGCTTAGTCATAGCTATGACTTTCATTGATCCTGTGCCTCTAGTGTCTTTGTACCAGAAGAATTTTTAAACCATCTTGAATAAAGGTGTTAACAGAGTGCGGTCGTCCAGCCTTTTCTTCAAATTTATTCCTACATGCAGAGCCAGCACCTGTTACCATAAGCAGGTGGGATCAGGGCTATCTTAACCAGTGGGCACACTTGGGCACAGCCAAGGGGGCCCCAGGTGCCCATGGGGCCCCATCAGGATGGGCAGGGCTAATCCTAGGCAGGTGCACCGCCCCCCGGCACTGTAAGCTGCCACAGAGAAGGGGCACCAGGCCGCCGAAGCTGTGGCATGCCACTTGACTGCACCAGTTGCTAGAATTGACACCCGCCTGGCACCTAGCAACCAGTGATGTCAGTGGCCGCCCCAGCATTCAGAGCGTGCCACGGCCACCCCAGCATTCATAGCGCGCTGCCTACGTGGCTGGAAAACTAGATCCACCCACTTCTGCCATCTTCAGACTCAGACAGCATAGCATGCCCCAGGTCACCATCTTCATTGTTGGGGCCCCAATGCATTTCTTTGCCCAGGTGCCCATGATGCTATTAAGATGGCACAGGGTGGGATGCATTATGAGATGTCTGCCTAGAGCGGTGTTCTTAATTTTTTTTGTATTAGGATACCCTTCAACTTGTAAAGGAGGAGAACAGCTTAAGCATGGTAGTTTCTAGAGGCTGGTCTATTTCTGCTGGGTCCTACCACAGATTATGGCAACCCTTCTGAAAGATTTGCAAAAGACCACGGAAATAGAGTTAACAGTTGCATAGCCTTTCTCTGAAACTACCGTTCTGTTCCACCATCCCCCATTTTACTACTTATTCAAGACTCCATTCACTCACAGGCTCCCTAGTTTAACAATAGTGGGTTATAGAGTCTAGTCCACAGAAGAAGAGGAAGAGGGGAAGGATAAGCAAAAATGCCATCCTATCTCAATCCAACCTCAAATGGCCCAAATGATGGTGGCCTCTTCAAAGAACAGCATTACGCTAATAACAAAGGCGACGAGAGGAACATCTCCACAGTTCCTTGGAGGGCCTCTTTGGTGCTCCTGATGCACTAAGAAGTTTTGAACTTCAAAGTACGTTTTGTGCTTGACTAGGGTTAAAAACTGTAACTTTAATTCAGTTTTATTTCAGTTTGAGGCTTGCTGCCTAAAACTGTTCATTCTTTGAACTGTAAATAAACCTTCCGTTTGTGCTGCAACTAGTTTTTAGTCTACATATACAGGAGGTGAGGGTAAATTGTCCTGATCAGGACACATAAAATTTGGACAAAGGATCTATTTCTTCTTAACTCTACTACATACCCTTCCCTACACCAGAGTTCACTCCAGGCCACTTTTTTTTGTGATGTAACTTTGTTCTTTTCAACCGAATGAATGAAGATCTTCCCTCCTGCTCTCCCACCCAAGTTCAGCCTCCTCTGGGACTGGATGACCCTATTGCTGACAGTAGGTCCACTTGATATTGGGCTCCTTGTGGTGCCAGGGTTTTGCTTTAATAGATTTCCTGTTGCACATAATGGGGTCCACTAAGAATGTTCTAAAATTGCAGTAAGGCCCCGTACACACGAGGGGACATGTCCGATGAAAACGGTCTGCGGACCGTTTTCATCGGACATGTCCGCTCGGAGATTTCTGTCTGATGGTTGTACACACCATCGAACAGAAATCGTGCGCGGCCCTGGAAGGTCAATGCTTCCACGCATGCGTCGTAAACTTCGACGCATGCGAGGGCTTTCGGCCGAGCGGACATGTCCGGTGAGTCTGTACAGACGACCGAACATGTCCGACGGACAGGCTTCCAGCGAACATGTTTCTTAGCATACTAAGAAACATTTGTCCGCTGGAAACCTGTCCGATCCGCCGGAAAATTGTCCGGTCGGCAGTACACACGACCGAACATGTCCGCTGAAACTGGTCCGCGGACCAGTTTCAGCGGACATGTTCGGTCGTGTGTACGGGGCCATAGGTGTACTTTGTAAAATCAATAATTCAACTATTAAGAGGGTTCTGTATGCTGATCTTGGGAGGAACAATAGCATAGTGATCAGAGGGTGTGATTCTGCTTCCGCTATATCATTGACTTCTTTGCTCAGTATGGTTGAAAGCAAGAGAATTGCAGGTTCTCAATGCAAGAGGTGCCAGGGTTTTGTTTTTTCTTTAATAGCTGACCTGTTGCTCACAAAGGGGTCCACTATGGCCCTGTGTACACTGCTGCTGCTAAACGGACGTTCAGAGGCAGTTGGACACTTTTTTCAACTGCCCCAAACTTATTCAATGTTATCTTATGTGTACATGTACACAGGTTCGTTTTTAGGCAGTGGCGTTTATAGGCCTTTTTTAAGGCAAAAAAATGAGTTCAGACGCCAACGTTTCTGACGTTTCAGACGCCAAATGCTACTAAACGCGGCTAATCGCGGTAACCTGCATTTAGCAGCGTTTCGTTTATAGGCGTTTTTCGTCTTTGGCCATTTAAAAAAACAAAACATTTTTTTTAAACGCTTCTAAACGCTGCATGTAAAAGCGGCAAAACGGACGTTTTAAACGTGGGTTACTATCTGTCAAGTTAAATCGTTCAGGAGTAGTTGTAAAAATGGTCTGATGGACCGTTTTCATCGGTCAAAACCGATCGTGTGTGGGCCCCATGGGTTATTTAACCATCGGTTAAAAAAAGCCATCTTGCTTTAAATTTAACCGATGGATTCCTAACCGATAGATCAAAACCTTTCGTTAGTAGGCACGACCATCGGTTAAAAATCCACGCATGCTCAGAATCAAGTCGACGCATGCTTGGAAGCATTGAACTTCATTTTTTTCAGCACGTTGTGTTTTAAGTCACCGCGTTCTGACATGATCGGTTATTTAACCGATGGTGTGTAGGCGTGACGGACCATCAGTCAGCTTCATCGGTTAGCCGATGACAACGGTCTTTCAGACCGTTCTCATCGGATTGACTGATCGTGTGTACGAGGCCTAAGAATGTTCTAAAATTGCAGTAAGGTGTACTCTGTAAAATAAATAATTAAGAGGGTTCTGTATGCCGATCTCGGGAGGAATGATAGCATTCAGATAAGGTTTTGGAACCCATCCCAAAACTGTGGTCAGAAGGGGTGATTCTGCTTCCGCCATAGCATTGACTTCTTTACTCAGTATGGTTGAAAGCAAGAGAATTGCACTTTCCCAATGCAAGAAGAATTTGTAGTCTGTAATAAGCTATTAATCTCTATATGTATTTTTTTTTTTTCAGTGCTGCTTTAAACAATGCCTTGATTGGTAAAAGATTCAGCTACTGGAAAAATCTAATCAGCATAGTGATTCTTTGTGACATTTACTTTATCTCTTACCATCTCGATGTGTATTATAGTACAGATTACCCTCTTCTGAGAAATCGCATTTGTTGCCGGTGTTGGTGGAAGCCGACAGATTGATATTAATGGGCATGTAATTAAACTCAGTACTCATTAATATTAAACACTTCCATGACTCATTTCTAGGCCTTTGCTGGAAATGTCCATTTAATGAAAGTGGACCGTGTATAAAATAAAAAATGGCAATGTAGCATATAGCTGTGCATAACTTTAGTTGTATGACCTATTAGGCCTGCACCCAAGAGCCTTCTAGTAGCATCCATGCAAATTTTAATGTCTGCTATTTACTAGACATGTGCAATTTTTTTCGTTACGAATACGTTTTCCGTAAATTTTCGTTATTTTAGTTGATTCGGTAACATACGAATGAACGAACGGTTTAGCGCAATTAATAACGAATGATGATATTTTCAAAATAACGAATATGGAAAACAACGAAGATACGAAAGAAGAAAGAAACGAAAACATAGAAACAACAAAAATACCGAACCCAAAAAAAAAAAAATGCGAAAATGCAAACTTACTAATATTCGAAGACCGAAAAGAAAATAACCAAAATGCCGAACAAGAAGAATAAAGAAAGAAGAAAGAATAAAAAACGAAAATCAAAACTAACAAAAATAAATTACGAATCTTCGGAAAACGGAAATGAAAACAACGAAAATATGAAATAATGTAAATTAGCTTTCGTTAGTACTGAAATATTTCTGGACATTGACCAATAGCCACTGAGCGCTGTCCCTTTCCTCTGAGGAGGTTTGTTCCTTCCCCCAATGAGCTTCTTTCTCATTACCTCCTGGCTCCTTGTGTCTTTTTCTGTGTTAGACTGCAGTGCATCTCATTTCTAGATTTGTATTTGTAATATCTGACATATTTTAGTTTTCTTCTACGTCAGACTTCATTCTAGACAGGGGCCCAGATTCAGGTAGATCCGAGCAATATTTGCGTGGGCAAAGAGCAAAGATTTTTCTCTGCGCCCACGCAAATATTGCGTTTTGCCCGCGATTCACGGAGCAGTTGCTCCGTAAATTGCGCGGGCGATATGCTAAACAGCCGGGCGTAAGGCTGCCTAATGTAAATGATCCCGCCGGGGGCGGGAATCATTTAAATTAGGCGCGCTCCCGCGCCGAGCGAACAGCGCATGCTCCGTCGGGAAACTTTCCCGACGTGCATTGCGGCAAATGACGTCGCCAGGACGTCATTTGCTTCTAAGTGAACGTGAATGGCGTCCAGCGCCATTCACGGTTCACTTACGTAAACGACGTGAAATTTAAATTTCACGAGCGGGAAGCGCAGCTATACTTTAGCATTGGTTGCCCCTGCTATTAGCAGGAGCAGCCTTATGCTAAAGTCGCCGTACGGAAACTCCGTACCTTGCGTGCGCAGGGCCCGCGCAACTTTTGTGAATCGGTGGTAGTATGCAATTTGCATACTATACGCCGATCACAATGGCCGCGCCCCCTAGCGGCCAACGCAAGAATGCAGCCTGGGATGTGAAGGCATAAGGAGGCTTATGTCTGTCACATCCTAGGCTGCAGTCGGTGAAACGAGGTTCCTGAATCAGGAGCACTCGTTACACCGGAGCAAGTAAGCCCTTGCGCCGCGCAACCTATGGTTGCGCGGGCGCAAGTGCTTCTTGAGTCTGGCCCAGGGTGTGTGTGCTAACTAAGACAGTCAAGTCAATCACAGTAAAGTACGAATTACAAAATTACGACGAGTAGTGTGTCGAATAAACGTAAAATGTATTCTAACGAATGCAGTAAAATCTACAAAAGTACGTTTTTACAATCAAAGGAAATTAGACACGAAAATACGAATGATCATAAAGCAACGAAAATATATTTCTTACGAAAATACGAACGCGGCATGATGGAAAATATAATGTAAATACGAATAGCAAAACAACGAAAATTAAACCAACGTAAAAACGAAGGAACGAATAAAATCATTTAAAAAATACGAACGCGGCAGAATACAAAATATAACGAAAATACGAATCTCGATTCAACAAAAAATAAACGAACAGAAGGAAACAGAAAAAAAAGTGTTACGAAAATACTAAAGAGTACGAATACGGTAACTAACGTCTTACGAAATTACGACTCGTTACGAATCACGATAAACGAACAGAAACGAAACAGAAATAAACGAAAATTTTTGCTGTGCACATGTCTACTATTTACAGAGATGTACCCCATTATGAACCCCAATGGCTCTGATGAGTTTTTACCAATACATAGGGATTTACCTTGATGGATGTGAATATGTTCTCTATCATCAGGAAAGGAAAGGGGGAGCTCTAGGCTCCACATACACATAATAAAACTACGCTGTATATGTACTTTCACTTGTTGTTTTTTTATCTTATTATCATCAACACATATAAAAACATATCTATACTTGCTATTTAAAATATATTAGCCCACAGGTGTCAAACACAAGGCCTGCGGGCCGAATACGGCCCTCCAGGCCATTTCATGTGGCCCTCGCACCTCTCCTGCAGCAGCAGGAGAGCTCCAGCCCTCTTCTGGTCCTCCTCCAGACTCCTACTTTCTGCTTTCAAGCAATGCATCCAGCTTCGCCCCAGCAGCAGCGTAAGGAAAAGGGGTGCACTGTGATGTAAGGGAGAGTGGGGGACTCAACTTCTGTGGCACTTGACATCTAATGTAAGGGGAGGGGATGCGCTGGACATCTAATCTTACAGATACAACCGGCCCTTTTGAGGACAATCATAATGCTGATGCAGCCCACAATAAAATTGAGTTTGACACCCCTGTTGTGAAGGATATGCTTCAGTTAATTCTCCCTGCTAGTAAAGCTGTGTATGAAAGGGTAATTGATCTAGTGTGTTGTGTGAAGAAGCCCTGTGTTTTCTGTGATTAGAAGGGGCTCATGCTAATTATTCTGATTGCTTCATTGTGGTAATTACCTCTTCTATATGCGGGGCCAAGCTGTCTAGATAACGTATTCTGTTACAACTAGTAATTACCTTCACTGATGTCATTATCTAAAGAAATGTGTCTTCAGAGTCGGCGCCGAAGTGTCTGCCTATAATCGGTATGAGAGCCCCCACCGTGTGTGGAAAGGGGGTGGAGATTTCATTGTTCTTTGATTGAGGATTTAGCTTGTAAACTGCATATATACCGAGCAGCATGCTGCCATTAAAGTGTCTTGTTCCAGCAGTAAGCTTGGGCTCATGTGTGGCTTATTGGGCGATTCCAGGAATATTCCTCCTCGTGGAATATTGGTGTGATTTTGCTTTTATGGGAAGAAGGGAATGCTTGACGGGGATATTCTAATTCCGTCACACCTGTATTAGCCTGTTGGGATGGAAAAAGTGAAAGAAAATCCTCATCAAAACACAGGAAGATAGAGGGGTTTTCCTTAACTGTCTGGCAGTTTCCTCAAGACGGTTCTGCTCTTTTCTTCTTATTTCCCAATGTAACCAACAGCATTGGGATTGTGAGAACCGTTGGTTTTCACTGCAGCTTAGGTCGGGCTTTAGCTTACACCTGCGCTCAACAGGAGTGCTTAAGTAGAATGCTTGACATTCAGCCTGGGTGTGTCCTACTCTGACTTTTGTCTGTTCATGCCTTGGATCAATGCTGTAAATTGTTTGCACTGTATGCGAATATGAACTTGGCTTGTATGTGCTTATCCTGATCATTAATCTGTTACCTCTACTTTTCTCAGTCAATTCATTGTCTGCAACCAGTGTTCTGTCAAGAAGTGCCCCCCATCGAATAGTGCCTACGCATGCGGAGGACGGAGCCGCAATCCAGCTGAGTTGCCGATCAGCTGGAGTGACATGACCAGGGTGCAAGCGCACATCGTAGGAGGTATCTCTCGATGGGAGATACCATTTCACGGACACAATTGAAACCTATACAAACAGCGTCCTGGAGACCGTACTTCTCACATTGTGCCTCGCTGTTGGCAGTTTTACAGTGTGCTGATGGTCCGGTTTCCCCGCTGTTTGTATAGGTTTAAATTGTGGCTTTGAAATGGTATCTCCCATCGAGAGATACCTCCTACAATGTGCCATGGTGATTGACAAATCAGCAGTTGTGCTATGACGTACAGTGCATGCGTGGTTCGTCCCTGGCACTATTCGATGGGGGGGGCACTTCTCGACAGAACACCCGGTTTGTCTGTGTCTGATCGGGCCATCATCTGCTGATTCTACTGTTTGCTCTGACCATCTTTCTGCAGATTTAAACTGTTAGAGCACCTGTCTTGCCTGTTGGTTGACTGCAGTGCTGGGACAAGGTCACCTAGAGCCCAGGGTAAACATGCCAAACTGCGTCCACCCCCCCTCAAGATATATGGGCATTATGTGTTAGCCACCCCCACCCCCCAACAAAAAGAGAGCACTAATCTGCATGCTTACCCCTAAGCATACATTTCATATCCTCCCAGAATGCATCTGCCCCCCTGCTAAATACTGTCTCCCAGCACAAATCTTTGCCGCCCCTCCCCCCAAAAAAATCTACTCCTCAAAATCTCTCTTCCGAGTACACATTCCCCCTATCTAAATCCCCCTCTCAGCACAAATCCCCCCATTCCCAATCCTAGCAAACCCCCAAATTTCCGCTCGTAGCACAAATCTAGCGACCCCCCAATAAAAAAAATCCCCTCCTAGCTCAAATCCTCTTCCTCCTCCCAACACAAGTCCCAAAATCACCTTTCCTAACACCCACCCCAAATTTCCCATTCTAGAGCAATTCTTGCCCCCTATTTCCACCAAATTCCCCCCTAAAACACAAGTCCCCTCCCCCCAATCCCCTTCTGGGGCCCCCACAACTCACATGCTGCCACAGTGCCCAGGGCAGCCGTTCCTCCTGCCCACCCCTTGTCCTGGCCCTGGTTGGCTGTTGTGGGTGACTTAGTGGGTTCTCTGAACTTCCAGGTAACCAACGAGTGCACCTGGCTCCTTAATAGATGCAGGGGAGGTGCCCAAGAACTGAAGGACAGGTGGTCACACCCACTGCTACACTAACCACTCCCTGCCCCCCTAGGGTGACCACATTTCCAAACTGCCATTCAGGGACACACCCCCTCTCTCACCTTACCGCCCAAAAAATGAGGGGGTCAGGAGCAAATGTAGTCTCGGGGTTGATGGGGAATTTGGCAGCAGGTTATTTGTCAGGTGAATGTGCCACTTGCCACCAGATGCAGTGCCGCTTGCCACCCATAGCCTGCCACCAGATGCAGTGCTGCTGTCACTCCCTCTGCACGAGCCACGTGCGTATAAGGAAAGGAGTGGCGCCACTATCTGGAGAGTGAAGATCACACCAGTCCCTGCTGCTTGCCGCTGGGTGTCAGATAAGGAGGAGGTGCCGAGGTGGGTGGGGACAGCAGTTCAGCACTAGGCGCAGGCCTCGCTCCCGGTCTTACTGTCTGAGAGTAAATTGGCACTGGTTGCAAGATGCCAGGCAGCGCCGGCCCTAGCCACCAGTTCTGGAAATGTAGTAAGGAGGTGGCTGTGTCCTCTATTTCATTCCGGGACATTGTATTGTCCCAGAATGAAGGTGCCCGGGACCAGGGACAGAAATGTCAATATGCGGGCCAGTCCCGGGTAATCCGGGACACGTGGGCACCCTATGCCCCCCAGATCAAAAACAAACAGGCCTAGCATGCATCATAGGCCTGTCTAAATGTACCTGCCCGTCAGCTATCACAAACATCCTTACCTCTAACACCTACCTATGGTAGAGGGTGCTACGTCAGTCAGCGGAGCTTCCCCCCATTTATTCAGCTCAGTCTATTTGCTTTTTAGCAAATTCGCCCAATTGTTTCAATTTTCACCCCAGAAAAGTGCAGTTTCCTATACAGGCTTTACTAGGGAGTCTACATAGAATGCAATTGTTAATAAAAAAGTGCTAATTATTATTATTTTGATACAGGATTTTTAAAGCGCCAACAGTTTGCACAACATGGAGGCAGACAGTACAGTTACAATACATATCAATACAGGAGGGAACCGAGGGCCCTGCTTGTTAGAGCTTACAATCTAGAAGATTCCAATTCGTTTTAATACGAGTGGAATAACTGCTAGTTAGCTAATGAATGGATGCTGATTGGCTTATATGGAATCAGCACTCTTTGTTGAATGAGGTTGTATATATGCATGTATATATATATATATATATATATATATATATATATATATATATATATATATATATATATATATATATATATATATATGTATGTATGTATGTGTATATATATGTATATATATATATATATATATATATATATATTTTATATATATATATATATATATATATATAGATATATATATATATATATATATAATAAATATATATATTATATAGATAGATAGATAATGTTATTTATATTATACAGTATGGGGCAGATCCACATACCTCCGCTGCGCCCGGCGCAGATGTGAGATACGCTACGCCGCTGTAACTTACCTGGCTTTGGTTTGAATCCTCAATGAATTTGCGCCGTAAGTTACGGCGGCGTAGTGTATCTCTCGCGGCGGATTTCAAATTGGGCGGGTGGGGGGCGTGTTTCATTTTAATGAAGCGCGTCCCCGCGCCGAACGAACTGCGCATGCACCGTCCGTAAAATTACGACGGGAACGCCACCCAGCGGACGCCGAAAAATTGCATCTAAGATCCGACGGCGTACGAAGACGTTCGCCTGTCGGATCTAACACAGATGCCGTGGTATCTTGTTTTGGGGATACCAAAACAAAGATACGACGCGCAACATTTGAAATTACGCAGCGTATCAAGAGATACGCTGCGTAATTTCTTTGAGGATCTGCCCCTATATTTACATTATTATTATTATAAATTATATTCTTTAATATATTTTTTATATATATTTACAAAGGTATTTCTGCAGAACCGATTTCACTTCAAACCAACCATGTCATAAATCCTTATTAATCTATAGAGGAATATGGATAGCAGCGTACGTCCTGACAGGCAATAGCGAAGTCTTTTTTTTTTTTTTTTCTAACCAGGATAAATATTACCTTTTCTTATCTATTAATTTAACTGCAGTGCAAACACACTCATCTTCCTTCCATACAAAAACAGAAAAAAACCTGATATTTTGCATCAAGAAAAAAACATCTTTTGAAGTGTGTCAAATTACAGAGGGCAGCAAATAAATCTTGCGTCTTGTGGAGGTGACATCTCTGAATAAGTTTATTAACTGCGGAATATTGCCGGAGCTCCACCGGCCACCGCAGTCTTTCTCAGTTGAGGGAAAAGGACTATTAATGTATGTATATTTGTGTGTTTGTACACGTCCCCTATTACCCTGTGTCTGCATGTTCTGTCATTACGCAGAAACTATCCTGGCTTTTAGTCAATTTTATTTATTTACTTATTTAATTTTTATTTAATTTTTTTACGTCTTAGTACGCCGTCGGATCTAAGCTGCCATTTTTCGGCGGCCGCTAGGTGGCGTTTCCGTCGAATTCCGCGTCGAGTATGCAAATTAGCTATTTACGGCGATCCACGAACGTACGACCGGCCGGCGCATTTTGTTTACGTCGTTTGCGTTTGGCTTTTTTCGGCGTATAGTTAAAGCTGCTGTTATGAGGCGTACTCAATGTTAAGTATGGCCGTCGTTCCCGCATACAATTTTGAATTTTTTACGTCATTTGCGTAAGTCGTTCGCGAATAGGGATTTGCGTAGAATGACGTCACCGACGTGAGCATTGGCTGGTTCCGGGTTAATTTCGAGCATGCGCACTGGGATACCTCCACGGACGGCTATTGCACAGTTAAAAAAAAAAACTTTGTTTACGTCGGGTCACGACGTATTAACATAAAACACGCCCCCATCACAGATATTTGAATAGCGCGCCATTACGCCGCCAAAGATACACTACGCAGCCGTAACTTACGGTGCAAATTCTTTCAGGATTGGAAAAAAAAAAGCACAAAGTTACTGGGGCGTAGTGTATCTTAGATACGCTGCGCCCGGCGCAAAGGTACGTGGATCTGCCCCAAAATGTACACTACTTACGCTCATTTACAGAGCATTTAACAAAGGGTGATTTTGTGGCAGTTTATTAGCAGGTCTTTCTAAAAAGAAAGTCCAGCACTAGCTGCTTTTGTCGCCACAAAAGCAGCTAGTGCTGGGCTTTCTTTTTAAAACTTTTTAAAAGTTTTATTTATTTATGGGAGTTTACTAATTTACAAACTAATCACGCATATCATTTTTTAATTACTTGTTTTAAATCTTTATTTTATATAAGGTGCTTTTGTGATAATTTCTTTAAAATCTTTATTTGATATAACATTTAACGCAGGGTACTTTCATGACAATTTCTTTGCAGGGCTTTCTAATAAGAAAGCCCTGCAATAGCTGCTCTTTTTGTGACTGTTTTTTTCCTTTTGGTCAATTTTATTTATTTCATTTTGAAAGTTTACTAGTTTGCAAACTGTGCATGCATATACTTGTTTTATTACTTGTTTTAAATCTTTATTTTATATAATGCAAGGTGCTTTTGTGACAATTTCTTTGCAGGGTTTACTCATAAGAAAGCCCAGCACTAGCTGCTCTTGTGGCAAATGTTTTTTGTCTAGGTTTGGTAATTTTTTTTTTGTTATTTATGGGAGTTTACTAATTTACAAACTAATCATGCTTATCATTTTTTAATTAATTGTTTCAAATCTTTATTTGACATAACATTTAACGCAGGGTTCTTTTATGACAATTTCTTTGGAGGACTTTCTAATAAGAAAGTCCAGCAATAGCTGCTCCTGTGGTGACTGTTTTTTTGCCTTTTGGTCAATTTTATTTATTTCATTTTGAAAGTTTATTAGTTTGCAAACTGTATATGCATATACTTTTTTTATTACTTGTTTTAAATCTTTATTTTATATAATGCAAGGTGCTTTTGTGACAATTTCTTTGCAGGGTTTACTCATAAGAAAGCCCAGCACTAGCTGCTCTTGTGGCGAATGTTTCTTGTCTAGGTTTGGTCATTTTTATTTATTTATGGGAGTTTACTAATTTATAAACTAATCATGCTTATCATTTTTTAATTAATTGTTTCAAGTCTTTATTTGACATAACATTTAACGCAGGGTTCTTTTATGACAATTTCTTTGGAGGACTTTCTAATAAGAAAGTCCAGCAATAGCTGCTCCTGTGGTGACTGTTTTTTTGCCTTTTGGTCAATTTTATTTATTTCATTTTGAAAGTTTACTAGTTTGCAAACTGTGGGGCAGATCCTCGTACAGCGGCGCATCTGTACGCCGAGCGCAGCGTATCTAAGATACACTACGCCGCCGTAACTTATTTTTTTTTTCGAATCCACAAAGAATTTGCGCCGTAAGTTACGGTGGCGTAAAGTATCTCTGGCGGCGTAAGGGCGCGGAATTCAAATGGATGTAATGGGGGCGTGTTTTATGTAAATACGCTGTGACCCGACGTAAACAACGTTTTTTTTTAACTGCGCATGCGCCCTCCCTGGGGGTATCCCAGTGTGCTTGCTCGAAATTTAACCGGAACAAGCCAATGCTTACGACGGTGACGTCATTCTACGCAAATTCCTATTCGCGAACGACTTACGCAAACAAATTCAAAATGCGAGACGGGAACGACGGCCATACTTAACATTGAGTATGCCTCATAACAGTAGCTTTTACTATACGCCGGAAAAAGCCGAACGCAAACGACGTAAAAACAATGCGCCAGCCGGACGTACATTCGTGGATCGCCGTAAATAGCTAATTTGCATACTCGACGTGGAAATTCTACGGAAACGGCACCTAGCGTCCGGCGGAAAAAATACACCTAAGATCCGACAGCGTACTAAGACGTACGGCTGTCGGATCGACCCGAGATGCTATCGTATCTTGTTTTGTAGATACAAAACAAAGATACGGCGCGGGAATTTTAAAATTACACCGGTGTATCAATAGATACGCCGGCGTAATCCTTTTGTGGATCTGCCCCTGTATATCCATATACTTTTTTTATTACTTGTTTCAAATCTTTATTTTATATAACACTTAACACAAGGTGCTTTTGTGACAATTTCTTTGCAGGGTTTACTCATAAGAAAGCCCAGCACTAGCTGCTCTTGTGGCGAATGTTTCTTGTCTAGGTTTGGTAATTTTTATTTATTTATGGGAGTTTACTAATTTAAAAAACTAATCATTTATATCATTTTTTATTACTTGTTTAAAATCTTTATTTGACATTTAACGCAGGGTGCTTTCATGACAATTTCTTTGCAGGGCTTTCTAATAAGAAAGTCCAGCAATAGCTGCTTTATGGGGTTTAGGTCAAGCGAGTTTGCTGGCCAGTCAGTGATACTATGATCATTAAAACAGGTTTTGGTACTTTTGGTAGTGTGGGCAGGTGCCAAGTCCTGATGGAAAATGAAATTAACATTTACCATTTAGGGGGATGGCATGGATAGAGGGGGCTGCACCCGTGTGCCCTTAATGGATGGGCCGTCTCTGCTCGGAGAGAAAGGAGGGGGAGAGCGCCGCCAGATTGGATAGAGCGAGGATCTCCTGTGTACTGGGCTTGGCCCGCAGGCACGCCCAGTCCGCATTAACGTCCCGGCATTGGACCGGTGTTATGTACATCATAGGAGCCTGGCCAGGAAGCTGGACTGGGCGTGACTGCAAGCCGAGCCGAGTACACAGAAGATCCGGCTCTGTCTGATCCGGCACTGGTGAGGCTGCAGATGGGCACTGATCAGGCTGCAATGATGGGCCATGGCGAGGCTGCAGATGGGCACTGATAAGGCTGCAATGATGAGGCTGCAGATGGGCAATGGTGAGGCTGCAGATGGGCACTAATAAAGCTGCAATGATGGGTAATGGCAAGACTGCAGATGGGCACTGGTGAGGCCGCAGATGGTTACTGATAAGGATGCAAGGATTGGCAATGGTGAGGCTGCAGATGGGCAATGGTGAGGCTGCAGATGGGCAATGATCAAGCTTCATTAATGGGCAATAGTAAGGCTGCAGATGGGCACTGAGTGGGCTGCAATAATGGGCAATGGTGATGCAAAAATGTATAAGAAAGAACCGGGACGGCCGCACTCCAAAAATAAAAATTTGTCCCTTTTAATAAAAACTGGTCACAACATGGATGTCACAGCAAAAAATCAGGAAAAAGGGCTAATGCGTCTCACACTCTCATATAGTGCTTATTCATAGCTGATGGGCAATAGTAAGGCTGCAGATGGGCACTGAGTAGGCTGCAATAATGGGCAATGGCGAGGCTTCAGATGGGCACTGATAAGACTGCAATGATTGGCAATGGTGAGGCTGCATATGGGCAATGGTGAGGCTGCAGATGGGCAATGATCAGGCTTCATTAATGGGCAATAGTAAGGCTGCAGATGGGCACTGAGTAGGCTGCAATGATGGGAAATGGCGAGGCTTCAGATGGGCAATGGTGAGGCTGCAGATGTGCACTGATAAGTCTGCATTAGTGGTGGGACAAGGTCATCCAGCCCCCAGGGCAAAGATGACAATCTGCGCGATTCCCTTAGGGTTAGGGTCAGGGTGCCTATCCCTGCAATAAACCATTGCGCCAGGGGCAGCCATTCCTCCTGCCCACCCCTTGTATCGGCTCTGGGCTGCATTGATGGACCATTATTTTACTTCAAAGTTCTTTATTTAAAATCTAAGTTATTCCTGAAATGACCCTCTTAAAATTAAGGTGCGTGTTATACTCCGATAAATACGGTATATAATATTACACCAAAAAAAATATGATCTCCCTTATAGTCCTCAGTGCGTCCTGTCATTTCTGAGGCTTGTTATTTCGTATCGGGAAAATACACATTTTTATTCTGGCAGTGTAAGTGGGAATGCTGACATTTTCAACCTGCAGGTTTTGACCTACAAAACCGCTCAGTACATTGATACAATAATTGTAGACATTAATAAGGAGGACCTAAATGTGATGCTAAAAGGGAGCCGTAGATGATCATGCGTGCCCATTTTCCTGTCATCGCTGGTGCTTTGCTCTTGACCTTAAAGGAGCTGTCCACCAGTTTTTTTTATTATTATTTAGGCAAATTAATGAGCGGTGAATTATCCCGGGTGGTGTAGGGAGTTCACTCCTCCTGTGTGTTGTGGGATCCTTGCACCCCTTTGATTATTTTGCTTTCTATGTGCTCGGTAGTGCTATATATACTTTAATGTGGAGTTTTAAGTCTATCATGCTGCGAGTTCTTATTATCAGCTCAACATGTGGGTATTTGGTCACTCGATGTCCGCCGGGAGTCCCGTCATCGTCTCTCGGAGAGGAAGAACAGGGAAATGCTAATGTAAACAAGTATTTCCCCATTCTTCCTAGTGACAGGACACTGGTCAGGCCTCCTACACACGACCGAAAAACTCGACAGAATCCGTCAAGAAACTTGGTGGCAGAACTTTTTTGCTGAGGAAAATGGTTGTGTGTACGTTTTTAATCGAGGAAACTGTCGAGGAACTCGATGGGAGTCTCAATTTCCTCGTTGTGTTCCTCGTCAGGCTGGTTTTCGACGAGAAACTTGAGCGTGTTTATGCTAAGAAACCCGCGCATGCTCAGAATAAAGTATGAGACAGGAGTAAAAGTAGCATTTGTAATGGAGATAACACATTTTTCACGCTGTAACAGACTGAAAAGTGCAAATCGTCTCCGACCAAACTTTTACTTAAAGCGGGAGTTCACCCATTTATAAAATGTTTTTTTTTCTCCCCTTAGCTTCCTGCTCGTTCGGTCTAGGGGAATCGGCTATTTGTATTAAAATATGAGCAGTACTTACCCGTTTTCGAGCTGCATCTTCTTCCGTCGCTTCCGGGTATGGGTCTTCGGGAGCGGGCGTTCCTTCTTGATTGACAGCCTTCCGACGGTCGCATCCATCGCGTCACTCGTAGCCGAAAGAAGCCGAACGTCGGTGCGGCTCTATACTGCGCCTGCGCACCGACGTTCGGCTTCTTTCGGAAAATCGTGACGCGATGGATGCGACCGTCGGAAGCCTCACGGAAGACTGTCAATCAAGAAGGAACGCCCATTCCCGCAGCCCATACCCGGAAGCGACGGAGAGGATGCATCTCGTAAACGGGTAAGTACTGCACATATTTTAAAATAAATAGGCGATTCCCCTAGAGAAAACGAGCAGGAATCTAAGGGGAAAAAGTGCCCTCTAAGGGTGAACCCCCGCTTTAACACGCAGCCCCAAGGGTTGTGCCAGTGGAATCGAACTTCCCCTGCCATTGTATGTGTTGTACGTCACCGCGTTTTAGAATGAGGAGATTTTGTCTTGACAGTGTGTACGCAAAGCAAGCTTGTCGAGTTCCTCGACAAGCCTAACAAGGAACTCGTCGAGGAAAACGATGTGTCTTTTCCGACAAATCTCTCGGTCGTGTGTACGAGGCCTCAGAGGTTTGGTGAGCGGTAATCCTTTCCAAATTATGTTTGGGAGCCACGTCGCACGACCGCACAATTGTCTGTTAAAGCGACGCAGTGCCAAATCGCAAAAAAGCGCTCTGGTCTTTGGCCAGCCAAAAGGTCCGGGGATAAAGTGGTTAAAGGGTCTGCCCACCCAAAAGTGATATTTTGGTTTTCAGCAGAGCCTAGTGGGCTAAGTCAGTCCCTATTGTCTTGGATACTCCAACAGTGAGATCCCCCAACTCTTTCTGTCCACTTTGGGAAAATTCCAATTGAGTCAAAAAAATATATATAACAGACCTACTGTATATAATATCAGACGATGGGCAATTGTCTTTTCTTTTTTCTTTTGCTGTGAGCTGTAGTAGTCCCCTGTGCCGGAGATGTCCTCTGTTCAGATTAGTTCCATACATTTCTGTACTTACTTCTTCTACACAAGGGAAGGGGCTGCCATCAGAGCTGCAGGCCGTGTCATAGTATGTTTGTGATCCCGGCCTTCTGATATTCTGGTTAGCAATACTGTCTCAGGATTGAAGGACTTCTCCTACCATATGTAGAACCATTTATTACAATGTTTTATTTTTACCTTGATGCGTGTGACCTGCTTTAAATGCTAAAATATTCAGCGCTGAAATATTTCTGTTCTCAGCATTCAAGAAAATGCTTATATGATATAAAATGATATAAATTAGAAAAGTCACATTTCGCGTGCTGTGAAAGTCCGGAGAGGCGCGCGTTTTCACTTCCCATACTTCACACATACACAGGTATACTATACGCTTTTTGGACGTGAAGACTTAACCTGCTTCTCTCCTGAGCGCGCTGTGAGATGCACTGTGCTAAACTTGGCCTGACAAACAGGTTAAAGCGGTATTAAACCCAAAAGCAATCATTTAATATATATTGCAGCTTAGCAATTCTTAGATGTGATGGCTGCATTCGTTTTCTATTCTAGGCTTTCTTTTTTTCCTATTTTTCACTGGCGATCCAGCCAGTAATTATGTTGTTTTTAACCACTTCCCTACCGAGTCATTGTAAAATGACGTCGGCGGGAACCTTTCCTCTTTCAGAGTGGACGTCATATGACGTCCTTGCATTCCTGGTCGCTAGGGGGGGCGCGCGCGCCGTCGGCGCTTTGCTCGGGATCCGGTGCGCGTGCCCGGCAGCCGCAATTGCCCGCAATCACGGCAGGACCATGGATCTGTGTGTGTAAACACACAGATCCATGTCCTGTCAGCGGTGAGGAGACAGATGTGTGTTCCCAGTACAGAGGAACACACATCGGTCTCCTCCCCTTGTGAGTCCCCGCCCCCTACAGTTAGAACACACTTTAGGGAACATATTTAACCCCTTCAGCCAGTGGCGTATCTAGGGTATGGCAGCCATGGCAAGTGCCATGGGCGCCATGGGGAGGGGGGCGGCAAAAGCCACCCCCCGCATGAAAAAAAAACCAACCCGTCCTCCCGCAGCCGCCTCCCGCACTAATCTCCCAACGCTGTGGCCGCCCTGCTGGAGCGCGGCGCCAGCATAGCAATTGCTAATATTTCCCCTTCTGCCTGGGGAGGGGAGTGACAAGTGCCCCCATGATGGCCTATGATTGGCCAGACCGGATCCACATACATCTTATCCCCAGAGCGGGGAATGGGACGTGAGGTAAGGAGAAGAGAGGACAGGAGAGAAGGAATGTATGGTGGCCCGATGGAGAACCCCGGCCCCAGCAGCACCAAGGTCAGCAGCCAGGTACTACTTGATCCTCGTCACCATATTCATGTGTGCCAACTGCCAACCAGAAGCAAGCAGCAAAATATAATGCTCAGTGGATTAAATAAATATTCATAGCCATATCATAAATAAACTGTAATAAAGTGATTTGTGAACAGCTGTTGCACAAATCACTTTATTACACTTTATTAATGATATCTATGGCTACGCATATTTAGAATTTATTTATTCCATATTAAGCACTATATTTGATGCCTGGCACACGCACAATCGCACATGATGATGACTTAACTTTTAAGTCATCATGTGCGATTGCGCCCCCCCAAAAACTTTCAGCACCAGACGCCAGTGGTCCCCATTGTCCCTCTCTGTCCCCGCCATGTCCCTGGTTATCTGAAAGATGGGTTTCAAATGTTTTGACAGGGGCGCAGTTTCAGTGATTGCCATAGGCGCCATTTTCACTAGATACGCCTCTGCCTCCAGCGCCCCCTAGTGTAAACCCTTTCACTGCCAGTCACATTTACAGAGTAATCAGTGCAGTTTGATAGCACTAATCGCTTTATAAATGTTAATGGTCCCAAAAATGTGTCAAAAGTGTCCGATATGCCCGCCACAATGTCACGGTCACAATAAAAATCGCAGATCGCCGCCATTACTAGTAAAAAAATAAAAATTAATACAAATTCCATAATTCTATTCCCTATTTTGTAGACGCTAAAACCTTTTTTTTTTTTTTAATTATGATATTTATTAAATCGAAAAGTAAAAGATACTGTGTTTTTTTCAAAATTGTCGCTCTTCTTTTGTTTTTAGCGCAAAAAATAAAAACCGCAGAGGTGATCAAATACCACCAAAAGAAAGCTCTATTTGTGGGGGGAAAAGGACGTCAATTTTGTTTGGGAGCCACGTCGCACGACCGCGCAATTGTCATTCAAAGCGTGACAGCCCTGAAAACTAAAAATTGGTCTGGGCAGGAAGGGGGTGAAAATACCCCAGTATGGAAGTGGTTAAAAAGCATCATCTCTCCAGCAAAATGTATCTGTTTACATGGATGAGACAAACCGCAGGGGTGCTTGCAATAATCAGCTTTTATTTATTCATGTAAAACCTTCATCTCAAAAGAATAAAAAATAGACACGTGCAGAACAAAATTATATATATATTTTTTTCGTTTCAATTCGTTATTTAATAAATTTGTTTAGTTAAATTTGTTTAATTTGTTTTAGAAATTCATTTTGTTTATTCAAATTAGAATTTTCCAAATTAGGTCAAACTGAGCTCAATTTGACTGAATTCAGTACATTTTTATTTTGGAAGATGGTTATAGTCTTTCGATTCCATTCTATTGTATTGTTTTTTCTATTCTATTCTTTTATTTTCTATTCTATTGTATTTGTTTCTATTATTTTCTGAGAAATGTGAACAACCTCTAGTTTGGGATTTTTAAGGCAATAAAAATATTAGAATTTTTTTATATAAGAATTTCATTTTGACATATAAACATTATGAAAAAAGTTCAGTAGAAAAATTCAGCATGTTGTATATATTATACAAATATTAAAAACTTTGCATGATGTATTTGGCGTGGTATTTCAAATAGAATTCAAATCGTTTTCTAATCAAATTCAAATTTCTGACGAGAATAAAATAGAATAGAAAAGAATATAATAGAATAGAAAATAATATAATGGGAAATAAAAGAATAGAATGTAATTGAGTAAAACCAAACAGAATACAAAATAAAAAAAAAAATAGAAAAAAAAATTTAAAATAAAGGGGATAGAATAGAAAATAAAAGGATGGAGTAAAACAGAATAAAAAATAAAGGAATAAAATAAATTAGAAAGAATATAACCATCTTCTGGAATTTGAATTTCAAACAGAATAAATTAGAATTCAAATACAATAGAAAAGAATAGAAAAAAAATCTTCATTCGAAAACTACGGTATTTGAAGTCTGAGCTGAAAGTCTTACTAAACCCACAACAGTAAAATCAGTGGGCCAGATTTACGTAGAAGTGCGGCGGCGTAACGTATCGTAGATACGTTACACCAACGCAAGTTTTCATCGCAAGTGCCTGATTCACCAAGCACTTGCGTGAAAACTTACGCCGGCGGCCTCCGGCGCAAGCCCGCCTAATTCAAAGGGGCGTGTGCCATTTAAATTAGGCGCGCTCCCGCGCCGGACGTACTGCGCATGCTCCGTTTTGAAATTCCCGCCGTGCTTTGCGCGAAGTGACGTCATTTTTTGGAACGGCGACGTGCGTAGCGTACTTTCGTATTCCCGGACGTCTTACGCACGAAATTTTTTTTTTTAAATTCTACGCCGGAAAGACGGCCATACTTTAACATGGCTCGACTAAAGTTAAGCCATGCTAAAGCAGCCTTAACTTTGTGACGGGAAACTATTACTAGCGACGACATAACGAACGTGAAAACCGTCGTGGATCGCCGTAAATCCTCATTTGCATACCCGACGCTGGAATACGACGCGAACTCCACCCAGCGGCGGCCGAGGTATTGCATCCTAAGATCCGACGGTGTAAGACAATTACACCTGTCGGATCTTAGGGCTAACTATGCGTAACTGATTCTATGAATCAGTCGCATAGATACTCTGAGAGATACGACGGAGTATCTGAGATACGCCTTCGTATCTCTTCTGTGAATCTGCCCCTGTGTGTATATGCAGTAAAGCATGCTTGTTGTTCCTAAGGGGTTAATCCACTACATTGTATAAAAAGGCTGTTTTATTCTGTCTTCTCCGATCCTCCCTTTCTTCCACAGTCCCCAATCCATCTCCTGTTAGTACAGAGCCTTGGGGGCACTCTGCACATGCTCAGTTTGGTGTGTATTGCTAGAGAGTTTTTAACTTTTTATGGGAGGGTGCATGTGATCAGCACAAGGCCAATCGGCACTGTCCAGACAGAGGGTCGGGGCTCCTGCAGCCTTATAGGACAGTCAGAGGAGATTGAAAACTCCTCCTACAAGCTTTAACCAAACACTGATAGAAGTCAGAGGACTGCTATATACTGCTGATGAGAAAAGGATTTTAGCAGTTTATATTTACTAAAATAATTGCATTTCCATGTTCTGTGTACTTTGGGAGACCAGATATAGTGAATGTAGGCACCCGGGTTTAGTAACACTTGAAGTTTGGCTTCAATTTGTTAGTTTATTTAAAACTACTAGTCCACCTAACACTCCCCTCTCCCCACATTTACATGGCTGCTATCCAAAGGTAGTCCTGTGCTCCTTCCTCCAGAGTGGTCTAATACAGGAGGTGCAAATGAAAGGGGTGGAAAGCTGTGAAAATGCCATCATCCCAGCTAAAGCATCAAAAAATACCCACCAATGGGATAGGGACCGTTTTAGGCATATCAGACAAAGGAAACTCCAAAAGAAGTAAATATAAAAAATGTAATTTGTATTACATATCAGGTTAAAAAATAATACAGGAGGTGTGTTACTTGCCAGATCACCAGGTGAAAACAGAGGGGGGGGGGCCTAAAAAGGAAAACTAATGCAGCCACCACATCTAATGAATCTCATTTTTAGTTATACGTTTTTTTTACCGCTTTAATAGTCTTTTATAAAGTGGGGAAGAAGAACTTGGGTTTTAAATAGCAGATTTGAGAATGTTCAGGAAGGCAAAGGCTGCATGGCTTGTGACAAATAAATAAAGGTCTATCAGAATTGACATGTAAAGGTGCCCCTTACTGTGGAAGCTGAGCCCATAAAGGAAAGCACAAGACTAATCACCAGTATTGCCCTTGGTCCTCATGCAACTGGTTTTTCACCTCTACCGACTTACCACCAGGTCTTATTCTGTTTGGTGACTTTGCGATGGAGCAGCCAATAGAAGCCGGGCTTTGCTTCCTCATGTCAGAGCTTTCCCCCAATGACTGGAGATCTGAGGACTGGTGGAGTGAGATCATTGGATCAGAAAGCAGCAAAAAACACACATTATATTCTTCATATGTTCTAAGGGGGACATTTTTGACAACCCAGAGTTCTCCTTTAAGACTACAGAGTTGTCAGAGGCAATTCGGTAGGTAGGTGCCCCCGGACAGTACCTGGGAAAATGGCATTATTACCGTCCGTGGTGAACAGCAGGCGGCTGTCTGTGGAGCTCCGAATAAAACTCATTAGCAGGCAAATCAGGTGCATCTTATAAACAATTTGTTTGTTCTGAATTTTCTCTCTCTGCTTCCCACACAGAAAACACGAGAGGTTCCAGGAGCATTTAGCATCTTCTTCCTGTAAATACGATCGTAATGCACTCCTCATCCCGAAACTCACCCGTCCTCATTTGTAATACATTCATAATCCAATCTGTTCTGGTTCTGACACACATATAGGACTAAGTGGGCTTATAACCTCTCCTTATATAAAATCTTCCTATAATATTGGGGAATAAGGTCAGAATGGACCTTCTCATTCCATTTCATAATCTTCCCTCTTCCCTCCAATCTCCTTTCTTCTTTTTCCTCTCCCTTTCTCTCATATTCCTTCTTCTCCTCTCTTTTCCTTCCCTACCCTGTCCCTCCCTTTTTTCTCCACTCCTTCCCTCCTCTACTTTCCTTTGCTCTCCCTTCCTCTTTTCTCCACTTCTTCCCTCTTCTCCTTTTCTTCTCTTCCTTATTTCTCAACTCCTTCCCTCCTCTCCTTTCCTTCTCTTCCTTCATTCTCCACTTCTTCCCTCCTCTCCTTCCCTTCCTTCGTTCTCCACTCCTTCCCTCCTCTCCTTTCCTTCCCTTTCTTTTTTTCTCCACTCCTTCCCTCCTCTCCTTTTCTCCTCTTCCTTATTTCTCAACTCCTTCCCTCCTCTCCTTTCCTTCTCTTCCTTCATTCTCCACTTCTTCCCTCCTCTCCTTTCCTTCCTTCGTTCTCCACTCCTTCCCTCCTCTCCTTCCCTTCCTTCCTTCGTTCTCCACTCCTTCCCTCCTCTCCTTTCCTTCCCTTTCTTTTTTTCTCCACTCCTTCCCTCCTCTCCTTTCCTTCCATTCCACACGTCCCCTCCTCTCCTTTCCTTCTCTCTCCCTTTCTCCACTTCTTCTCTCCTCTCCTTTACTTCCCTTCCTTATTTCTCAACTCCATCCCTCCTCTCCTTTCATTCTCTTGCTTCATTCTCAACACCTTCCCTCCTCTCCTATTCTTCCTTATTTCTCAACTCCTTCCCTGCTCTCCTTTCCTTCTCTTCCTTCGTTCTCCACTCCTTCCCTCCTCTCTTTTCCTTCCATTCCACCTTTCTCCACTCATCCCCTCCTCTCCTTTCCTTCCCTCTCCCTTTCTCCGCTTCTTCTCTCCTCTCCTTTCCTTCCCTTCCTTTATTCTCCACTCCTTCCCTCCTCTCCTTTCCTTCTCTTACTTCGTTCTCCACTCCTTCCCTCCTCTCATTTCCTTCCCTTCCTTTTTTCTCCACTTCTTCCCTCCTCTCCTTTCTTTCTCGCTCCCTTCCTCCTTTCTCCACTTATTCCCTCCTTTCCTTCTCTTCCTTCGTTCTCCACTCCTTCTCTCCTCTCTTTTCCTTCCCTTGCTTTTTTCTCTACTCCTTTCCTCCTATCCTTTCCTTCCATTCCACCTTTCTCCACTCATTCCTTCCTCTCCTTTTCCTTTCCTCTCCATTTCTCCACTTCTTCTCTCTTCTCCTTTCCTTCTCTTCCTTTGTTCTCCACTCCTTCCCTCATCCTCGCCTTTCCTTCTCTTCGTTCGTTCTCCACTCCTTTCTTTCCCTTTCTTCTTTCTCCACTTCTTCCCTCCTCTCCTTTCCTTCTCTCTCCCTTCCTCCTTTGTCCACTCCTTCCATCCTCTCTTTTCCTTTCCTCTCCCTTTCTTCTCTTCTCTCCTTTCCTTTTCTAACTTCGTTCTACACTCCTTTCCTCCTCTCCTTTTCTTCCCTCTCTTTTCCCTTCCTCCTTTCTCCACTCCTTCCCTCCTCTTTTTTCCTTACCTCTCTTTTCCCTTCCCCCTTTTTCCACCCCACCCCCCCTGTGATTTAACCTCTCCCTTCCTTCCTTCCCTCTCCCTTCCTCCTTTCTCCAATTCTTCTCTCCTCCCCTTTCCTTCATCTTTTCCCCGCTTCTTCATTCCTCTCCTTTCCCTTTCTCCACTTCTTCCCTCCTCTCCTTTCCTTCCCTCTCCCTGCCTCCTTTCTCTACTTCTTCACTCCTCTCCTTTCCTTCCCTTCCTCATTTCTCAACTCCTTCCTTCCTCTCCTTTCCTTACCTCTCTTATCCCTTTCTCTTTTCTCCAATTCTTCCCTCCTCTACTTTTAATAACTCTTGTTTCCCTTCCTTCTTTCTCCACCCCATTCCTCTTGTCATTTCTCCTCTCCTTTCTTTGCTTCTCCCTTCCTATTTTAACCACTCCTTCCCTCCTCTCCTTTCGTCTCTTTTCTCTTCCTCTTTTCTCCACCCCAAACCTCTTCTCATCCCTCCTCTAATTTTCTTTCTTCTCCACTCCTTTCATTCCCCTTTCTCTCCCTTCCTATTTTCTTCCCTTCTTCCTCCCATCCTCTACTTTTCTTCCCTTTCTTTTTCCTTGCTCTTTTATTCACCCCAACCCCTCCTCTCATTTCTTCTCTCCTTGCATTGCCTCTCCCTTCCTCTTTTCTCTACCCCTTCTCTCCTCCCATCTTCTTTGTTCTCCACTCCTTTTCTTCTCTCTTCTTTTTCCGCTCCTTCCCTCCTCTCAGTTCCTTCCCTTTTTTTTTCCTTTTTCCACACCAGCCCCTCCTCCCATTTGCCTCTCCCTTCCTCCTTTCTCTACCCCTTCCCTTCTCTCATCCTGTTTCTTCTCTACTCCTTTCCAACCCTTTCCTCATCCTGTCTCCACTCTTTTCCTCCTCTCTCTTTCTCCCCTCTGTACTTTTTTCCTTCCCTCTCCTCTCCCATCCTTCTTTTCTCCACCTCCCCCTCCTCTCACCTCTTCTCTACTTTCCTTGCCTCTTCCTTCCTCCTTTCTCTATCCCCCATACTATTTCTTGCCCCCTCCTTTCTTTCCCTTCCCTCTCCCTTCATCCTTTCTCTACCCCTCTCGTCTCATGCCTCTTCTCTTTTCCTTGCCTCACTCTTCTCCTCCCCTCCTCTCATCTCCTTTGTTTTCCTCTCCTTTTCTCCTTCTCCTCTCCCTTCCTCTTTTCTCTACTCCCTCTCCTCCTCTCATCGTTTCTTCTGGTCTTTCATTTCTTCTCCCTCTTCCCTCTTTTCTCCCTTCCTCCTGTCTGCACTCCTCCTCTCCAAGTGTGTTCCAGCATTATCAGAAGGTGTGTTTCAGGATCACCAGCAGATCTGTTCTAGATCAACAGAAGGTGTGCTTCAGCATTGCCAGAAGTGTGTTTCAGGATCACCAGATGGTGTGTTTCAATATGAGCAGGAGGTCTGTTCTAGGGTCAACAGAAAGTATGCCCCAGCATCACCAGAAATGTGTTCCAGAATTATCAACAGGTGTGTTCCAGGATCACTAGCAAGTGTGTTCCAGGATCACCAGATGTTGTGTTCCAGGATCACCAGAAGTGTGTTCCAGGATTATCAACAGGTGTGTTCCAGGATCACTAGCAAGTGTCTTCCAGGATCACCAGATGTTGTGTTCCAGGATCACCAGCTGGTGTGTTCCAGTATGAGCAGGGGGTCTATTCTAGGATCAACAGAAGGTGCTCCAGCATCACCAGAAGTGTGTTCTGTGAACATTAGCAGGTATGTTCCAGGACCACTAGTAGTTGTGTACCAGGATCACCAGCAAGACAGTATCAGCAGCAGGTGTGTTCCAGCATCACCAGATGGTGTGTTTCAATACGAGCAGGAGGTATGTACTAGGATCAACAGAAGGTGTGCTCTTGGCCTCCTGCATCACCAGAAGTGTGTTCCAGGATTATCAACAGGTGTGTTCCAGGATCTCCAGATGGTTTGTTCCAGAATCACTAGCTGGTGCGTTACAGGATCACCAGATGTTGTGTTTCAGGATCATTAGCAGGCATTTTACAGGATCACAAGCTGAAGTGTTCCAGTATCAGCAGCAGGTGTGTTTCAGGATCCCCAGCAAGTGTGTTCAAGTTTGATCAGGAAGTCTATTCTAGGATCAACAGAAGGTGTTCCAGGATCAGAAGCAGATGTGTTCCAGGCTCATTAGCAGTTGTGTTCCAGGATCAACAGCAGGTGTGTTCCAGTATCAGCAGCAGATGTGCCAGCATCATCAGAAAGTGTGTTCCAGCATCACCAGCAGGGACATTTCAGGATCATTAGATAAAAATCTATAAACAATTTAGCAGGTAGGTTGTGCGCCTTGAAAACATCTCAAGGCTTCCATTTTTATTGTAGTATACTTGTTAGCCCTAATCTCATCCAGACCCTAAACCTTATCCCAAACCCCAAACAGAACTGTAAAACTAAAAGTTGAACTGAATGGACTGGTGTCTTTATTCAACCTTACCAACTGTGGGCCAGATCCACATACATGTAGAACGGCGCAGCGTATCAGAGATACACTACGCCGCCGTACCTTACCTGGCGCATTGTTGAATCATCAGCGATTTTGCGCCGTAAGTTACAGCGGCGTAGTGTATTTCTGGCGGTGTATTTCAAATTAGGCGGGTTGGGGGCAGGTTTCATTTAAATGAAGCGCGTCCCCGCGCCGAATGAAATGCGCATGCGTCGTTCCTAAATTTCCCGCCGTGCATTGCGCTAAATGACGTCGCAACGAGGTCATTTTTTGAACTTAGACGTGAGTTACGTCCATCCCTATTCACGGACGACTTACGCAATAATTTTTTTTTTTCAAATTTCGACGCGGGAACGACGGCCATACTTAACATGGCAATTCTATGTATACGCCGAAAAATACCAGCTTTAACTATACGTCGAAAGAAGGCGACTACAGACGACGTTCAAAAATGCCACGCGTACGTTCGTGGATCGTCGTAAATCGGTAATTTGCATACCCAACACGGAAAACGCCACCCAGCGGACGCCAAAGTATTGCATCTTAGATCCGAAGGCGTACGAAGACGTACACCTGTCGGATCTAACCCAGAAGCCGTCGTATCTTGTTTTGAGGATTCAAAACAACGATATGATGCGAGAAATTTGAAAGTACACCGGCGTATCAGTAGATACGCCGGCGTACTTCGTCTGTGAATCTGGCCCTATGTAACTATGTAAAGTCATTCATAAACATATCAGTGAAGATTACTACAGCACATTGACAAATACTAATGACAATACTATTTTTGTGCCAAAATCTTAATTCTCCCAACATGCAGCCAATGTTGAAAGGAGCGCAAGTAGACAGGATGTGCCTGCTAATAGGCTGAAGGAGAGCAGCAGTGCTGAGATGTAACAAAGAATAAAAAGTATTTTCTAAAAGAAGAAAAATGGAATGGCAACTGTGTATGATGTATTAACCACTTAAGCCCCGGACCAAAATGCTGCCTAAAGACCCAAGGGGTTTTTACAGTTCGGGACTGCGTCGCTTTAACAGACAATTGCGCGGTCGTGCGACGTGGCTCCCAAACAAAATTGGCATCTTTTTTTCCCCACAAATAGAGCTTTCTTTTGGTGGTATTTGATCACCTCTGCGGTTTTTATTTTTTGCGCTATAAACAAAAATAGAGCGACAATTTTGAAAAAAAATTCAATATTTTTTACTTTTTGCTATAATAAATATCCCCCAAAAACACATATAACATTTTTTTCCCCTCAGTTTAGGCCGATACGTATTCTTCTACCTATTTTTGGTAAAAAAAATCGCAATAATCGTTTATCGGTTGGTTTGCGCAAAATTTATAGTGTTTACAAAATAGGGGATAGTTTTTTTGCATTTTTATTTTTATTTTATACTACTAATGGCGGCGATCAGCGATTTTTTTCGTGACTGCGACATTATGGCGGACACTTCGGACAATTTTGACACATTTTTGGGACAATTGTAATTTTCACAGCAAAAAATGCATTTAAATTGCATTCTTTATTGTGAAAATGACAGTTGCAGTTTGGGAGTTAACCACAGGGGGCACTGTAACATTTAGGGATCACTGTGTATGTGTTTACTAGTGTAGGGGGGTGTGGCTGTAGGAATGACGTCATCGATCGTGTCTTCCCTATAAAGGGAATGACGCGATAAATGCGCCGACACAGTGAAGCACGGGGAAGCCGTGTTTACACACGGCTCTCCCCGTTCTTCAGCTCCGGGGAGCGGCTATAAACGAATAGCCGCGCCGTCGTCCCGGATCGCTCCTGAAGCCACGGGGACCCCCGACCCACGTCAAGCAGAGGACGTATATATAAGTGGATGTGCCTGCCTGTGCCATTCTGCTGACGTATATGTACATGAGGCGGTCCTTAAGTGGTTAATAACACTCAGTTAGGGCTTACAGCTACATTAGGGGAACTTGTGAATGTGTATAATAACTTATGATTTGAAGAGGGTCGACACTTTATTCTAAATATGTCATTTTTCTTCATTTAATTGTTAAATGTTTAAGGAAACGTCTTTTGTTTTTCTTTGTGTGCCATATACACATGTTTGACAGTGCCTGAAAAATATGAAACATTGAAGTCGAATTGTTTCCAGCCGTCATTTGGAAAAAAACGCGTTTCGTCTAAATTATCTCCTGAAAAGTTATTAGTTAGAAAGCAGCCCTGGGATTGATCGATGATGGCTCGTTTGGCGAATGCTTTCACGTTGTTGATTTTTCCACACCGTTCTAAATGGGACTAATAGATAAAATGACCGAGATAAGAGATTTGCATACAATTTGCATAATCAGCTTATGCTGTGCCTTTTATTGTTACATCAAACATCAAAACATTTTATATTAAGCTTATTTGCTGACGAGTCCGCGCTAATGGACAATAACATCTTTTTTTTTTTTTTCTTTCTTGATGCCGCATAAAGGAAATTTGTGTTTATCTAATTTTAGGTGTTGAAATGCAAGTTCTAACACAATTACGCAGCTTAAAGTATTAAACATTTGGAAACAGGCTCAGATTCATTTAACTAATGGCTCCGAAATGTCCAAACACTGAACATTTAATGCAGTTAAAAGTACATTTGTTTTCAGAGTGCAGTACAGTAAGTGAATCGTCCTGGTGAAACGATGGGCGGCGGGGAGGTTTGGAGGGGATCGGGGATGCTGAATTTAAAGTGTACCTGTCATCAAAGCCCAACTCCTGGCAAATAAAACATTACGTCCCGAATTCACTTGCGCCGACATATCTCGAGATACGCCGCGTAAGTGCAAATATGCGCCGTCGTATTTGTGCGCCGTGCCCACAAAACTAGATACGCCTGAAAATAGGCTTCATCCGACCGACGTAACTTGCCTACGCCGGGGTAGAGTGGGCGCATATTTACGCTGGACATATTTGGCGCGCCCATTGATTTTCTATTCAAATATGGAAATTAAGGAGATACGCCGATTCACGAACGTACGTGTGCCCGGCGTATGCTATACGCGGTTTGCGTAAGTCGTACGTCCGGCGTAAAGTTAAGCCCCATAAAGGAGGTGTAACTCAGCAGCAGACATGCAAAGGTCTGCACCAGGGAACACAAGCCAGCGTATTTTACGTAGTTTACGTTGGACGTGTATATGGCTGGGCGTAGGTTACGTTCACGCCGTAGGCAGTGATCCGTCGTATCTTAGGCAGTTGTTCCGACGTGATTGTGAGCATGCGCACTGAGATGCGCCCACGGGACGGCGCATGCGCAGTTGGCGATACGTATCTGTCTGGCGCTCGGCCCATCGTTTGCATAGGGTCACGCCTCAGTAGCATGGCTCACACCCACTTACGCCGACTTACGCCTGAGAAACCCAGCGCAGATTTGGGAGGAAGTGCTTTGTGAATCCAGTGCTTGCCTCTCTGCGCTGCGTCGGCGTAGCGTAAAGGAGATACGCTACGGCGGCATAAATATGCCTGATTTAGATTGCATGCAGCCTTTTCATTCTGGGTACAACAGTACACTTCTGGGAAAATATAGTATTTTCTGTATAGACAAGGCAATGACCCGTCTTTAAAGTTTTAGCATTTGACACTCCTACAGTACAATCCCCTCCTAATGGGCAGCTCCCCATCCCTCGCCTCTCGTCTACTACCCTCAGACCATGTTGCCCCCCCGCTATAACCCATTCATCTATGTGGGATAGGTTTGCACAGCGATTTAGCGCCAGCAGCAAATGTGTGGGTTTAATTAGGATAATACGCATTTGAATTAAAATTAAAATCTTTGTGATGTGTTTTATTTTAAATGAAAATGATTAAACCATGAAATTAAAATATAGCACATGTCCTTCTATCAGTGCAGCTTCTAATTATAGCGAGGTGCATAATTAAGGGTTGGCTTATGGAGCTAAATAAGGGGGATCTATTCTGCAGGTTAAAGTCACAGCACATGACCATTTATATATATATATATATATATATATATATATATATATATATAATTATTGTAATGCATTTTGTATTTAGCCACTGGTCTGCACTATAACACTTAACCCTCTCTGTAATCACCTGCTAATGTTTAAATCATTCCTAAAATCATTCCTAACAGTTAAAGCAGAACTCCAGCCACATATAACAAGATACAAATAAATAGTTAATTCATTTTTCTTCTCGGAAAATAGGTGCAGGTACTCACATCCCCCCCCCCCCGCCAACTCATGGCACCCTAAAGAAGTAAAGTGTCCATGCAGAGCACCATCCCAAACGGTGGGTGTGGTTGGAGCTCTGAATTGAAAATCACACAGGGCGCAAGGCTTAGGAATGCGTAATGCACAAAATACAGGGTTCAGGAGTGTGTATCACACAGGGCACAGAAGTGCAAATCATAGGACTCAGAAGTGCGTATTGTGCAGCGCTCAGGAGAGCACATCACACAGGATGCAATGCTCTGGCCAGTGTACAACTAAAAAATACCCCCCCTTCCCCCTAGTACAGAGCTCTCCACCCAAATTCCCCCAGTATAAAGCTCTCCCCCAACCCCCCTTCCCCCAGTACAGAGCACTCCCCAAACCTCCTCCAGTACAGATCTCTCTCCAACTCACCCAGGTGCAGAGCTCCCTCCAACTCCCCTCTTCCCCAGTACAGAGCTCTCCCCCCATATCCCCCCAGTATAAAGCCCTCCCAAAACCCCCTCCAGTACAGATCTCTCCCCAACCTGCCCAGGTGCAGAGCTCTCCCTCCAACCCCCCCTTCCCAACTACAGAGCTCTCCCCCCATATCCCCTCCCAGTATAAATCCCCCCTTCCCACAGAACAGAGCTCTCCTTAAGCCCCCTCCAGTACATATTTCCCCCCCAACTACCCCCCCCCCCTATAAAGCTTCCCCCAAACCCCCTCCAGTACAGATCCCCCACCTCAGTACAGAGATCTCCCTCCAACTCCCCTCTTCCCCAGTACAGAGCCCTCCCCCAACCTCCCCAGTACAGAGCTCTCCCTCCAACTTCCCCCTTCCCCAGTGCAGAGCTTTCCCCTAACCCCCCCCCCCCCCCCCAGTACAGAGCTCTCCCTCCAACTTCCTCCTTCCCCAGTGCAGAGCTTTCCCCTAACCCCCCCCCCCCCCCAGTACAGAGCTCCCCTCCAACTCCCCTTTCCCCATCATAGAGCTCTCTCCCAAACCCCCTACTCCCCAGTGCAGAGCTCTCCCCCAACCAGCACAGAGCTCTCTATCCAACTCCCCCTTGTCCAGTACATAGCTCTCCCCCAACCCCCCCCCCCCAGTAGAGAGCTCTCCCTCCAACTCCCCCCTTCCCCATCACCATGCTCTACCCCAAACCCCCCGTTCCCCATCGCAGAGCTCTCCCCCAACCCCCCTAAGTAGAGAGCTGTCCCTCCAACTCCCCCTTTCCCCATCTAAAAAGCTGTCAACCCCCCTAGTACAGAGCTCTCCTCCAACCCCCCTACAGATCTCTCCCTCCAAATCACCCCTTCCCCATCACAGAGCTGTCTCCCAACCCCCCGCCCCCCCCCTGTGTAGAGCTCTCCCTCAATCCCCCCCCCCATTGTGGAAGCGCAGCTAGTACCTAAGAGTGACGGGGAGAAGTCCCGAGTGCCAAGAGAAGATGCAGAAGGAGCCTCTGGAGCAAGGCTGGTGTAGCTCACCTCCTCCTCTGTGTCATATAGCCAGGGAGGGTTCCTGACTCTCTGGAAGAGGAAAACTGCGGCTGGTAAACACAGAAGCCGGCAGTACTGAGAAAACGTATTTTACCAGATTCTGTGTTCACCACTGACAAGTTGGTGATCACAGGGAAGTGGCAGAGGTGGCAGTATGGAATAGTCCCATGTTCTGCCCCCACAAAAAGGGCCTTATTCTCAAAGAAGAACTACCTGACGTTGCCTAAACCTGAATACTTACCTTTGCCAGCCAAAAGTATCCAAATCCGAATTCTTACAGTCTCTGCGTCAAGATTTTCCTGCACACATATCTCAGTGATTCATGTATGTGGGTTTTGCATATAATATATACCTAGATATGTAAAGCCTGAATTATCCCAAAATGGCAATATGGAACATCACTCAGTTTCTCGTCATCCATTTAGCGAGTTGTTATAAGAATTTCTCCATCATTTCCAAATTATATTTGCGTTACCAAAGTAAATATGACATCTTCTTACAAAGTGGCAACAAAGTTAAAACGGAGGAGAATTGACCCTGACAGTTTTATTGGGAATGAATGACTTGTAAGAGATCGCTGACAGACGCGCCGCTCACAAATGAGCCCTGTTAGCTATTCCTTTATGAGTACCTTATTACAGCCGCTTCATTGACATACCCTTTCCTGACTATGGGCCAGATTCACAGAAAAAGTACGCCGGAGTATCTGCTGATACTCCGGCGTACTTTCAAATTTGCCGCGTCGTATCTTTATCATTCACAAACAAAGATACGACGGCTTTTGGCTAAGATCTGACAGGCGTAAGGCTTCGTACGCCTTCGGATCTTAGGTGTAATTCTCCGGCGGCCGCTGGGTGGAGTTTGCGTCGTTTTCTAGCGTCGGGTATGCAAATTAGCAGATTACGGCGATCCACGAAGATACGCGCGTTCGTCGCAATCTCTTACGTCGTCGCTAGTCGGTTTTTCCTGTCCCAAACTAGGCCTGCTTTTTCATGGCTCACATTTAGAACAGCCATGTTAAAGTATGGCCGTCGTTCCCGTGTTGAATTTACAACACGTTGGGGCGCCATAATTTCGCGCAAAGCACGGCGAGAAAATTCCGAACGGAGCATGCGCAGAACATTCGGCACGGGAGCGCGCCTAATTTAAATGGTACACGCCCCATCTGAATTAGGCGGGCTTGCGCCGGACGGCTTTACGTTACACCGCCGTAAGTTTACACGCAAGTGCTTGGTGAATCAGGCACTTGCGCTGAAAACTTGCGGCGGTGTAACTTAAAGACGATACGTTACGCCGCCGCAGATAACTGTGAATCTGGCCCTATGTCTGTGATAATAGACAGAGAGTAAGGCCCCGTTCACACCTAGGCGTATATACGCCTGTAGTGTGAACGCCGCTGCCGCCACGACACGCCAGAGGGATGCTTTAGCATTGCCCTCTATGGAGATGGTTCACATCTCCACGCCGAACGCCGGACGCCTGATGCCTGCCGCCTGAAAAAAGGTCCCGGACCTTTTTTTCAGGCGTCTTTCGGCGTTCGGCTAGGAGATGTGAACCATCTCCATAGAGGGGGTCACAGGCTGCATTCACAATCGCGGTACAAAACGCCGCTATTTGCCGCCGCAATTCGCGGGACAAAACGCCGCGATTCAGTACACTATAGTGTGAATGCAGCCTAAGACAGGTGGTACAGAGGGCAGAAATGGGTGCTGAGGGCATTCAGAAATTAACCACTTGCTTACTGGGCACTTTCACCCCCTTCCTGCCCAGGTCAATTTTCAGCTTTCAGCGCTGTCACAACTTTGAATGACAATTGCCCGATCATGCAACATTGTACCCAAGCCAAATTTTTTATCATTTTGTTCAAACAAATAGAGCTTTCATTTGGTAGTACTTAATCACTGCTGTTTTTTTTTTTTTTTACAAAAAAAAAAGAAAAAAGTCAGAACATTTTGAAAAACAAAAAACAAATTTTCTTAATTTCTGTCAGTAAATTCTGTAAATAAGTAATTTTTCTCCTTCACTGATGTGCACTGATGAGGTGGCACTTATGGGCACTGATTAGGTGGCACTGATGAGGAGGCACTAATATGCGTCACTGATAGACGGCACTGATGAGCACTGATAGGCGGCACTGATGGGCACTGATGGATGGCACTGATAGGCAGCACTGGTGGGCACTGATAGGCGGCACTGATGGGCACTGATAGATGGCACTGATAGGCAGCACTGGTGGGCACTGATAGGTGGCACTGATATGCAGCACTAATGAGCACTGATGGGCACTGATAGGTGGCACCGATAGGCAGCACTGATGGGCAGAATTGATGGTCGGCACTGATGAGCATTAATGGGCAGCACCAGTGCCGATCCTGACCTCCCTGGGGCCCTAAGCAAAATTACATGTCACATTAAAGTTGAGAAAGGGGGGGGGGGTGCAGCCGACAGTAACATGTCATATTAAAGATTAAAGTTGAGAAGCGGGGGGAGGGGGTATTCTGCTGTCGGAAATGACAGCTTACATTAAAGTGAGAAGCGGGGGGTGCTGACTTAATACTTCTCCTCCCATGCAGCCAGCGAGTTGAGAAGCGGGTGAGGGGGCTGAAAAAGACTTCTCACCAGGCAGGGCCTCTAATAATTTAGGGGGCCCTCCGCAGCTTTGCAGGGCCCTAAGCGGCTTGCATAGTGAGCCTATAGGGCGGATCGGCCCTGGGCAGCACTGATGAGCAGGCACTAATGGGCACTGAAAGGCAGCACTGACTGGCATCACTTATGGACACTAATTGGTGTCACTGATGGGCACTGCTGGGGCTTTACTGTAATAAGGGCACTGATGATCAGTGCCCTGATTACCTGTCCTGGTCTCCCTGCGAGGAGATGCCACTGATCGGCTCTCCTAGCCTCAGTGAGGAGAGCCAATAAATGTCACTTCCACATTTACATGTGATCGGCTGTGATTGGACACAGCCGATCACATGGTTAAAGAGCTGAGTCTCTTTATCAAGATCAGGGACGTGCCGCATCCTAGGAACACGGCGTGCCTTTAAACTTTCTAGGAAAATGTCTTCTCCAGAATAGACAATTCCCCAACACAGTCCCACCTCTCCCTCCTTGCATTTCATAGCTCTATCTGCTTCTGGGAAGGTCTAATTACTGTCTGTGCTGGCCCAGCTCCTCCACCATCCCCTCAATTCCCTACATAAGTACATATTTTAAGTAGCTGCCTGGGGGGAGTGAAGAATGTAACCTGAGTGACAGCTCTGAGTCTCCTGGGGATGCTGATATTTAAATTGAGATGACAGCACTCATCTAAGCAGTAGTCTCAGACCTTTTGGAAGTCTACACAACGACAGCTTACAAGTAATAAAATATGTATATAGGTTTATTTTATATAAAGAAATAAAACATGGATAATTGTATAAATGTACAGTATGTGTGTATATATCTATATATATATATATATATATATATATATATATATATATATACCGTATTTATCGGGGTATAGCACGCTCCCGCGTATAGCGTGCACCCCTAAAGTTGCCCCCATTCCTGTGGAAAAAAATAGTTTTTTGTACTTACAGTTTTGTTGTCTTGCGCGGCGTCCATCGGCGAATCCGGCGTCCGTCTGCGGCTTCGGGTGTCCTCTTCGTCGGGTCCGGCGTCCTCGCGTCCTCCCCGCTCGTTTCCCGAGCCGAGTTTTGAATACTGCGCCAGCATATACCGAGCGCAGTACACTCGGGCAGGCTCGGCAACTGTCGTGCTCACGTCCTGTACGTCCTGTACGTCCAGGACGTGAGCTCGGAAGAAGCCGAGACTGGCCGACTATACCCGAGTGTATTCAAAACTCGGCGCGGGAAAGCGGGTATCGGCGTATATCGCGCACCCACGATTTTGCCCTGATTTTCAGGGGAAAAAAGTGCGCGATATACGCCGATAAATACGGTATATATATATAGTCATGCTTGAAATTGTTGGCACCCCAGGAATTTTTCCAGAAAATCAAGTATTTCTCACAAAAAAGTATTGCAGTAACACATGTTTTGCTATACACATGATTATTCCCTGTGTGTATTGGAACAAAACAAAAAAAGGCAATGTTGGGTGCTGCATTCCTGGCAATGTTGTGTGCTGCATTCCTGGCAATGTTGGGTGCTGCATTCCTGGCAATGTTGTGTGCTGCATTCCTGGCAATGTTGGGTGCTGCATTCCTGGCAATGTTGGGTGCTGCATTCCTGGCAATGTTGGGTGCTGCATTCCTGGCAACGTTGGGTGCTGCATTCCTGGCAATGTTGGGTGCTGCATTCCTGGCAATTGTGGGTGCTGCATTCCTGGCAACGGTGAATGCATTCCTGGCAATGTTGGGTGCTGCATACCTGGCAATTGTGGGTGCTGCATTCCTGGCAATTGTGGGTGCTGCATTCCTGGCAACGGTGAATGCATTCCTGGCAATGTTGGGTGCTGCATTCCTGGCAATTGTGGGTGCTGCATTCCTGGCAATTGTGGGTGCTGCATTCCTTGCAATTGTGGGTGCTGCATTCCTGGCAATTGTGGGTGCTGCATTCCTGGCAACGGTGAATGCATTCCTGGCAATGTTGGGTGCTGCATTCCTGGCAATTGTGGGTGCTGCATTCCTGGCAATTGTGGGTGCTGCATTCCTGGCAACGGTTAATGCATTCCTGGCAATGTTGGGTGCTGCATTCCTGGCAATTGTGGGTGATGCATTCCTGGCAATTGTGGGTGCTGCATTCCTGGCAACGGTGAATGCATTCCTGGCAATGTTGGGTGCTGCATTCCTGGCAATTGTGGGTGCTGCATTCCTGGCAATTGTTGGTGCTGCATTCCTGGCAACGGTGAATGCATTCCTGGCAATGTTGGGTGCTGCATTCCTGGCAATTGTGGGTGCTGCATTCCTGGCAACGGTGAATGCATTCCTGGCAATGTTGGGTGCTGCATTCCTGGCAATTGTGGGTGCTGCATTCCTGGCAATTGTGGGTGCTGCATTCCTGGCAACGGTTAATGCATTCCTGGCAATGTTGGGTGCTGCATTCCTGGCAATTGTGGGTGCTGCATTCCTGGCAATTGTGGGTGCTGCATTCCTGGCAACGGTGAATGCATTCCTGGCAATGTTGGGTGCTGCATTCCTGGCAATGTTGGGTGCTGCATTCCTGGCAATTGTGGGTGCTGCATTCCTGGCAATTGTGGGTGCTGCATTCCTGGCAACGGTGAATGCATTCCTGGCAATGTTGGGTGCTGCATTCCTGGCAATTGTGGGTGCTGCATTCCTGGCAATTGTGGGTGCTGCATTCCTGGCAACGGTGAATGCATTCCTGGCAATGGTGTGTGCTGCATTCCTGGCAATGGTGAGTGCATTTATGACAAATGGGGGTGCTGCATTCATGGCAATGGTGGGTCTGTAGATGGGCACTTATAAGGCTGCAGATGGGCTCATCTCTTTACTCACACACAGCCACAAAGGCAGGGGAATTCTTGTTGGGCAGTTTATTAGTTGCTCAAACGAACACACTTAGACCGAATTTTAATGGGTCAAAGAATGTCAGGCAAAATGGTCAGCCCTCACGCATGTTCACATCATCAAATCTGGCCCTCTTTGAAAAAAGTTTGGACACCCCTGCTCTATGGCCAGGAGCATGCACAGAAGCTCGATGGGTAGGCCATATGATTCAGAAGATGGCTAAGTTTGGACTTTTATTGACTTGACTATTGACGTTCTAGAAGAAAGAGAGGCCTATTAAGCATTATACTCCAAAAAGTGTCCTCACCCTTGAAAGACTACAACTGTTTACTCTACAAACAACATTATATCCTCCGATACCGCGCTCTGTTAAAGCCCGATTGGTATTCACAGCCGATGCGAGGCAGCCTCACGCTATCAACCCTAATTATGCACCTATAATAAACTCATGCATTGAGGTTGGCAATTCAAATTAGACCCTTCCCAGATGGAGTTAGATACGACATGACCTCATCAGTGATCAAACATCCGTTTTATACCTGAGCGGCCCTCAGGATATAAACACAAGCCTATCGCCCACGCCAGTCCGTAAATCCCCTGACCGCGAATTATCGCCCCCCCTGATCTCCAGCTACATTTCACAGCAAATAATTCCAAACTAATGCAGCCCGTTTTCACGGCGAGACGTAAGATAACACATTCCCGTGTGCTGGGAAATCTATTTTACAATGAGAACATCAACTGTCTCTGGGTAAATCTGCCGAACAAAAACCCCAGTATGCATTCACGGGAGCAGAAGACTTATCAATGCTTTTTTTTTTTTTAGCCAAGCGGATAAGCTTGTCTCTTCTCCTATGGCAAAATACAGCGTTTCTGCAAGGCGTTGATAACCACTCTCACTCTCTGTGCTGTCTGCGAGATCACAATCTTCCTCCTCGCGTTTCAAATTGGCGAGGCGTGTAAATACAATATGTTTAAAATAAAAGGAGTTTTTTTTTGTATTGTGGAAGAAAAATTCATATTTTGAAGCCAGAACGACATTCTAGACTATCTGCGAAGTACATAGAAAAATGATTCTCTCCAGGGTCAGTTATATATATTGCAAGGACTTTAGACAACTTTATTGTAGAGTCTTACCTGCTTCTGTTTTTTAGATACCAAGACAGCGCAGTAACTAATTCAAGCCGACCTCAGGCAGCCATCTTTGGCACACTCAGTAGAATATCATACTAGAGCCAGTTTTAGACAGCAGCCAATGAAAGCTGCAATTTTAGGTATTGTCATAGACGTGCGCACAGGGTGTGCCAGGTGTGATTGGGCACACCCTAATGACCCTGTGCTTGGCAGATTGCCCCTGCTGCTTGGCTGTAGAGAAAGGGACTGGGGAATCTCTGTCCTCAGTCCCTTTCTCTGTCTCAAAAGTGAGACATCAGGGGCCTGCTTTGACCCCTAATATTTCACCAAAGCCTCCCAATTGGTCTCCTATAAAAAAAATGGAAGGAAACTGTAACGGAATGACCCGGGACAAACAGAGACTTTGGAAGGATGAGGGGTACTCCTGTGCCAGCGTCATTAATAACTCTTATGTCTAGGGTCACCTTATGTCCAATAGGGCCATAGGGTGACTGAGAAATGATATCCTAAATTACAGGACAGGGGACATTACTGATAGCTCATATTACAGGAGATATTGCAAAGTGTTGGTTTATTCTATGACTCATCTCTCTGTGTTGACATGCTAATTGAGTCTGGTCCAGGATCTCTCATTATGTATGCTAAATACTGTTGTGTGTGTGTGGAACTTGTCAAGCTGTATGCGGAGACAGAACGTCTGTCTAAAGATGTGGATTGAGAAGAAATCATTGTGTGATGGTGTTTTGTTTGAATTCTGTTAATGAAGGAATGTGACTTCTCAGGTGGAGTGATTAGGACATGATAATTATAGACCGGCGCCGACATGTCTAGAATGTTTAGCAATTAGCCATCTGAAGGTGTATTGAAGCCCCCCAGTGTGTGGGTGGAGAGTTTGATTGTTCCTGTGCCTTGAAAACTGTATATAAACTTGAGAGCTAGCCATTAAAGTTGTCTTGCATTGGAAACCAGAACACAGAGCAAGTCTCGTTATTCTGGGAAATGGGATGTCTGATGTCTGTTGGACGGTTGGAGTGTCAGATGAGCTGTCGTGGGTTGATGGAAGGTCATAAACGGTGGTGACCGTTACAAGTGGTGGCACAGCAGTGGGATGTTTCCATCGTCAGAAGGATGGCTACAAGGACACAGGACAATGGAGACGCTGTATGAACGGCTGAAGCTCTTCCCTCAAGGACTTACTGGAGAGCCGGGGCAGATCGGCCTGCAATCGTAAGAGAAGGGACATTATTACAGAGCTTGTCCAAATGGATAGAGCTGAAAGGCCCAGCATAACAGACAGGACACCCGAGGAAGAGTTTTTTGACCGGGCTGTTAGACGCGGACTGGCACAGTATGGACCTAATCCTCCACTGGAGATCATAGACCGGGTTATAGCGGCTGTGGATGCCACTTGGCTACAGCAAAGAGGTGCTGCAGCAGCAGAAGTCACAACAGCACCAACTGAAGAGAGAAGAGAGGTACAGATACCAGTCACCATGGAAGTGGAGTTCCAGGGAGCCGGGGCAGTTGGCCCCTCTCTCCAGCAACAAGCTGTGGTGGTAAAGCGTTTACTCCCAGCTGAATCACTGGTGGCAGGGCAGGATGCTACTGGCTGCTGCACACAACTGCAGCTTGAGCTGACATCGGGGGATGGGACTGTGGTCTCCCCTCAAAGCGACCCAGCAGAAGAGCTGGCAACGGAGCAGAGTGCCACAAGCCTCTGCTCTCAACTAACGGAACAGGGAGTTCCTGGGGCAGTGGATGGGACTGTGGTCTCCACTCAAAGCGACCCAGCAGAAAAGCTGGCAACAGAGCAGAGTGCCACAAGCCTCTGCTCTCAACTAACGGAAGAGGGAGTTCCTGGGGCAGTGGATGGGACTTCAATCTTCACTGACACAACCCCAGAAAATGGTGCGTCACCGAGACAGGAGGATGTCGGCTTTGCTTTGCAAGCATCAGGGGATTTTCTACCACCAGTGGATGGGACTTCAGTCTCCACTGGTATACCCCAGGGATGGGGGCCAGTTGGCCCAGATCCCCAACAACATGATGGACTGAGACCAGTCACCCTGTCTTCTCTCCAGCGGCTGAAAGGACTCCAGGGAGAAGGGCCAGTCCAGGCCTCTCCCCAGCGGCAGGCAGGTTCTCTGAGAGAGGCAGAGGTTGGCGGGGTGAGTAATGCTCTGTTTGGAGCAATTTATTTAGGGTATGGTATGGATACCAGCATTGGAGGACTGGATCTACTGACTGACTTCGGAGTCAACCCGTTCGGGGTCTCCTCCTGTGTCAGTCTGTCCCGGGTCATTCCGTTACATCTCTCCCCTTTCGGTGGGAGACTGACACAGGAGGGAACCCCGAACGGGTTAACTCCGAAGTTAGTGCCGAAGAATTGCATCTAAGATCCGAAGGCGTACGCCTGTCGGATCTAACCCAGATTCCGTTGTATCTTGTTTTGAGGATTCAAAACAAAGATACGACGCGGGAAATTTGAAAGTACGCCGGCGTACTCTCTTTGTGGATCTGCCCCACAGAGTTTTCTAAATAATTACTCTACAGTGATACAAGGATGTCTCAACCCAGAGTGTCAGGTGGGTTGGAAGGTTTACCAGGTCATGATCATGCAGATGAGCAGGTAATTCTAAGCAGGCCTATAGTTTACATTCAACGCCATTGCATAAACACGTGTAATTATGCTTGATTTTTATGCCATCCCCTGGTAGAAAGATCCAGCATAGATAGGAGTACTTTAATACGCCTGTGTGCATAAGACCCAAGACACTGGATTAGCATGAGAGCCAGGCAATTAGCAATTTGAAAAGAAGAGCACAGACTGCATACTCATCTCCGCTCAGATGGTGCCGTAGCTGGCAATCAAAAAAAAAAAAGAGCATGCATTACCTTCGATTTCGTCCTTCTATTGACCAGATTGACTGACTCGAGCTCTCCTTTAAAAGGTTAATAAATACGATTCCTGCAAATATCAATTGATGAGGAGATAAGGGCAAAGTCTGCAAAGGCCAGAAACTCAGTATTGAAATGACTGTGTCTCTTCTCCCGGAGATAGCGGGAGCCCGGTATTACCCTATACACTGGAGATGGAGAGAGATTTCAGCAGATCGATAATTTCTTCATCTTTATGAACTTTTCAACATAAATAGTGTTAATCTCGAGGATTGAGGGCGTCCTAGAACGTCGGCTCCTTCACTGCCTGCTTCCAGGGAATCAGATTCTTCTTAAATGATGGCCACCAAGTGTCCTTAAAGTACAGTGGAACCTCGGATTGCAAATAACGCGGTTAACGCGCATTTGGCAATACAAGCACTGGCCCGGATTCAAGAAGCAATTGCGCCTGTGTAACCATAGGTTACACAGCGCAATTGCTTACTTGCCCCGGCGTTACGAATGCTCCTGATTCAGGAACATCGTAACGCCGACTGCAGCCTAAAATCTGCGTGGCATAAGGCTCTTATGCCACGCATATCTTAGGCTGCATTCTAGCGATGACCGCTAGGGGGCGCTCCCATTGTGCTCAGTGTATAGTATGCAAATTGCATACCAACACCGATTCACAATGTTGCGCGAGCCCTGCGTACGCAATTTACGTTGTTTCCGTACGGCGTGTTTAGCATAACGCTGCCCCTTCTAATAGCAGGGGCAGCCAATGCTAAAGTATACCCGTCGTTCCCGCGTCGCGACGTTCAAATTTTACGTAATTTGCGTAAGTGATTCGTGAATGGCGCTGGACGCCATTCACGTTCACTTTGAAGCAAATGACGTCCTTGCGACGTCATTTGCCGCAATGCACGTCGGGAAAGTTTCTGCGGGATCCTACGGGATCATTTACATTAGGCGCCCTTACGCAGGGCAAGTTTACACAGCGCCCACGCAATTTACGGAGCTACTGCTCCGTGAATCGCGGGTAGCGCAGTAAATTTGGAAACCGACTTACGCAAACGACGTAAAAAACTAACGTCGGGCGCGCGTACGTTTGTGAATCAGCGTAAGTATGCAATTTGCATACTGTACGCTGAAAACTACCGGATCGCCACCTAGGTCTCCTACGCCGTCGTATCTTAAAGTGTAATTTTTAGGCTGGCCGCTAGGTGGAGCTTCCGTTGAGTTCCCCGTAGAATATGTAAATGACTAGATACGCCGATTCACGAACGTACGTGCGCCCATCGCAGTAAAGATACGCAGTTTCCGTAAGAGATACGCCGCGTAAAGATAAAGCTGCCCCCTAGGTGGCGTGGCCAATGTTAAGTATGGCCGTCGTTCCCGCGTAGAAATTTGAAAATTTTACGTCGTTTGCGTAAGTCGTCCGTGAATGGGGCTGGACGTAATTTACGCTCTCACCTCAAAACCAATACGTCCTTGCGGCGTACTTTGGAGCAATGCACACTGGGATATGTACACGGACGGCGCATGCGTCACGAGTAATTTCCATAAAACACGCCCCCCATCCTCATTTGAATTAGGCGCGCTTACGCCGGCCCCATTTACGCTACGCCACCGTAAGTTAGGAGGCAAGTGCTTTGTGAATACAGCACTTGCCTCTCTGACTTAAGACGGCGTAGCGTAAATACGATACACTACGCCGCCTTAAAGATGCGGCGCTCTCTCTGAATCTGGCTATTAATGTGTAAACTATTTAGAGCGTTGAATTTTCTCAGTCTCTGGAAAGGTTACTAAATTCTGAGTATGCTGGGACAGCCCAGTCATATTAATTACATACAGTGCCGATCCTGACCTCCCTGGGGCCCTAAGCAAAATGACATGGCACATTAAAAATGAGAAGCGGGGGCGCTGACGACAGTGTCACATTAAAGAAAGTTGAGAAGTGGGGGGAGGGGGTGTTCTGCTGTTGGAAATGACATCTTATATTAAATTGAGAAGCAGGGGGTGCTGACTCCTTACCTCTTCTCCCATGCAACCAGCGAGTTGAGAAGTGGGGTGAGGGGGCGAAAATTACTTCTCACCAGGCGGGGCCTCTAGTAATTTTGGGGGCCCTTCGCAGCTTTGCGGGGCCCTAAGCGCCTTGCATAGTGAGCCTATAGGGCGGATCGGCGGATCGGCCCTGATTACATAGCCAATGTTACATCCACCTGTTATTTTTTATTTCGTTCCTATGGAGTCCTGCAACATCCGCTAACCCATCACTACACACATTCGCCGCGCTGAGAAGGAGGAGCCAAACATCCCAGTTTGCAAATGCTAGCGCCGAATGCCGCAAAATGTTGCGCGGTGCCGGTGTGCAGGGGTTGGTGCCGTTGTGCCGAAATTCAATGCGACAAATCCCCCTTATATCTTCTACAGATAACGTTCGATACAATGTATCCTCCTGAGAATGAATGATGAGAAATCCACACAATTCCGTACTCTCCTGACATCCGCAATCTGCCGTCATTCCAATCCTAGACGACAGACGTCGCCGTTCATACTGCGGAGGGATAATTGTGTATTTAATGTCCCCCCCCTTTAAGATTTCTGATTCCCATAATAATCCGGAGACACATCCCCCCCCCCCCCGCCTCTGAAATGGTTGTTGGTAGATTGAAGTGCCGTCATAAATAGGAAAGCTTTTCTAACCTTCGGAGCATTAAAAGGGCGAACCTTGAAAGAGCGAGCGATCCGTGGTGGAGAAAGCCCGGGACACGTTTCTCTGGCCGCGTCACCCTCGCAGACAATGCGTCCTTCCATTATCTCAGTGACCTTTCACAGACAGCCGATAGAGCGGGTCACCGGAATGGCTGCTTTTAGAAGAAAATGATAGGCCAGCGACTTTGACTTTATTCATGTCGCAGAAAAAAACTGGCGATATTAATCGGGAGACAGCGTCCCTTTTTTTTATCTGCCCGAGCCTGCACTTCAATCCAGCAAGCTCCTCTCTTGTACTGAATTTGCTTACTCTGATTTCACTGAACACTGTGAGCTTTTCACAGTGTGCACTAGAAGCTGCAGTAAGTCTTTTCCTAGCTGGAGGACATTCATTGGAATATAGATTATTCAATGGCGGGGGCGCAGCATTACATGTGGGCGTTTCCTACATGCAAACTCAGCCTGTCTAGGAAGGTCAACTACTCCAGGGTGACGCCCACTTATCAAGGCAGTTTGATATTTGCATAACTCCTCCCAAAACCTGGCACACTGCTTGCATCAGGACTGAGGGCCCCAGAGAGAAGTACTGAGACAGGTACTGATGACACCAATGATGGGGCGCTATTCCTCCCACTGACACCAATGATGAGGCTCTATTCCTCCCACTGACACCAATGATGGGGCACAATTCCTCCCACTGACAATAATAATGGGGCACCAGTCCTCCCACGGATACCAATAATGGGGCACCATTCCTCCTACTGATACCAATGATGGGGCGCTATTCCTCCCACTGATATCAATGTTGGGGCGCTATTCCTCCCACTGATATCAATGTTGGGGCACTGTTTTTGTCATTGACATCAATGATGGGGCACCATTCCTCCTACTTATACCAATGATGGGGCGCTGTTCTTTTCACTGACACCAATGATGGGGTGCTATTCCTCCCACTGACACCAATGATGGGGCACTATTTCTCCCACTGAAATGTTCTACTCCCACTGGTCACAGTCCCCCCAATGCCTGAAGGACAGTAAACTGGTCCCTTGTTTAGAAAAGTCTGGACACCCCTGGCCTAGATGAAAGGTGAAGCTTAGCATCTGTGGCTTAAAAAACTGAAATTCACTCAGTAAAAGGCAGGGGAGGGCTGGCAGCCTTAGGCCTGGGGGGGCAAGTCCAGTCAAAAAAATGTTGAAAACCATTTATCAATTTCTTTCCACTTCACAATTATGTGCCACTTTGTGTTGGTGGATCACATAAAATCCCAATAAAATACATTTACATTTTTGGTCCCATCAAAATGTGGAACATTTCAAGGGGTATGAATACTTTTTCAAGGCACTAAGTCTCATTCCAGCACTGAAGACCTGTTCCTGGCACATAATGAATTGCCTCCATTACCGTCCATTTAGGAGCAAATGAGCCTCATTTAATGAGCAAAGCCTGTTTTTTTTTTATTCATTTGTATTTTATTTCACGAGTGCAGAGCGTCTTCATCGCAGCCCAACACAGAACGCGCTCAGCGCAATCTTTTCTGCAACTCTTACTAAATACTCGTCTTTCAGCTTTCAGCTCCCGCCGAGCTCTTCAGCTGCATATCGGTGTCATCACGCTGAGTTGTTAATTTTGTTACTTCTATCCACACAGCTCGCCGACGGGAGAGGAGCGCCGGAGTAAATGCACTTAACTCCGGAGTAAGGGAAAGCAATCAGAGGCATAAAACTTGTGTAAGGATCTCCGTTTTCTTAAAAGTCTTTTTTTTCTCCCTAAGATATTTATGTGAATTTCATCATCAACCAACGATGTTTTAAAGGCTTTCCTTCAGCCCAATTTCCTGGCTGGAGGACATCCAGCATCATTTAGCCCTTTCCTCCTCAGCCCTACTGTGCCTGGTCTGACCCTTTTACCAGGGAAGGGCTGGGCCGGGGGGCAGGGTGGCAATTGCCTCCCAGACCGCTCTAACTTATGTTCAAAATGGCCGGCAGCCGCTGTCCTCTACCATTTTCTTTTTTATTCTGCACTAGGAAGTCGGGTCGGGGGCAAGGCCACAGTGGCTGACCACTATCTGTTGCATTTCGGGAGTTGTAGAGAAGCGCAGAGGAAACTACAACTCCCTGGGACCGGATTCTTGGAAGCAGGCAGAGGAAGTGGGTGCCAGGGAGTCGGGATGAAGGGCTGGGCGCTGGCTGCCACTTGACCCCAGTACCAGGAGCATTACCCCCCAGGAGGCCGTGGCATGCAAGGACCTGCTGAGCTGAGATCACTGAGGTGAGAGACCCTGACACGCCTAGCTGACCCCCCATTCCCCCCCCCCATACACGCCATCTAACCTGCCCCAGTGATCAGGCTGCATTGTTGGGCACTGGAGTTGGCTGCACTGATGGTTACTGGTGAGGCTGCATTAAAAAAACAAATGGGCCATGTATGGTGAGCTCATTCGGCGGTTCAATGGGCCACTTGACTGGACTTGCCCCCCAGGCCTAAGGCTGCCCTGCCAGCCCTCCCCTGGATCTTGTTCTCAATTGGCCATTGTTGGCGTGGAATAATATCAGCACAAAACCTTAGTCCTCCTCCCCCCAAGGACCTGTCTTTCTTCCATCACTCTATGTTCTTTCTGAAAGTCTACTTTAAGGTCCTGTCGTTCTTGTGTGATTTTATATTCCAGTTTGGCCAGAACAGAACCTTAGTCCTCCTCTCAAGGTCCTACTTTAGGGTTCTATCATTCTTCCGTCCTGCTACATTCTTTATAAAAGTCCATCCCCATTGAAAACGTCTGCGTATGACGAAACACGTCTGGGGACGGCGTGCAGTGACGTCACAGCGTCGATTTGAAGGAGGAAGGGCTCTTATAGTGCCGGCCGGTATTGTTTACATGTTTTTAATTACGACTTATTTGTAAGTACGTTTCTTTTATTTAAAAAAAATCTTTCTATACAGAATTATGCTATGGTCTCCTTTCCTCTCATATGTTTACAACCTACGGACCATATGTATGTAAGAACCTAGTTGCTTCACCTTAGTGGAATACCTGGGGTCTGATCCTGTGGACGGAGACCGCGGCTGGGCATTGTGTCAACGCTGGTTAAGCTTGCCCTCTGGTAAGCGGCTTTCCATTAGGTGGTGGGCTCTCACTTCATATTGGACTCACAGAGGTGTTATTCGTAATTAACATACACTGGGACTATATGTAATAAGAAATGGGACATTGATTTACGTCCTTTATACATCAATAAATCCTGGTGTTGTGTTTTTTGCCATTGGCGCAGTTTTTCTTTTTTATTGATGTTTGTGCTTATCCCACCATTACTGCAGCCTTTTTTATTTTTATGTTTAAAGTTTATTTAAAGCGGATGTGCCATTAAAAAAAAATATTAAAAGCCAGCAGCTACAAATACTGCAGCTGCTGACTTTTAATATTAGGACACTTACCTGTCCTGGAGTCCAGCGCCGTCCGCAGCAGAGGATGAGCGATCGCTCGTCTCTCTGCTGCTCCCCCCGCCATCCTCAGTGAGGGAACCAGGAAGTGAAGCGCTCCGGCTTCACTACCTGGTTCCCTACGGCGCATGCGCGAGTCGCGCTGCGCCCGCCGATTGGCTCACACGCTGTGTGCTGGGAGCCGAGTGTTCCCAGCACACAACGGGGGACAGGCGGGAAGTCGGGAAAAACCTGTCTTTTGCCCGAGACGTGTGGCCAGAAGTGGGTGCAAATACCTGTCTTTAGACAGGTATCTGCACCCCCCTCCCCCCTGAAAGGTGTCAAATGTGACACCGGAGGGGGGGCGGGTTCCGATCAGCGCGAGTTCCACTTTAGGGTGGAGCTCCGCTTTAAGATAGCGTGTTTTTTCTTTGTATTGTACTTACAAAAGTCTACTTTACTTTAAGGTCCTGTCGTTCTTTCGTCACTCTATATTCCAGTTTGTAGACCTGCTCCATCACTTTGGATCTTGTTCCCAATTGGCCATTGTTGGCCTGGAATAATACCAGCACAAAACCTTAGTCCTCCTCCCCCCAAGGTCATGTCATTCTTGCATTACTCTATGTTCTTTCTGAAAGTCTACTTTAAGGTCCTGTCGTTCTTTTGTGATTTTATATTCCAGTTTGTAGATCTGCTCCATTACTTTGGTTCTTGTTCCAAATTGGCCATTGTTGGCCTGGAATAATCCCAGAACAGAACCTTAGTGCTCCTCCCCCAGGGTCCTACTGTAGGGTTCTATCATTCTTTTGTCACTCTATATTCCAGTTTGTAGACCTGCTCATCACTTTGGATCTTGTTCCAAATTGGTCATTGTTGGCCTGGAATAATACCAGCACAAAACCTAAGTCCTCCTCCCCCCAAGGTCATGTCGTTCCTCTATCACTCTATGTTCTTTCTGAAAGTCAACTTTAGGGTCCTGTCGTTCTTTTGTGACTTTATATTCCAGTTTGTAGACCTGCCCCATCAGTTTGGATCTTGTTCCCAATTGGCCATTGTTGGCCTGGAATAATACCAGCACAAAACCTAAGTCCTCCTCCCCCCAAGGTCATGTCGTTCCTCTATCACTCTATGTTCTTTCTGAAAGTCAACTTTAGGGTTCTGTCGTTCTTTTGTGACTTTATATTCCAGTTTCTAGACCTTCTCCATTACTTTGCTTCTTGTTCCAATTTGGCCATTGTTGCCTAGAATAATACCAGCACAAAACCTAAGTCCCCCCCCCTCCCAAGGTCCTGCCTTGAAAACACTTATGATGGACATAGATTGCATGTACCGATGTCAACACCAGTTCCAATTTGGCACGAAGGCTATTAGATGTGCCTGTGACAGGTCATTTCAAACTGTACCACGTCCGCATTGACAAATGACAACCTGTAATTTCCCAGCAGAGTTTTATCTGATAGAAAAGTGCATAAGTGCTTTGAAGGGTGCTTTTATCCTCTTTAAGTGCTTAAAAGACGAGGAGTCAACCAAAAGCAAAAAGGTACATAAAGTCCGAGGGGGGTGCCATCTCTTCTAATGGAGCGCCCAGTAAATGTCTCCTAGAAGATATTCATTTCAGATGTCTACGGCTGCTGTCCATACTGCATGTACCGCTCCATACACATTTCCACCTGCCCGTTGTCTGCAGACAAAGCCTTTTTATCTCTTTTACGTCTGCTGTTTTCATTGACCATAAAAGCAGGCGAATTCATAGAATTAGATCGTAAAAACCACCTAATTTTACTGCCGTGGTTTTTACTCACCTCGGATGCAGTGTCTGTAAAGAAGGCTTCCTAGGTATCTTCTGAAGGGTGCCTGCGCCTTCTTGTTAAAGGGAATTTGGCTTTAAATAGGGATGAGTAAAGTGATTTCAGTGAAATTGATTTCTCTGCAAAATGACTCTCGATTTTGCTTGTTGAGCCACTTAGGTAAAATTTGCTTGAAAAAATAATATAAGCTACAATTTTTATTCTTTATTTTTAGGGTGTTTTATTTTGAGTTTATTTCAGATTGTTTAGTTTGTTCCATTTAGTGTTGTTTAGCGTTGTTTTTTTTATGGGTTGTCTGTATGTATTGTTATCTTGATTGAATAAATACATCATTTTGTATTTTAGTTTTTTCGTTTTTATCAATTTTTTTATCTGTTGTTTTTCTATCGCTGGAAAAAAAATCAAATAATGAAGCAAAAAAAATAAAAAAGGATGTTGATGGTACCAGTCCAGCGGTAAAGGAGCTTCTGTAGCCTTCAGGAGCCATTTAACCACTTCACCCCCTGACCAGGCCATTTTTTGCGATTCGGCACTGCATCGCTTTAACTGACAATTGCGCGGTCGTGCGACGTGGCTCCCAAACAAAATTGACGTCCTTTTTTTCCCCACAAATAGAGCTTTCTTTTTGTGGTATTTGATCACCTCTGTGGTTTTTATTTTTTGGGCTATAAACAAAAAACGAGCGACAATTTTGAAAAAAAAAAAAAAGCAATATTTTTTACTTTTTGCTATAATAAATATCCCCCAAAAATATATAAAAAAATAATTTCTACATATTTTTGGTAAAAAAATATCGCAATAAGCGTATATTGATTGGTTTGCGCAAAAGTTATAGCGTCTACAAAATAAGGGATAGATTTATGGCATTTTTATTAATATTTTTTTTACTAGTAATGGCGGCGATTAGCGATTTTTATCCTGACTGTGACATTATGGCGGACACATCGGACACTTTTGGCGCTATTTTGGGACCAGTGTCATTTATACAGCGATCAGTGCTATAAAAATGCACTAATTACTGTGTAAATGACACTGGTAGGGAAGGGGTTAACCACTAGGGGGTGAGGAAGGGGTTAAATGTGTCCTAGGGAGTGATTCTAACCGTGTGGGGGCTGGGCCACCAGTGACATGACATTTTTTAATTCAATAGTTTTTTATTTATTTTCAGCAAGGTGAAAAAATCAATACAACAGTGCATCAAGTCATAGGAGGAACAATGTCCCATTCTAGAACATGTCCTCGAGATATATCAACATACAGTAGTAGTAGGTACATTAAAAAAGCCGTGTTAGTAAGTACCGTAAGGGTGACAAATAATGAATAGTTGAACATATCCGTCATCAGGAAAAATAGCAGGTATTCGCTAAACAGAGCATGAAGCACTCACCGAGGGGTGACGGCTCGCTAGATATTAGATATCGGTAGAGTGGAGAGCCTACACCCCACCCGCGCCCCTCACGGGAACTAACTGCGCGAAGTGGGGCATTGGCCCTCCTCCATAGCAGTGACATGACATTGATCACTGCTCCAGATGACAGGGAGCAGCAGATCAGTATCCTGTCACAAGGTAGAACAGGGAAATGCCTTGTTTACATAGACATCTCCCTGTTCTGCAGCTCTGTGACACGATCGCGGGACACCGGTGAACATCAAGTCCCGCAGGCACGGTCACGGAGCTCGCGGCAGGGGCACGCGCGCACGGCGGCAAATTTAAAGCAACATACCTGTGCGTTGCTTTGCACAGCCGTGCCATTCTGCCAACGTATATCTGCAGGGGGTGTCAAACTCTACAGCAATGCGGCGTCACACCGATTCGGACTCTGCCATTGCCACTGATTTGGCATGCAATTTGACATGTCAAAAATCGTATGCCAAATCGCATCAATGTGAACCAGGGCTTAAACATGCTTGGGGGAGAACATAGATCTACTGTATACTTAGACAAAAAAGTAAAAAAAAATATAAAAAAAATAAACTAAACAAGAAAAAGTAAATATAAAATACTAAAACATGAATAAATTAAAACAAATTAAAAAAACAGGCAGACTCGATCGACCAGTTGGTCTTTTTTCTGCTGTGACTTTTCTATGTTTCTTTCTAAGGGTCCAACTTTTTATTAAACAATCATATCACAGCAAAGGACCCCTTCACAGCTGTGGGCTATCACATACTTGATGAAGGGGTCCATCACTATCCTTTCCTGGTGTACTGGTGGCATATTCCTTGCCCGGGGTGAAAACAAACACAGTTGGGAGGCAGGAACAGAGTGTTGTTACCCTATAACAGGAAGTGCCTGGACAAGGACCTGCATGGCAGGACCACCAGGTTATTAATGTAGTCATTATTTATTAATTCATTATTTATTATTATTATTATTATTATTATTATTATTATTATTATTATTATTAATCATTTAATAATTCATGTTTTAATTAATATTATAATTATTTGTAGTTGTAGTAGTAATAGTAGTAGTAGTACTAGGGATAGTAATCGTTGTAGTAGTAATAATAATAATTATTATTATTAATATTATTACTAATACTATTATGTCTACTAATAATACTACTAAATTAATATTAATAACAACAACTGTATAATAATAAAAGTAGTAACATTAATAATAATAGTAATAATAATAATAACAATAGTAGTAATCTTAATAATGATAATATTAACAACTATTATTAGTAGAGATATTATTATTGATAATATTAATATTAATAATAATAATAATAATAATAATAATCATAATAATAATAGTAATAATATCAATAATAATAATAATAATAATAATAATAATAATAATAATAATAATAATAATAATAATATGTCTACTAATAATAATTGGTATTATTATTATTAATATTACTACTATTAGTATTATTATTATTACTAATACAGTTATTATGTTTACTAATAATAATACTAAATTATTATTATTATTGTTGTTATTTTTAATATTATCATTACTAATAATATTATGTCTACTAATAATAACAATTATTATTATTTTATTATTATTATTATTATTATTATTATTATTATTATTATTATTATTATTATTATTATTATTACTACTAATAAAGTTATTATGTTTACTAATAATAATACAAAATGATTATGATTATTATTATTAATATTATCATTACTAATCATTTTATGTCTACTAATAATAAAAATTATTATTATTATTTTTTATTATTATTTTTTATTATTATTATTATTATTATTATTATTATTATCGTTATTACAGAATATAACTCTTCATTTTTTATTCAGGTTATTAATTTCATATTAATGAAAGTTGCAGATTTAAAATGATTGAAATTGACTTTTGTGAAGCTCCTATGGGATTTTAGTGATTGGGTTCCCATCTATGTACTTTTAACATCATCCACCGTCCTCCATGTTTGGTCTCCTCGGCGGGCAAGCTGTGTTCTTTGAAATACAATCTTATTTTATTCCTGTCTGGTGATGATCTCACGTGTCTTCGGGAGCTTCTATCATTTCTCAGCTCACCTTCGAGGTATACCGATCTGTCTCAGAAATCTATAGGCCTATAAAGAGAAATCACATTAAGCACCGGGGTAACTTTGTTCCGTTGGCTGCCTGCGGGTCTGCTTTTATGTTTTCTGTTAGAACTCCATCATGTAATTAAATGACTTCGCTATGAAGAGCCAGGTCCGTTGGAAGATGCAGTCCGAGCAGGGGTGGCATTTCCGTAACATGCATTTCTAACCCCGAGCCATGGATGGCCGCGGCCCTGAAAAGACGCAATGATGAGAGGTTTAAAAGAGGAATAATACTGAAACACGTTTATAAAAGGGTCACTAAACATGGAACACAGGAAGGGACACTTGGTACCTTACAAATGCTTGTAGTAGCAGAATCGCTTATTCAGAGGCATGTTTTTGTACAACAGAAGGGGAAGAAGTTGTAATTTTTTATTTAATGACCTATAGCTACAGCATTTGTCAAACATAAGGCCTGGGGGCTGGATCTGGCCTGTCAGGCCATTTTATGTGGCCCTCTCACCTAGGGCTTTTTTCCAGCCAGAAACCTGCACAATATGCATAGCACACCCCTAAACCCTGCATTCTGTATGTAGCACAATCTTCAACCTTGCACTCTGTACATAACACACCCCTGAACTCTGCACTCTGTACACATTGCACCCCTGAACTCTACGTAGCGCACCCCTGAACTCTGCACTCTGTACGTAGTGCACCCCTGAACTCTGCACTCTGTACAGAGCGCTTTCCTGAACTATGCATTCTGTATGTGGCACACCCATGACCTCTGCACTCTGTACATAGCACACCCCTGAATCCTACACTTGGTACATAGCACACCCCTGAATTCTACTCTTGATATTTAGCACACCCCCTGAATCCTGCACTTGGTACATAGTGCACCCTGAATACTGCACTTGGTACTTAGCGCACTACTGAATACTGCACTTGGTACATAGCGCACCCCTGAACTCTGCACTCTGTGCATAGGGCACCCCTAAAACTGAGCTCTGTGCATAGTGCATCCCTGAACTCACATAACACAATCCACATATTTATTGCCTCCTCATGATTTTCCCACTGGTAGTGCAATTTGGCCACACCCACCGTCCGATGTGGTTTGATAGGGGTGGGGGGATGTGGTTGAGTTCCTGCAAATATTTGGAGAAAAAAAACTCTCAACACATTTATGTAGTCTTACAAATCAACCTTTTAGGGCAACCATAATGCCGATGTGGCCCTCAATGAAATTGAGTTTGACACCCCTGAGCTACAGTGTTCTTCTTCCCACTGAACATGGCAGACCAGTTGTTCTCAACTTTTTGAGAACAGGGCTCTGTAAATTCTTCTAAAATCCAAGGAAAAAAGTCTGATGGAAATCCGATCCTGTGTATGAGGCTTAATGAAACTCTACAGATGTAAGACCAGATTAACCCACATGGCCACCTTGATTCAGAGCCCCCTCATTCAGAACTCCCACCAATCAACTACTTTACCAGGGCTGGCTTCAAAGCAACTGCATGGTCAGCTGTGCCGTTTTCTGCTTGCAATGCAGCCCTGCTTAGAAAATCAAATACCTTCCAAAAAAAACACTGGAAGTAATAGGTTAATACGCTTGCTATGCTTTGCCTCGGAGCTGCTTGGCTGTACAGCTGACAGTTGGGGACTCCCAGCAGGAATGCGGAGCACCGGGGATGTCAATTGTATCCTGAACTATAAACCTCTGTAAGCTCCAGCCTAGGCCGCCTTATGTGAAGGTCAGGAATGACCTTGCACCATCGATGACTTTAGTTGAAGACAGTAATATGCCAAGCTCTGCAAATGTAGAGAGTGCTTAGAATAAAACAAGAATATTCTACATGCACAATGGCCATTAGCGCAGAGGCCGGAGAGCAGTCTATGTCCAGCCGAGAACACTGTACAATATCAGCACGCGCACGCTGAGTCGTTAATAGCACATTCATGAAAGAGTCACTCGGGTCAAAAGCTCCTCTGGTTCCTTCTTACCGGTTAAATAATTGTAGCAGAGCGAGCTTTTAAGATCTGGCTTTTATGGCTGCCTCGGAGCACTGGCTAAAGGAACAAAATATCCTATGATGTGCGCAGTCAACTGGGAAATGCAAAGTAGGATTGACAAGAGGTCTATAAGCGAAACATCATTCAAAAAGGGAAGTTATGCTTTGTTGCCTCCTCCCTAAAGCCCCAGCCCCCCACCCCCCCTGCCACTCACACTTTCAACTTTTGGCACTTTCAGGGGGAGGAGAGTGAGTACCTGGTTGGGGAGTGGGTCTTAAATGAAATCCAGGGACATATTTTTTTTACTAGTAATGGCGGCAATCAGCAACTCTCTGCCCCCCGCCTTACAGCCTGTCAAGTATCGCTCTCAGGGCCCCGGCTACTACTGGGTGTGGAGCGGAGGAAGATCACTCCACCAGTGAAGGCAAGGAGATAAGCAGGCAGGTGGATTGGCCAAGACTTGAGCCAAGGCAGAAGAACATGTGAGCGGAGTTGGATGGGCAAACTCCTAAAACTGAAGAAATATTCCCTCCGCTCCGACCAGCACATGATTATCAGAAAGGGCCACCAATAACGGAAAAAAATACACCCCCCTAAACTAGTAGGAGCGACGCAGCGGGGGGGTGTAATTCAGAATTCTTGTTTTTAATTCTGCACTGACTGGGCTAGATTCAGATAGGGGATACTATCAGGCGATACGCCGTCGTATCTCTTAAGGGCGGCCGGTCGTATCTATGCGTCTGATTCATAGAATCAGTTACGCATAGATATGCCTAAGATCCGACAGGTGAAAGTGACTTACACCGTCGGATCTTAGGCTACAATTCATGGCCGTCCGCTAGGTGGCGCTTCCATATCTTTTACGCGAGGAATATGCAAATAAGCATTTACGCCGATTCAGAAACTAACGACCGACCGGCGTTTTTTTTTTTACGTCGTTTGCGTTCGGCTTTTTCCGGCGGAAAGTTACCCCTGCGTTAACTTCGAAACCAATGACGTCCTTGTGACGTCATTTGGAGCAATGCACGCTGGGAAAATTTGCGGACGGCGCATGCGCTGTTGGATCGGCGCGGGGACGATTTAAATAGCCACGGAATTTGAATTCCGCCGGGGGATTTACGATACGCCGCCGCAAGTTTTGAGGTAAGTGCTTTCTGAATTAAGCACTCGCCTCAAAAACTTGCAGCGGTGGATCGTAAATCAGATCCGCTAACCTATCTGAATCTGGCCCACTGTCTTTGAAATTGCCCCAGCGCCTGTTCAAATCCAATCCGGGCGACAAAACCGGGGACAGACTTGGTCCGGGGACAGTGTCTTCAATCCGGGGACTGGACTGTCCCTGGGAACCAGGGATGTCTGGTCACCCTTTTCTAGGGTGAAGAACCTCTTTAAAGTAAACCTGTCACTTTGTACATTCTAGTTTTTCCTTGTTAGGTTCTCCCCCCAGGAAATAAATATTTGTACGAATCTTTACTCTCCCTCTCTATGCTCCCATATTGTCCCCAACTTACTCCTCTAACCAACACCAGCAGTCCTCTTCTCAGCAACAACAGTATGATTTTGCCTGTTTCCTATGAAATAACATAGACTGGACTCGCAGTATTCCAGGACTGAACAATGCTCACATGTTGTAGATACTCTGCAGGCATTAAATCGCCAGGTCCCCACCAACAGGAGCCAGTTCCTAAAGTCATCCCCCCCCCCCCCCAATCGCAGTCTATGAAGGGGAACCACTCTGAACCCAAAAGACCCAGTGTGTGAGCTGCTTAGGCTCTCAATAGGGGCACAAGTCCTTGACATCCACCGCCGGTATGGGAGGGAGCTCGTTCCAGGGTCCTGATTGCTGAATATGTAAGAAGGTCTCCCTACGGCCACAGATCTATGCAATCCCATGGATGGATGAATAGTGGAAACCTCAGCCTGGACTCCAACAAGGCCCTGCCCCAACGTGTTTTCCCATGATTAACCACTTCCGGACCACCGCATGACTCTATACTTCGGCACTTTGAAGAAGGATATCTCTGTTATGGCAGCAGCTGGTATCCATCTCTTCAGGCGGTGGTCTGGTTTATGATAATGGTGGTCTCTGCGGTGGATTCGCCACAAGATCACCGTTATCGGCGTTGGGAGAGGGCCCCCCTCCCGCCGCTCTCCCGCGACCTCCTCTGCTTATCAAAGCTGTCGGTAGCGGCGGAGGCAATCGGGTCCTGTCTCCTGCTTGGAATGGATACGAGTCAGGGCAAGATGGTCCCCACCCTTCTCCATACCATTGCATTTTAGTGTAAATATGAGATGTGAGGTCTTTTTGACCCCCAGATCTCATATTTAAGAGGACCTGTCATGCTTTTTTCTGTTACAAAAGATGTTTACATTCCTTGTAATAGGAATAAAAGTGACCCAAATATATATATTTTTTAAACAGTGTAAAAATAAATAAAATAAAGTAAAATAAATAAGAAAAAAACATTTTTCTTTAAAGCGCCCCATCCCAACGAGCTTGCGCGCAGAAGCGAATGCATACGTGAGCAGCGCCTGCATATGAAAACGGTGTTCAAACCACACATGTGAATTATCACCACGATCGTTAGAGTGAGAGCAATAATTCTAGCCCTAGACCTCCTCTGTAACTCAAAACATGACACCTGTAGAATTTTTTAAATGTCGCCTATGGAGATTTTTAAGGGTACAAGTTTGACACCATTCCACGAGCAGGCGCAATTTTGAAGCGTGACATGTTGGGTATCAATTTACGCGGCGTAACATTATCTTTCACAATATAGAAAAAAATTGGGCTAACTGTTGTTTTATTTTTTAATTAAAAAAAGTGCGCTTGTAAGACCGCTGCGTGACACTGTGTGACAAAAAGTATTGTAATGACCGCCATTTTATTCTCTAGGATGTTAGAAAAAAATTGTAATGATTGGGGGTTCTAAGTAATTTTCTAGCAAAAAAAATTGTAAACAACACATCTGAAATTATAGGCTCGGTTTTTAAGGTGATAAGCTCAGAGGGGCGGAGCAAAATGTGTTGGAGACGATGCCTGGTTGAAGTTCAGGCTAAGGGTTGCATCTAACCATCCATCCATGAGATTGCATTGATGTGCATCCATAGGGCAACCTTCTTACATATTCAAGGGGAACCACTCACCATGTAAAAGGCTGAGAACAGTTTATTAAATCATTCAACACTCAGATTAATCTTACTCATAGGGTAGGTCCTGAGTGAAACGCATTAGGCTTTTACAAAGTGAGTAATTACCCATCCATTTTTTTGGAGCCTTGCATAGCACTCACATGTCATTAAGTGGGCACCGTTCGCTGCCCCCTCTCCCTATTAATCAATCTGTTAGTTTGAAAAAAAATCCAAAAGTACTTAGCTAAATTCAAGTCTTCTCTCTTACTACACTAAGGTGTAGAATCTTTTTTTTATATATATTGCAGCTTACCAGTTCTTGGATGTGGTCACTGCATTCGTTTTCTTTTTCCAGGCTAAGAACATTTCTAACAAGTACAGAAAAAGATGGCAAAAAAATAAATATTCTTCCCTAAATTCAAAATGAAATAAGTTATACCTTTAGTTCCACTTTAAGGAGAGCTCTGCTAATAAAGCACAATTCCAGGTTTTAGGTACTGTAGTTTGTTTGAACCAAACTGTATAAACTGTATGTAGTATTAGCTACATGTGGTATACAGCGCTGTGTTCTTGCTATTTGATGTGAACTTCCTGTACCACTTTTGAAACAAAATCGAGTCGAGCTGAGCGCTGCTCAGCCATTCACAGGAAGCTTTATATTTTATAAATGAATACAAAGCTTCCTCTGATTGGCTGAGGTGGATATTGTGACGCCATCTGCTCACCTCTCCACTTCAGCCAATCAAAGGAAGCCTTGTATTTGTTCATAAACTACAAGGCCTCCTGTGAATGGTTGAGTAAGGCCCCGTACACACGGCCGAGAAACTCGACGAGCAAAACATATCATTTTGCTCGTCGAGTTTCTTGTGAAGCCGCCGAGGATCCAACTTTTCCCATTGAGGAACAAGGAAATAGAGAACATGTTCTCTATTTGGCCCGACGAGATACTCGTCGGTTTCCTCGGCCGAAAGTGTACACACGGCCGGGTTTCTCGGCAGAATCCAGCTCCGATCGAGTTTCTGGCTGAATTCTGCCGAGAAACTCGGTCGTGTGTACCGGGCCTTACGCTTAGCCCATTTTGATTTCGTTTTGGGAGGGGAAGGTTATCAAAACTTGCAAGCTCACCACGTTGCATTAAAATTGCCACGGCAATGTGTACTCACCTGAGCAGCACCATGTTCACTTGTAGGTGGGCCAAGACCAGGGCAAGGAGTGGGCAGAAGGGGTAGCTGCCTCTGGTGCATTGGTAATGGGGACTTCCCCTCACTTCACGCATTCTCCAAACAAGTGACTGGCAATTAGTGGCCCATGGCTTCATGTCTGTTCTGACAGCTACTGCTGTCACACTGTGCTCTGACATGCCCTCTTCCCACCCCATTACCCCACAGGTAGAATACAAAACACACTGTGCATGGGCAACTACCTTCTAGCTTAAGGTGACCAGATTTTTTTAATGAAATCCGGGGACATATTTTTTTTTACTAGTAATGGCGGCAATCAGCGACTCCCTATCTCCCTACCCCCGCCTCACAGCCTGTCTAGTCTTACTCTCCGGACCCCGGCTACTACCGGGTGGGGAGTGGAGAAAGATCACTCCACCAGGGAAGGCAAGAAGATAAACAGGGCAGCCGCGCCGCCCGGGCAGAGAAGGTGAAAGGCTCAAGAGCACACAGTACTAGGAGGGGAAGACCCGGAGCCGGAAACAGAGCCAAGCAGGCACAGCTGACTGCTGTGACGTCACTCCTTGCTAGATGCCAGGCGGGGCCGGCCCTAGCAACCAGTCCAGGAAATACAGTGGCTGCACTGGCTGACAGGCTGTGTCCTCTATTTCATTCCGGGACACTGTATTGTCCCGCAATGAAGGTGCCCGGGACCTGGGACAATACATGGCAATTGCGGGATAATCCGGGCAATCTGGACACATGGGCACCCTAGGCGCTGCCCCTGCACCCACTGCCGCCCTGAGGCCTGGCGCTCGGTGGCCTTGTCGGGAATCCAGCCCTGATCAGATGACAGTCGGAGGGAAATGGACATGCGGTCCCTTTCCATCTGACGACGCCAAAGCTGTGTCTATGTGCGCTTTGCATCAGCATAGCGGACACAGACCTTTCATCCACCTGCTCAGCAGGAATCAGCGAAGGCATCCCCTGCTGAGTGGGTGAATCTGCTGGTGGACTGTGTGAAATGGGACTTAAAATCCCGTTCAATGCATACACTGGCCACTCTACTAGGTGCTTTCATTAGAGCTATGCTGGTTTCACATTTGTAGGGCAACACCATGGGCGTCCGCTGCATAGGGCAAGGGGGGGCAATTGACCCCCCCTAGAAAATCGAGAAGGTGTTGAAGAGTTTTGCGGCTGTGGGCTGCCTGAGCGGTCCAGGGCCGGATGTCACACAGGCACAGCGAGCAGAGTGAAGCTGCCTCCCCCTCCAGTGTTTATGTGTACACAAGGGGAGGGAACCTGCTGTGCCTATGCCACGCTGATGGCTGATCTGAGGTAGTGAATGGGATGGGGGGTCCATCTGTGCTGAAGGGGGGGGGTCTGTACTGAAGGGGGTATGTGCTGAAGGGGGGGTCTGTGCTTAAAGGGGGTCCATCTGTGCTGAATGGAGGGGTCTGTGTGGAATGGGTGGGTCTGTGGTGAAGGGGGAGTCCATCTGTGCTGAATGGAGGGGTCTGTGCAGAATGGGGGGTCTGTGCTGAAGGGGGGTCCATCTGTGCTGAATGGAGGGGTCTGTGCTGAAGGGGGGGGTCTGTGCTGAAGGTGGGGTCCATCTGTGCTGAAGGGGGTTCTGTACATTCTCTAGGCTATATTTATATGGGCATGGAGTGAGGCTGAATTATCTCAAGAGCTATTTCACACTGCCAGCTGGCCGCGTTATTAGTAAAGTGGCATTGTTTTAGCTGCGCTATTCGGCCGCTAGCGTGGCGCTTTTAACCTCCGCTAGAATTTGAAGAAAGGGTTAAATGCGACTGTGTATCACTGCTGCCGAAGCGCCCCTCCCTGAAAAAATTTCAGCAGACGCCCATGAGCAACACTGTGCTCCAATTAAAGCCTTCAGTGTTTGATTACAACTTGTAAGCCCATGAAGATCGTTGGGATGGTTGCACCGAGCACGCAACGACAATCTAAAAACAGACTTGAATAAACGTCTGCAGAAGATGCTTCATTAATTGAGATGGAGATTCATAAGTTTGACCTGTGAGTCCTCAGCCGTCCCTCTTGCTTGTAAATGCTGTTCTGACAACAGGATGGTGGCCGTCAGCTCGGCTCATTAGCACATTTACAATGGCAATATGTTAATGTGACATTACAAGGACATCATTCTGCTCTGTATATGGCACCTTAGCAATAGCGGCTATTTAAAAAGATGATTGTAGCATTAAATGTGCTAATGGACTATAGACAGGTTGGGTTTAGGCTTCCATTTCATTTGGATTTAACTCTTGACAGACTAATGTGTTTGGTAAAGTCAAATTCTTATTGAAAATAAAGTATAAAAAAAGTATAAAGTATAAAAAAATAATAAGGAACAGAACCCTCCATAAACTGATCTCCAGGGATGTCGTTTTTTATGTAATTGACATATTTCTATGTAGCGCCCCCCTCACTTTCAGTGCGGGCGCTACACTAAAGTAAGTGGGGAATGGAAGGGTTAGTTTTACTCCCATTCGTGATTTATGGAAACTCAGGCTGCTGCCCACTTCAGAATCGGTCCTGTAGGTCAGTCTGCGCTCCAGGGGTATGTTATCACCCCTGGGCAGCAGTTGGCGCTAGAGGGGTTCTGACAGACCCACCTTCTCCCAGCAGCCAATCAGAGGAGTTCTTCCCTCGTTAGGCATGCTGGGAGGGGGTATATCTGGGGCAGCCGCTTTTGGCGGTTTGTTCTATGCGGGGCCCGAGTTCCAGGTGCAGTACCCACCTTCAGGGTACGCGAATCCATGGGCCCCGCCACCGTGGCCTGCTTCGCTGAGGTTGTGCACCATGCAGAGCCTCATCCTGACATTGAGAGGGGCCCCAGCGACTTGTTGGGTCCCAACCTTCTGTTGAGAGGATCCTAAGCTGGAGGTTGTGCGATGGGGGATCGGCTCGGGGGAACCTAGAACTAGAGGTTGTCCAGGAGGCCTAGACGAACCACCGTATGACAGGCATGCTCAAGCTGTCCGTGGGAGACACTGATTGAACTAACTGGGAGGATTTGCTCAAATTGATCTCACAAATCCCAAGTTGTCCGGCCTGTGGCAGAGGCCATTAGTCAGGCCTGTGGCAGAGGTCTGTTTCCTCCCAGTGATCCGCAAGTGACGCTCTGGCTGCCAGGCCTGAGATAATCGCCTGTCCGGGGGCACTTTACCCACCCTGATTGGGGTGGCGACGAATTGAGCTATATCATTGCTGAGAGCAGGCTTGCTCTCTCTTCATATCCAAGGCCTGATACTAAAGTTTCCCTACGCTCATCAACTTTTTTCTGTCATGTGCCATGTTGATGTTGGCCGTGTTGGGCCTTGGAATAATGCATTGAAAACTGAATTGATGTCTGGACACTTGCTCTTTATTCACACTCACAGAAATCACCCCTAGACCAAGTCAAGAAGGTAAATCAGTAAGCCGATCCCAAACTAATCAGCGGCTCCTTCGGGGGTGATCGCTACACGTGGGGGCTCGTCCGGGATTCGGCTGTTGCCATTGACAACCAGAGAAAGTATAAGTGTGATTTACTAAAGGGGCGAAGAGTGTTCGGTGACGTGTGAAAGCTGTCCGGCGGCGAGGGGGTTAACCTTGCACCGCTAAGCCTGGGCGTACGTGCAGCTCTGTGCGCGCCAGCGACGTGCCTGGACAAGTTTTCCAAGTGGGAGGAGCCACCCTCCCCTGCGTGCAACATGCACGGCAATTCCGCGCCATTTGAGAAGGAACGCCCACTGGCGCGCCAGATCGTCAGAACCATGTTTCTTCTTGGCCAGAGCGGTTCAATGATGGAAGTGTCTGAGACCCCAAGGATTCAGACTGCATCGAGGCGCCCTATTACTGCGCCAGGGATGCCTGCCAAGCCTGCGGGACGTGGCGTACCTGTGACAGACACAGGGATCCGGCTGTCCACGGCCGGAAAGTTTGTTTTTCTGTCATCCGGGGGGACCGAGATGTTGGGCCTCCTGTGCCCCAGGTGTGAGGGGCTGGCCGTCCATCCTTTGCCGTTCGCCCGATGCCGGGAATGTCGGGCACCTTTATTCACCACTCTGCCAGTGGTTGGGCTGCCATGGGACTATTTTATGGATGGGTCCTCAGGAGTTGTCACCGCGGAGGTGGAGGCCTCGTGGTCGGAGGCCATCCCCACCAAGGTGGATATGGAGCCAGGAGCCTTGAGTGATTGGAGGGCCGTCGGCACGTCCCTGGAGGTCTCCCCGCCGGCTGCCTGGGCTGTTCGACCTCAGGAGGTAAGCCCATTGGGAGAGAAGAGGAGACTTGCTGATTTCGTGGCCCACGTACAGGCCGAAGCTGTTCATGAGACCGAGTCATTCAGAGCGGTTTCTGTCCAGAGTGTGTCCGTCGGAGTGAAACCTCACCGATCCATTGACTGGGGAGTGGTCCGAAGAGCCATCCGACCCAACCCGGCCGCCACCTCGCTGACCTATCTCCCTGCTGGAGCGGAGGAGACCGACACCTCTGATTGGGCACACTGGCAGCAATTGATGGGCACAGTAGCTGCATTTGATGGCACAGTGGCGGCAATTTATGGGTACAGTGGCTGCGTTTGATGGCACAGTGGCTGTATTTGATGGCACAGTGGCTGCGTTTGATGGGCACAGTAGCTGCATTCGATGGGCAGGGTGGCTGCAACTGATGTTTTTTTTTGCTTGTTTGCGCCCCCCAAAATTTTTGACCACCAGCCGTCACTGCTGGAGACGCAGTTGATCGCTTCTTTTTCAAGGAACCTGAAAGGCTGTGTTATTGTCAGCTATCCTTGCACTAAGTACATAATGCAGGTGCCTTGACGCTATTCCTAAAACTGTCCGGCTCAACGGTTATTGTAGCTGTTTATGGGATTTAAAAGCTGATATTTGTCGTCTGACAATACAGAGGCTGTTCACACAATTCAGATTGCTGTTGGCAAGGCGTTTTGCAATTCATACATTTATTTTTACCTCCCAGATATTTGTGTTACTTTTATATTGTAAAAAGCTTTTCCCTCAGCAAGCAAGATAAGTCCCTTTTGTGAGCCACTATGAAAGGGTAAAATTTTCCAGCGATGGAAAAAAAAGAAAGAAAGAAAGCGAGGCTTCACGCTACGTTATTCTGTGGGGCTGATTCATCAAACTGTCTAAGTACCTCAATGTTTGATGAATCAGCTCCACGGAAAAAACATTAAATGATGTTTCATTTTGCTCGGCTGAGAGAATATTCCGCCTTTGATGAATATAATGCGGGGAACGGTGCACAACTTTGGTCGGGAACCGGCTGTTTTTTGCCATATTGACATAAATTTGTTGACGAGTCCAGGCACAGGCACAGTACATGGTGTATCAACCTGTCCTCAGGAAAACTGCAATGAAAGGACTTCCAGAAAGGACGCTATGTTAAATTTAGTGGGGAATGAGAGAGTTATGTTGCTCTCATTCTTGATTTTGTCAAATTTGGCTGTCGCCAAATCTGGATTGTTCTGTGGGTCAGTCTGCGTTCCAGGGATGCAGTTTCATCTCTGGGCGACAGGTGGCGCCAGAGAGGTCCAGGCGAAGCCGCTTCTTCTCAGCAGCCAATTGGAGGAGTTTTCCCTTGCGGGGCATGCTGGGGAGGGGTATTTCTGTGGCAGAGGCTGTTGTTCTGGGTTCTTCGTGGGTTCCTGGTTCCGGGTGCGGCACCCACCTTTAGGGTGTGCGCACATCACGGGCCCCATCACTATGGCCTTCCTGGCCTGGGGTCGCGTACTACGCGGAGTTCCCGACTCTGGGCCCTCCTGGCCTGGAGCAACTGATGCTACCAAGGGGCCCCAGTGACTTACTGGGTCCCCGCTTCTATTGAGAAGATCCAAGGCTGTGTGCTGTTCGGTGGGGGATTGGCTTGAGGAGAACCCGGAGGCAGGTTATCCAAAAGGGCTTGAACGAACCATCGGGGATCTGGTGACCGGACATTGACAGGTACACTTACGCTGTCAACCGGTGACCCCAACGTGATTTACTGGGAGGATTCGCTCTATCACTTAACTTAACCTTGCACTAGGCCTGTGGCAGAGGTCTCAACATTTAATTAGAGCCAAGTCTGTGGCAGAGACTTGTTCCTCCCAGCAACCTAAAGTGGCGCTCCGGCTGCCAGACCTGTGGCAGGGGTCTGTCCGGGGGCACTTCACCCACTCTGGCTAGAGTGGCGACGTACTGATACAATTACAGAAAAGCAGGACTGCTTTTCCTTATCCAAAGCCTGATACCGCAAAGTTATTCTATTTACATCAACCTTTCCTGTCTACCTCAAGTTGATGTTGGTCGTGTTGGGCCAGGAAAATAAAGCATTCAAAACCTTTAACTACAGAATGGACATTCAATTACTGCTCTGCTCACTACCTTCACCCCTAGACACTACATAGAGGTAACTTAATATGCCGATCCCAAATCAATCAGCGGCTCCTGAGGGGGTATCGCTACACCTGTTACAGTACTCCGCCTAACAATGCACTCATCTGTTTTTCCCTCCAGAACAGGGTGACCAGACGTCACTGTCCCCGGAAAACCAGTCTGTTCCCGGATTTGTCCCCAGATTGCAGTGGCATGGGGGTGGGCATCTGATACTCTCCCCCGGGTGCAACATTTAGGGGGGGGGCGCAAAATCATTACTGTGCCACCCCCAAGTGTGCTGTGTTTCGACTCGAACATATAGCTCATCCCTATTCTCTCTCTCTCTCCTGTATTTATCGGGGTATACCGCGCGCCGGCGTGTAACTCGCACCCCAAGCTTAGAAGGGAAGTTTAGGAAAAAACTTACATTTTGGATGCTCAGCCTTGTCAGTGTCCGTCTGCTTTCGGCGTCCATCTGCGGCCTTGCGCAGGGTCCGTCCAGCCTTGACGGTGTCCGTCTGCTGTCTTGCCCGGCGTCCATCGGCGGCCTTGTCCAGCGTCCGTCTGCGGCCTTGCGCGGGGTCCGTCCAGCCTTGTCGGTGTCCGTCGCGTCCGTCTGCCGGTCCGTCCAGCCTTGTCGGTGTCCGTCGCGTTCGTCTGCCGGGTTTGAGTTTGGCTCCTTGGTCGAGCTGTGCAGAGCCGGATTTCCGGTGTGTTCGGCTCCTCTCAGCTTCTCTCGGCTCCTCTCGCGTGGCTGCGGGCGGAGCCGGGCGTGGCCTAGCCAAGTGTGCAGTACACTCGGCTCGGCTTGGTCTTTGTCGGCGGCCCTCAGAGACAGCGGGGATTGGCGTATAACGCGCACCCACGATTTTCCCCTGATTTTAAGGGGAAAAAAGTGTGCATTATATGCCGATAAATACGGTGTATATATATTAACCCACCCAGACCTTAAAGGAGTTCTCCAAGCTAAAACTTTTAACCCCCGCTGTGCCCGGGCTGTAAAACTATACAAAATAAACTTTCACTTACCTGCCTACGATCCCCCGTTTTCCGATATCGCCATCCCGTTCTCCGGTCCCGGTCTGTTCCACTTCCTGCGGGTCGGTGACTCACAGTGCGCTCAGCCTATCAGCGGCCGCAGCAATGTCCCGTCGCGGCCGCTGATAGGCTGAGCGCACTGTGAGTCACCGACCCGCAGGAAGTGGAATGGACCGGGACCGGAGAACGGGACGGCGATATCGGAACAACGGGGAATCGTAGGCAGGTAAGTGAAAGTTTATTTTGTATAGTTTTACAGCCCGGGCACAGCGGGGGTTAAAAGTTTTAGCTTGGAGAACTCCTTTAACACCAGCTCCAGCTATCTTACCAATGTGACATTTGCAGACATGTTCATGGTTGTGTCGGTACAATACTGATTGTGTCTCTGTGGATATTTATTTAAATTGCCTGATTATTATCGTGATTTGTAATTGTGTCTTTTGTATGTATGGGGCATGTGCCATGCCAATTTACCACGCCTGTATGTCTGTGACGGTGCACTTTACCAGCATGATCCCTGTTAACAAGCTTAAAAGGGAACAGAAGAAAACAGTTTCCCTTTCTAGCAGCCTCTTCCCCATACGTGCAAGAAGAACGCCGCCGATCAAACCTTGGCTCGCTGTCAATGTTTTTGCATTTTTGTTAATGACACATGAACAAACAAAAGAGACACCCTGGAGCTTTCCTCTTCCTTGATTAATTCATCAACTCGTTGTGCTAATTCTCCTCCGTCTCATAATTAAAAACTGTAAGCGGAGAGGCCAGGCAGTGACCCGCAGAGAGGACTGGGAAACAGCCCGTTAACTAATGTCTAGGAAGACACCTTGATTGTAAAAGAAGCTAATTATGTGATATCGTCCTACACGCCGACAAAAAAGATCCGTGTCCGTTTGTGCATGGCTGTCATACATTTTAGATGGGCAACCCCATCCAAACCGAAAATTACGACACATGGAAAACATATGTAGCAACCTTCCAGGTACAATGCCTTGAAAAAGTATTCATACCCCTTGACATTTTCCACATTTTGTCATGTTACAGACACAAAAATAAATGTATCTTATTGAGATTTTATGTGATAGACCAACACAAAGTGGCATATAATTGTGAAGGAAAAATGATAAATGGTTTTCAATTTTTTTTTTACAGATAAATATGTAAAAAAAGTGTGGGGTACATTTGTATGGCGCCCCCCTGAGTCAATACTTTGTAGAACCCCCTTTCACTGCAATTACAGCTGCAAGTCTTTTTGGGGATGTCTCTACCAGCTTTACACATCTAAAGAGGGACATTTTTGCTCATTCTTCTGTGCAAAATAGCTCAAGCTCTGTCAGATTGGATGGAGAGCGTCTGTGAACAGCAATTTTCAAGCCACAGATTCTCAATTGGATTGAGGTCTGGACTTTGACTGGGCCATTCTCACAAATGAATATGCTTTGATGTAAACCAGGGGTGTCAAACTCTATTTCATTGTGGGCCGCATCAGCATTATGATTGCCCTCAAAAGGGCCGGTTGTATCTGTAAGATTAAATGTCCAGCGCATCCCCTCCCAGTACATAAGATTAGTGTTGAGCGGAATACGCCATATTCGATTTCGCGATATATCACGAATATATAGCCGAATATTCGAGAAATATTTGCTAAAATCGAATATTCGTGATATTTTATCCAAATTAAATTTTTGCGAAATTTCGCTATTGCGAATGCGAAAATAATTGCGGAATTTCGACAACTGTGGTAGGAGAACTCTGATTGGCTCCGATGCAAAAGAAGGGCGGAGAAAGTATTCGCTAATATTCTGAAATCGAATATTCGTGACATTTTATCCAAAAAACAATATTGCGAAATTGCGCTAATGCGGATGCGAAAATGATAGAGAAATTTTAACAACTGTGGTAGGAGAACTCTGATGCAAAATAAGGGCATAGAAAATAATCGCGCAATATTCCTATTGCCGAATATTCGCATTGCGAATATTCGGCAATATAAAATGATCGCTTCAGCTACTCGGCCCAGTGTCTCTAATCATACCAGCAATGCTTTTAGACGTCGATGGAGATCACTAGGATGTGATCTGTTTTAAAAATAAAATTGAAAAAATGCGAATATTCGGAATAGCGAATATTGGCCGCGAAATTAGATATATTCGCGAATACTCGAATATGCCATATTCGAGCCGAATATTCGCAATACGAATATTCGTGAGCAACACTACATAAGATGTCAAGAGCCACCCCACCATCAGAAGTTGAGTCCTCCACTCTCCCTTACATTACAGTGAACCCCCCTTTCCTTATGCTGCTGCTGAGAAGAAGTTGGGTGCATTACTTGAAAGCAGAAAGAAATGCCTAGATTCACATACATGGCCGCAACTTTAAGGCGGCGTAGCTTAAGGCATTTAAGCTACGCCGCCGTAAGTTAGCGAGGCAAGTACATGATTCACAATGTACTTGCCTGCTAAGTTACGGCGGCGTAGCCTAAAGCGGGCATGCGTAAGGGCACCTAATTCAAATTTGTCTAAGGGGGAGTGTTTTATGTTAATGGAGCTTGACCTGACGTTATTGATTCTTTTTTAAACTGTGCATGCGCCGGGCGCCTACATTTCCCAGTGTGCATTGTGGCTAAGTACGCCGCACGGGCCTATTGATTTTGACGTGGACGTAAACAACGTAAATCCCTATTCACGGAGGACTTACGCAAACGACGTAAAAATTTCGAATTTTGACACGGGAACGGCGGCCATACTTAACATTGTCTACGCCACCTAGGGCCTAGCTTTAACTTTAGGCTGCCTATCTATTACGTAAACAGCGTAAATGTACTGCGGCGGCTGGGCGTACGTTCGTGAATTGGCGTATCTAGTGATTTGCATATTCTACGCTGACCGCAATGGAAGCGCCACCTAGCGGCCAGCAGAAATATTGCAACCTAAGATAGGACGGCGCAAGCCGTCGTATCTTAGATATGTTTAAGCGTATCTCTGTTTGAGAATACACTTAAACATAGGTCGGCGCAGATTCAGAGTTAGGTTGGCGTATCTACTGATACGCCGGCCTAACTCTCTCTGAATCTACCTAGAAGGGTCTGGAGGAGGGTCAGAGGTAGGCTGGAGCTCTCCTGCAGTTGCAGGAGAGGTCCGAAGGCCACATGCAATGAGCTGGAGGGCTGGATTCGGCCTGTGGGCCTTGTGTTTGACACCTGTGATGTAAACGATTCCATTGTAGCTCTGGCTGTATGTTTAGGGTCGTTGTCTTTTGCAGAATCTAATGCCGCGTACACGCGATCTGGCTTTTGCCCGGCCAAATCACATCTGAATTCGACGGAATTCCATCTGAAAAATATAGAACATGTTCTATATCTAAAGTCCAATGGAATTCATCGGAATTTCCGATGAAAAAACTCAGGTGGGGCTGCACACGATCAAAAAATCCGATGGAAAAAGTCCATCGGAAATTTCGATCGTGTGTACGGGGCATAACAGGTCTTCTTCTAATGAGGAAATTTGGATAAATAGCCGCACTCCCACATGATGCAAAAAAGGCTTTTATTGTATCCAAAACATGTATAAACAATGCACACGGGGAAAGGAAAGAAGACCGACGCATTTCACATTAGATTGTGCTTCGTCAGTGCCAAACTGTTCAGCAATAAATATAGAAAGAGACAACCCCATAGACTATTTATTGAGCCAGAAGAATAAATGCTGCTGTGTGCCTGGCTGCCACTGCACTAGTTGGGGAGAAACTTGGGACAAATTAGCATGCTTTTGGGCGTGAGCACTAAACATATAAAGAAATTACGACAGTGGCTGTTATAAAGAAAAAATCTTCCAGTCCTTAAAGTGGAATTCCACCCTGATTTTTTTTTTTTTTTTTACAGAAAATAAAAAAAAATATGAAAAAAATATATTTTTTACTTACCAGAAATAGCGGTTGCTATGCGGAAGTTCCTAATCTGCCGCTTCATCCACCGCGGCAGGTCTCCTTCCTCGTCTTCCTCGCGGTGTCTTCTGGGGAATGGTGCTCACTGCCTTCTCCAGATACGCCGTCGTAACTCTGAGTCCGAGCCGTCGTATCTATGCGCCTGATTTTTAGAATCAGTTACGCATAGATTTGTATTAGATCCGACCGGCGTAAGTCTCTTACGCCGTCGTATCTTAACTGCATATTTACGCTAGCCGATAGGGGCGTGTACGCTGATTTATGCCTAAAAATATGTAAATCAGCTACAGATACGCCAATTCACGAACGTACGCCCGGCCAACGCAGTACAGATACGCCGTTTACGTAAGGCTTTTCCCGGCGTAAAGTTACCCCTGCTATATGAGGCGTACATGTTAAGTATGGACGGCGTTCCCGCGTTAAATTTTGAAAATTTTACGTTGTTTGCGCAAGTCGTTCGCGAATAGGGCCGGCCGTCATTTACGTTCACGTCGAAAGCATTGGATTCTTGCCGGTTAATTTGGAGCATGCGCACTGGGATACTTTCACGGACGGCGCATGCGCCGTTCGTAAAAAGCGTCATTTACGTGGGGTCACATAAAATTTACATAACACACGCCCACATCTACGACATTTGAATTAGGTGGGCTTACGCCGGCCAATTTACGCTACGCCGCCGCAACTTTCATTTGAGAATACGGCACTTGCCTGTAAAAGTTGTGGAGGCGTAACGTAAATAGGATACGTTACACCCGCACAAAGATACGCGATTCTATGTGAATCCGGGCCTGTGTGTATCCCAGAAAGCAGCCGCCCATTCACAAAAGCAGCGCGAGACTCGCGCATGCGCAGTAGGAAACGGGCAGTGAATCCGCAAGGCTCCACTGCCTGTTTCCCTCAGTAAGAATGACTGCGCCGGGAACTACCAAGATCGAGCGACCGTCCTCGGGGGGAGGGGGGTGGCATCGCGGGCGCCTAGGACAGGTAAGTGTCCTTATTAAAAGTCAGCAGCATGTGGAATCCCTCTTTAAGACCCCATTCACACCTGAGCGACAAAACGCACGACGCCGGACGCTTCTGTCGCTCGAGGGGAGAATTCCCATTGCTGTCTATGGAGGTGGTTCACATCTCATAGACGCCGAACGCCTGTCGCCTGAAAAAAAGTCCCGGACCCTTTTTTTCAGGCGACATAGGCGTTTTCCCATTGACAGCAATGGGAAGACTTTGAGAAAAAAAAAAAAAAAGAGTGAAAGTTTTGTACTCGCGGCAAAATATGCCGCTACACACGAACGCGGCTGTCGCTCAGATGTGAATGCAGCCTAAGTGGTTACATCTGTTTTCTTCCAGACATAAAGAGTGTCCTCTGTAATTGGTCAAAGAAGGTCATGGCCCGGATTCAGAAAGAAGATACGACGGCGTATCTCCTGATATGCCGTCGTATCTCTGAGTCCGGCCGTCGTATCTATGCGCCTGATTCATAGAATCAGGTTCCACATAGATCTCCCTAAGATCCGACAGGTGTAAGTGACTTACACCGTCGGAGCTTAGGCTGCAATCTCACGCTGGCCGCTAGGTGGCGCTTCCGTTTGTATACGCGAGGAATATGCAAATGAGGAGTTACGCCGATTCAGAAACGAACGACCGCCCGGCGCTTTTTTTTTACGTCGTTTGCGTTCGGCTTTTTCCGGCGTATAGTTACCCCTGCTATATGCGGCGTATCCTATGTTAAGTATGGCCGTCGTTCCCGGGTCGAATTTTGAATTTTTTACGTTGTTTGCGTAAGTCGTTCGCGAATACGGATGGACGTAATTTACGTTCACGTCGAAACCTAGCGACGTCATTTAGAGCAATGCACGCTGGGAAATTTGACGGATGGCGCATGCGCAGTTCGTTCGGGGCGGGAACGCGCATCATTTAAATTTTACATGCCCCCTACCCGCGGAATTTGAATTCCGCCGGGGGATTTACGATACGCCGCCGCAAATTTACAGGCAAGTGCTTTCTGAATAAAGCACTTGCCTCAAAAACTTGTGGCGGCGGATCGTAAATGAGATCTAAAGATCCGCTAACCTATCTGAATCTAGCCCTATGTGTTCAGTATGCCTGTCTAGTGTTAATTTCTGGAGGTGCTATACAGGTACATCATGCAGCCTTTTAACCAGTAACCCCCCACATTTGAGCGCCGCCCTTGTGGCCAACCAAGGACTAAAAATGCTAAATAAAAGAAATTAGTTTGTACGCAGTGGCTATTATAACTGATAGAATATCTTTTTTTCTAGAAGTTTTACATTGATGACGATGTAATCCATCAGAATAAGTGTGCTATGAATAGCCAGGACGGTTCATTACCAGTGAACACATAGATGAGTTGTGAATTCAAAGATATCTAGCTGAATCTGACAAAATATTAAGCTGTGATAAGGAGATGGTGTTAGCAACATACACATGCGTGGAAATATGATAAATTGATATTCTGTATATAGCAACTTATGAATTGGATAAAAAAAAAAATAGCAAAGCTTCCATATATAGCACGCCATACATTAGTGAAAATAGAAGCAATGGCCATTTTTAGACTTGCGTAATTAATTACAAGAGCGTAAGCAATAAGAATTACAGGGCTCATTTTAGACTATAAAAACTCCAGTCAAAGTTGGGAAGGGTTGGAACTTATGGAAGCCTGTGTTTGCTGATGTTCCTGTCCTGGTAAAACCAGGGCCATCTTAATACAAGGGCACTCCTGGGCACTACCCATGGGCCCCAGGTACATGGGGGCCCCACAATAATGTTGCATTACGTCAAACTTGCCTTGCTTTTTACTAAACTGTCCCGATATGGTCGTGCCCTCCTGAGGCCAGTATTGTGCCATTGTGAACCCAGTATTGTGCCCTCCTGAGCCCAGTATTGTGCCCTCCTGAGCCCAGTATTGTGCCATTGTGAACCCAGTATTGTGCCATTGTGAACCCAGTATTGTGCCCTCCTGAGCCTAGTATTTTGCCCTTCTGAGCCCAGTATTGTGCCCTCCTGAGGCCAGTATTGTGCCCTCCTGAGCCTAGTATTTTGCCCTTCTGAGCCCAGTATTGTGCCCTCCTGAGGCCAGTATTGTGCCCTCCTGAGCCCAGTATTGTGCCATTGTGAAGCCAGTATTGTGCCCTCTTGAGCCCAGTTTTGTGCCATTGTGAAGCCAGTATTGTGCCCTCCTGAACCCAGTATTGTGCCCTCCTGAGACCAGTATTGTGCCCTTTCCTTTGTGTTAACTAGTCTTTGATTTATGGAATGTTTTTCTTTTGTAAAATCGATTTTATTAAATATATGTTTAATTCAGTCAACTATTTATACTTTATTTCTTGAAAGTAGGTGCATAAATTGGGGCAAGCTGGTAGGGGCCCCAGAGCATTACTTTGCCCAGGGGCCATGATGTTTTTAAGACGTCCCTGGGTAAAACCCTTTCATGCTTGACTTATAATAAAGTGTCACAGGGACAGGAATTAAGAATAAATGTAGCTAGTGGGGACACAGGCAGCATTAAAAAGCATTACAGCTCATATTCAGGGACTTTTAGGGGGTAAGGAGAACTCAACGGAAGCGCCACCTAGCGGCCAGCGGAAATATTGCACCCTAAGATACGACGGCGCAGGCTGTCGTATCTTAGCTAGGTTTAAGTGTATCTCAGTTTGAGCATACACTTAAACATACGACGGGCTTAGATTCCGAGTTACGACGGCGTATCTACTGATACGCCGGCGTAACTCTTTATGAATCTGGCTAAAAATCTGTATTTTTTGTAGCAAAATCTATTTTGCCAAAACCACTTTGCTCTCTACCAGTGAGGATAAAAAATTTGAACCAATCAGAAAATAGGCTTGCAAACCTTTGAAGCAGTAATAATATAAACCATTCATTGACGCATATTGTAATTTTGGCATAAATGTAGTGAGTTTACCAATATTGGTTTACAGTCTCGATAACTCGGCATATTTATGGCCGTAGATTTATGGCTGTTCTGTTTTTAGATTCATTAAGTGGCATTGAAGTGTTTTTTGTTTTTATTTTTTTTTAATGAGTTTACCAATCACATTGACCGTCTCATGGAGCGCAGAGCGTGGCTCACCCCATGGGTCCTATTTAGCCCACCCAGCATCGGCTAACTGTCCCACAATTAACTAAAAGCTCAGACATGAGTCAATAGCGTCTGGCAGCGGAGATGTCTATTGATTATGAACATACATGCTAATTTTGCAAGGCTATGTAATGCAAATGTGTTCCGCTGTTTACACAATGAACAAAAACGTGGGCTCATTAGTCTGGGACCTTGTGTGTTTGCTGAGAATATTGGGAAATGAACTCAATTGTAGAAGGGAGGGCATCATTTTGGGGGCCTTGCATCATGAAATGAAAGAAAACTTGAAATATGAAAACTACCATTTGTATCATGTGTGTTTTTTCAGGTTTTGTTTGGTTAATTTTCTGTCTCTATTATTTACAATAAACCCATGATAAGAATGATATGACGCGTACACACGATCATTTTTCAGCATGAAAGAAAACGTTATTTTTCAGCATGTCTAAAAAACGACGTTTTCCCAACTTCATCATTAAAACGATGTTGCCCACACACCATCGTTTTTAAAAAATGATCTAGCAAAGCGCGGTGACGTACAACACGTACGACGGCACTATAAAGGGGAAGTTCCATTCGCCTTGGGGCTGCTTTAGCTGATTCCGTGTTAGTAAAAGACGATTCGCGCTTTTCTGTCTGTTACAGCGTGATGAATGTGCTTACTCCATTACGAACGCTATTTTTACCAGAACGAGCGCTCCCGTCTCATAACTTGCTTCTGAGCATGCGCGGGTTTTTTTACGTCGTTTTAGCCCACACACGATAATTTTTTACAACCCGAAAAACAACATTGGCCCAGATTCAAGTAGAAGTGCGCGATATTTGCGGGGGAGCAGGGCAACGATTTTGCCCTGCGCCCCCGCAAATATTTTGCGCTGCCCTCGATTCACGGAGCAGTAGCTCCGTGAATTGCGAGGGCGCGCCGGCAAATTTGCCCGGCGTAAGCGCGCGCAAGTTAAATGATCCCGCCGGGGGCGGGAATCATTTAAATTAGGCGCGCTCCCGCGCCGAGCGTACAGCGCATGCTCCGTCGGGAAACTTTCCCGACGTGCATTGCGGCAAATCATGTCGCAAGGACGTCATTTGCTTTTAAGTGAACGTGGATGGCGTCCAGCGCCATTCACGTTTCACTTACGCAAACGCCGTGAAATTCAAATTTCACGGCGCGGGAAGGCCGGCTATACTTTAGCATTGGCTGCCCCTACTATTAGAAGGGGCAGCCTTGCGCTAAAAGTAGCCGTACGGAAACTCCGTACCTGGCTTGCGCGGGGCCCGCGCAAGCTTGTGAATCAGTAGTAGTATGCAATTTGCATACTACACGCTGATACACAATGGGAGTGCCCCCTAGCGGCCTCCGCAAGAATGCAGCCTAAAATCTGCGAGGCATAAGAGCCTTATGCTGCGCAGATTTTAGCCTGCAGTCGGTGTAACGAGGTTCCTGAATCAGGAGCACTCGTTACACCGGAGCAAGTAAGCAATTGCGCCGTGTAACCTATGGTTGCGCGGGCGCAAGTGCTTCTTGAATCTGGGCCATTGTTTAAAATGATGTTAAAAAATGCAGCATGTTCGAAAAAAAAAATTGTTGTTTTTCAGAACCTGAAAAACGATGTGAAGCCCACACACGATCATTTTAAATGACGTTTTTTAAAAACAATGTTTTTTTCATGCTGAAAAATGATCGTGTGTACGCGGCATTAGACCCTTCATTTCTTTGTAAGTGGGCAAACTTACGGTGAATGCCGGACAGGAGGCAACCTTAATCTTAAAGGGTCACTAAAGGAATTTTTTTTTTTAGCTAAATAGCTTCCTTTACCTTACTGCAGTACTGGTTTCATGTCCTCATTGTTCGCTTTTGCTTTGAAGTGGCTGTAATTCTGCTGTGATCTCCACACTTCCTGGTTGCCTGTTTCCTTATAACCATGGTACTGGGAGATTTTCACGGTGGTCTAAGCTGTCATTACTGTGTGTCTAAAACTCCTCAGAACCAATCAGATTCATTTTAAAAACAAAACACTGCCCTGGATTTGTTGTTTTTGTTCTGTGAGTCTTCCCGACTCACCTCTCACCCGGAAATTCATGTATGTACCTTTAAAACCGAACGTGAAACTAGAGGCATATTATATGATGGATTAAATTCAATTTTTAATCATTTTTAAAAGGAATCGGTTAACTTTTATGTCTCTATACCCTGTAAACAGTCATTTCATCAAAAAAAAAAATTTCCTTTAGTGACCCTTTAATGTTATTCCTGACTCATATCTGTGATAGACAGTATTATCTCTTGTTTTTGTTGGTCCTTTAAAATTCACAAGCAGAACTTGCATCGGCAGCTCAGTGCTGGCATTCAGACCTTCCTGGAGCAGATAAATATTTAAAACTTCCAAAAATAAAGAAGAAAGTGGAGGCTTCGAATTATCCACCCCCATCCCACTACATCGAAATCAGAACAAAACCATGGGCGTGAGAGCACCGTACCATTCCTGCTGATGCTGCACAATCTGACAGCACGCTCTCCTGACTCAGTCTGCGCTGGTTTAAATTTAAACAGCTATTACATGGAGAATGCATTCAACTATCCCAGAAACATAATGAGATGCTCCAAGAGACGTGCTGGGGGGCTGGAGTTACCATGCTGGATCTTATAGGTGCCTATAGGTGGGAAGAAATTGCTGTTCTAGTTCGTTCCGCTACAGTGGGTGTATACATTTTGTTTTAGGGCCAACTGTACTGCAGCAATAAACACAATGCTGTGATGGGGAAAAGTTTTGGAGTATTTTGGAACTGCCACGTTTTAAGTGCATTTCTGCGTGTCTCCATATTGTTTGCCTGTACTGCCAGATTGGAAACGGTATGTCATGGGCAAAGATGAGTGGCACACAGGGCCGATCCTAGGCAGGGTGCACGGGGTGCTCTGCACCCAGGCACCGCAGAGGTGGGGGCGCCAAAGCTCCAAAGTGCTCCCCTAATCCTTGTCTGTGTCCAGAGGTGGAGCGCATGTAGATGGTGCTGCAGTTCCCCATCCCGCTTGCTCTCTCCCATGGCAACTGACAAACCTGGGCTGGGTACCACAGCGGAGCCTAGTCCTGGAACACGTTCCGGTACTAGGTTCCACTAATTAATGCTGTCCAGTGTGCATGGAGCAGTCTCCTGTCTGCCCCACCCCCTCTGCGTGTGTCGGCTCTTCTCCCATAGGCGGTGTGATGAGAGGCTTTTGGGTTGGCCGGAGCTGCTGCCAATCATCCCGTACACTCCCAGAAATGCCCTTCGAGTGCCACCCTTCAAGTAACCAAAGATGCCACATATGCCCCGCCCCCTGTAATGGGCTTCTGCTCCCAGCACGCCCTAGCTACAGGGATCTATTGGACAAGTACTTATCTATGGGGATACCTGATGTGGGGGACTCTGATGGGGACACCTGCTGTGGGGGGCTCTGATGGGGGACACCTGCTGTGGGGGGCTCTGATAGGGGACACCTGCTGTGGGGGGGCTCTGATGGGGGACACCTGCTGTGGGGGGGCTCTGATGGGGGACACCTGCTGTGGGGGGGCTCTGATGGGGGACACCTGCCGTGGGGGGGGGCTCTGATGGGGGACACCTGCTGGGGGGGCTCTGATGGGGGACACCTGCCATGGGGGGGGGGGCTCTGATGGGGGACACCTGCTGTGGGGGGGCTCTGATGGGGGACACCTGCCGTGGGGGGGGGGCTCTGATGGGGGACACCTGCTGGGGGGGCTCTGATGGGGGACACCTGCCGTGGGGGGGGGGGGCTCTGATGGGGGACACCTGATGGGGGGGCTCTGATGGGGGACACCTGCTGTGGGGGGCTCTGATGGGGGACACCTGCTGTGGGGGGGCTCTGATGGGGGACACCTGCTGTGGGGGGGGGGCTCTGATGGGGGACACCTGCTGGGGGGGCTCTGATGGGGGACACCTGCCATGGGGGGGGGGGCTCTGATGGGGGACACCTGCTGTGGGGGGCTCTGATGGGGGACACCTGCTGTGGGGGGGCTCTGATGGGGGACACCTGCCGTGGGGGGGGGGGCTCTGATGGGGGACACCTGCTGGGGGGGCTCTGATGGGGGACACCTGCCATGGGGGGGGGGGGGCTCTGATGGGGGACACCTGCTGTGGGGGGGCTCTGATGGGGGACACCTGCCGTGGGGGGGGGGGGGCTCTGATGGGGGACACCTGCTGTGGGGGGCTCTGATGGGGGACACTAATGAAGACTTCTTAGGCCCCGTACACACGACCGTACATGTCTGCTGAAACTCAGCAGACATGTTCGGTCGTGTGTACGGCCGACCGGACAATTGTCAGGCGGATCGGACAGTTTCCAGCGGACAAATGTTTCTTAGCATGCTAAGAAACATGTCCACTGGAAGCCTGTCCGTCGGACATGTTCGGTCGTCTGTACAGACTCACCGGACATGTCCGCTCGGCCCAAAGCCCTCGCATGCGTCGAAGTGATTCGACGCATGCGTGGAAGCATTGACCTTCCAGGGCCGCGCACATCGCGGCGTCATCGTCGCGGCGACGGCGCGGCACGTCACCGCGTATCCTGTCCGAGGGGATTTCTGTTTGATGGTGTGTACAACCATCAGACAGAAATCTCCGAGCGGAACGTCTCATAACTTACTTCTGAGCATGCGCGTTTTTTTCACGTCGTTAAAGCCCACACACGACCATTTTTTACGACGTAAAAAACGACAACGTTAAAAACGACGTGAAAAATTAGAGCATGTTCGAAATTTTTAATGGACATTTTTTACATCGTGAAAAATGCTCTGGGGCCCACACACGATCGTTTTTAATGACATTAAAAAAAAACGTAATTTTTTAGAACCCGAAAAACGGTTGGTAATGCTGCCCAGCTCTGCCTCATTGCGTACAAATGACTGTGTTTACATGTAAATAACCGTCATTCATGTGTAAACAACGGGAGCATTCATATGTAAATAGCCGAGGCCGGTGGCATTCATATGTAAATAAAGGCGGCATTCATGCGTATATCATGCCCCTCTGCAGTGAAGAGGTGATGTGCTGTAACCTCTAGCAACCAATCAGTGAGCAGTATTACTGTACAGTAATCTCTAGCAACCAATCAACAAGAAGAAATCATGTGCGGTAACCTCTAGCAACTAATCAGTGAGCCGTAATGTGTGCTGTAACCTCTAGCAACCAGTCAGTAAGTGGTAATGATATGCTGTAACCTCTGTCAACATAGGTGTGTGCACAGGGTGTGCCAGGTGTATGTCTCAGAGCAGGGGGAGAGCAAAATTGCATGGGGGTCCAGGGTCCAATCAACATTAAAGACTGCCCTGACTAAGCCACCTCACTACCATCTTCCAATGCATTTTGCCAAAATGGCAAATTTGTCAAAATTTTCCTCAGCTGCTGCTGATATTTTGCCAAAGTGAAAACTCCTTGAATTCCTCGATTTTCATCTCATCCCCAGCAACCAACTTTGGGCCGGATTCGGATAGATTGGTGTATCTATCCGCGTGGCGTAACGTATCTCAGATACGTTACGCCGCCGTCAATTAGGACGCAAGTTCCGTATTCAGAAAGAACTTGCGCCCTATGTTACGGCGGCGTAACGTATGTGGTCCGGCGTAAGCCCGCCTAATTCAAATGTGGATGCTGTGGGCGTGTTTTATCTAAATTTAGTGTGACCCCACGTATTTGACGTTTTTTACGAACGGCGCATGCGCCGTTCGTGAAAGAATCCCAGTGCGCGTGCTCGAAATTACGCCGCAAATCGTCATTGCTTTCGACGTGAACGTAAATGACGTCCAGCCCTATTCGCGAACGACTTACGCAAACAACGTAAAATTTTCAAAATTTGACGTTTGAACGACGTCCATACTTAACATAGGATACGCCTCATATAGCAGGGGTAACTTTACTCCGGAAAAAGCCTAACGTAAACAACGTAAAAAAATGCGTACGTTTCTGAATCGGCGTATCTACCTAATTTGCATATTCATTGTGTAAATCGACGGAAGCGCCACCTAGCGGCCAGCGTAAATATGCAGCCTAAGATACGACGGTGTAAGAGACTTATGCCGGTTGGATCTTAGTCAAATCTATGCGTAACTGATTCTAAGAATCAGGCGCATAGATACGACGCCGCACACTCAGAGATACGACGGCGTATCTGGAGATACGCCGTCGTATCTCCTACCTGAATCTGGCCCTATAAGTTCAATGATTAGCTGACTGTGCAAATCTGAATACTGTGTGCGGTGACCTAGTTGTAGGAAACCTAAACCGGATGAATGGCGAGCTAAATATTTGGACCTCTATCTCTCACCTAGACTAAGCATTTCCAGTCAGGGATTTTCTCCTGTCACATATTCCCGCCTATTTGAACCTCTATCTCTCACCTAGACTAAGCATTTCCAGTCAGGGATTTTCTCATGTCACATATTCCGGCCTATTTGGACCTCTATCTCTCACCTAGACTAAGCATTTCCAGTCAGGGATTTTCTTGTGTCACATATTCCGGCCTATTTGGACCTCTATCTCTCACCTAGACTAAGCATTTCCAGTCAGGGATTTTCTCATGTCACATATTCCGGCCTATTTGGACCTCTATCTCTCACCTAGACTAAGCATTTCCAGTCAGGGATTTTCTTGTGTCACATATTCCGGCCTATTTGGACCTCTATCTCTCACCTAGACTAAGCATTTCCAGTCAGGGATTTTCTTGTGTCACATATTCCGGCCTATTTGGACCTCTATCTCTCACCTAGACTAAGCATTTCCAGTCAGGGATTTTCTTGTGTCACATATTCCGGCCTATTTGGACCTCTATCTCTCACCTAGACTAAGCATTTCCAGTCAGGGATTTTCTCGTGTCACATATTCCGGCCTATTTGAACCTCTATCTCTCACCTAGACTAAGCATTTCCAGTCAGGGATTTTCTCATGTCACATATTCCGGCCTATTTGGACCTCTCTCTCTCACCTAGACTAAGCATTTCCAGTCAGGGATTTTCTCGTGTCACATATTCCCGCCTATTTGGACCTCTATCTCTCACCTAGACTAAGCATTTCCAGTCAGGGATTTTCTCGTGTCACATATTCCCGCCTATTTGGACCTCTCTCTCTCACCTAGACTAAGCATTTCTAGTCAGGGATTTTCTTGTGTCACATATTCCGGCCTCTGACAAGAATGTAATATTTTCAGGGCGAAGAAAGAAACAATCTTCCAGGATCCGCTTGTCACGGCAGACGTCTCCCTTCAGCAGGAACTTGATATGCGGACAGGGAGTGGAACAGGCACATTTTAGTGCCAAAATACTGTCACATAAGAAATCCGACCTTTGCCGCTGTATAAGAGGTCCACTCCGTGGGAATTACTGGTGACATACGATGGAGGAAACCAGTGGGTACATTTTGTAGGTCGGCGCACATGTGGTGAGTGGGAACCCGGGAATCCCAAACACACATTCATCTTTTATATTGTTCGCTCAGCGTTGTGTTAGGAAAGCCAATAAATATTCGCTTTCCCAACACTTAACCGCCTCTCAGCCACCTGATTGGCTGAAACGACAGGCGCTGTGATTGGATGCCTATCAGGCCCTTTACCGTGACTTTCTTACTCGTATCAGTAAAATGAGAGTGTCTCTTTAAGGCGTGGGTGCTCAACCTGTGGCCTTCAAGCTGTTGTGGAACTAAAAGTCCCATGAGGCATTGCAAGCTGCTGATAGTTAGGCCGCTTACACACGATCGGTCAAAACCGATGAAAACGGACTGAAGCACCTTTTCATCGGTCCAAACCGATCGTGTGTGGGCCCCATCGGTCAGTTATCCTTCGGTCAAAAAAATGAAAAATTGCTTTAAAATTTAACCGATGGACGCCTAACCGATAGGTCAAAACCGATCGTTAGTAGGCACGACCATCGGTTAAAAACCCGCGCATGCTCAGAATCAAGTCGACGCATGCTTGGAAGCATTGAACTTCGTTTTTTTCAGCACGTCGTCGTGTTTTACGTCACCGCGTTCTGACACGATCGTTTTTTTTAACCGATGGTGTGTGGGCGCGACGGACCATCAGTCAGTTCCATCGGTTAACCTATGACAACGGTCCTTCAGACCGTTCACATCGGATGGACTGATCGTGTGTACGCAGCCTAACAAGCATGACTCTAAAACAGGGCTCGACAAATCCCGGGTGCCAGGTCGCCATGGCGACTAGAAATAGGGTCCTGGCGACTTGGCTTGAAAGGGGGGCAAAAAAAATAAAAAATAAAATAAATTTTTTTGTGAGCTGGCGCCATCTGGTGGTGAGCCGTTGGTATTACAAGTTATTACCACCAGATGTGTAAGCTGGTGCCATCTGGTGGTGGCCGTTGGTATTACAAGTTGAGAATTACAAGTTAAACAGCAATTCTAATGTAATTTTTCACTATTTTCACTGCCATCTTCTTCCCTCTAATTAGAACCCCCAAACATTATATATATCTTTTATCACCCTAGAGAATAAAATGGCAGTCGTTGCAATACTTTCTGTCACGCCGTATTTGCGCAGCGGTCTTACAAGCGCACTTTTTTGGGAAAAAATTACACTTTTTTTAATAAAAAAATAAGACAACAGTAAACTTATCCCCATTTTTTTAATATTATGAAAGATAATGTTACGCCGAGTAAATTGATACCCAACATGTCACGCTTCAAAATTACGTCCGCTCGTGGAATGCCGACAAACTTTTACCCTTTAAAATCTCCATAGGCGACGTTTAAAAAATTCTTCAGGTTGCATGTATTGAGTTACAGAGGAGGTCTAGGGCTAGAATTATTGCTCTCGCTCTACCAATCGCGGCGATACCTCACATGTGTGGTTTGAAAACCGTTTACATATGCGGTCGCTGCTCACGTATGTGTTCGCTTCTGTGCGCAAGCTCGTCGGGACGGGGCGCGTTTTCCAGCTCCTAACTTTTTTGGCTGGCTCCTAGATTCCAAACAAATTTGTCAACCCCTGCTCTAAAAGGCATGATGGGACTTGTAGTTCCACAACAGCTAGAAGGCCACAGGTTGAGAAGCCATGCTATAAGGAGCTGTTTTGTAAATGAAGTGCGTAGAACTTCTTCTCCACGCTGTTTTATTAAACCCAGCTGTGTCCGAACATAAGCAACTAGATGTCTGTAAAAAAGTAACATACTAAAGATCCGACTCTTTCTAATATCTCCATTCTGAATAATTCCTCCATGTTACCCACATTTTATGGATGGCATTGGAGGGTAGCTAAGTGTTTTATGGTAGCAGTAAAGAACCTGCATGCATCTCACTAAACGGCTTCTTCCTCTCCAATCCAGACTGACTAATGGTATATTTAGCATAGAGAGCCGCTCTCCTCTCCACCGAGGTCCTTCTCTCGCATCCGCTTCGCATCGCAATGTGGCCTGCCCCGCACATCCCGCCCAGGCCTTGGAGATGATCTCATCTCTATAATTCCCACTCGCCAATGGATTGAACGGCGGCTTTTATTGAGTTCTTATCTGAAAACACATCAAGCTACTTATTTCCCATTTTCTGGTGCATTTTTAAATTTAGCTATATATATATATAAAAACACTCCATTTCTAGAGAGTGTTCTGTGAAATGGCTTCTGTCAAATATTTATAATCCTTAAATCATTCCTCTGATTATATTTACTTGGAAATGGCTAAGATGCGGCTATAAATGTAACAAAATGTTTTCAGATAACAAACCAAGCTGAGGATGAACCTTTATCCTGTTTTTTTTTTTTGCTGGCCTTGCAAGTAATAAAGTTGTTCTGTTTCCTCTCAATCAAGTCCATACTGGCCAAAAGATCGGAGGTACAAACTGTATGACCTAATATATATTTATAACATATTTTTATATATATATATATAAATACATACAGAAAATCACCTTGACCCCGTTCGGTTCGCACCAGAACCTTCGAACGGACCGAACGTTCGCGCAAACATTTAGAACCCCATTGATGTCTATGGGACTCGAACGTTCGAATTCAAAAGTGCTCATTTTAAAGCCTAATATGCAAGTTATTGTCGTAAAACGTCTTTGAGAACCCGGGTCTTGCCAAAGACGTTTTCACAGGCATACTATAGACACCCAGCAGGTACAATATTTAACCACTTAAGCCCCGGACCATATTGCTGCCTAAAGACCCAAGGTGTTTTTACAGTTCGGGACTGCGTCGCTTTAACAGACAATTGCGCGGTCGGGCGACGTGGCTCCCAAACAAAATTGGCTTCCTTTTTTCCCCACAAATAGAGCTTTCTTTTGGTGGTATTTGATCACCTCGGCGGTTTTTATTTTTTGCGCTATAAACAAAAATAGAGCGACAATTTTGAAAAAAAAGCAATATTTTTTACTTTTTGCTATAATAAATATCCCCCAAAAACATATATAATTTTTTTTTTTTCCTCAGTTTAGGGCGATACGTATTCTTCTACATATTTTTGGTAAAAAAAATCGCAATAAGCGTTTATCGATTGGTTTGCGCAAAATGTATAGCGTTTACAAAATAGGGGATAGTTTTATTGCATTTTTATTAATTTTTTTTATCAGCGATCAGCGATTTTTTTCGTGACTGCGACATTATGGCAACACTTCGGACAATTTTGACACATTTTTGGGACCATTGTCATTTTCACAGCAAAAAATGCATTTAAATTGCATTCTTTATTGCATTCTTTATTGTGAAAATGACAGTTGCAGTTTGGGAGTTAACCACAGGTGGCGCTGTAGGATTTGGTGTACAATGTGTGTGTGTTTACAACTGTAGGGGGGTGTGGCTGTAGGAATGACGTCATCGATCGAGTCTCCCTATAAAGGGGATCACTCGATCGATGCAGCGCCATAGTGAAGCACGGGGAAGCCGTGTTTACACACGGCTCTCCCCATTCTTCAGCTCCGGGGAGCGATCGCGACGGAGCGGCTATAAACAAATAGCCGCGCCGTCGTCCCGGATCGCTCCCCGAGGGGACCCGACCGCTGCAAGTCGCGGTGGGGGGTCCCGATCGGACCCCCGACCCACGTCTAGGCAGGGACGTACAGGTACGCCAATGTGCCTGTACGTGCCATTCTGCCGACGTATATGTACATGCGGCGGTCGGGAAGGGGTTAAAGGAGTTTTTCTTTTCTTTTTTTTTTTTTTATTTAAGCATCAGGAGCAGTGATTTTAATGATGCTTAAATTAAAAAAAATATAGCTGGGTGTCTATAGTATGCCTGTGATAACGTCTTTAAAAAGCACAATCACCTGCCTGTCAGTAAATTAGGAAGAACTGATCTAGCTAAACTATACAGTGTATAAATATATGTACAACACCTTTGGCCAATTATGGCTCAGGGGGTTTAGTACACGCCCCACACTATAAAAGGCCGCCTGAAGGTCGGCCTTGTGTAGTGTGTTGCGGCAGTTAACAGCGAACAGAGACAGAGAGAGTGTCATTTTTTGCAGGTAGTTAGAGCAGGCAGGTCGGCTAGTCAGTTAATGTTACAGTGTGTAGAGGATAAATAGTTCCAGCCTTTTTTTATGTTTATTAAAAGTCAGCAGCTACAAAAAGTCCGCTCCTCTCCCCCCTCTTCAGCCAGCGTCTTCATTCTAAGTGTGGGCACCCGGCCGTGACAGCTTTCGGCTTCACGGCCAGGCACCCACTGCGCATGCGCGAGCGTCACTGCGCATGCGCGAGCGGCGCTGCGCCGTCCGATTGGACAGGCAATCTACTACAGGGAGGGGCTGCAGTAAGGCGATTAAGCTATTCGCCTTACCAGCCCCTCGGGGGAAGGAGGAAGTGGGACAGGAAGTCCCACTCCTCCTGAAGTCCCCACTCCCCCCAAAAAAAATTACATGCCAAATGTGGCATGTAAGGGAGCGAGGAGTGGATTAAGCAGAAGTTCCATTTTTGGGTGGAACTCCGCTTTAAACAAACAAAAAATCTAAAAGAAACAGAACAACAAAAAAAGTCAGGCACCAAGGGGTCATTCTACAAATGATACAATGGTCAGAGAGCTGAAGGTTAGGTAAAGGTTTTGTAGTTTCTGTTGTCTCTTTTGTCATCGTCCTTTAATCTGGGCTATAACATGTTGCCTCCACTTGCTGTAAAAGGTGTAGAGAAATATAATTTCACTGTGTTTATATCAATTGTCACTCTATTAGCACGTAATCACAATGCATGAAATCTGCAAATATATGCGTCTGATATCCAAAAACTTGGCATGCTAATCCAATAGACAATGTGCTAATGAGCCCAGATGCAAATCCCGTTAAGCGAGGCGCGCGGTACACTCCGCTGCATGCACAGATGACTGGCGGCTTGCAATACGTCTCCTCTGCAGCATATCCCCCCCACGCTCCAGGCTCTGTACAGGTTAGGGCAGAGGGATCATTTTTGTATAAGAATGTTTATGAATACCGGATCTTCAAGAGGGACCTTCTCATATGTTGAAAAAACAGGGACCTCACTTCATATACTGTACAGGGGCTCTGTTGTTTTGGGTTCACCCAAGTCCATATTTAGAAATGACAATTGAATTATGATGACGCTTTTTTATACTAAATCCAGCCATACTACACCAAGGGGTGTATTTATATCATTATAAATTTACCAAGTGAAAGTGCAAGTACATTAGTTCTGCTTAATTGGAGCAAAAAAAAAACAGCTGGTCAAATGTCTTATATTGAGTTAAAGCAGAAAATACTGCATTTGGTCACTAGATGGCGCTATGACAGTGCTATGCTACTTAACACCATCTACTGGCCAAATGTGGTAATAATGTTGAGTATTATAGGAATCTATATGATACTTAGCTCCATCTAGAGGTCTAATGTGGTAAGAAAGTTGAGTATCATAGGAATTCATTTACTTAGCTCCATCAAGTGGCCAAATGTGGTAAGAACGTTGAGTATCATAGGAATTTCTGTGATACTTAGATCCATCTAATGGCCAAATATGGTAAGAACTTTAAAGGGGTTATAAAGGTTTGTGTTTTTCCACCTTAATGCAATCTATGCATTAAGATAAAAAAAAAACACTTGCCAATACTTACCTTAAAACGAGGTGTAGAGAACTTACCTGGTCCACGCCGAGCGAGATGTCATCTTGCTCCGGTGTGTCTTCTGGCTATCGCCGTGATTGGCTGGAGCGGCAATGTCGTCACTTATGCGCATTCTGTAGGTAAAAATTATAAATTGGGGTATATAAGAATTTTTATGATACATTTTCCCAGTAAATGTGCATGTGCATACGTTCTGTGTGAATAGGCTGGGGAAAAAATTAAAATACTGTATTTGGCCACTAGATGGAGCAAAGTATTATAAGAATATTCTATGATACTTAGCCCCCGCTAGTGGCCTAATACGGTATTTTCCATTTTAAATCAATGGTTTACATTTGAACAGCACAGGATAGCCTTTTTACATTGGACACTGGTCCCATTTCTACCACTGCAGGGAATGCAAGCCCACCTGGCTGCTTCTCCACCAGCCCACCCGGCTGCTTCTCTTCACCAGTCTACCCGACTGACTCTCTGGAGATCTCCCAGGGCAAGGTTAGGGATGATTTTAACACTGCTATTATCCAGACAGACCTGCTACATGTGGCAGTCTCACCCCTTGTAAGTCCCTGCACCATGCTGTAGTATTAACACTGTCCTACTTGCTCCCGCTGCCTCTCAGGGAAGACTCCTTTCAAACTTCTCCTGTTGTTAGAATCCTCCCAGGCCAGCTCCCAAGCCCCGACCCCAGGCAGATCCCCTTGAAGGCCACTGGCAGTCCCCTCAGCACTTTATCTCCATATCCTCCCCCCCCCCCCCCGACTCTCCCTTCCCAGTATGACTCATTCCTAATTAAGGGCTCACTTATGCCACGTACACACAATTTTTTCATCAGATATCAGATGAAGCTGACTTTCATCAGTCTTGCCTACACACACATCAGTTAAAAATCCGATCGTGTCCAACGTGGTGGCGTAAAACACAACGACGTGCTGAGAAAAATGAAGTTCAATACTTCTGAGCATGCGTCAACTTGATTCTGAGCATGCGTGGATTTTTGACTGATGGATTTCCCCACAGACGATCGTTTTTTTCTATCGTTTTTTTAACCATCAGAAAATTTTAAAACGGGTTCTATTTTTTTTCACCGATGGGAAAAAAAACAATGGGGTCCACACACGATCGGTTCGTCCGATGAAAACGGACCGTTTTCATCAGAAGAACCGATCGTGTGTACAGGGCATTAGTCCCCTGCCAGGCCCACCTCTTGGGAATTGGCTAAGCTCCCCTAAATATGCAGACTAGCCCTCCTAGCCTCCGCCCTCTAGTGTCCAGAATGTTCTCCAACTTTCCAGAACCAGGGGGAGGCACCAGAGGGCTGTCTGCTTGAGTCACGCTGCCCTGAATTCTAATAACACTGACCCAGATTAAGCCTCACAGAGTTTAAACAAGGATATGTTTTACCTACTCTGACACTGGTACCACACTAGAGGGTGCTACATACATTAAATTCATGTATTAAAGAGTGTATATATTAAACATAAAAAAATGAACAAACCATATTTATTTTTTAAAGAAACTGACTGCAATAATTTAAATAATTTCTCACAGTAAATATTCTGTGTTGTGGGCTTTTTAAGCTGTTCTGGTCATGTAATGGGGACGCAGGTATGAAAGATAAATTGTTTTGACGCATGTTTATGGTCAGAAAAAGGCAGAAGGAGGCCCAGTTTTCCTCTGGAGCTGCCATTATGCCGCGTTCCTTAAACTCGCCTTCTGACGTCAGCGTGAGATTATGTCTCAGCGTTACATAAATTGCAGCTTAGAGCCAACTGACTGCAAGTCTAGGAGGAGTCCTTGTGTATTGTGTTTGATTCTAGAAATGTACGGGGGATGGGGGCGCTAAATGGAATGTCCATTAGAGGATAAACTTTGTGCAGCAAAACAAAGACACATCAAGGTCATTACAGCCATGCAAGTATCTAAAGGAACCATTCCAGGCAACACGTGAAAGCATCCAGAGAGATGCTAATGATCTCCAGCAAAATAGAAATTGTGCTGAAGTCAGAAAGTTCATACAGTTTGTGTAATCCTCTTCTGAATAACAACAACACATACTTCTATACACAATCCGGAAGGGGGGGCGCTAAAATGTACTTTCCGAAGTAGTGTAACTTTCTCTATTAGTCCTACATTCCTGATCACATTTAACCACTTCTGGACCACCCATAGCAAATGTACTGCTACAGGGCGGCCCTCCAATGCAGAATCACGCATACAGGGCCTGCCTTAGGTGTTCATGCGCCCTGTGCAAGCTAATCCTGTGGCACCCCCCCCCCATCTTCACCCCTCGCCCCCTGGTCACCTAAACATACACAAAGAGGACCCCTTTACATTACACAGCACCCTGCATCACTGGACCCCTTTACATTACACATAACCCTGCAGCTATGGACCCCCTGCATGTTACACAGAACCCCCTTCAGTGCAGACCCCCCTTTAGTGTATCCACCCCTTCAATGCAGATCCCCCCGTTCAGAGTAGCCCCCCCTTGTTGCCAGTCTGACACCCCCCCCCCCCAGCGTGTGGTACGCCCCCAAACCCCCCTTGTACGCCTCTGGATGGCCGCACGGCGCCCCTGTTGCCCACCCCCCTAAAGGCCGGCCCTGCACGTATATACAGTGCCTTGAAACAGTATTCATACCCCTTGACATTTTCCACATTTTGTCACATTACAACCAAAAACGTAAATGTATTTTATTGGGATTTTTTTTCTGTGATAGACCAACACAAAGTGGCACATCATTGTGAAGTGGAAGGAAAACGATAAAAGTTTTTCCAATTTTTTTACAAATAAATGTGTGAAAAGCATTTGTATGGCGCCCCCCCGGAGTCAATACTTTGTAGAACCCCCTTTCTCTGCAATTACAGCTGCAAGTCTTTTTGGGGATGTCTCTTCCAGCTTTTCACAGCTAGAGAGAGACATTTTTAACCATTCTTCTTTGCAAAATAGCTCAAGCTCTGTCAGATTGGATGGAGAGCGTCTGTGAACAGCAATCTTCAAGTCACAGATTCTCAATTGGATTTAAGTCTGGACTATGACTGGACCATTCTAACATATGAATATGCTCTGATCTAAACCATTCCATTGTAGCTCTGGCTGTATGCATAGCCCCCAACTGTCCCTGATTTCGAGGGACTGTCCCTGATTTGGAACAAAGTCCCTCTTTCCTCCTCATTTGTCCCTCATTTGGTCTGATCTATATAGTTGTATATAAAATACACTTTTTATCAATCAAAAAGTCTTACCCAGTGCTAAACCTTTCATCTGATTTCTTAATTGCTGCATTTGTAAATTCCAAAAGCCAATATAAAGGAATCGTTTTGGTAAAAAAAGCACTTGTGGGTTTAACCAATCTTGTTTTTTGTACAATTCTCCTTTAAGGGGGCGTGACGATGGGGTGTGTCCTATGCCTGCATACTTTTGCTGATAGGTGTCCCTCATTCCTACCTCAAAAAGTTGGGAGGTACAGTATGTATAGGTTTAGGGTCGTTGTCCTGCTGGAAGGTGAACCTCCGCCCGTCTCAAGTCTTTTCCAGACTTTGAGACCCCGTACACACGACCGGATCGATCCGCTGAAACTGGTCCGATGGACCAGTTTCAGCGGATAGATCCGGTCGTGTGTAGGCCGGACAATTGTCCGGCGGATCGGACAGTTTCCAGCGGACCAAAATTTCTTAGCATGCTAAGAAATCTGTCCGCTGGAAACCTGTCCGTCGGACGTGTTCGGTCGTCTGTACAGACTCACCAGACACGTCCGACCGACCGCCATCCCTCGCATGCGTCGTACTGATTCGACGCATGCATGGAAGCTTTGAACTTCAAGGCCGCCCACGTCGCCGCGTCATCGGCGCTGCGGCGGCGCGGCCACGTCCCTGCGTATTGTTTTCGCGCAGATTTCTGTCTGATGGTGACAGAAATCTCTGGACGGACATGTCCGCTGAAAACGGTCCAGCGGACCATTTTTCAGCGGACTGTCCGTCCGTGTGTACGGGGCCTAACAGGTTTTCTTCTAAGATTGCCCTGTATTTGTCTCCATCCATCTTCCCATCAACTTTGACCAGCTTCCCCATCCCTGCTGAAGAAAAGCATCCCCACAACATGATGCTGCCACCACCATGTTTCACGGTGGGGATGGTGTGTTCAGGGTGATGTGCAGTGTTAGATTTCCTCCACACATAGCGTTTTTCTTTTAGGCCAAAAAGTTCAATTTTGGTCTCATCTGACCAGAGCACCTTCTTCCTCATGTTTTCTGTGTCCTCCACATGGCTTCTCACAAACTACAAACGGGACTTCTTATGGCTTTCTTTCAACAATGTCTTTCTTCTTAAAGGCCAGATTTGTGGAGAGCACGACTAATAGTTGTCCTGTGGACAGATTCTCCCACCTGAGCTGTGGATCTCTGCAGCTCCTCCAGAGTTACCATGGGCCTCTTGGCTGCTTCTCTGATGAATGCTCTCCTTGCCCGGCCTGTCAGTTTGGGTGGATGGCCATGTCTTGGTAGGTTTGTAGTTGTGCCATACTCTTTCCTTGTTCTGATGATGGATTGATGGATTATGAGATGTTCAAAGCTTGGGATATTTTTTTATAACCTAACCCTGCTTTAAACGTCTCCACAACTTTATCCCTGATCTGTCTGGTGTGTTCCTTGGCCTTCATGATGCCGTTTGTTCACTAGGGGTTCTCTAACAAACCTCTGAGGGCTTCACGGAACAGCTGTATTTATACTGATATTAAATTACACACAGGTGGACTCTATTTACTAATTAGGTGACTTTTGAAAGCAATTGGCTCCACTAGATTTTAGTTAGGGGTATCAGAGTAAAGGGGGGCTGAATACAAATGCACACCACACACTTTTCACATATTTATTTGTAAAAAATGTTGAAAACCATTTATAATTTTCCTTCCACTTCACAATTATGTGTCACTTTGTGTTGGTCTATCACATAAAATCCCCAAAAATACATTTTAAGTTTTTGGTTGTAACATGACAAAATGTTGACAATTTCAAGGAGTATGAATAAGTTTTCAAATCACTGTACATACGTGATTTTGCACTTCTGCTTACAGAGGATGCACGCGTGCCGCCAGTGGACCGCTTCTTCTTTGATTAATCACAACAGAAGCCGATGTGCGAGTGCCGGGCACTGGATGTCCGCCGGCACCCGCCAACTGTCAAGCAGAGGCTCAGAACGGAGCCCTGCCTATGTAAACAAGGCAGATCTCTGCTCTGACAGGGGTAACCCCTTCCCATCCAGTGTCATTAGTAGACTGACAGTGCATATTTTTAGCACTGACCACTGTATTGGTGTCACCGGTGGCCACAAAGTGTCAGTTAGTGTCAGAATGTCTGCCTCAATATGGCAGTCACTGATTGTCACCATTAATAATATATATAAAAAAAAAATCCATAAATATATACCATGATTTGTAGACACTATAACGTTTGCGTAAACCAATCAATATACGCGTCTTGGGATTTTTTTTAACCAAAAATATGTAGCAGAATATATATTGGCCTAAATTTTTGAAGAAATGTTTTTTTTTTAAGGTTTGTAATGGATATGTTAAATAGCAGAAAGTAAAAAACATTGTTATTTAAAAAAAAAAAAAAAAAGAAACGCAGAGGTGATCAAATACCACGAAAAAAGAAAGTTCTATTTGTGGGGACATAATTTATGTACAGCGTCGCTCAACCACACAATTGTCAGTTAGGGCCCCTTTCACATTGACACGTTTTTCAGGTGGTTTAGCGCTAAAAATAGCGCTGCTATACCATCTGATAGGCTTTCCGATTACAGCCCTCAGGCTGTAATAGGCTTCCAAATACTTATTCAGGGATGCCAATCAGGTTCACCGGTTCTGGTTACCAGTAACCTGATTGGCTGAAGCGTCATCGAGGGCGGAAGTAGACATCGAGGGACCGTGGAAGGAGGGTGGCTGACCCCAGAAAGGTAATTGCCGGGCGTGGGGGCGGGATTTTACAGAGCACAGTGGCGACAATTACAGGGCACAGCGGTGACAAAGGGCACAGTGGCGACAATAACAGGGCACAGTGGCGACAATTAAAGGGCACAGTAGCGACAATTAAAGGGCACAGTGGCGACAATTAAAGGGCACAGTGGCGACAATTGATGGGCACAGTGGCTGCGTTTGATGGCATGGCACAGTGGTGACAATTGATGGCACAGTGGCTGTGTTTGATGGGCCTAGTGGCTGCATTTGATGGGCACAGTGAGGCTGCAATTGTTGTTGTTTTTTTCGTTTGTTTGCGCCCCCCCAAAAATGTTGAGCACCAGCCGCCACTGACCGCTCCTATACCGCTCCTTCCCATTGAAATCAATGGGAAACCGTGGTAATACCGCCGGCAATGTGCCTCTGCAGAGGCGCATTGCCGGCGGTATTAACGCTTTTTCGGCTGCTAGTGGGGGTTAAAACCGCACCACTAGAGGCAGAATATCACGGTAAATACGTCAGTATAGCGGCGCTAAAAATCGCACCGCTATACCGCCACCGCACCTCCGCTGCCCCATGTGAAAATGGCCTGAAAGTAACGCAGTGCTGCAAAAAAAATGCCTGCCCATGAAAGGGGGGGGGGGTTAAATCGTCCGGAGATCAAGTGGTTAAAATCTTGTGTATGAATCTGAATCACCACTGACTGTGGGGAATTCCTGAGCATTGCTCTATATGGGGATAATGATGCCATATGACTGGTGACCACAGGCTTGGTCAAGGAGTTGGCATCCCTGGGAAAGCGTTAAACCCCCTTGCAATATAAAAGACTTTTTATTAAACTCTTATTCTTTCATTTATTATTCATAGCCAAATCCTAGCGGCATACAGGAGGAGGAGGTTATAATTCTAGGAAATTGGCTTCAATGGACATCCAATGAGGGCGGCATTAATAATTGAGAGGGGAGAAAGTCTTTGGAACCGGGTTCCCGTTGTTTATCATCCTGTCCGTGTTTTCTCTATTCGCTGAGGGCTGTACAGCGCCGGAGTATTTCACACCAACGTCCAATACCTAAGAAGCACGCCGCCCCTTATTAACTAAGGCTTAGCGAGTAAGACCGCGACCCAGAGCAATCAATCAGAAATAATCAATCTTTGTCCTAATCACTCTAAAGAGGTAAACACTTCGGATCAATCCAAGCCAATGTTCCTAAACCTTAGAAGGAGCAACACTGAGAGGAGCTTTCCTTTTCCCAAATTCAGGAAAAATTTGGCCAATTTGGACCAAATGGATCGGCATCAATGTGGAAGGGAATGTTAAAGAAATTCTAAATTTATTTTTATTTTTTACAGTAACTTATTACTTGGTACAGCAAAGTGAATAATTCCAATACTATTCAAGAAACTTTATTTATAAAAAATAAATTGCTGTGCGAAGGTATCAGCGGGCCAGATTCAGGTACAATTGCGGCTGTGTAACGTAACCCGTTTACGTTACACAGCCGCAAGTTTTCAGTTTTAGTGCCCGATCCACAAAGCACTTACCTGTAAACTTGCGGCGGTGTATCGTAAACACGTCCGGCGCAAGCCCGCCCAATTTAAATGGGGCGTGTACCATTTAAATTAGGCGAGCTCCCCCCGCCGGACGTTCTGCGCATGCTCCGTTCGCAATTTTCCTGACGTGCTTTGCGCAAAATTACGGCGGCGCGCCGTGTTTGTGAATCGCGACGTCCGGAACGTACTTACGCCGAAATTTTTTTTTTTTAAATCGACACGGGAACGACGGCCATACTTTAACATGGCTTGTGTAAAGTTAAGCAATGAAAAACATTGCTTAACTTTGCGACGGGAAACTAAGACTTGCGCCGACGTAACGACGGGAAAAACCTTTGTGGATCGCCGTAACTCCTAATTTGCATACCCGACGCTGGAATACAACGCAAACTCCACCCAGCGGCGGCCGAGGTACTGCATCATAAGATCCGACGGTGTAAGACAATTACACCTGTCGGATCTTAGGGCTATCTATGCGGAACTGATTCTATGAATCAGTCGCATAGATACTCTGAGAGATACGACGGCGTTTCAGAGAAACGCCGTCGTATCTCTTCTGCGAATCTGGCCCAGCATTCCCACAAAAGTAGCAAATATTACCCTTGTGAATGACTTTATATATATATATATATATATATATATATATATATATATATATATATATATATTATTTTCTGATATTATTATACAGGATGTATATATAGCGCCAACAGTTTGCCTAGCGCTTGACAACGTCGGGGGCAGACAGTACAGTTACAATACAAATGAATACAGAGGCCCGGCTCCTCAGAGCTTATTTAGGGGTTGTCTGAAGAAGAAATGTAACTTTCCATAAAACTTTGAATCCTAAAATAAAATATCTGAAGAACATTTGTTCAGAAGAGAAAATAGCCGAAGCACAGCGGTGTCACTAGTGTTGGGGTCACCTGGTGCGCTAAAACATGGTGTCACCCCCCCCCCCACATCGGAGCGGCTCCCCCCACCCCCCCATATCGGATCGACACCCCCCGCCCCCCCCCCATATCGGATGGACCGCCAACACCCACCCCCCCACACCGGCTCCCCCCGCCCCCATAGCAGGACAGCGCATCTGACTCTCTCCTGTCTAGCCTGCCACAGTGCCGGATGGGGGGGGGGGGGGGGGGGGACACCATTGCAGTTAGATATCAATTTCTACTTGATGGTGTCACCCCTCTGGCGGGTGTGACCTGGATGCGGTCTGCACCCCCATAGTAATGTCACTAACCCAACAACATTCAACCAAAAACAATAATATTGTACTACTACTACTACTACAACCATCACCAACACTTCTACTACTACTAATAGTAATAATAATATAAAATATTACTGCTGCTTCTAATACTACTACCACCATCACTTCTACTACTAATAATAATATAAAATACTACTGCTTCTACTACTACTATTACTACAACCATCACCAACACTTCTACTACAGTACTAATAATAATAATAATAATAACAATTATAATATAAAATACTACTACTGCTGCTACTAATACTACTACTACTACTACTACCACTACCACCACTTCTACTACTACTAATAATAATAATATAACATAGTACTGCTTCTACTACTACTACCACCACCACCACTTGTACTAATACTAATAATATAAAATACTACTGCTTCTACTACTACTACTACTACTACTACTACTACTACTACTATTACTACAACCATCACCAACACTTCTACTAATAATAATAATAATAATATAAAATACTACTTCTACTACTACTACTACCACCACCACCACTTCTACTACTAATACTACTACTAATAATAATATAAAATATTACTGCTTCTACTACCACCACCACTTCTGCTACTACTACTACTACCACCACCACTTCTACTACTACTAATAATATAAAATACTACTGCTTATACTACTACTACTACTACTACTACTACTATTACTACAACCAACACTTCTACTACTACTAATAATAATAATACTAATATAAAATACTACTACTACCACCACGACCACCACCACTACTTCTACTACTAATACTACTACTACTAATAATATAAAATACTACTGCTTATACTACTACTACAACCATCACCAACACTTCTACTACTACTACTAATAATAATATAAAATACTACTGTTGCTTCTACTACTACTACTACCGCCACCACCACTTCTACTACTAATACTACTAAAAATAATAATATAAAATAGTACTACTGCTGCTTTTACTACTACTACTGCTACTACTACTACCACCATCACCACTTCTACTGCTACTAATAATAATAATATAAAATACTGCTGCTGCTTCTACTACTACTTCTGCAACCACCACCACTTCTACTACTACTACTACTACTACTAATAATATAAAATACTACTGCTGCTTCTACTACTACTACTACTACTGCCACTACGACTTCTACTACTAATACTACTACTAAAAATAATATAAAACAGTACTACTGCTGCTTCTTCTACTACTACTACTACCACCACATCACCACTTCTACTGCTAATACTAATAATAATACAAAAATAAAATACTACTGCTGCTTCTACTACTACTACTACCATCACCACTACTAATAATAATACTAATAAAAGTAATAATAACAATAATAATAATAATAACAACAATAATAATAATAATAATAATAATAATAATAATAATAACAATAATAATAATAGTGATAATAATAATTAGTTATTGTTTCTATCCAGGCTGTTAATGTGACAGCGGTGTTGCGCGGCCCACGTGCCCATAGACAACACACTGATGTGATGATTGCACGCTTCTACACAGCCAGCCAGTCATTGGTCCCAGCCAGGATTGTCCTCATCAAACGATCTTCCATGCCTTTTTAATGGCACGTCGGCAGTGTATTATATTACCTTTACTTTCATTAGAAATAAGCTGAACATTGCTTGAGAGCTCGGCTCCTGGCACCGAGTGCGCCAGGCATTGTACCCAAATCCCAGTGTTAACAATTACGCCGTCATTTGCATACAAGTTAGCATTTTATCACATCCATTATATCTTGGCGTGACTCTTCTCTAACATGATTACACTGTGATGCTAGGAGGAACAGCTTGATAAATTAGCCTGATGTTGCTGTATTTGTGCTCTAATTAAGCAGTAAGGAGTTCCGTTACACGATGGTACTGCAGATAAGTTTTCTGTGTTCGCAACATTCCACGTTGTTTGTTTGTCTGCGCACACCTGCCAAGCGACCTTCATACTGGCTGGCGGTAGATGACGGCTCTCCTCTGCATAGCGGAGCTACTTTATTGTACCAAAAGAAACATTGGCAATGCACATGTAGAAGAGCTCAAAGTTGAACTTTATGTATATGACAGACTCACCCGGGACAGAGGCTTTTGGAGGGGACTGAATGCTCGCCTTTTGCCTTCATGGGTCCTGGCATTTGGGGGAACGGTGCTCTTTGTGAGCTGTATGCCTGGGACCCTGTATATGCCATTAGAGTGACTGATTCATACTGTTGGGACATACAGTGTAAGGAGATGCTAATGTCCTCACCTCCAGCCATCTGTCTGTTCTCTGTGCTAATTGACCCTGCTATTGTGTGAAGATGTCCTGTGTTTACACTTATGATAATGTGTATTGTATAGCAGGCGAGCGAGGAGACGTGACGTCTACCCTGAAAGGTCATATCTATGAGTCACCTAGTCTGGGTAAATGATTAGTTAATTAGCTCATGTTAATTTATGTTTTGGTTACCTCCTCTTTAAACTGTATATAAGGTTGTATTCTTGGTTCTAATAAACTCTTTATGTTCAGCAGACAAACAAGTATCGTCTCGTTGTGTGCTTGTGAGCAGCTGGAATATCTGATATCTATATCCAGACTGATAGGAAGCGGTATATGATGGAAGCACTTAAGCGGAGTGTGGGACGTTCCGTTACAGTGGGCTAGATTCAGATAGGCAACAGCTTTATTCAGAAAGCACTTGCCTGTAAAGTTGCAGCGGCGTATCGTAAATCCCCCGGCGGAATTCAAATTCGGCGGGTAGGGGGCGTGTATCATTTAAATGAAGCACGCCCCCGCGCCGACCGAACTGCGCATGCGCCGTCCCAAAAAAATCCCAGAGTGCATTGCTCTAAATGACGTCGCAAGGACGTCATTGGTATCGAAGGGAACGTAAATTACGTCCATCCGTATTCGCAAACGACTTACGCAAACAACGTAAAATTTCAAAACTCGGCGCGGGAATGACGGCCATACTTAACATTAGCTACGCCTCATATAGCAGGGGTAACTATACGTCGGAAAAAGCCAAACGCAAACGACGTAAAAAAAAAGCGCCAGGCAGTCGTTCGTTTCTGAATCGGCGTAACTCCTCATTTGCATATTCCTCGCGTAATAATACGGAAGCGCCACCTAGCGGCCGGCCTGGAATTGCAGCCTAAGATCCGACGGTGTAAGTCACTTACACCTGTCGGATCTTAGGGATATCTATGCGTAACTGATTCTCTGAATCAGGTGCATAGATACGACGGCCGGACTCAGAGATACAACGGCGTATCAGGAGATACACCGTCGTATCTTCTTTCTGAATCCGGGCCAATGTATTTATTTATTTTTTGCCTCTTGTGCAGTCAAATGTTCTCACCTTCTTTCTCACAAACGTCACTGCGCATGCTGAGTACATACACCCCATTATGCGCAAAGAAGAAGATATCTGCTTAAAGCGGAGGTTCACCCTAAAACATGTATATACCATTCCATCCAGCATACTGCCGACATGTACAGCTTCCGGGTAGTGCCTCCCGCGGGAGTGGGCGTTCCTATTCAGAGACTAAGTGATTGACGTGATGACAAAAGCTTCTGCCTGGCGCATAATGCGCGCCACCAGTTTCAGAAAGAAGCTGAACGTCGGTGCATAGCGCTCTATAGAGCCGACTCGCGGTTCGGCTTCTTTCGGAAACTGGTGACGCGTCTTATGTGGCGGGGGGAGCTTTTGTCATCACGTCAATCACTTAGCCTCTGAATAGGAACGCCCACTCCCGCGGGAGGCACTACCCGGAAGCCGGGGGGGGGGGGGATAGCTATACGGCGGGATGTACAGCAAAAATAAAAACAGCATACTGTACATGTCGGCAGTTAAATGTTTAGCAAAAAAACATTAAAAATTGCCCCCATGGACAAGCAGTTGGAGAATTTAGCAGAAAAATAGGTATCTGGAAATTCATAAATAGGTGGTGAAATATGTTGTCTCCATAGTCTGATAACTATAGACATCCATAATTAGAGTGTAATAGCTGAGTATTTAGACGTCGCTGGAAATATGCCACCTGCTCTGTAGGGCTCTAGTTCACGGTTTGCCAAGTAACACCTGCAGTCATAATAAGCGCCATTGCTAGTTTACATGCAACACATCCTTAAAGCTGAAATTTAGCTAGAAAACATTTCTCTACGTGATTTACCTGTAATGAATTATGTCGTGACAGCTTGATCACAATTCTGGGGGGCAGTAGAAGGGGATCCTGATCGTACTCATTGGCTGCATAGTCTTGACATCAGCAGGAGCCCATTCTACTGGCTCCCTATTGTTGGAAGTTGACCTTGAGCCGTCCTTGACTGGAGGTGCCATTGTTCCAGCGCCGTTGGAGGGGCTCCTGATCATGCAGCACTGATTGGCTGCACAGTGATGATGTTATCAGGAGCCCATCCTGCTGGCTCTCAATTGTCATTAGTTGACTGTGAGATGTCCATAAAAGGGTCATCACGATTCTGGTCATGCTGTTGACCCAGGGTCAGTTGGAAGCAGGGGCGGACTGACCATTTGGGCTCTCGGGCACTGCCCGAGGGCCCAATGCCACTAGGGGGCCCCATCAGGGTTGCCAGCCTCAGTAAAACCAAGGACAGTATGTCAAAATCTGTGTTTTTTTAAAAGATCCCAAGATTATAGCTGCCAGTACCTTTTCAGTGTATGTATGTGTATTCTGTGTGTGTATACTGTGTGTGTCAGTGGCGGAACTACCGCCATATCGACCCACGCGGGCGCTATGGGGCCCGCAGCCGAGTGGGGCCCGGTGAGGATGAAGAATGTAAGCCGGCTCCAGGGGCGTCGTTAGGGCGTGGCTTGGGGGGCTGGAGCCCCGAATGGGTCCCCGTAAAGCCCCGAGTGTTTGCCGCATCCGAGTACATTGTTAGCCCTGAGCGTCTGGGAGTCAGGACCATCTGATGCTGAAGGTTGCCGAGTGCCGTCAGCGCCGAGTGTTACCGAGTACGGCCGAGTGCCGTACTCGGCGGCACTCGGCCACTTTCGGCATCAGATGGTCCTGACTCCCAGACGCTCGGGGCTAAAAATGTGCTCGGATGCTGCCCCGCCTTCTGGAGTCTGCAGCGCCAATGGCGGGACGCGGGGCGTGTGACGTCCATCATAGGCGCTGCAGGCTCCACGGCAGGAATTACAATTCGGCCGCCGCACGGCTCTCCTCGGCTCCTCTGACTGCCAGTGCCTGCCCTGCTGTGACCGCACACCAACTTAAGGCTGAGGCTGCTAAGGTAGGTGACTCAGTGTGCTGTGGAGCCCTTACTGATCTTCAGTTGACCTAAATGAACATAAAAGCTGCAATACTGTTCACAATAAGAAATTGTTGTTCACAGAATTACAGGTTTGTGATTAGATTGCTAACATTGCCAGTTTGATGTATCCGTAAGGTGTCCTGTGGGGGGAGAAAAACCCTGTATTCGAGTGAGAATTTGTATTTTTGTCCTTGTAGAAAAAATGGCAAAAAAAAATAAAAAATCAGCAGTAATAGCAAGAGTGGCAATGGTAAACGTCATACATTTATCTCTCTACAAACGTATTGAAGATTTCAAATACTGTGTCATTCCCACTATGTGAATCATATGTACGGTATTTGTCAGGATTTACTGAAGTATGCTAGCCTAGTCATTTTAACCACTTCAGCCCCAGAAGAATCTCCCCCCCCCCCTGTTTGCCTTGTTTGCCCTTTACAAATCGTGAGTATAAAAGAGTAAAAGTAGTGCACACAATACTTTGAATTTTGCATTTTATTTATTATATGGTTATTTAAATTTTTGTTTTGCTGTTCAAAATTAATATAAGCTGTTGCTTGGGTACTGTGCCACATGAGTGTAGTAATGTGTTGTTCAATGGCATTAGTTCATTTTTTTTTGGAGGGGGGGCCCCATACAACATTTTGCTATGGGGCCCTGTGATTTCTAGTTACGCCCCTGGTGTGTGTATATTATGTGTCTGTGTGTGTACACTGTGTATGTATACTGTATGTGTGTGTATACTGTGTGGCCCCATAATCTATTGCCTGGGGGCCCCATAATCTCCTATTGCCCGGGGGCCCCCATAATCTCATATTGCCCGGGGGCCCCATGAGTTGTCAGTCCGCCCCTGGTAGGAAGAACTCCTTATCTTGTGGCACAGCGCTGATGTCATTAGGAGCCCATCCTACTGGCTCTCAGGGATGGACTGGCCATTGGCACTACAGGGAGTTTCCCGGTGGGCTGATGGCTCAGTGGGCCGGCTTCAGTGACAGCGGACCGCCGCCCCCTCCGCTCCTCTGTCTCTCCCTGCCCACAGCGCTCACCTGGGGGAACAAAGAAGCAGGGGGAGGACCAGAGGAGCAGGGGGGACGACAGAGGAGCATGGGGGAGGGGACAGACAGCTGACTCAACAGCTATGGCCTGGGAGTTTCTCACTTCTGCCTAATCTTGTCCCATAAGGGGGGCACTGAACTGATACTTTGCCCCGGGTGAAATAATGTCTAGCTTCCCCACTGGTACTGCCTATAAGAGTACCAGTACCAGCCGTTCTACTCTAATAAAGTAGAACGGCTAGTGGCTAGTGATGGGGGAGAGGGGGCTTGGGTGACTGGGGGGTGCGGGAGTTGTCCGGCCGCCATGGGAGAGACCTGTCAAATTGGGCCAGTCTGGATGAAGTCCAGGGCCAAATTTTTGTCCCAGTCCAGCCCTGCTGGCTCTCAATTGCCAGCTGGCCATGAGCTGTCCATAAAAGCATGGTCACAATTTTGGCACTCTGTTGGCACAGGTTCAGTAGCAAGAACGCCTTATCTTTTAGCACAGCACTGATGTTATCAGGAGCCCATCCTATTGGCTCCCAATTTCCAGTTGACCATGAGCTGTCCAAAAAAGCATGGTCACAATTCTGGCACTCTGTTGGGCCAGGGTCAGTAGGAAGGACTCCCTATCATGTGGCACAAAGCCAGCGGTGGGCAAATGGACGTAATTGTCAGTTAAAGCGACGCAGTGCCGAATTGCAAAAAATGGCCTGGTCATTCAGCAGCCAAATCCTCCGAGGCTGAAGTGGCTAACATGAGTATAGATGCACTTTAGTATGTTGGTTGCGACACCTTTGCGCTATTTAAGCACTGGAAAGGGGCTATGTTATTATAATTATAGTAAAACTCTACAGTAATCAATATTGTCAGAGATAGGCCCTGAGCTTTGATGATGTCAGCACACGTCAACCATTACTCCTCCAAGCTCTAGAAGCTCCATTTGCTTTCTCTAGGATTTCAGAAATCCGTTGGTGTTCTTTTTCCCCCAAATATTAATAGATGATCTATGATGATTTATCTATAGCTCCTGCAGCTTTTCCTTAGCGTTGTACATTTGGAGCGTAAATAATAGACCAAAACAGCGCTGGCAGATTCACTGAAACAATTTCAATTCTTCGGCAGCGGCAGCGAGCGGCTTTATAATACATCAAGGAGATTGTGTACTTCAACCCGAGGAAAAAATGACAGCCGATCCGGGAAAGATGGCTTAAGATACAGAGAACAGCTGGATCAAAACCTGGAAAATACGTGATTTTGTATTTATTTTTTCATCTTCGCACGTTCAGAGGCTTGTAACATCAGCATGTTCTTCTGAGGAGTCAGCCATCTTTGATCAGGGAAGCCATTTGTCAAGGTGATAACATGAGAGTTGCGCGCACCAATTTTTGTCCTTCCTCGGAGGGTCATCTTGCTCAAAACGCCATCAAGAGAAAGAGAGAGACGGGATTTCTGCTGATAAAGTATATTACCGCAACGCGGCAGGCCTCGCAACATATGTTGATGTACTGCTGATATTTGTGTCAAAAATAGGCCCCGGCTAAAACGGTGAGGCGAAAGTGACATCTTGGGATTTCGTTGCCAGGTGCTATATTTTCTCAAGGACGATTGGAAGCGTGATGTGAAATTACATACATATATTTTTGTGTGCTGCGCTGCTGCCGTAAAATGTGGCAATTTCGCTTGATAGTCAATATGACATACATGCAGAACGGCGCGACATTGGGATAACAAGAGCATTGGTGTTTAAGGGACAATCAAATATTCAAAAACTTTTTTACTGTATGTTATTTCTTATTTCAGGAATACACTATATTATCAAAAGTCTTGGGACACTTGCCTTTACACGCACATGAACTTTAACCACTTGCTTACTGGGCACATATACCCCCTTCCTGCCCAGGCGAAATTTCAGCTTTCGCCACTGTCACGCTTTGAATGACAATTGCGCAGTCGTGCGACGTGGCTCCCAAACAAAATTTACGTCCTTTTTTTCCCACAAATAGAGCTTTCTTTTGGTGGTATTTGATCACCCGTGCAGTTTTTATTTTTTGTTCTATAAACATAAAATTGAGCGACAATTTAAAAAAAAAACCACAATTGCCCAGATCCACGAAGAACTTACGGCGGCGTATTTATTGATACGCCGCGTAAGTTCTACGATGCGCCGGCGTATCTTTGTTTTGTATTCACAAAACAAGATACGCCTGAATGTGGGCTAGATCCGACTGACGTACGTCTTAGTACACCGTCGGATCTTAGGTTCATATTTACGCTGGGCGATAGGTGGCGCTTCTGTTGACTTCCGTGTAGAGTATGCAAATTAGCTAGATACGCCGATTCTCAGAACGTACGTCCGCCCGGCGCATTTTTTTACGTCGTTTGCATAAAGCTTTTTCCAGCGTATAGTTACCCCTGCTCTATGAGGCGTACGCAATGTTAAGTATGGACATCGGGCCAGCGTCGAATTTTCCGTCGTTTGCGTAAAACGTTCGCGAATAGGGCTTTGCGTAAATTACGTTCACGTTGAAAGCATTGACTATTTGCGACGTGATTTCGAGCATGCGCACTGGGATACCCCCACGGACGCCGTTAAAAAAAAACGGCATTTACGTGGGGTCAAGATGAATTAACATAAAACACGCCCACATCTTAGTCATTTGAATTTCGCGGCCTTACGCCGACACATTTACACTACGCCGCCGTAACTTACGGCGCAAATTCTTTGTGGATAAAGAACCTCCGCTCTAAGTTAAGGCGGCGTAGTGTATCTGAGATACGCTACACCGGCCTATATATGCGCCGAGGTACGTGGATCTGGCCCAATATTTTTTAGTTTTTGCTATAATAAATACGGTATCCCATTTAAAAAAAAAAATAATAATTTTCAGTTTAGTCCGATACGTATTCTTGGTAAAAAAAATAATCATAATGAGCGTATAGTGATTGGTTTGCGCAAACTTTATAACGCCTACAAAATAGGGGATAGAATTATTACTTTTTTTTTTTACTAGTAATGACGGCGATCTGCGTTTTTTGTCACGACTGCGATATTACGGTGGACACATCAGACACTTTTTACACATTTTTGGGACCATTCACATTTATACAGCGAACAGTGCTATAAAAATGCACTGATTACTGTATAAATGTGACTGGCAGGGAAGGGGTTAACACTAGGGGGCATCAAGGGGTTAAATATGTACCCTGGGAGTGATTCTTACTGTGGGGAGAGGATACTGACTGGGGGAGGTGACCGATGGTTGTCCCTATGTACAAGGGACACACCATTGGTCTCCTCTCCCTGACAGGACACAGAGCTCCACTTCCCTGGCTCTGTGACTGCCGATCGCGGGTGCCTGGCTGACATTGCGGCCGTCAGGCACACGCATCGGCACCTGTGTGACGCGGCGGGGCGATATCACGCGACGCCACTGGCGCGCGGCCGGAAGCCGTATATAGACGGCCTTCCGGCAGATGAGAGCCACCTTGTGGCCGTATATAGTCGGCCGCGGGTTGGTAGTTAACGTCATCCCAGTCTTAGTCCATAGGGTTCACTATTGAGTTGGCCCACCCATTGCCGCTATAACAGCTTCAACTCTTCTGGGAAGGCTGTCCACAAGACTTAGGAGTGTGTCTCTGGGAATATTTGGCTGCCTTCATCCCCTTCTGTGGTGCCACAATCTCCCCCTGCCTCCAATCTCCCTCTGCCTTCAATCTCCCCCTGCCTCCAATCACCCCCTGCCTCCATCCCCCTCTGCGGTGCAACAACCCCTGTCTTCATCCATCCCCCTTTGCAGTGCCTCCAATCACCCCCTGCCTCCATTGCCCCCTGCCTCCATCCCCCTCTGCGGTGCCACCACAGCCACAATCACCCCCTGCCTCCAATCTCCATGTGCAGTTCCAAGCCGAACCGATCTCGGCTATTTTTACTGGCACATTCCCGCAACCACAGACATTTACGAACAGGGGAAAAAAGTGCCCGTTTTTACAAACTGTCCGTAAAAATACGGACGGTTGGCAACACTGGGGAAGAGTGTCCAGCTAATCTGTGAGTTTTAGTTGTCTGTCACTGAAGAGTGCCTGGTGGATATAAAAAGGGAGGCAACTGATAATTCTCTGGCATTGTGAGTACTGACCTACCACATTTCCCTGAAAATAAGCCCGGGTCTTATATTAATTTTGGCAATAAAAGACACAGTAGGCCTTATTTTCAGGGTAGGTCTTACTATGTAATGTGTTGTCTTCTCTCTCCCCTCTCCCTCCCTGCCTGTCAGGAATTCCCAGTGTGAACTGAGTTAAAATGTTTGTAAAACCCTATAATCCACTCTATTACAGTATTATACAATGTTCAATGTGTGTTTCTGTAATATAATTGTGCCAAATACCTTCGTTATAGCGCTGCTCTGTGCTTCTGTGGCACACCAGTGCTCTCTTCCCCACAATTATATCACAGAAACACACACATTGTAGATTATATACTACTGTAATAGAGTGGATTATAAGATTTCACAAGCATTTTAAACTTGGGCTAATTTTCAGGGTAGGGCTTATATAGCGATAGGTCTTATTTTCGGGGACAAGTAACTGTGTGCAAATCTCTGTCCCCCGCAAAGGCACTAGTCATTATTCAGTCAGTGGTGAATGATCTGGGAACTCTATCTTATCTGCTTCACCTGTCTTGTGACCCAGTGAGGTATAATTGAGAAGAGAGTTCTCTAGAGACTGAGGGACACATCCACAAAGAAGTTACGCTGCGTAACTTCCAGTTTGCTCCGGCGTATCTTTGTTTTGTATCCTCGGGCTTTCACATTGAGAATGATGGGGCAGGAGTATTTCAGGCGGTATTTAGGCGCTATTTTTAGCGCTAAAACGCCTGAAATACACCTCAGTGTGAAAGGAGCCTAAATTGGCAACCTACAGGATGGTCACCATGAGCTGACCTAGAGTACATGGTGCTAGACAGGACCCAATAACTGGAAACTTAGGGCCAGATTCTCGTAGGAGCGCGTAACTTTGTGCGGACGTAATGTATCTGATTTACGTTACGCCTCCACAACTTAGGCCTCGTACACACGACCGAACATGTCTGCTGAAACTGGTCCGCGGACATGTTCGGTCATCTGTACGGCCGACCGGACCGGATTCTCGGCCTAGCGGACAGGTTTCCAGCGGACAAATGTTTCTTAGCATGCTAAGGAACATGTCCGCTGGAAGCCTGTCCGTCGGACATGTTCGGTCGTCTGTACGACTTACCGGACATGTCCGCTTGGCCGAAAGCCCTCACATGCGTCGAAGTGATTCGACGCATGCGTGGAAGCATTGACCTTCCAGGGTCGCGCACGTCGCAGCGTCATCGCGACCACGTCACCGGGATTTTGGTCTGATGGTGTGTACACACATCAGACCAAAATCCGGCAGCGGACATGTCCGATGAAAACGGTCCAGCGTCCGACCGTGTGTACGCGGCCTTAGAAGGGCAAGTGCAGAATTCTCAAAGCACTTGCTCCGTAAGCCCGCCTAATTCAAATTGTGAAGAGGTGGGCGTGTGGTATGTAAATTATCCATGACCCGACGTGATTGACGTTTTTCACTTACGGCGCATGCGCCGTCCGTGGAATATCCCAGTGTGCTTAGCGTCAAAGTACGCCGCAAGGACGTATTGGTTTCGACGTGCACGTAAATGACGTCCAGCCCCATTCACGGACGACTTACGCAAACGACGCAAAAATTTCAAATTTCGTCGCGGGAACGACGGCCATACTTAACATTGGAGCGCCGCACTTACGCCACCATATAGCAGGGGTAACTTTATGCCGGGAAAAGCCTAACGTAAACGGCGTAACTTTACTGCGTCGGCCGGGCGTACGTTCGGGAATTCGCGTATCTAGCTGATTTACATATTTTGACGCGTAAATCAGCGTACACGCCCCTAGCGGCCAGCGTAAGTATGCAGTTACGATCCGACGGCGTAAGAGACTTACGCCTGTCAGATCTAAGAGATATCTATGCGTAGCTGATTCTAAGAATCAGGCGCATAGATACGATGGCACAACGCAGAGATACGACAACGTATCTGGAGATACGCCGTCGTATCTCCACTGAGAATCCGGGCCATACAACTTAACCATACTTTATTAATAGCACAGCTGTTCCACATTATATGACACATCCTCTTCAACATTCTAATTATATATCATCTACTAAGGATACATGTGAAAAAACAATGCATCTCTTTTACTCCAAGAGTTGACAGATAACTTACAACACGCAACAATTATCTTAAATATTTGGATTGTAGTAAAAAGTGAATCTTTCCTTTCATTATTCCACATCAGCCCCTCGCTCAATGAAATCTGCACATTTTAAATAGGAAATCTGCTAAGTACTAGTTATGTCTGAAGCTGGGCACAATGGCCCAGATTCACAAAGCACTTACGCCGACGTATAACAAGTTACGCCGACGTAAGTGCAAATGTGCGCTGTCGTATCTGTGCGCCAGACCCACAAACAGATATGCGCCTAAAAATAGGCTACACCCTGCCAACGTATCTTGCTTACGCCGGTGTAGGGTGGGCGCACATTTAGGTTGGGCGCATAGTGCCGCTCCCATTGATTAGCCATTCAAACATGCAAATGAGGAAAATACGGCGATTCACGAACCTGCGTGCGCCCGACGCAGGCTACGAGAGTCGCGCGTAAGTTGTACGTAAAGTTATTCCCCATAAAGGAGGTGCAACCCAGCACCAGACATGCAGAGGTCTGCACCAGGGAACACAAGCCGGCGTATTGTACGTCGGACGTGTGTCTGGCTGGGCGTAGGTTACATTCACGGCGTACGCAGTGATCCGGCGTATCTTAGGCAGTTGTTCCGACGTGGTTGTGAGCAGGCGCAGGGGGATGAGTCCACGTCATGGCGCATGCGCAGTTCGTTATACGTACTTGTCTGGCGCTCGGCCCATCATTTGCATGGGGTCACGCCTCATTTGCATGGGTCACGCCCACTTCCACCCACGCCGGCCTGCGCCTTTGAAAACCACGCCATGCTGGTGCAACGTTGGGAGACCTGGCTTGCTGAATTCCATGCTTGCCTCTCTGCGCTGCATTGGCGTAGCGTACAGGGGTTACTCTACAGCGGCGTAATGTGCGCCTTGCTCTCTGTGAATATGGGCCAATGTGATTAATACAATTTTCTTTGGATTTACCAACAATTGTGTAGGGACTACCTGACTGGATGTAAATTTAAATGGCTTTCACACTATATGGTTGTTTTATATTTGGAGGAGATTGTAATGCATGTGGCCAGTTTAAAGCAGGACTCAAAATCAACAAAATTGCCTACATTGAGTAAGTTCGGTGATACTTTTGCTATTTCTTCCACATAATGAAAGGCCTTTTTTTTATACAATATACTACATACTAGTACAATCTCCTGTCCATCCGCTGCCCGAGGTTTATATGAGAATATTTCAAAGGATTGCATAGTGCCACTCTCTGCAACAATTAGCAACAATTAGAATCCACCCACTAGACATGTGCATTTGTTATCGTCCGAATGCATTTTCGTCACAAATTTCTGAGATTTTCGCATTCGTTTTAACAAACGATAGCGAACGCGCAGAATCCGAAATCCGAAAGATCCGACATAAAAAATGCTTTATTTTCGTTTCGTTGCGACAACAGTTCAATATAGATAGGATATTCAACATGACGGTGACAATAGCTATCTGTGTCTATCGAACCTGCGATTGAATGTGCCTAACCTAACTCTATTAGTCCAAGATTATTCTACATAGAGAGAAAAGATTCGACATTATAGAGATGTGTAGATTCGACGAAGCAGCTAAAAACATACGATCGCCACATACAGACATTTATGGTCAAATGCTCCGCCCATAGGCTATAGAACAAGTCTAATGTTGGTTGACTAGTAATAATAATTTATAAATATAATTATTACTAGTGTCATACAACATTAGAATTCTACTATAGCTTGTAGGCGGAACATTCGACCGGAAATGTAAGATTGCAGCGTCGTACAGTTTCGCTGCTCCGTCGAATCTACTTAAAACATTCGACAGACACCATAAGCCTTCAATGCCAGATTCGACCTTAATTCGGATTTTCGGACAAATGCATTATTTTAATTAACAAAATAAATAAAAACAAATTTTGAGAGTGACAATATAAATGTATTTTTCGGAAGAATACAAAATTCCGAAACAAAATATTTTAGTGTGCACATGTCTACCACCCACCGCAGGAGCAGAAATAAGGCGAAGACGACCTGTGATGTCATGGGCCGAAGATAAATTGTATATATATGAAGCCTGCCATAAACTGGAGTGTCTCTAGTGAGAAGATACAATGTGAGGGGTTCTAAATATTTATTCTGCCATGCCAGTGATGTGGGCTAGGGAAACAGCTAAATATCTGAGGTGACCTCCTAGAAGGGTCATTGCCTCCCAGGTATTACCTGGGGAGGAAAGTCTATGTGAGAAGGATGTCCTTGCCTCCTAGGTGTTCTGTCTGGGGAGAGTATAGCTGTGAAAGGTCCAGACTTTGCCTCCCATGCTCACTGCCTGGGAAGGGATTCCATGTGAGAAGGGTGTCCTACCTTCCAGTCTTGCTACCTGGGGAGGGATTCCATGTGAGAAGGGTGTCCTTGTCTTCTAGGCTTGCTACCTGGGGAGGGATTCCATGTGAGATGGGTCTCCTTGCCTTCCAGGCTTGCTACCTGGGGAGGGATTCCATGTGAGAAGGGTGTCCTTGTCTTCTAGGCTTGCTACCTGGGGAGGGATTCCATGTGAGATGGGTGTCCTTGCCTTCCAGGCTTGCTACCTGGGGAGGGTTTCCTTGTGAGAAGGGTGTCCTTGCATTCCAGGCTTGCTGCCTGGGGATTGTGTAGCAAACTTTCCACCACACTGTGAAGGGTCCAGCCTTTGCCTCCGGACTTGCTATCTGGGGAGGATGTGAGTCCAGACGTTTATACTTCTCAAGCCTACTACCTGGGGAAGGAAATGGAAATTCTGCTCAGTCACATGCCAGTTTGGGTAAAGGCCCACCATTAGCCTATACGAGAGGCTTAAGATACCTAAAGGTAGATGTCCATCAAATCTAATATGTGGCAGAGGTTAAAGATACTACTACTAAGTGGAGGGAATTTACAATACTGGTTTCAGGTATCCTGTACCCAAAAAAAATCTCTGCCCTGGGCAACTGAGCAAATAAAATAGGAAAAGGTGCTAGATTGGAAGTCTGTCTGTCACCATCAGTAAAGGCCAATAAGTGGGGAGAGAGGGGTAACAAACCCCGTGACTTTTTAGGTGTTCAAGTAGAGAGAGTGTACAGATAAAAATACAAAAATTGATAACATTTAAATAATTTATTACAAAGATAAAAAAACACGAGGAAAATAATCTATCCATATCAAGAATTGCAAGTTCCATTAACAGGCATGTGCACAGACACTACCACTCAACATGTTTCACTTTTTTGGAGCTTCTTCAGGAGATTCTGGTGTCATGCATAACATGCCAGGCTGCTTAGAACTGTTTATAAAGCTTAATTTGAGATGAAAAATAATACGTCCCATACAAATTTAAGACACTCCACCAATTGAGGATTGTCCCATGTGGTCGCAGGAGGAAGAGAATTTAAATAGAAGATTCCTAAGTGAATACTTGAGGGGTTGAATCGATATTAATGTCCTGCTGGTTAGAAATCCAATCCAGCATGCAGTTGCATCTAAAGGATAATTGTCCGGCTGAAAGGTATGGTAAACATACAAAGCTGGATCAACTCCCTTGGAGATGACACGGTTTAGATAATGCTCATATAGGAAAGGATCCGAATTGAGAGGACAAGCTGTATAAGGAGAGGTGGGAGAGATGTTCACTCTCCCACGCACCTATGACCATCAGTAAAGGCCAATTACTAGGCAAACCACTTTTAGAAAAGTTAGGATGGTCCATAAAATTCATCAGTTTCTTCAGGGGCCAGTGCTACGCATATGGTAATTAATGCATCAACTATAGACAACAAGAAATGGGGATGGGAAGAATTAGGCTTCATGTACACAGGACTTTTTATAACCTCTCCTGAACGATATAACTTGACAGATAGTAACCCAGGTTTAAAACGTCCGTTTTGCCGCGTTTACATGCCGCGTTTAGCCGCGTTTTTTTACGTTTAGAAGCGTTTAAAAAAATAATAGTTTTAAAATAGCCAAAAATGAAAAACGCCTGTAAACAAAATACTGCTAAATGCAATTTACAGCGTTTAGAGACGCTAGGCGCTTGAAATTCATCTAAACTCAGCTTCTAAACCCATTTTTTTGCATTCCAAAAAAAGCCTCTAAACTCAACTGCCTATAAACGACCCTGTGTACTGATAAGATAACATTGATGAGAGTTTAGGAGCAGTTGAAAAAAACGCCCAACTGCTCCTAAACGTCCGGTTACCAACAGCAGTGTACATGAGGCCTTTACTAAATTTATGTCATGTGCATTCGTTTTCGTCCGAATTTCAGGTATTTTCGTTATCGTTTTAACAAACGATAACGAAAGCACAGAAACCGAAAACCGAAAGATCCGACATAAACAAATGCTTTATTTTCGTTTTCGTTGCGGTCGAATGTGCCTAACCTTAACTCTATTAGTCCAATATTATTCTACATAAAGAGAAAAGTTTCGACATAGAGAGAAAAGATGAGACATTATAGAGACATGAAGAAGAGTCAACATAGAGAGAAAAGATTCGACATAGAGAGAAAAGATTCGACATAGAGAGAAAAGATTCGACATTATAGAGACATGAAGAGTCAAATTTTTTTTTTTTTTTAAAGATTCTGTCGAATCTTCTTTTCTATTTTTTTTTTCTAGAACATTCGACAGATACCATAAGCCTTCAATGACAGATTCGACCTTAATTGTGCCTAACCTTAACTCTATTAGTCCAATATTATTCTACATAAAGAGAAAAGATTCGACATAGAGAGAAGAGATTCGACATAGAGAGACATGAAGATTCGACATAGAGAGACATGAAGATTCGACATAGAGAGACATGAAGATTCGACATAGAGAGACATGAAGATTCGACATAGAGAGACATGAAGAGTCAAATTTGTATTTTAATTTTTTTAAGATTCTGACAATTTTTTTTTTTTCCTTCATCTTCTTCTTCTTAGAACATTCGACCAGACACCATGGGCCAGATTCACAGAGGAGATACGACGGCGTATGTCCTGATACACCGTCGTATCTCCTGTCGTATCTATGCGGCTGATTCATAGAATCAGTTCCGCATAGATAGCCCCAAGATCCGACAGGTGTAATTGACTTACACCGTCGGATCTTAGGATGCAATACTTCGGCCGCCGCTGGGGGGAGTTCGCGTCGTATTCCAGCGTCGCGTATGCAAATTAGCAGTTACGGCGATCCACTAAGGTTTTTCCCGTCGTTACGTCGGCGCAAGTCTTATTTTCCCGTCGCAAAGTTAGGTGTGCTTTAACATGGTGTAAAATTACTCCACCATGTTAAAGTATGCCCGTCGTTCCCGCGTCGCTTTTGAAATATTTTTTTTCCCGGCGTAAGTACGTTACGCACGTCGCATTTCACAAACACGTCGAGCCGACGTAAGTTCGCGCAAAGCACGTCGGGAAAATTGTGAACGGAGCATGCGCAGAACGTCCGGCGCGGGAGCGTGCCTAATTTAAATGGAACCCGCCCCATTTGAAGGACGTGTTTACGATACACCGCCGCAAGTTTACAGGTAAGTGCTTTGTGGATCAGGCACTTACACTGAAAACTTGCGGCGGTGTAACGTAAACGGGTTACGTTACACGGCCGCAATTGTACCTGAATCTGGCCCCATAAGACTTCAATGACAGATTCAACCGTAATTTGTATTTTCGGACGAATGCATTTTTTTATAACGAAAAACTAAATAAATAAAAACGAATTTCGGGAGTCACTAAATAAATTTAGTTTTCAGACGAAATTACGAAACAAAATATTTCAGTGTGCACATGTCTACTAAATATATGTCATCAGTGCATTTAGGCCAGCTTTCCATTAACTCTGTAGATAAACAGTCTACTTTCTTCCTTTAACAATAACATATTTCCCCTTTAAAATGAATATATCATTGTATGACATGCACAGAACTGACCTTTATTTTTAATTGAATCTCTATGGAATAGACTTAAGTCGAGCCTCCAATGGTATGCTGGGAGATAAGAGACTCGGGCTGCACACGTGAAATATAAGCACTGGAATTCATAATGAGGTGATAAGGGTTTGTTTTCATGGCAAATAAACTTACGCAAGATAAATTTAAATCCTGTGAAAACGTAATCTCATTGCAGGTAAAATGTGTGATAAGAGCACTGATAAATTTGCTTAACAAATTATTAGGAGTGTTGTGACATTGTGAAGTTTATTAAAGTTCTCGCTAAAGCCATGAGTTTGACATTATAATAACATTTATTTAAGAGAGTAGAAAATAAAAATAAATAAAAAATTGGTAAATTTTTCACAGCACGGGTCAGGAAGTCAAAGGTCACCATAAATATTGGACGATGCTTGGATGTGCTGGCCAATCTCGTCATCTTGTATGCTCACTCGATAGCAAAGTTACCAAAGTTGCAATCCAATGTAGTGTTGAGCGGAATACGCCATATTCGATTTCGCGATATATCACGAATATATAGCCGAATATTCGTGGAATATTCGCTAAAATCGAATATTCGTGATATTTTATAAAAAAAATAAAAAATTTGCGAAATTTCGCTAATGCGAATGCGAAATTGATTGCGAAATTTTGACAACTGTGGTAGGAGAACTCTTAATTGGCTCTGATGCAAAAGAAGGGCGGAGAAAGTATTCGCGAATATTCGGAAATCGAATATTGGTGATATTTTATCGAAATTTCGCTAATGCGAAATTGATTGCGAGATTTTGACAACTCTGATTGGCTCTGATGCAAAAGAAGGGCGGAGAAAGTATTCGCGAATATTCGGAAATCGAATATTGGTGATATTTTATGAAAATTTCGCTAATGCGAATGCGAAATTGATTGCGAGATTTTGACAACTGTGGTAGGAGAACTCTGATTGGCTCTGATGCAAAAGAAGGGCGGAGAAAGTATTCGCGAATATTCGGAAATCGAATATTCGCGATTGCGAATATTCGGCAACATAAAAGGATCGCCTCAGCTTAGCTACTCGGCCCAGGGTCTCTAATCATACCAGCAATGCTTTTAGACGTCGATAGGATGTGATCTGTTTTAAAAATAAATTTGAAAAAATACGAATATTCGGAATAGCGAATATTGGCCGCGAAATTCGAGTTATTCGCGAATATTCGAATATGCCATATTCGTAACGAATATTCGCATTGCGAATATTCGTGAGCAACACTAATCCAATGCAACTGTTTCCTTTACAAGAGCTGGCATCCAGTGAACTGGTAAATACAGTAACAGTGTAATGTTCTTTCACTACAATACTTGGCAATGGGGAACAAATAACTACAGGCAGGAGTAGAGAACAAGGTACAGTTATTACTGAGATGAATACACTTGTTTGAGGTAAAACCATACAATACTGGGCTACTTAACTGACGGGGAAGATTAAAGGTTACTCTTGTTCTGAAAATTTAGGCAGAACCCTACTCCAATACCACAGGGCCCTCCCCAATCTCCAATCTGGCCAAGACTTGAGGGTTGAGACCTAGCTATCCCTAACCAACAGGTATTTGACCATATCTACATGCCCTTCCTACTGCAAGACCCTCTTTGTGATGCAGATTTTGCTATACATAGAACATCTGCATTGCAGCTAGCTCTATTATAAGAGCTCTGTGTCTAACTAGACCCAAGCTTTCCCAAGATGGTGTACACTGCCCATGGAAGAGGACATATTGATCCACATAGTGTTCTGTAGGAACTGTATTGCCGCGTACAGACGATCAGACATTCCGACAACAAAACTGTGGATTTTTTTTTCCGACGGATGTTGGCTCAAACTTGTCTTGCACACACAGTCACACAAATGTCGTCGGAAATTCCGAACGCCAAGAACGCGGTGACGAAATAGACGTACAACGTCACTATTAAAGGGAAGTTCAATACCAGTCGTGTTAGTAGAAGTTTGGTGAGAGACGATTTGCGCTTTTCAGCCTCATGCTTTTCAGTCCGTTACAGTGTGACGAAGGTGCTATCTCCATTCCGAACGCTAGTTTTACCAGACCGAGCGCTCCCGTCTCGTACTTGATTCAGAGCATGTGTGGAATTTTGTGCGTTGGAATTGTCCACACACGATCGGCATTTCCGAGAACAGATTTTTTTGTCGGAAAATACGAGAACCAGCTCTCAAATTTTTGTTGGCGGAAATTCCGACAGAAAATGTCCGATGGAGCCTACACATGGTCGGAATTTCCAACAAAAAGCTCCTATCAAACATTTGTTGTCGGAAATTCAGAGCGTGTGTACGCGGCATATCACTTAGTTTCCACCGTCTCTAGTTAGTAACAAGAATGGCAGTAGAAACAGGCTTGGATGTCAGGACACTCCCGATTTAGGTGCCACCTCTCCACTATTTTTACTTCCATAAGCCGTGTGATTCTCAGCTGGAAACAGTGCAGAACGAAGGATGAAAGTAGGCAGGAAGGCAACGTCACTTGTAACCCTTGGACGCCTCTTTAATCTGCCCTCATCCTTCCGCTTTTTGCAGAGGGAAGTGAGTTGATGAGACAGAGATGAAAGCAGATGGGTGCTTTAGGTGTGTCAGGCTGTGGTGGTTGCTCAATGTAATATTTGATTTTCTGGTTCAGGAACAAGACTTTGTTGTGAAAGAGAGAAAGGACGAAAAGCTTGTATCCTTCAAAAAAGCATCACAAGGCACAGCAGTGGGATTCTTGCTGAATAGATACCATACCATACACGGCTAAAATACTTGAATTTAAATCGTCTTAATTTAAAAATGAAATCCAGGGACATATTTTTTCTTTACTAGTAATGGCAACAACCAGCGACTCTCTGCCCGTTGCCGCCCGCCTCACAGCCTCTCAAGTCATTCAGTAAGACTTACGACGGCGTATCAGTAGATACGCCGTCGTAAGTCCGAATCTGCGCCGTCGTATCTTTAAGCGTATTCTCAAACTGAGATACACTTAAATGTTGCTAAGATACGACCGGCGCACGTCTCCTACGCCGTCGTATCTTAGCTGCAGATTTACGCTGGCCGCTAGGGGCGTATACATGGATTTACGCCTAGAATATGCAAATGAGCAAGATACGCCTATTCAAGAACGTACTTGCGCCCGATACGCTGTTTACGTAAGGCGTTTTTCCGGCGTAAAGATAAACCACCAAAAAGATGGCGCAGCCCATGCAAGGTATAGACGACGGAACAGGCATCGTATTTTACGTCGTTTGCGTAAGCGTACGTGAATGGGGCTGGGCGTAGGTTACGTTCACGTCGAAAGCAAAGAGTATTTGCGACGTGATTCTGAGCATTCGCGCGCATGCGCCGTACCAACGGCCCTCATTTACATGGGGTCACGATTCATTACCATACAACACGCCCCCTACCTGCCTGTTTTGAATTAGGCGGGGTTACGCCGGGCCATTTGCGCTACGCCGACGTAACTTAGGAGGCAAGTGCTTTGTGAATACAGTACTTGCCTCACTATATTATGTTGGCGTAGTGCAAATGGGATAGGCTACGCCGGCATAAAGATACGCCGCCGTACGTGAATCTAGCTATTACTCTCTGGGCCCCGGCTACTACTGGATGGGAAGCGAAGGAAGATCACTCTGCCAGGGAAGGCAAGGAGATAGGCAGGTGGCCAGGATTTGAGCCAAGTCAGAAGAACATGCGAGCGAAGCTGAATGGTCATGCACCCGAAACTGAAGAAATATGCCCTCCGGTCCGACCAGCACATAATCATCAGAAAGGGGCACAAATAATGGGAAAAATACACCCCCCTAAGCTAGTAGGCACAGCGGAGGGGGTGTGTGTAATTCTATTTTTTTTTATTTTTTTATTCTGCACTGATTGTCTTTGAAATTGCCCCCTATTAAATCCAATCTGGGGACAAAACCAGGGACAGACTTGGTCCGGGGACAGTGTCCTCAATCAAGGGACTGTCCCCTGAAACTGGGGATGTCTGGTCACCCTATCTTAATTGCTAAAATAGTTGTAATTCTTTTCAGCCAGTCTTCTAATCCAGGCACACAGCCAACATAATCAGGTCAGTAACCTAAGCTTTCTCTTCTCCGACCCACCTTGCTTGCTTTTTACACAGTGGAGAAGCATGGCCATATGAGGTCATCACTCTGTTCATTTTAGTCTCTTCTCCTGTCAGCAAGCTCTGAGTATTGGAACATGATGCTAATCAATGAGGCTTTACTGGTTTCCAGTGCTGACCTTTGCGCTCATATTCTTATTGTGCAAGGTGCTCTCCAAAGTTGACATAAAGACAGGACTGGGTATTCATATAGCTGTGTTTTAAATACACTGAATTAAACAGAAGGCTTTTATAATCTGTAATTTAAAGTAAATAACCCTAAACCCACCTAGGTGGCTGTAAAAAAAACACTAAAGGCATTTTTTTTTAAAATAACAAACATGTTATACTTACCTCTACTGTGCAGCCCGTTTTGCACATAGTGGCCCGAACCTGGTCTTTTGGGGTCCTTTGGCGGCTGTCTCGGCTCCTCCTCACAAGAACAGAGCTCTCTCGCATGGTGGTTAGTTCTTGCGGGCGCGCTCCCGTGATACAGCCGGCAGCTATAGCCTCTCACTATCACTCGGCCCCGCCCCCGGCGCGCCACGTAATTGGATGTGATTGACAGCAGCGCGAGCCAATGGCTGCGCTGCTTTTAATCAACCAATGAATGAGCCGAGAACCCCGGTCGAGAAGCCAGTGTCTTCACGGCGAGGGACTTTTGAGGGGTCAGGTAAGAGCCGGTTCACACAGGGGCGGCACGACTTCAGAGGCGACTTGCAAAATGACTTCTGTATTGAAGTCAATGCAAGTCGCCCCCAAAGTCGTACAAGAACCTTTTTCTAAGTCGGAGCGACTTGAGTCGCTCCTAGTAGAACGGTTCCATTGACCAGAGCGGAGCACGACTTGTCAGGCGGCTGAGTCGCCTGACGAGTCGCCCCTGTGTTAACCGGCTCTTAGTAACCGGGGTTCGGGGAGGCCGCTAATCCTCAGATGTTTTTTCACCTTAATGCATAGGTGAAAAAATGTTTACCTTTACAACCCCTTTAACGTTTTTTCCTATGTAGCAATACCCCCCTGTAGGAGCCACTGTAAATTTACCATTTCTTCCCCAAATCAGTGAAGAGGCAGCCAGGCACACAGCGACAATCCATTCCGGCTCACTAATCAATGTGGTGGAGACCTACCTTAAAGCGGGGGTTCACCCTATCGACGGGAAAAAAAATATTTTTTTTTCTTTTACCTTTAAATCAGGCATTGTAGCGCGAGCTACAGTATGCCTGTCCCGAATTTTTTTCCCCCATACTCACCTTGTAGTCGTCCATCGAAGATACCGGGGAATGGGCGTGCCTCTGGAGACGGAGGATGATTGACGGCCGGCTCTGGCGCGTCACGCTTCTCCGGAAATAGCCGAAATAGGCTTGGTCTTCACGACGCGTGCGCATAGCCTGTGCGCACGCGCCGTGAAGAGCCGAGACCTACTCCGGCTGTCTTCGGGGAGAGTGACGTGCCAGGGCCGGCCGTCAATCATCCTCCCTCTCCATAGGCACGCCCATTCCCCGCGGGAGCCGAAATCTACGATGGACGACTACGAGGTGAGTACGGGGTTAAAAAAATCGGGACAGGCATACTGTAGCTCGCGCTACAATGCCTGTCTCGATGGTAAAATCAAGTACGAGAGGGTGAACTACCGCTTTAACAACATGGGAGAAATCAAAGATCGCCATTAAAAAGGAAGGCAGTTTTGAAGAAAACTTGGCGCCATTTCACTCCAGGATCACACGGTAATGCGGAACACACTCAGTAATGATCCGCCCCGTGAACCGCCGTTTGCTCAGCGGGGATCGCTCCGTTGATCCCCGCTGAGCTGGCGGATGACAGGGTGGTCCCCGCACACTGTGTAGGGACCGCCCTGTCTTTTCTCCGCTCTCCCCTATGGGGGGATCGGATGAACATGGACCGTCTGTCCGTGTTCACCCGATCCGCCAGACGGATGGAAAAGTAGGTTTTTCCTCCGTCACACTTTGGCGGATAGGAGCGGGTAGGATGTCAGTGGGCATGTCACCGCTGGCATCCGCGGCTCTATAGAGGAGCACGGAGCGCCCGTTCAGGTCCGCCTAAAAAACTGGCAGGCGGACCTGAACGGGCCGCCCGTGTGGAAGAGCCCTTACTAAAGTTCAAAGATCAGGAGTATATAGCCCAGCATTACTGGTCAGGAGTACATAGCTCAGCGTTTACAGGTCAGGAGTATACAGCTCAACATTACAGGTCAGGGGTATACAGCTCAGCACCACAGGTTGGGAGTATAAAGCTCAGCATTACAGGTCAACAGTATAAAGCTCAGCATCACAAGTCAGGAGTATGCAGCTCAGCATTACAGATCACAGTATACAGCTCAGCATCACAGATCAAGGAAGCTGAATGGGCACCGCTACTTCCCTGGCCTAGTGAGTACTACTCTACTAAAAGATCCTAATGACCGTGTACTATTAGGATAGCTGGGCAAAATAGTTCCTCTTCTGAGGGGTTCATACATCTGGCCTCCCCTGGGAAAACTATACTTTGAACTTGGCCAAGTAGTTCATACCTCTGGCCTTCCCCTAGTCTCTCGTGGGAGAACCGTAATCATTCTGAACTTGGGCCAAGTAGTTCCTCTTCTGAGGGGTTCATTCCTCTGACCTTCTCTGATCTCTCATGGGAGGATTGTACTCTGAGCTTAGCAGAATATATATTCCTGATGTTTGGACCAAAGAAAAAGTTTGTCCTCCTGGTACTGTTAGCGTTTCTGGAGTATCCCATACTACCCTGCAATCCCTCCAAGTCAGTGCTGGCTGGTGCTCAAATTTTTTTTTTTTTGAAAAAAAAACCCATCAATTGCAGCCTCACTGTGCCCATTAAATGCAGCGACTGTGCCATCAAAAGCACCCACTGTACCATCAAACGCAGCCGCCATCAATTGCAGCCACTGTGCCCATCAAACGTTGTCACTGTGCCCATCAAATGCAGCGACCGTGCCATCAAAAGCACCCACTGTGCCATCAAACACAGCCGCCATCAATTGCAGCCACTGTGCCCATCAAACGCTGTCACTGTGCCCATCAAACGCAGCCACTGTGCCCATCAACCTCCTCCCCTCCTCCTGATAGGCATCAAATCTCAGCGTCTGTCCTTTCAGCCAATCAGGTGATGGGTAACAGACCCACGCTTCCCGATTGGCGGAGAGGAGGTTCAGTGTTAGAAAAGCAAATATTCACTCACTTTTCTAACACACCTGAGTGGACTCTGAACGCAATGCTTTGCGCTCTGAGTTCACCTAGTTTGAAGCCTATGGCACTATTCAGATGCTTCAAAATTACACCCCGCTGCTGTAATTCAGGCCCGAAAAGGGGCCGGATGCCTAAATAGGGGAGTGGTGGTGGCGGCCATGGATAGATTCATGCAATGCAATGCATGAATCTATTCATTAGTCATAGAGGGTGGTGGCTGGAGAGAGGGGACGGCACCCATGAGCCCTTAATGGACGCATCGCCACTGCTCCAAGTTATTCAACAATAAAATCACAAAAAGACATCCCCTAGACCGCATTCTGTGTCAGCATGCCTGAACTCCGAAGCCTATGCGCTAGTGATGGACAACTCTGGTCATCATCTTTATCTGTGCTGCTGGTATCAGGAGGAGTGTAGTGACCGCACTTTTGACCATCATCAACCAACGGCCCTTACGAGATTACCGCTACAGCTTACTTGAGAATTTTTTTGGGGGGTCTGGATCTACTTTAATTGTGTATTTGTTACAAAGATATACACGTGATGGCATGCAAATATTTTTTTTTATATATTTTTATAAATTTTTTTATTAAAGGGCCAATTTTTTTTTTTTTCTTTTTAGAGGCCGCCGGATGGAAACCAACCCTTTATTTATTTATTTATTTATTTTATATATATATATATTTATTATTATTATTATTATTATTATTAAAGGGCCCAGAGGTCCCCAGGGCCCCAGATAGCAACCCCCCTTTTTTTTTATAAAAAAAAATATTTTTTTATATTATTTTATTTATTTTTCTTTCTTTTTTTTTATATATATATATATATATATATATATATATATATATATATATATATATATATATATATATATATATATATTGTTTTTATTAAAGGGCTCAGAGGTCCCCAGGGCCCCATGTGGCAAACCCCCTTTTTTTATTTGTTATAAATGTTTATTTTTTTAGTTTTGTTTATATATATTTATTTTTTATGCTTTATTAAAGGGCCCAGAGGTCCGCAGGGCTCTGGATGGCAACCCCCCCCCCCTTATTTTTATATATATATATATATATTTTTTTTTATTAAAGGGCCCAGAGGTTTCTTTTTTTTATTATTATTATTAAAGGGCCCAGAGGTCCCGGATGGCAACCCCCCTTTTGTGTATTTTTTTTTTATAAAAAAAATAATAATAATTTGTATATATATATATATATATATTTTTTTTTTTTTTTATTAAAGGGCCCAGAGGTCCCCAGGGCCCCGGATGGCTACCCCCCTTTCTTTATATATACTTTACTTTATTTCTTCTCTTTTTGTAAAGGGCCCCCCCCGCTTCTCAATTCGCAACAGCCCCCCCCCCGCTTCTCAATTTCAGGCCCCCCCCGGTTCTCTGCTCTGCTCCAGGGGGCCCATGCCTGAAGCTGTGTAAGGCTGCCCTGCATTTGCTACAAGGACTCTGGAAACCATTGGGTTAAAATAGCCATCCAAAGTCTTCAATTCTACGTGGTGTTTTGTGCGCAAAGCCACAATGTCTTATGGGACATAATCGCAGACATCAGCGCAGAAAGGAGAGAAGAACATGGATGTAGCAATTTGAAATTTCTTTTCAGCTCTGACAAACAGTAATTTTGCTGAAAGGCACAAAGCTTTTATCTCTCCCATACATCTTTTGTCCACCTTTTTTTTTGGTGGCAAACAAGAGAAAAATAAGAAGTGATAATGGGTCGTGGAAAATGGTTTGACACCAAAGAACATTTCCTAACATGTGCAGACAGCCAAATTGCCTGACCCGCTTTCCATCCCTGCCTCCACCAACCACACGTTGACTTTTCATTCGGGAGGGAATCATGAAACACAGTAATAAGACGGCACTATGGCTTTTGAGATGTGAAAAAAAAATAGGGAGGAATATGTTAGGAAATCAGGACTAGATAAAAAAAACAACACCCACGTGAGCAAGGCAGGAAGAACCCACACTTATTACTGAGCTACGGACCTAAGTAAATCATTTGCCTGGGGCATGTGCATGAATAAAGGCTGTCCAGGTCAAGGTGATGTCTACCGATGCCATTGCTTTAGGCCAAAATCTGGGAAAATCTATGTTTAAAATAACAAAGTAAAATGATAATAAGTCAGCTAATACGTGATGCTAAAAATACGTAGGTAGTTATTAATAATTACTGACTTAAAGCAAAATGCTTCAAGTCTCATGTGTAATAACTGATACTCTGAATCAGACACTGAGACAACTGAAGGTTTCCTGAGAACAAAGGGCCAGATCCTCAAAAGAGATACGACGGAGTAACTGCTGTTACTCCATCGTATCCCTGGTCCTAACTATGGAACTGATCCACAGAATCAGTTTTCCATAGTTAGGACGAAGATCCGGCATGTGTAATTGAATTACACTGCCGGATCTTAGGATGCAGTACCGCATCCACCGCTGGGGGCATTTCGCGTCGAAATGCCGCTTCGGGTATGCAAATTAGCACTTAGGGCGATCCACGAAGTTATTACGCTTCGTTTTGTCGCCGTAAGTTTTATTTTGCAAGTGCAAAATTAGGGCTGCTTTTACAAAGTGTAAACTGTTTACACCATGTAAAAGCAGACCCTTCTTCCTCGCGCCGCGCTTTTTTTTCGATTTTGAATTTTTTTTTTGCCGCCGTATCTTTTTTTTTTCATGACGCAACTTTATTGACCCGTCGCGATCCACAAAGGCCGACGTAACGTCATTTCGCGCTATGCCCGTCGGGAAAATGACGTCACGAGCATGCGCAGTATGGCCGGCGCGGGAGCGCGCCTCATTTAAATGGGATTCGCCCCCTGATGATGAGGAACGCCTTGCGCCGGCCCGATTTAAGTTACTCCACTCAAAATTTCTAGGTAAGTGCTTTGTGGATCGGGCACTTAGGTAGAAATTTTGCGGCGGTGTAACTTAAATCGGCATATTTAAGTTAAGCCCGTTTTTTGAGGATCTGGCCCAAAAATCCTGTTTAGGTCAAAAGTATAAATTACAAGGGGGTAGATTCAGAAAGCAATTGCGTCTGCGCATCCATAGATACGCAGCGGAATTGCTAATTTGCGCCGGCGTATCGACTTTTCTGTATTCAGAAAGCTCGATACGCCGACTGCAGCCTAAGATATGACTGGCATAAGGCTCTTATGCCGTCGTATCGTAGGCTGTATTCTTACGATGGCCGCTAGGTGGCGTTCCCGTAGTGGTCAGCGTAGAGTATGCAAATTGCATACTCACGCCGATTCACAACCGTACGCGTGCCCTGCGTTCGCATTTTACGTCGTTTGCGTTCGTCGGTTTCTGCGTAAGGCTGCTCATGCTATTAGCAGGGGCAGCCAATGCTAAGTATACCCGTCGTTCCCACGTCGCGATTTTTAAAAATGACGTGTAAATAAAAAAGGGGAAAACTAAAGCGCTAGCCAGTACCCAAAGTGACGTCGTTTGCGTAAGTGAATCGTGAATGGCGCTGGACGCCATTTACGTTCACGTTGAAGCAAATGACGTCCTCGCGACGTCATTTACCGCAATGCACGTCGGGAAAGTTTCCCGACGGAGCATGCGCACTACGTTCGGCGCGGGAACGCGCCTAATTTAAATGATCCATGCTCCCTACGTGCGCTTACGCCGGCCAGTTTTACGGAGCGCTTGCGCAAATTACGGAGCTACTGCTTCGTGAATGAAGCGTAGCGCAAGTAATTTACGGAGGCGTAGCGTTAAAACGGTACGCTGCGCCTCCGTAAGAGTGTGCAGCCCTACCTGAATCTACCCCAAGGAATTTTTGTGTAGTTCTTAAGCCGCGTACACACGATCGGTCCATCCGATGAGAACGGTCTGATGGACCTTTTTCATCGGTTAACCGATGAAGCTGACTAATGGTCCGTCGCGCCTACACACCATCAGTTAAATAAACGATCGTGTCAGAACGCGGTGACGTAAAACACAACGACTAGTAAAAAAACGAAGTTCAATGCGTCGACTTGATTCTGAGCATGCGTGGATTTTAAACCGATGGACATGCCTACAAACGATCGTTTTTTTTTTCTATCGGTTAGGTAAATTTAAAACAAGATTGCTTTTTTTTAACCTATGGATAAATAACAGATGGGGCCTACACATGATCGGCTTGGTCCGATGAAAACGGTCCATCAGACCGTTCTCATCGGTTTGACCGATCGTGTGTACGCGGCATAATTCCTATAGGAACCACTGGATTGTTGGGTCTTCCTGCCATCCTTCAGTGGCCATTTGCCATGAACCCAACACTCACTGACACAGTAATGTTAAAATGGGCTTGGCTATGGTATTAACTAAGGACATGGTACATACTACAGGAGGGGGACAGAGGCTGCGGATATACTACAGGAGGGGGACAGAGGCTGCGGATATACTACAGGAGGGGGACAGAGGCTGCGGATATACTACAGGAGGGGGACAGAGGCTGCACTCAGACATGATGATAATGTCCTCCTCACCCCCTCATCACAGTAGCCTCCTCCTCTGTCCACCATATAAAATAGGAGAAAATCTACGAGCAGTTGGCAACACTTCAACCGGCCCACTGAGCCATCGGCCCACCGGGAATCTCCCGATAGTCCCGATGGCCAGTCCATCCCTGCAGCCGGCTGGAGCCACTTATGCCCCGTACACACCATCACTTTATGTGATGAAAAAAAACGACATTTTCTGTGAAGTAAAAAACTACGTTTTTGAAACTTCAATTTTCAAAGACGAAGTTGCCTACACACCATCGTTTTTCTCACAATGTTCTAGCAAAGCGAGGTTACATTCTCACCACTTTTTTCCATTGAAGCTCGCTTCTGGGCATGCGCGGGTGTAAAAACGTCTTTTTCCCCCACACACAGTCATTTAAAGTGACGTTTTTAAAAACGTAGTTTTTTTTCATCACATAAAGTGATGGTGTGTACGGGGCATGAGAAATATTGAGCAGAAGAGCGTATCCTGAGATGATGCCGACAGCTTTTAAAAAGGGAGGGGGAATGCAGCCTGGCCGGTCAAACTCATATGGGAGGCTTCCTTAGTAGAGATAGTCTCTGCACTTTCCCTACACCTCCGGAACCTTTCCCTGCCGCTGTTGTCTCTAACAGACAGGGAGCCTATCCCTACAGTACCCACTCACACAATCTGTGCCAACTCGGGGGGGGGGCAGGGGCTTAAATAAGCTCTGCCCTCACCTAAGATGGCCGTGGAGATCATACGGTGCCATCGTCACGACCTCCTTTCCCTACTGCATTGCCGCTTCGGTCGAGTGCCACCTACAGTGGAACGTACAGACTGCACCTGCCTGCAGAAATCACCCTCGGGCAGCCAGTGAACTGAAGGGAAGTAATACTTAGGTCAGCCTTTCTCAACTAGGGTTTCTGCAGTGGTTGCTCGGGGTTCCCCGAGCAACCTCTGGCTCTCAGATGAGTAACAACTGGCAGCAATGATCTTTATAGCTGTAAGGTGGGATTCTTCCCAATGACCACCAATGTAATGAGCATTCGCCCCAGTGACCTTCACACTAATGTACCATGAGCAGGGCCATTTGAAAGAATTTGGGGGCCCCAAGCAAAATTGTGGCCCCCAAGATCCCCCCTCCCCCGCACGCAAAGCCTACCTTAGTGCTACACTCATTTTTACACCCATGTTCTTACTCCTCCCCCCTCCCTAGTCCCTATTTTTTTCTATTCTCACCTCCCCTTCTTCCCTGTTGGCTGTCGCTGTAGCATGGCCGAGCTCCTCTTCCTCCTGTCAGTCAGGTGTTCTATCATTATGGGTGCCCAGCTCCCAATCAGATAGTGCCCGGGCTGGGCTGGGTACCGTGCGGTGCAGGAGATTCAGTTTCCTGTGTTCCTGGCTGGACTGAAAGGAAGTGAGCACTTAGTGTGCACTTCCTGTCAGTCTGGCCGGGAACAGGAAACTGAATCTCCTGTACCACGCGCGGTACCCGGCCGGACTGACAGGACTCCAGGAGGAAGGAAGAGGAGCTCGGCCACACTGCAGCCTGGGAAAGGGAAGTTGGGGGCCCCATGCCAGCTCGGGGCCCCAAGCAATTGTTTGTTTTGCCTGTCCTGTAGCGACGGGCCTGACCATGAGCTATAGATATAGCAACTGTCAGCAGGGGTTCCCTGAGGCCATAAAGTTAACTTGAGGGTTCCTCCAAGTTAAAATGTTTTAGAAAGACTGTTTTAGGTAATGCCTGAACATACACTTTAAAGAACATGAATGCAAACTGCCAATGGTTGGACAGACCAGAAAATGAACCACTTTTCTATTTTAAGAAAACATGGCTCTCTGAGGCCAAGAATAAACTACACATGGTTTTTCCTCTGTGATAAAAATCTGCAGAAACGGAAATTGAGCATATTGATTGTACAGTTCCGGGAGTTTTGGTGAGTGGCATCCAATATCTGTTGTGTATTAGCCAGTGCCCTCTGTGCCTCACTGCAGATAACTGGCCGCTTTCCACATCCACTCTGCCTGACTAAGTCCAGTATAAGACCAGACAAGCAACGGAAGCAAGATAAATGGAGGGGTTAATAAAATATATTAGCCTTTAGCTTCCAATTTCCTTTCTATATTACTGGTGTTATTGTTTTTTTCTGCCAGCCTTTCTCTTAGAATTGAAGAACATTACAGCGAAATGTAAAGAATACGCTGCAATCTAAAAGCTGTATTTAATGAGACTGACCTACGGGATGCTGAAAACAAGACAGGCACAAAATATTTTATTTCCCCCCTGCAGAAATGAAAAGTGAACCAAAGTGCTTTTTTCTTCGATATGGTGATTCAGGGATGAGGTTTTCTTCAGGTCATATGATTAGAGCTGATGCATTGGACAAAAGGATCCGAAAGGCCTGAGAAGCCTGAAAGCAAGAGACGGCTCAGGTGAGCCAGCAAGCCAGCAGCTCTGCCCGAACAGTCAGGTGGTGACAGTCACTCTAAATCAGGGGTCTCAAACTGGTGGCCCTCCAGCTGGGTTTGGGCCTCTGGGTGCCCCCTCGGTCAAAAGTTTCCAGTCAACCCCTGCTACAAAGAGTCCACTGTTAAAGTTGCCTCAGGCCTCGTACACACGTCCGAGGAACTCGACGGGCAAAACACATCGTTTTGCCCGTCGAGTTCCTTGTGAAGCCGCAGAGGATCTCGGCGAGCCAAGTTTCCCCGTTGACTAACGAGGAAATAGAGAACATGTTCTCTATTTGGCCCGACGAGATCCTCGTCGGTTTCCTCGGCCGAAAGTGTACACACGGCCGGGTTTCCTTGGCAGAATACGGCTCCGACCGAGTTTCTGGCTGAATTCTGCCGAGAAACTCGGTCGTGTGTACAGGGCCTCAGTCTTAGGCCCCGTACACACGATCAAACATGTATGCTGACACATTTCAGCATACATGTTCGGTCGTGTGTAGGCGCGAGCGGGCCGAATTCCAGCAAACATTTGCCCGCCGGGCCTTTTCCCAGCGGGCAAATATTCCTGGACGTGTTTTAAAACCGTCCGCTGGAATCCTGCCCGCTCGGACATGTACGGTCGTCAGTACAGACCTACCGTACATGTCCAGGCGCCCGCCGTCCCTCGCATGCGTCGAATGACTTCGACGCATGCGTCGAATGACTTCGACGCATGCGTGGAAGCCTTTAAATGGCAGGCCCGCCCACGTCTCCGCGTCATCGCTGTGTCATCGTCGCGGCGACGACGCAGACACGCCCCGCGTATTGTTTATGCGCGGACTTCTGTACGATGGTTAGTACAACCATCGTACAGAAGCCCTCTGGCAGGCATGTACGGTGAAAACGGTCCGACGGACCGCTTTCATCGTACATGTTTGCTCGTGTGTACCGGGCCTTAGAGTATTCCAAGGCTCTCCCTTTACCCAGGGCTTTTTTTCTCAGAGTATAGGTGCAGGAACTCCCCCTTTCTGGGTCACCCCATTTCTCCTCCCCCTACCCACCTCCGAGGACCGTTCCTTGGCTCCACCCCCTGTCAACCTTCCAGTACTGCCCTTTATAGAGAATACAGAACCAAGTATAATTTTTTTGGTGCCAAGTAATTTGTATGGAATTTGCTAATAATAACAAGAAAAATAGTAAAATAGATCTTTTGCATAGAACCTTGAGCAGCAATAGATTTACCTACAACAATAATGGACCACCAGCAGCAAAATATCCCCCAGCAAAAATAGGCCGTCCGTAAAAATAGACTCCCCAGCAACTATCAACCCCCGGCAGCAACAACAGATATCCCCACAGCCAGCATCAAGAGACCCTCCAGCAGCCAGCAACTATAGACCCCTCCCTCAACATTAGATCTCTCCCAGCAACAACTAACCCCCCCCCAGCAACATAAGACCCACCCCCACCAACAATAGATCTCCCACCAGTAACAACAGACTTCCTCAGCAACAATAGACCCCTCCCCATGCTAAAAATAGACCCCCCAGCTACAAAAGATCCCCCAGAAGCCAGCATCAGCAGACCCTTCAGCACACCCAAGCACCCCTTGCACACATTCAGTTCTGGAGGTGCCGGAACTGCGTTCCCCCGCATTCCTGCTGAAAAAAGCCTTGCCTTTACCTTATCCAAGTTTCCTGAGCAATAGATTTAAAAAAAAGACACTTCCTGCCTGGTTATTTGGTGAAGAGACTGAGAAACTGCTGTGGGCCTAACTGTCATGCACTTACTAGGGAATAGAACTGAGGACAAATAGCGGGATCTGTTAAGGGTCTGTGCTCTACACGTAAGAACTTGTCTAGAAGCCTCCAGAGATATCTGCAGAGGCGTTGCTAGGGGGGTGCGGTCCGCACCGGGTGACACCCGTTAGTGGGGTGACACCATCCCGTTTCTTTTGTTTTTTAGCTGACATGCCCAGCCTGCCCTGTACCACCCCAGCCTGCTCTGTGCCACCCCAGCCTGCCCTGTATCACCCAGCCTGCCCTGTACCACCCCAAACCGCCCTATACCACCCCAGCCTGCCCTGTACCCCCCCCCCCAAACAGCCCTGTACCACCCCAGCCTGCCCTGTACCACCCCAGCCTGCCCTGTACCACCCAGCCTGCCCTGTGCCACCACAGCCTGCCCTGTACCACCCCAGCCTGCCCTGTACCACCCCAAACTTTCCCATGCCACCCCAACTTGCCCTGTGCCACCCTAACTTGCCCTGTACCACCCCAATCTGCCCTATGCCACCATAACTTGCCCTATGCCACCATAACTTGCCCTATACCACTCCAACCTGCCCAATGCCACCCTAACTTGCCCTGTACCATCCCAACCTTTCCCATGCCATCCCAACTTTCCCTATGCCACCCTAACTTGCACTATACCACCCCAACCTGCCCTGCACCACCCTAACTTGCCCTATACCACCCCAAACTACCCTATATCACCCCAACATGCCCTATACCACCTTAACCTGTCCTATACCACCCCCACTACACCAACCTGCCACTATACCACTCTATACTACCCTAACCTGCCACTATACTGCCCTATACTATCATTTACAGGGGCTGGTTTGGGGTGCGCCCCATGCCCGTGTGCTGCCTGCTTGGTGCTGGGCAGCCTAGACAGAGGGGGGGTGACACCATGTTTTACCGCACCGGGTGACACCAACCCTAGTGACGCCACTGGATATCTGTCCTTGTTCTCTGTCCTTCCTTACATGCTGAAAACTCCAGCAAAGTCCTTTCTGTTATGCCATGGCGATTGTCATCCGGGCCCACCTCTTGTCCCAGCTCTGGTATCATCTACAAGCTGACATTTCCAGTTCCTCAACATCTGGAAAACTGATGGTTGCCGTAGAAGGAGATGATTGATCTGCTGAAGACTAGAAGTGTTTCACCGTGACTGACTGCACTGCGCCTCATTACCATGTGCTTAACTTATGTTTATTCTCTGGTCCCCAGGACTTCAGCGCCAGAGATGAATGCGCGGCATGGTGTGCTATTTTTACAAGATCTCGGCTGCAGACGTTTATTGAGTGTGTAATCTTACATCGCAATACGTCTCGGCTCCATAAATAATATATGGATGCACTCTTAATGTTTGCTGTGATGAGCGGGAGGAGGCCCATGTTTGTCAGCATCTCATACACTATTAATTGAATTTATAAATACCAGCCAGCAGGGAGACATATTAGTGATCTCGGCGTTGTATGGGAAAAAAAAAAAAAAGAAACTTGTGTCACTCCTGTGATCACCTCGAAAATAGAAAATAATAAAGAGATATTGTAGTCTGCCAGGGGAAATGCAAGAAAGTTATGCATATTATTGGGAGTTTCTGGTAGTCAATAGCTTGATAACGATCAGCCGTGAAAGTTCTCCATCTGCTGGTCGATATTCAGTATTGCAGCTTAGGTCCCTGTTGTGCTCACCTGACCTCATTAGTGGACCTTAAAGTGGAGTTCCACCCATTTTTTTATGTTTGTCTGTGCTGCATGCTCTAATCTCATAGTGTTCAGAATGGACAATTTTTATTTAATTTGTTGCTTGTAAATACCTTTATTTTGTAGTCCTTCATTACTTCCTCCTCCTTATTTGCCTAGGCTATTTGCAAGGGTTTCTGGGATAGGCATCATGTTTCCCAGTAGTCTTGCAAACCTGACTGAAACCTATTACATTGCTTGTGCACTGAGCATGTGCGAGATATGCAAAGCTGAAATCCAGGAAGTCATACAGTCTGGCTTCATGATGCCCACACTTAAGATGGCCACGGTCTGTTTCTAGTTTATAAAGTGTCTAAATGCTGTAACAACCTAACAAAACGGACCTTAGTTTACAGACTAACTTTACTAGAATACATTAAGCTTGTGTATTACAGGGGTATTTATATTTAAAAAGTGAAATTGTGGGTGGAACTCCCCTTTAATGTAGGGTCAGAGCTTCAAGCATTTTCCTGAGCAACAGGTTTGTCTGGTTGCTTGTGCCCTGGAAAGAGGTCTGTCTCTGGCTTCTCTCTGACTTTTTATGTCTGGGAATATTCCTGTGTATTGTGTGGAATGTTTGGGCTATTTAGAGGAACTTATGGGTAGATTCAGGCAGGGGGCGCCTAAAAATAGGTTGGCGTAGCCTAGCGTGTTTACACTATGCCGCCTTAAGTAAGAGAGGAAAGTACATGATTCAGAAAGCACTTACCTCCTTACTTAGGGCGGCGTAGTGTAAACACGGCGGGCGTAAGGGCGCCTAATTCAAATGGGTTGGGGGGGGCGTGTTTAATGCTAATGAGGCTTGACCTCACGTTTTTTGACGTTTTTTATTACTGCGCATGCGCCGGGCGCCTACATTTCCCAGGGCGCAATGCGGCTAAGTACACCGTACCGGCCTATTGATTTCGACGCGGACGTAAACTACGTAACTCCCGATTCGCGGACGACTTACGCAAACGACGTAAAAATTTAGTACCTCGCGGCGGGATCGGCGGCCATACTTTAACATTGTTATTCCACCTCAATAAGGGCACAGGCAGCAGGGGGGAATCTGTGCTGCGCTGGGTGATTAGGGTGTGCCCAGGCACATCTGGAACACAATGTGCGCACGCCTATGCCTGCTGGGGTTATTTTTCACCTTCACCCCCTGTGCAGAGGGCGGGGGCTGTGTATTGTGGGGGGTTGTGTACTATGCAGAGGGTGGGGGGCTGTGTATTGTGCAGAGGGTGGGGGGCTGTGTATTGTGGGGGGCTGTGTACTGTGCAGAGGGTGGGGGACTGTGTATTGTAGGGGGGCTGTGTATTGCGCAGAGGGTGGGGGCTGTATATTGTGCAGAGGGTGGGGGATGTGTAATGTGGGGGGCTGTGTACTGTGCAGAGGGTGGGGGACTGTGTATTGTAGGGGGGCTGTGTATTGTGCAGTGGGTGGGGGCTTTATATTGTGCAGAGGGTGGGGGATGTGTAATGTGGGGGGCTGTGTACATTGAAGAGGGTGGGCGGCTGTGTCATTTTAGTCGACTTAAATATGATGAATAGGGACGAGCTTCGAGTTCGACTCGAACATTGCCTGTTCGGCGAAAAACAAACAATTTGGGATGTTCGCGGCAAATTCGAAAAGCCGTGGAACACCCTGTTAAAGTCTATGGGAGAAATCTAAAGTGCTAATTGTAAAGGCTAATGTGCAAGTTATTGTCCTAAAAAGTGTTTGGGGACCCGGGTCCTGTCCCAGGAAACATGTATCAATGCAAAAAAAAGTTTTAAAAACTGACGTTTTTTCAGGAGCAGTGATTTTAATAATGCTAAAAGTGAAACAATAAAAGTGTAATATTACTTTAAATTTCGTACCTAGGGGGGGTGTAAAGTTAGCATGTGAAATAGCGCATGTTTCCCGTACATAGAACTGTCCCTGCACAAAGTGTCATTTCTGAAAGAAAAAAAGACATTTAAAACTGACTTGCGGCTATAATGAATTGTCGGCTCCGGCAATTCAGAGAGGATTCATTCATAAAAAAAAAAAAAAAAAGCGTGGGGGTCCCCCCAAATTCAATTACCAGGCCCTTCAGGTCTGGTATGGATATTAAGGGGAACCCTGCTGTCAATTTAAAAAAAAAAATTACGTGGGGTTCCCCCCAAATATCCATTCCAGACCCTTCAGGTCTGGTGTGGATTTTAAGGGGAACTCCACCCCAAATTTTTTTAAAAAAATGGCGTGGAGTTCCCCCAAAAATCCATACCAGACCCCTTATCCGAGCATGTTAACCTGGCCGGCCGCAGAAAAGAGGGGGGGACAGAGTGCGGCCCCCCACCTCTCCTGAACCGTACCAGGCCACATGCCCTCAACATGGGGAGGATGTCCCCATGTTGATGGGGACAAGGGCCTCATCCCCACAACCCTTGCCCGGTGGTTGTTGGGGTCTGCGGGGGGCTTATCAGAATCTGGAAGACCCCTTTAACAAAGGGGACCCCCAGATCCTGGCCCCCTCCTATGTGAATTGGTAATGGGGTACATTGTACCCCTACCATTTCATGAAGTAAGTGTAAATAGTTGGAAAAAACACACACACACACACACCGTAGAAAAAAGTCCTTTATTAATAAAAAAAAAAGAAAAAAATCCAGCGGTGGTAATCCACTCGTTCCCAGCTTCCTGCTCCAACGTTGTCTGTATCCATCGACGGGTGAACTCCTCTCCGGTCCAGCGATGAGAAGATCATCTGGCATCCAGAGCATAGCATCGGAGGCCGCCTCTCTCCGCCGGACACAGCCCAGCGGAATGACGTGGCTGGACTAAAATTAAAATGCTATTTTAGTCCTAAGGCTGCATTCACATCTAGGCGGACGAAATCGCGGCGTTTTGTCGCCGCAAATCGCGGTAAAAATAGCGGCGTTTTGTACCGCGGTATTGTCCGCCTAGATGTGCCCCAAGATGACCCCCTCTATGGAGATGATTCCCATCTCCTAGCCGAACGCTCGAAGACGCCTGAAAAAAAGGTCCGGGACCTTTTTTCACGCGGCAGGCGACAGGCGTTCGGCGTGGAGATGTGAACCATCTCCATAGAGGGACATCTGTTTTCAGCCCTCTGGCGGCAGCGGCGTAGCGCTACAGGCGTAAAAACGCCTAGGTGTGAATGGGGGCTAAGACTCAAGCTAAATCTAAATTTGCTGCCAAATTTAACACTGGGCACTTATTCCTCCCACTGACACCAATGATGGGGAACTGTTTACACCCACTGACACCAGGACATTTTCTACTCCCACCACCCATAGTCCGGTCCCCCTAAAGTTTGAGGCCCTGTGTTTAGAAAGTTTGGAGACCCCTGTTGTCAGGGCCGCCATCAGGGGGGTACAGGCATTACACCTGTAAGGGGCCCAGAGGTCCCCAGGGGCCCGGATGGCAACCCCCTTTAAAAAAAAAAAAAAAAAAAAAAAATGTATTTTTTTATTTTTAGGGGCCAATTTTTTTTTTAGAGGTCCGGAGGTCCCCAGGGGCCCGAAGGCCCCGGATGGCAACCCCCCTTTTTTTATTTATTTTTTATAAAAAAAATATTTTATTTATATATTTTTATTTTATTTTTTAATAAAGGGACATTTTTTTTTTTAGAGGTCCGGAGGTCCCCATATATATATATAATATTATTATTATTATTATTATTATTATTATTAAAGGGCCCAGAGGTCCCCAGGGCCCCGGGTGGCAACCCCCCTTTTTTTATAAAAAAAAATATATTTTTTTTATATATATTTTTTTTATATATATATTTTTTTGTCTTTATATATTTTTTTCATTTTTATTAAAGGGCCCAGAGGTCCCGGATGGCAACCCCCCTTTTTTGTAATTTCTTTATATATATATATATATACACACACACACACACAAACAAACATTTATATATATTATTAAAGGGCCCAGAGGTCCCCAGATGGCAACCCCCTTTTTTTATATATTTTTTTCTTTATTTCTTCTTTTTTGTGTAAAGGGCCCCCCCGCTTCTCAATCCGCGGCAGCCCCCCCCCCCCCCCCCCGCGTCTCAATTTCAGGCGGCAGCACCCCCCCCGGTTCTCAGGCGGCCCTGCCTGTTGTAGAGTGAAGATTGCGAGTACTATTACTAGCTCTACTTCCTGATGCCTATTCTTGGCTTGCTCCCTTCAGACATCACCTTTTCAAACACCTTTAACACCGCCTTTTATTTCTGGAGCCCTCAGTATTATAAATCGGCAATAAATAATGTACGGAGGAGCGGGATCCAGACATTTCCTTGTCCGGTTGCCAGCACTCAGGCATGACCTGATCCGCGTTACAGAATAACGCTGAGGAAACAAATGATATTTTTACTTGTGGCCAAGTTCATTAAAGAAATTGTGCTAATGAAATGAGATTGGCGGCATTCCATCTGACACCTCGTGAGGAGGCAGATTTAGACCTCCAGTGATAACATGCATGACCTAAATCATGGGGGGAGGCGGGGGGAGGATCCTCTTATGTGAGTGTTTGGGGGGGGGGGGGATTTACAGATCAGGAAATCTGCTGAAGTCTGACCGTCTGATTGTTTGTTTCGCCAATGGCGTAAATCGCAATTATAATAATGTCGCCCAGACGCAAGGAAATGCGAGCGTTAGCGAATGTTCCTGCCTTTTACTTACGTTCAGCCTGTGTGCGGTTTGCTGTGGGGCAATCAAGGTGAAAATTGCGCAAAACTGGAAGCAAAACCCCAAATTACAGTTACAATCTAAAATCCAGACACCAATGAGGTTTAATTATCATTACAGTAAATATTAAACATTAACCACTTGAAGACAAATAGAATTTTTATCATTTTTTGAGACAGATAGAGCTTTCATTTAGTGGTAGTTAATCACCACAGGTTCTTTATTTTTTGCAAAAAAAATATGAAAAAAGACTGAACATTTTTAAAAGAAAATAAAGTTTTTTTTGTTTTTGAAAATGTTGTAAATAAGTAATTTTTTTCCTTCACTGAAGGGCACTGATGAAGTGGCACTGATAATGAGGCACTAATAGGCAGCACTGATAGATGACCTTATCCCGGCACTGGTGCCACCTAGAGCCCAAGGGGAACATGCCAATCCCCCTCCCCCACCCACCAAAAGCAATATGAACATTAAGGGCCAGATCCACAGAAGAATTACGCCGGCGTATCTATTGATACGCAGCGTAATTTCAAATTTTGCACGTCGTATCTTTGTTTTGTATCCACAAAACAAGATACGACGGCATCTGGGATCGATCCGACAGGCGTACGTCTTAGTACGCCGTCAGTACGCCGTCAGATCTTAGGTGCATCTTTTCGGCGGCCGCTAGGTGGCGTTTCCGTCGAATTCCGCGTCGAGTATGCAAATTAGCTAGTTACGGCGATCCACGAACGTACGTCCTGCCGGCAAATTCCCCCAAATCCCCCCTCCTAGCACAGATCTTCTTCCCGCTCCCAACACAGACCTCCTTAAACCACAACTCTGATAAACCCCCCCCCCCCAAAAAAAAATTCTCCTCTTAGGCCGCGTACACACGATCGGTCAAAACCGATGAAAACGGACTGAAGGACCGTTTTCATTAGTCCAAACCGATCATGTGTGGGCCCCATCGGTCAGTTAACCTTCAGTCAAAAAAATGAGAACTTGCTTTAAAATTTAACCAATGGACTGATAACCGATAGGTCAAAACCGATCGTTAGTCGACGCATGCTTGGAAGCATTGAACTTAATTTTTTTTAGCACGTCGTTGTGTTTTACGTCACCGCGTTCTGACACGATCGGTTATTTAACTGATGGTGTGTAGGCACGACGGACCATCAGTCAGCTTCATCGATTAACCGTTGAGAACGGTCTATCGGACCGTTCTCATCTGATGGACTGATCGTGTGTACACGGCCTAAGTAAACAACCCCCCAACACAATTACTCCAAATACCCCTCCTAGCACAAATCTACTTCTCCCCATCCCCCCTCCCAATACAAATGCCTCTAAACCACCACTCTTAGCCCCCATTCACACCTAGGCGTTTTGTCGCCTGTAGTGTGACGCCGCAGCAGCCCCGAGACGCCAGAGGGATGAAAACACATTGCCCTCTATGGAGATGGTTCACATCTCCACGCCGAACGCCGTACGCCTGCCGCCTGAAAAAAAGTCCCGGACCTTTTTTTCAGGCGGCTTTCGGCGTTCGGCATAGGAGATGTGAACCATCTCCATAGAGGGGGTGAAGGCTGCATTCACAATCACTGCGTTTTGTCGCTGCAAATCGCGGTACAAAACGCCGCTATTTGTCGCCGCAATTCGCGGGACAAAACGCCGCGATTTTGTACGCCGAAGTGTGAATGCAGCCTTAGTGCACCCCCCCAAATTTCCCTTCCTATTACACATATCATCCATCCTACTTCTAATTACCCCCTCCCAACACGAATTCCCCCAAATCCCTCCCCCTAGCACAAATCTTCTCCCCCCCCTCCCAAAACAAATCCCCCTAAACCACCACTCTAACCCCCCCTCCCCCCAAATTTCCCCTACTAGTACGCATCTCCCCTCCTCCACTTTAAGTCTCCCCCTCCCAACACAAATTCCCCCTCCTAGCACACACCCCCCCCAAACCACCACTCTAACACCCCCCCCCCCAATTTTCCCTACTAGTACACATCTCCTCCCCCCCACTTCAAGTTTCCCCCTCCCAACACAACTTCCACAAATTCCCCCTCCTATCACAAATGCCCTTAAACCATCACTCTTAGCACCCCCCCTCAAATTTCCCCTACTAGTACACATCCCTCCCACTTCAAACACCCCCGCCCAACACAATTTTCCAAAATCCCCCCCCCCCCCCCAGCACAAATCTTCATCCCCCCTCCCAACAAAAATCCCCCTAAACCTCCACTCATAGCACCCCCCCAAATTTCCCCTACTAGAACAGTACTTGTCCCCCTTCCAACACAAATCTCCTCCCCCTACTATGATTGGCATCACTGCTGGGGTTGCACTCAGGGCTGTCTTAATGAGAGGGCACACCTGGGCACTGCCCAGGGGCCCCAGCTGCAAGAGGGGCCCCTGCACTTTCCCCAAACAGCTGGTCTTTGAGCCCACGCTGCCCCAAAATTGGGGGGCCCATAATGGCACTGAGAGTGATAGATACACAGGGGAGGCAATCTGCCTCCTACCTACTTGATGTCTGTTTACCTGCAATGTCATCATTGTAGGGGCCCCAGAGCATTACTTTGCCCAGGGGCCCATGATGCTATTAAGACGGCCCTGGTTGCAATCAGTGCCCTGATTATCTGTGTAGGTCTCCCCCGTAAGGAAATGGCACTGCTCGCAGCACGCCGGTGATCGCCGCGGGCCCCCGTGGGCGCACAAGTGCGTTGAGAGTGGGCCAACGACGTATGACGTCATCCCAGAACAAGAGAGCCACCTTGCGCCCATCATTTTGCTATATGGTGGGCGGGAGGTGGTTAAATCAAACGAATTACGGGCGCACATCTTTGCAGTTTTTTGGGGGAATTTAAGCATAAAAAGGGTAAAAACTGATTTTTCTTGTTTGCTTTTTTTCCTCCCCGTAATTGTTCTAATATTACGCTGAGCACATCACTGTCACATTAAAATCCTCCAAGGCAGGAAATTAAAGAACAGAAAAAAGCGAACGCCTCATCAACTCGCCGACTGCCAGCGCCGAAAAAAAAAAAAGAAAGAAAGAAGAATATGATTTGATGTGTGTTTATCATAAGTAAATAAGCTTTTATTGATCTATTATGTATGCAGAAAAGGGCAGCGCGGCGATTTGCCGGAGAGCGCTTTACATCTCGCTGCTTCTCTGCAGAATTCCTGAGCGGTATTATCAGCCGCTTCCCGCGGTCGGCGTATCTCCCATTTCCCAAAGTCACCTTCTCTATTTATTTGATGGGAAATGCTGGCTTTCTAAAGCCTATTTCTGGTTGCGGTTGGGTCAAGCTTTTTTTTTTTTTTTTAACTGCGCTGGAGAAAACTCAGACATCCACCACGAGAAATGGAAATTATTGATCATGTCACCTGATTTACATCTCTACTGGATGGGGGTTGAATTGGATATTCAATCTGCTGACAGAAGAACGTTGTTTTTTTTGTTGTTGTTGTTTTTTGGATGTCATGTATATCATTGTTATAGAGCTGTAATGTAAAGACGAGCTGAAAGCTCACATAAGGTGTCTGTAAACCTCAGACATGAAATATGAACAAGACATATCCCTCTATAGTGGGTAATTGTCTCACTCCAGAGCATTAAGTGTCATTTCTTCCCCGTTCCTCTGCTATCAGCATGAATCAATTCAAACACGTTTTCCTGACACCAAGAGAAAAATGGTGACAGGGAAGGAAGCTCCAGCTGATTGACAGTCTCCAGAGGCATTGCTAGGGGGGTGTGGGGGGTGCGGTCCGCACCGGGTGACACCTGCTAGAGGGGTGACACCATCCCGTTTTTTGGTTTTTTTTTTTTTTTTTTTTTTAGCTGACATGCCCAGCCTGCCCTGTGGAATCCCAGCCTGCTCTGTGCCACCTCAGCCTGCCCTGTACCACCCCAGCCTGCCCTGTATCACCCCAGCCTGCCCTGTACCACCCCAAACAGCCCTATACCACCCCACCCTGCACCCCCCTAAACAGCCCTGTACCACCCCAGCCTGCCCTGTACCACCCAGCCTGCCCTGTGCCACCACAGCCTGCCCTGTACCACCCCAGCCTGCCCTGTACCACCCCAAACTTTCCCATGCCACCCCAACTTGCCCTGTGCCACCCTAACTTGCCCTGTACCACCCCAATCTGCCCTATGCCACCATAACTTGCCCTATACCACCCCAACCTGCTTAATGCCACCCTAACTTGCACTATACCACCCCAACCTGCCCTGTACCACCCTAACTTGCCCTATACCACCCCAACCTGCCCTATGCAACCCTAACTTGCCCTATACCACCCCAACATGCCCTATACCACCATAACCTGTCCTATACCACCATAACCTGTCCTATACCACCCCACTACACCAACCTGCCACTATACCACTCTATACTACCCTAACCTGCCACTATACTGTCCTATACTTTCATTTACAGGCTCTGGTTTGGGGTGCGCCCCGTGCCCGTGCGCTGCCTGCTTGGTGCTGGGCAGCCTAGACAGAGGGGGGGTGACACCATGTTTTACCGCACCGGGTGACACCAACCCTAGTGACGCCACTGACAGTCTCAGCTGATACACTAACTTCAAAAGCAGGCTTTTCATTGGTGTTTTTTAAAGCTCCTCGAACGCCAGTCAAAATGCAGTGACTGGTTTTGTACACATGGTCGCGTTTGTGTCGCTTTGCTAAAAATGATCCAACTAACACTAACTTTTCAATGCTCCCCCCCCCAATCCACCCTTCTCTAGTAGATATAAGAAAACAAAAACAACTCCAAAACAAAGATATTCAACAAAGAGACATCCCAATCCAGCAAAGAGACATCCCAATCCAGCAAAGAGACATCCCCATATATCCAGTAAAGAGTCATCCAGATCTAGCAAAGAGACATCCCCATATATTCAGGAAAGAGACCACCTCATATAGTCTGCAAAAAGTCACCCCCATATATTCAGCAAAGAGAAATACCAGTCCAGCAATGAGACAGCCCCATATATTCAGAAAAGAGACCACCTCATATAGTCTGCAAAAAGTCACCCCCGTATATTTAGCAAAGAGATATCCCTATCTATTCAGCAAAGAGAAATACCAGTCCAGCTAAGAGACATAGCCCAAATATATTGTCAATGTCCTCCTGGCAGAGGTCAGGGCACGCAACAGACATGAGAATAGTCAATGTCCACTGTCCAGGTAGGGGTTGAGGCAGGCAGCAGGTGGCAGGCAAAAGCATAGTCAAGGTCTAAGTAAAAGGCCGACTGCAAGCATGAGTGGAGTCAATGCCCTGGCAGAAGTCAAGACAGGTGGCAGGCAAGAGAGTTTAGGTAAGTATTTGGGGATTTTAGCCCAAGTAACTCAGCTTTTAGTTGGGGTGGAGCAAAGTGTGGGGAGAGTAGCTTCAAAAAATTAATTGGGGCTTTGTGATTATAAGAAAATATTATAGCACCATGCTTAATAACCTCTTTGTCTCAGTCAATGAGACACTGTCACCCTGCCCATGGTCTAGAGATAAAATGCCCACTTTCTGTGGTGTCCTGCCCGGATCACTCCCACTTTCTGGATGGTCCCAAACAGATCATGCCCACTTTCTGGATGGTCCCAACCAGGTCATGCCCACTTTCTGGATGGTCCCAACCAAATCATGCCCACTTTCTGGATGGTCCCAACCAGGTTATGCCCACTTTCTGGATGGTCCCAACCAGGTTATGCCCACTTTCTGGATGGTTCCAACCAGGTCATGCCCACTTTCTGGATGGTCCCAACCAGATCATGCCCATTTTTTGGATGGTCCCAACCAGGTCATGCCCACTTTCTGGATGGTCCAAACCAGATCATGCCCACTTTCTGGATGGTCCCAACCAGGTCATGCCCACTTTCTGGATGGTCCCAACCAGGTCATGCCTACTTTCTGGATGGTCCAAACCAGATCATGCCCACTTTCTGGATGGTTCCAACCAGGTCATGCCCACTTTCTGGATGGTCCAAACCAGATAATGCCCACTTTCTGGATGGTCCCAACCAGATCATGTCCACTTTCTGGATGGTCCCAACCAGGTCAAGCCCATTTTCTTGGGCAGGCCCAACCCTAACTTTGGGCCAGATTCACAAAAGGGATACGCCGTCGTATCCCTGTTTCTATCTATGCGACTGATTCATAGAATCAGTTACGCATAGATATCCCTAAGATCCCACAGGTGTAATAGTTTTACACTGTCGGATCTTAGGATGCAGTACCGCGGCCGCGGCTGGGGGGATTTTGCGTCGTAAACCAGCGTCGGGTATGCAAATTAGCAGTTACGGCAATCCACTAAATTTTTTCCCGTCGTTACGTCGCCGCAAGTGTTAGTTTGCCGTCGCAAAGATAGGGCACCTTTTACAAAGTGTAAACTTAGTACACCATGTAAAAGTATACCCGTCTTTCCCGCGTCGCTTTCGATTTTTTTTTTTATTTTTTTTTCCCGGGAGCATGCGCAGCGCGTCTGGCGCGGGAGCGCGCCTAATTTAAAAGGGACTCGCCCCATTTGATTGGGCCCGCCGGATGGATTTAGGATACACCGCCGCAAATTTCCAGGTAAGTGCTTTGTGGATCGGGCACTTAGCCAGAAAATTTGCGGCGGTGTAACCTAAATCGGTTACGTTACGCTGCGCCGCCTGGCTGTGAATCTGGCCCTTTGGAACTGTCCATTCATGGATGTGAGAATTGTGAGTTACTGCGCATGTTCAGCAGTTCCAATAGGAGTTATGCTGTGATCCTCGGACAGCCCCTAGTCCCCTTCAGCCTGTTGTCAACTACTTCTGAAGGGATCTAATGATACTTTTCCAGAACATAACTCCTGCAAGAGTGTAGAAGGGGCAAGATTGATGAAAGTGAACAGAAGGACAATAAAATGGGTTTGGACTTTGGTGACAACTCTTTAAAGAACAGTAAAAAAAGGGTAAAAGCTAAAAAGGTTGTATTTGCAAAGTTGCAGCGTTCGCCCTGTATACATTAAAAAAAAAGATGATTTCTTTTAACGGCGTACTTATCATTTAAGAACAAAATAGTTGTTTGAATTGCTTTTTAAATTAAGCCTCAAATAGCTCTGCATCCTCCATGCCGTTGCAGGGCAGTTAACACCAAGTCCCTGCGGCTGTAAAGGGTGGAAGACTCTTCGGGTCATGGGGTCATTAGGAGTGTGCGGCAGTCTGGAGTCACGGAACGCACAGCGCCACAGACCAGTCCTAGATTGGCTAGCGCTGTACAAGAGATATAATCTGTCTAATGGAGCACATTCCGGTTTCTAATTGGCAGTAAAGTTCCAGCTAATGAGCAGATTCTTCAACAGCTTTTTCCTGGTAATTACATTACAACACAAAAACAGTAATCTGCATTTTATTTCCTTACAAGGCGATGATTGTTGTCCCCGATTTTCATTATGTACTTCATGAATGCTATACATACTTTACATACTATGGGAAAAGGTCTGTTTGAATTCACTTTAATGAACAAATGACAACATGTGGTGAATTTATAAAAAATAAATAAAAAATGTGCAGAGCTATTCGTCATGTGGAACTGCATGTACATTCATTCTGTGTGAATTAGGGGCAAAAGGGAATGTTATTAGGCTATTTTCTTTCCAGGTCGAACGCTCTTTATGGAGTGAAATGGGGAAAAAAAATCACAATGGCCCAGATTCAAGAAGCAATTGCGCTTACGTAACCATAGTTACGCAGCGCAATTGCTTACTTGTGCCGGCGTAACGAATGCTCCTGATTCAGGAACCTCGTTACGCCGACTGCAGCCTAAGATATGCGCGGCATAAGGCTCTTATGCCCGCATATCTTAGGCTGCATTCTTGCGATGGCCGCTAGGTGGCGTTCCCGTTGTGCTCAGCGTATAGTATGCAAATTGCATACTAACGCCGATTCACTACGGTACGCGCGCCCTGCGTACGCAGTTTACCTCGTTTGCGTACGGCGTGTTTAGCGTAAGGCTGCCCCTTCTAATAGCAGGGGCAGCCAATGCTAAAGTATACCCGTCGTTCCCGCGTCGCGAAATTTGAAATTTACGTCGTTTGCGTTAGTGAATCGTGAATGGCGCTGGACGCCATTCACGTTCACTTTGAAGCAACCTTGCGACGTCATTTACCGCAATGCACGTCGGGAAAGTTTCCCGACGGAGCATGCGCCCTACGCTCAGCGCGGGAACGCGCCTAATTTAAATTATTCCCGCCCCTACGGGATCATTTAAATTGCGCACGCTTACGCCGGGCATTTTGCCGGAGCGCCCACGCGTTGAGTATGCAAATTAGCTTTTTCCGATCCACAGAGTACAGTACGAGCGGCTGTCGCATTCTTTTACGTTGTTTCTGTTCGGCTTTATCCGGCGTATAGTTAAAGCTGCTATCTGGTGGTGTACTCAATGTTAAGTATGGCCGTCGTTCCCGCGTATAATTTTGAAAATTTTACGTCGTTTGCGTAAGTCGTCCGTGAATGGGGCTGGGCGCCATTTACGTTCACAACGAAAACAATGACGTCATTTGGAGCAATGCACCCTGGGAGTTTTGACTCACGCCCCCTACTCGCCGCATTTGAATTACGCGCCCTTACGCCGCGAGAAATACACTACGCCGCCGTAACTTACGGCGCAAATTCTTTCTGGATTTAAACCAAAGCCAGGTAAGTTACGGCGGTGTAGCGTATCTCAGATACGCTGTGCCGGTGCAGATCTTTGAGGATCTGCCCCATACCTTTTATTTTTCTGGTGGACACCCTGGCTGTTCTTTGGCTCTCCACTTTGCTCTCTCAGGCCCCGTACACACGACCGAGTTTCTCGGCAGAATTCAGCCAGAAACTCGATCGGAGCCGTATTCTGCCGAGAAACTCGGTCGTGTGTACACTTTTCACAGAGATGTTCTCTATTTCCTCGTTGTTCAATGAGGAAAGTTGGCCCGCCGAGATCCTCGGCGGCTTCAACACAGAACTCGACGAGGAACTCGATGTGTTTGGCACGTCGAGTTCCTCGGACGTGTGTACGGGGCCTCAGTGTCACCCTGTGGACCCCTAGGGACCACCACCACATGAATAACAACATCATAAGGTTTCATAACATTTTATCTGTCAGTTGTCACCTCACATTCCTCAGCTTTCCACACACACAGCAGAACACGTGAAAAGCCTTCAATGTAACCTTTAGGCCTTGTACTCACGGCAGGACATGTCCGATGAAAACGGTCTGCAGACCGTTTCCATCGGACATGTCTGGCCGGGGACTGCCCGGGGACTTCTGTTCGATGGCTATACACACCATCGAACAGAGGTCCGCGCGTAAACAATACGCGGGGCGTGTCCGCGGTGTCGCCGCGACAATGATGCGGCGACGTGGGCGGCCCGCCTTTAAAATGCTTCCACGCATGCGTCGAAGTCATTCGACGCATGCGAGGGATGGCTGGCGGCAGGACATACACGGTAGGTCTGTACAGACGACCGTACATGTCCGGGCGGACAGGTTTCCAGCGGACTGTTTTAAAGCAAGTCCGGGAAACAGTTGTCCGCTGGAAACCTGTCCGATCCGCCCGAAAATGGTCCGCTCGGGCCTACACACGGCCAAACATGTCTGCTGAAACTGGTCTGCGGACCAGTTTCAGCAGACATGTTTGGTCGTGAGTACGGGGCCTACATAAGTGGAAAGCTTTTTTTCTTCATTTAATTTGGATGGCCCTCTGAGAGTTTTTCCCCTTTTCTTGGCCAAGTACCTACTCTGAAAGCTCAATGGATTCCACATTGTTTGTATTTAAAAAATAAGACTCTGCGTTTAGTTCATAGCTCCAATTTGCTGCCCCGCAGGCTCATCGCACTTGAGTAAAATTAAAACTTCAAGGGCAGCCGTTGTTAAAAAAAACGTCGAGCGTTATCAGCTGTTGTGAAACATATGGCGAATCATTTCATTTAGGGAGCATGGAAGACGTTACAGAGCTTTGTTTCCTCCATAGCTGGAGCTCACGCTGTCTGTCAGCCAGAGCCGACTCATTGGGGTAGAAAATGAAATCCCTGCTTTTGTACACGTGTGGAGTTCTCTTCTCTGACCCCTGTGTATGGCTGGAGCTGCAGATGGAGGGCCTTAACCACTTGACCACCGCCCCATGTCAAAAAGACGTCCTGTTTTTAAAGTTGAATATCTCGGTAACGGCAGCAGCTGCTGCCACAACCGAGATATTCATCTTTTCAGGGGGCGGTGGTGTACACGATAACGGCGGTCTCCGCGGTGGATTCGCCGCGAGATCGCCGTTATCGGTGGCGGGAGAGGGGCCCCCCCTCCCGCCGCTCTCCCGCGCCCTCCGCCGCTTACCGGAGCCGTCGGTAGCGGCGGAGGGGATCGGATGTGTCCGGCAGCTGAGCGGGGACGGGACTGAAGGAGAAATCTCCTTCACCCGTCCTCATAGCTCGGCTGGGCGGAAGTGACCTCAAAACGTCAGTCCCGCCCAGCCTCTTAAAGAAACATTTTTTTTTTGTCATTTGAAAAAATGACATTTTTATATTTTTTTTATTTTTTTTGCATTTAAGTCTAAATATGAGATCTGAGGTCTTTTTGACCCCAGATCTCATATTTAAGAGGACCTGTCATGCTTTTTTCTATTACAAGGGATGTTTACATTCCTTGTAATAGGAATAAAAGTGATCAATTTTTTTTTTTATTTCAGTGTAAAATTTTTTAAAACTAAATAAAAATAAATAAGAAAACAAAAATTTTTTTTTTAAAGCGCCCCATCCCGACGAGCTCGCGCGTAGAAGCGAACGCATACGCGAGTAGCGCCCGCATATGAAAACGGTATTCAAACCACACAAGTGAGGTATCGCCGCGATCGTTAGAGCGAGAGCAATAATTCTAGCCCTAGACCTACTCTGCAACTCAAAAAATGCAACCTGTAGAATTTTTTAAACGTCGCCTATCGAGATTTTTAAGGGTAAAAGTTTGACGCCATGCCACGAGCGGGCGCAATTTTTAAGCGTGACATGTTGGGTATCATTTTACTCGGCGTAACATTATCTTTCACAATATATAAACAAATTGGGCCAAATTTATTGCTGTCTTATTTTTTAATTCAAAAAAGTGATTTTTATCCAAAAAAAGTGCGCTTGTAAGACCGCTGCGCAAATACGGTGTGACAAAAAGTTTTGCAGTGACTGCCATTTTATTCTCTAGGGTGTTATAAAAAATATAATAATATATAATGTTTGGGGGTTTTAAGTAATTATATAGCAAAAAAAACTGTTTTAGTCTCGTAAACACCGAATCTGAAAAATTAGCCCGGTGGGAAAGAGGTTAAAAGGTCACATGAAAGAAGGACCCTATGAACGTTAAAGCTGAACCCCCGGGCACAACATTTTAATTTAAAGCTAAACTCCAGGAATTCAGCCACTTTGTAAAACGCTTCTAATCCCCTTGGGGAGGCTTCCATTTGTGGATGGACATTTCAATAATATTTGTATATGGACTATAAACTGAAGGACCTATGAATTAATGGTTGTGGAACAAATCATCTGAGTTTCCATTATTTCTTTTTATGTATATGCAATATCAGAATAGTAACTCATTACTTGGCCTGCTTTTCATGCTTGCTAGTATGTAGGGATGTCTCCATGTCCCTGAGGCTCCCCTACACAGTCAGGCGGAGTACAGCAGGTTAGAGCTGTCCATGGTACTCGGCAGTAAGCCGCACATTATAGACTAGGGCCCAGATTCACGAAGCAGATACGACGGTGTATCTCAGATACACCATCGTATCTCGGATTTTTTCTGGTCCTATCTATGCGCCTGATTCATAGAATCAGATACGCATAGATAGGGCTGAGATCCGACAGTGTCACACTGTGTTACACTGTCGGATCTTTTTTTTGAATTAAAAATGGCGCCGGGGGCGTTCCCGCTGATTTACACTGAATAATATGTAAATCAGCGAGATACGCGAAATTCACGACCGTACGCGGACCCGACGCGGTGTTCTTACGTCGTTTCCGTAGCGCGGTACCCGTCGTATACTTACCCCTGCTAAAAGCAGGGGTAAGTATTGTTAAGTATGGCCGTCGTTCCCGCGTCGATTTTGAAATTTCCTACGTCGTTTGCGTACGCCGATTCACGAACACGCGCGTCGCAAGTCTAGATCACGTCGCAACCACTGACGTCCTATTGACGTCAGTGGGAGCAATGCACGCCGGGAAATTCCCCGGACGACGCATGCGTATTTAAATCGGCGCGGGAGCGCGCCTGATTTAAATATGACACTCCCCTAGCCGCGGAATTTGAATTCCGCTGGGGGATTTAGGATCCGCCGTCGCAAGTTTGGAGGTAAGTGGTTTGTGAATTAGCCACTTGCCTCCTAAACTTGCGGGAGCGGATCTTAATTCACGTAGAACGAGCGGATCTATAGATCCGCTGAGCTACGTGAATCTGGCCCTAGACTTCTCCCTCAGTGTTACCTCTGCCTATTGACGGAACCTGTGAACATGCATGAAATCCCTTAAAACGGCTAACCAGCCATGTCTAATCCCCTAGTAATCTACCTTTTCTAATGTTCAGATTTCACAGCAAATAAAAGATTCTGAAGAAAAGGCATTTTGTCATCACTAGAGGCTTTTAAACCACATGTGTGTTTGCAGTGGTTCTACTAGTACTAATACTACATTCTATTTTAAAATAAAAAATACAAATAAACTTCTAGACAAAAATTGGAGCTATACATTTGTATTTTATTTATATATATATATATATATATATATATATATATATATATATATATTTATATATTATATATATGTATATATTTATATATATATATATATATATATATATATATATATATATATATATATATATATATATATATATATATATATATATAAAAAATACAAATGTAAATAAATAAAATAAATAAATAAATAAAATACATATAAATAATTATTAATTTATTATAAATTGAATGAATAGCTAAATTTTTTTTCTTGAAGTTTGTTTTTTAATAAGACTTTCACGATGCTAAATAGATATTAAAAAAGTTATATATAATATTTAGCATTGTTAAAAAAAAAAACTTCTAGGTATACATTTTTTTATTTAATCTCTCTCTCTCTCTCTCTCTCTCTCTCTCTCTCTCTCTCTCTCTCTCTCTCTCTCTCTCTCTCTCTCTCTCTCGATATATACATATATAGATATATATATATATATATATATATATATATATATATATATATATATACATACATAATGTATACCTAGAAGTATTTTTAACGATGCTAAATATAATATAAAAATTTTTTAATATCTACTTTTTTTTCCCACTTCAGACTTCACCAAAAACAGAAAGAGGGTAGCGAGACTTGCCCATCATTCATCTGCCCACCACGTCTTCCCCATGGCTTTGCATCATATGTGTTTTTTTTTTATATATCTATTTAGCATTGGGAAAGTCTTACTAAAGCATAAACTTCAAGAAAAAAATAATTGAGCTCTTCATTTAATTTATTTTGAATATATTTTATATATTTTTTATTTATGTGCATTTTATTTATTTATTTTAGAAATAAATATATATAAATACATAAAATACAAACGTATAGCTCCAATTTTTGTCTAGAAGTGTATTTTTATATATATATATATATATATATATATATATATATATATATATATATATATATATATATATATAATACACATCTATATTATATATAATACGCATCCATATTATATTTAACATCGTAAAAAAAAAACTTTTAGGTATACATTTTTTTATTTAAAGCGGGGGTTCACCCTTAGAGGGCACTTTTCCCCCTTAGATTCATGCTCGTTTTTACTAGGGGAATCGGCTATTTATTTTAAAATATGTGCAGTACTTACCCGTTTACGAGATGCATCCTCTCCGTCGCTTCCGGGTATGGGCTTCGGGAATGGGCGTTCCTTCTTGAGTGACAGTCTTCCGAGAGGCTTCCGACGGTCGCATCCATCGCGTCACGATTTTCCGAAAGAAGCCGAACGTCGGTGCGCAGGCGCAGTATAGAGCCGCACCGACGTTCGCCTTCTTTCGGCTACGAGTGACGCGACGGATGCGACCGTCGGAAGCCTCTCGGAAGGCTGTCACTCAAGAAGGAACGCCCGCTCCCGAAGACCATACCCGGAAGCGACGGAAGAAGATGCAGCTCGAAAACGGGTAAGTACTGCTCATATTTTAATACAAATAGCCGATTCCCCTAGACCGAACGAGCAGGAAGCTAAGGGGATAAAAATTTTTTTTTTACAAATGGGTGAACTCCCGCTTTAATGTGTGTGTGTGTGTATATATATATATATATATATATATATATATATAGTATATATGTGTGTATATATTATGACAGGAAGTCAGGTAAATCTGTGGGTGTTGTCACAGACGGGAGATACATTTCTGCCTTGTTTAGACAATGCACCAATTATTATCAGGTGTCAGCTGCAGAGGTAGCCAGAAAGATTTAAGGGTGTTGGAAAACTTCAGCTGTTCAGAATGAGGCAATTAAGGCCTATTTAAGTAATCCAGAGGATTACTACTGATCGCTGCATCCTGAGGCTTTTTGAGTGAAGGAGAGCAGTGAACAGAAATACTTCTGAAGAGGTGAGGTGCTGTTGAATTTTCTGTGTGATAAAAATCAAAAAGACTATTGTTTTCTGCCGTATGACCAGCAGTGTCTGCCCAGCAATAGGCTGTGCCAGATTCCATAGATAGGTTCCTGTGTGGTGAAGGTAGACGCCCCAAGTGGCCAGGGTTTATTTTATGTTTGATTTTGTTTATGCTGTTTGGTTGCTTGCACTTGTTTCCAGCAAGATGGAAGAATAAACCAAAATCTTTGTTTTGAACCGTCTTCGACTGCCTGTCTGTATAAATTCAGTGTGTAGTGAACTCATCCAGAGGGTCACACACCCCGCTACCGAGCTAACCCCTTACAATATATATATATATATATATATAATCTGTGTGTGTGTATATTTTTTTTTTCCTTTTTCACTTATATATATAATATTTTTTTTTTCTTAACTCACGTTGCTGGTTTAAAGTCTCCATGTTTTTACTTTCTTTTGATTTAGTGGTCATGACATTTGCACTGGCTGGCAAGCACAGTTCATGTCAAAGTGGACCTGTCAGTAAATGTAAAGTTCTGCATGAATACATTCTTGACATCGCCAAATACAGCAATAGTATACTTAAAGGGTAACTCCACTTTCGTGGAGGAAAAAAAATAGCAAATAAAGAAAAAATAATAGAGCACATATAAAAAAAAAATACCTTTCCTTTTTAATCTGCAGCCACTGTAATTTTTTTAAAAAGCAATATGGCAACCTGGAGTTGTTCTCTACACAGAGTGTGTACTGACCACTCCCTAGAAACATCATTCCCTGCTTGTGTGATTGGCTCACAAATTTTCCCAGAAGTCTGCACTAAGATGCAAGTCAGATTTCAGGCATCCCCTGCAACACAAATGTCATTTTGTGGAGAGATACTTTCAATAGGAACACGTCTAAAGGGATGCGGGCCCAGCAGATTTCCTCTTTGCCCTGCAGCTGCACACCTGACAGTTAATTATGAAACCATATCCATAAGTCCTACTCAGTACAGAGGCACAGATAAACACAAAGGGATTTCTTCAGAATAACAGAAGGCAGGAATCTGCCACCACAATTTGTTATAATCTTTGCAATGTACATAGATCATGCTTTATAAAACAAAATAAAAAAATCAACAATTAATTAGTTGTGGGAACTAAGGGCCAGATTCACAAAGGGGATACGCCGTCGTATCCCTGTTTCTATCTATGCGGCTGATTCATAGAATCAGTTACGCATAGATATCCCTTAGATCCGACAGGTGTAATTGTTTTACACTGTCGGATCTTAGGATGCAGTACCGCAGCCGCCGCTGGGGGGAGTTTGCGTCGTAAACCAGCGTCGGGTATGCAAATTAGGAGTTACGGCGATCCACGACGGATTTTCGCGTTTGCTACGTCGCCACTAGTCTAGTTTCCCGTCGCAAATTTAGTCGTCGTTTTGGGTGCCCTAACTTTAGTCAGCAATCGTATTGCTGTCTAAAGTATGGCCGTCGTTCCCGCATCGAAATTTAAAATTTAACGTCGTTTGCGTAACACGTTCGGGAATACGGAAGTACGCTACGCGTGTCGCCGTTCGAAAAAATGACATCACGGCGCCCAAAGCATGACGGGAATTGCGAAACGGAGCATGCGCAGTAGGTCCGGCGCGGGAGCTCGCCTAATTTAAATGGCACACGCCCATTTGAATTGGCCCGCCTTGCGCCGGAGGCCGGGGGCGTAGTTTTCATTGCAAGTGCTTTGTGAATCAGGCACTTGCGATGAAAGCTTGCGGCACGAACGATACGTTGCGCCGCCGCGATTCTACGTGAATCTGGCCCTAATAACACACATTTTTTTGAGTAGCTGTGGGAACACATTATTTGGCCTGCTGCCATCTAATTACACACATTAGTAGTAGAGCTGCACAATTAATCATTAAAAAATCGTGATCTCGATTCAACCCCCCTGACGATCTCCAATGCAGAGTTTGAGGATTCTTTCATATAACAAGTGGAGAGACTTATCTGCTATCAAAAGAAAAGATCCAGGCAGTCTGCCAAGTTTTTAGCAGGAAATATTGTAACTAATGCTTCCTTCTTAGATCAAAGGGATGAACTTGTGTGTGTAAAGAAAAAATCTCTGCCAAGTTTTTAACAACATGAAACATTGTAACTAACTCTTCCTTCTAACTTCTGTGTGTAAATGCAGGAACTTTAACCACTTAAAGTCTGATGCCGCGTACACACAGTCGGAATTTCCGGCAACAAATGTTCAATGGGAGCTTTTGGTCGGACATTCCGACCGTGTGTAAGCTCTATCGGACATTTGCTGTCGGAATTTCTGACAACAAATGTTTGGGAGCTGATTCTCAATTTTTCCGACGACAAAAGTTCTTGTCAGAAATTCCGAACGTCTGTTTGCTAATTGCGACGCACAAAAATCCTACGCATGCTCTTAATCAATTAAGCGCATGCTCGGAATCATTGAACTTCATTTTTCTCGGCTCGTCGTAGTGTTGTACGTCACCGCGTTCTTGACGTTCAGAATTTCCGACAACATTTGTGTGACCGTGTGTATGCAACACAAGTTTGAGCCAACATTCCATTGGAAAAAAATCCACGGTTTTGTTGTCGGAATGTCCGATCGTGTGTATGTGACACTTGTTTCTTGAGTTAAAATCAATATTTTTTGCTAGAAAATTACTTGGAACCCCCCAAACATTATATATATTTTAGCAGAGACCCTAGGGAATAAAATGGCAATTTCTGCAATATTTTTATGTCACACTTTATTTGCCCAGCAGTCTTTCAAATGCAATTTTTTTGAGAAGAAATACAATTCAATGAATAAAAAAAAAAACAGTAAAGTTAGCCCAATTTATTTTTTTGTTTTAATGTGAAAGATGATGTTACGTGCGAGAACTGCACACCGCTTTGGCCTAAATCATGCTTGCTTTACGAGACAACACTCGCAAACCGATACAGTGCTCGTATTATTGCTAAACGCTGGTTAACCGCGTTACTCGCAATTCGAGGTTCCACTGTAGTAGGAATACAGAAGGGAAGGGAGCGCGGGATAATACACATTGATTTATAAATCTGAATTAATGTTGATACACTTTGGCCTGGATTCAAAAAGAAGATACGACGGCGTATCTCTGAGTCCGGCCGTCGTATCTATGCGACTGATTCATAGAATCAGGTTACGCATAGATATCCCTAAGATCCGACAGGTGTAAGTGACTTACACCGTCGGATCTTAGGCTGCAATCTCACGCTGGCCGCTAGGTGGCGCTTCCGTTTGTATACGCAAGGAATATGCAAATGAGGAGTTACGCCGATTCAGAAACGAACGACCGCCCGGCGCTTTTTTTTTACGTTGTTTGCGTTCGGATTTTTCCAGCGTATAGTTACCCCTGCTATATGCGGCGTATCCTATGTTAAGTTTGGCCGTCGTTCCTGGGTCGAATTTTGAATTGTTTACATTGTTTGCGTAAGTCGTTCGCGAATACGGATGGATGTAATTTACGTTCACGTCGAAACCAATGACGTCCTAGCGACGTCATTTAGAGCAATGCACGCTGGGAAATTTGACGGACGCCGCAAATGCGCAGTTCGTTCGGCGCGGGGACGCGCCTGATTTAAATTTTACATGCCCCCCTACCCGCGGAATTTGAATTCCGCCAGGGGATTTACGATACGCCGCCGCAAATTTACAGCCAAGTGCTTTCTGAATAAAGCACTTGCCTCAAAAACTTGCGGCAGCGTATCGTAAATGAGATAGGTTACGCGGATCTAAAGATTCGCTAACCTATCTGAATCTAGCCCTTTGGTTTTTTTTCCCCTTCAGTTAGGGTCGCCTAGGCAAAAATGACATACAGTACCTGGACCCCACGCATTGCGCAGGAATGCAGCATGTCACTCTGAGGTCCATTTCATTGTTTCTGCACATGTGCGCAGTCCTGCTAGCTGCCTCCTGAGATTTCTGTGTCATTTATCCCAGGAGACAGATCCTTCTGGGAAGAAGAAGCAGAAGATGGCATTGCAAGGGCGGGGGGAGTACTGTGATCTGTGAGAGGTAATAAATACATGGAAGATTTGAACCTACATACTACTTAACATGCACACTCTTCACATGAAAAAGTGCATCTGATGATAGGCCCATGGTAAGGACTATGATTGGACCCTTGTGCTGTAATTGTTACCTATTCACAGGCTATGATTGTTATGGGCGGCCGCCCCTTCCTCTTCTGCCCTGTATATAAACATCACCCTGTATATGGATGCCAATTCCTAACCCAGCTCCATTGATTTCCCAGGTGATTTCGGAATGGCGCGCTTGTATCTGGTAATCATCTGAAGTGTTTGTTGTGTTGTAATTGCCTATTGGCGTGTGTTTGCCATAGTGGGCGATGGCAGCGTCATTTCAGGTTTTGTTGTTGTCGCTGATTGTAACGTGGAAGGTCTGTGATGACTTCACTCGGGGCGGTTGTGTGGACAGCGTGGGTGATCTGTAATCACACGTCAATATCGCCGCGTCTGATTACCACATATATTAATAGCAGCGCATTTCACTTTCCACACCAACAGCTGATGGCTCTCATAGGTCAGATGATGGACGATCGTTTCTTCATTATAAACATCCAATCTCTAATATACTCATAGGGCCAGATTCTCGTACGATCGCGTAACTTTGTGCGGGCGTAACGTATCAGATTAACGTTACGCCTCCGCAACTTAGACGGGCAAGTGCTGTATTCTCAAAGTACTTGCTCTGTAAGTTGCGGCGGCGTAGCGTAAATCGGCCGGCATAAGCCCGCCTAATTCAAATTTGGATCAGGGGGGCGTGTTTTATGTAAATCTTCTGTGACCCGACGTGATTGACGTGATTTCACTGAGAATCTGGCCCATTGACTTTTCACTAAAATTCTCATTAATTAGTGGGTCTATCTATCTATCTATCTATCTATCTATCTATCTATCTATCTATCTATCTATCTATCTATCTATCTATCTATCTATCTATCTATCTATCTATCTATCGCATAGATCCTTCCACTTCACAACTATGGGCTAGATTCACATAGATCAGCGGATCTTTAGATCCGCGTGATCTATGTGATTTAAGATCCGCTGCCGCAAGTTTGAGAGGCAAGTGGGTAATTCACAACACACTTACCTCCAAACTTGCGGCGGCGGATCGTAAATCCCCCGGCGGAATTCAAATTCCGCGGGTAGGGGGAGTGTACTATTTAAATCAGGCGCGTTCCCGCGCCAATTTAAATGAGCATGCGCTGTCTGCAAATTTTCCCGGCGTGCATTGCTCCCACTGATGTCACTAGGACGTCAGTGGTTTCGGCTTGAGCGTAACTAGCGACGATCGGGTTTGAGAATCGGCGTACGCAGACAACATAAAAAAAAAAAAAATTGGACGCGGGAACGACAGCTATACTTAACTTTGGCTGCGCCTCATAGAAGCAGGGGTAAGTATACGCCGGGAAAACCGCTACGTAAACGTCGTAACAAACTGCGTCGGGCCCGCGTACGTTCGTGAATTGGCGTATCTCGCTGATTTACATATTACTCAACGTAAATCAGTGAGAACGCCCCCCGCGGCCATTTTTAAATTGCAATTAAGTAATAAAATATATTTACGTTTTTGGTTGTAACATGAAAAAATGTAGAAAATATCAAGGGCTACGAATATTTTTCAAGGCACTGTGTGTTTATGCAAACTTTGGGGTAGATTCACGTACGGCAGCGTATCTTTCTGCCGGCGTAGCGCATCCCATTTGCACTACGCCGACGTAAGATAGTGAGGCAAGTACTGTATTCACAAAGCACTTGCCTCCTAAGTTCCGTTGGCGTAGCGTAAATGGGCCGGCGTAAGCGCGCCTAATTCAAACGAGGAACAGGGGGGCGTGTTTTATGTTAATGAATCGTGACCCGACGTGATTGACGTTTTTCACGAACGGCGCATGCGCCGTCCGTGGACATATCCCAGTGTGCATTGCTCCAAAGGACGACTTACGCAAACGACGTAAAAATTTCAAAATTTGACGCGGTAACGACGTCCATACTTAACATAGGATACGCCTCATATAGCAGGGGTAAATTTACGCCGGAAAAAGCCTAACGAAAATGACGTAAAAAAATGCGCCGGGCGGACGTACGTTTCTGAATCGGCGTATCTACCTAATTTGCATATTCCTCACGTAAATCGGCGGAAGCGCCAACTATCGACCAGCGTAAATATGCAGCCTAAGATACGACGGTGTAAGAGACTTACGCCGGTCGGATCTTAGGGAAATCTATGCGTAACTGATTCTATGAATCAGTTGCATAGATACAACCCCGCAACTCAGAGTTATCTCCGCATACGCCGTCGTTATCTCCGGATACGCCGTCGTAACTCCTCTCTGAATCTGGCCCAATATATTTATTTATTTTCTTTTTTCTTTACATTGCTATCCGTCTATAAAGGGTTATGACAACTGGTTGAATGCACGTGTTAAATTGCGAATAGCAAAAGGCCAGTTTTGTTTAGTTAGTAAACTCCAGTAGAGCTGAGAAGGATTTCGGAAGGACCACAAGTGACGTTCTCATAAATCCGGCTGTACTTGCTGAGCTCAGAATCCGGCCGCTATCTAAAGCTCTTCTTATTTATTTATTTTTCCTCCCGGTACATGAAGTATTTTTGGCTCAGCTCGGCCCTCAAGAGCGATGGAAAGGGTTAGCGGCCATCAGTCAACTCCTGACAAGCCGACCGTTCAGCCTAAAGGTGTGTGTTAAGGATTCATAACATGGCAGGCTTAGCCAACTCCAGACAAAGATATTGTTTCTTTTCGGACCTGACTCAAATCTTAACTGGGGCTCATGATGGGGAGGCGGCAGAGGCGTTAATGGCAGCCGGCGGTGATGTATCTGGTGAGGGAGCCGGCCCGGTGACAGAGATGTATGTGTTTGCGGATGGTTAACCTTTTGCTGATTGCGACTGTCAGCGCCGGAAACTCGCGTTACACCACTGGGTCAGCGGCACGATGAAAATTCTCCCAAACTTTGCATCTCAACTCTGATTTAACCTTGTTAACACGAGCAGAGGAGCACGGCAATTTTTTAATCCGGTTGGACCATCGGTGATACTTTAAAGGGAGTTTAATGTGACCAGATTATATTGTATTAAGCAGTATCAAACCCCAAAGCAAACATTTATTTTATTGCAGCTTACCAATTCTTATGCCCTGTACACACAATCGGAATTTCCAATGGGATAAAACAGGGTTTGACAAATTTGCTTGGAATCTAGGAGCCAGATAAAAAAGTTAGGAGCCAGAACCGCGCCCCGTCCCGCCGAGCTCGCGCGCAGAAGTGAACGCATACGTGAGTAGCGCCCGCATATGAAAGCGATGTTCAAACCACACATGTGAGGTATCGCCGCGATTGGTAGAGCGAGAGAAATAATTCTAGCCCTAGACCTCCTCTGTAACTCAAAACATACAACCTGTAAAAAAAAATTTAACGTCGCCTATGGAGATTTTAAAGGGTAAAAAAATTTCGCCATTCTACGAGCGGACGCAGTTTCGAAGTGTGACATGTTGATATCAATTTACTTGGCGTAACATTATCTTTCACAATATAAACAAAATTGGGCTAACTTTACTGTTGTTTTATTTTTTAATTAAAAAAAGTGTATTTTTTCCAAAAAAAGTGCGCTTGTAAGACCGCTGCGCAAATACCATGTGACTGAAAGTATTGCAACGACCGCCATTTTATTCTCTAGGGTGTTAGAATTAAAAATATATATAATGTTTGGGGGTTCTAATTAGAGGGAAGGAGATGGCAGTGAAAACACAGGAGAAGCTCCAATAGCATTGCTGGTTGTCTTGTCATACCAACAGCCACCACAAGGTGCCAGGTCACAGAAGGAAGCATAGGCCTGCAGAAGGGGGTATCCTGTGTCTCCGTGCGAACCCACCTCCCCCGCCGCGCGATCGCGTCAGGCCGGCTGTGGGTTTTTGGCCTTCTGAAGGCCTATGCTTCCTTCCCCAGGGGCCAGGTCGCTAATTCTAGTCGCAATTGCGACCTGGCGCCCGGCTTTCGTCAAACCCTGGGATAAAATCTGATGGCGTCCTTTTTTCCCCACAAATAGAGCTTTCTTTTGGTGGTATTTGATCACCTCTGCGGTTTTTATTTTTTGCGCTATAAACAAAAATAGAGCGACAATTTTGAAAAAAATGCAATATTTTTTACTTTTTGCTATAATAAATAGCCCCGAAAAATATATATATAAAAAAAATTCCTCAGTTTAGGCCGATACGTATTCTTCTACCTATTTTTGGTAAAAAAAAATCGCAGTAAGCGTTTATCGATTGGTTTGCGCAAAATGTATAGCGTTTACAAAATAGGGATACTTTTATTGCATTTTCATAATTTTTATTTTTTTTACTACTAATGGCGGCGATCATCGATTTTTTTTCATGACTGCGACATTATGGCGGACACATCGGACAATTTTGACACATTTTTGGGACCGTTGTCATTTTCCCAGCAAAAAATTCTATAAAAATGCATTGTTTACTGTGAAAATGACAATTGCAGTTTGGGAGTTAACCACTGGGGGTTAAGTGTGACCTCATTTGTGTTTCTAACTGTAGGGGCGGGGCTGGACGTGTGACATCATTGATCGTGTTTCCCTATATCAGGGAACACACGATCAATGACAGCACCACTGAAGAACAGGGAAGGTGTGTTTACACACAGCTCTCCCTGTTCTTCAGCTCCAGGGACCGATCGCGGGACTCCGGCGGCGATCGGGTCCGCGGGTCCCACGGCCACGGTCACGGAGCTTCGGACCGGGTCGCGGATGCCCGCCGCGGGCACGCGCCCGCGACCCACGGCTGGGCATTTAACAATCACGTACAGGTACCTGATTTTGCCCAGCCGTGCCATTCTGTCGATGTATATCGGCGTTAGGCGGTCCTTAACCACTTAAGGACCGCCTCCTGCACATATAACCCCTACAGTGCCCCCTGTGGTTAACTCCCAAACTGCAATTGTCATTTTCACAATAAACAATGCATTTTAAATGCATTTTTTGCTGTGAAAATAACAATGGGCCAGATTCACATACAAATACGTTACGCTGCGGCGGCGTAACGTATCCCATTTACGTTACACCGCCGCAAGTTTACAGCGTAAGTGCCTGATTCACAAAGCACTTACCTGTAAACTTGCGACGGTGTAACGTAAATCCGCTCGGCGCAAGCCCGCCTAATTCAAATGGGGCGAGCACCATTTAAATTAGGCGCATTCTCACGCCGAACGTACTGCGCATGCTCCGTCCATAAAATTTACCGACGTGCATTGCGCTAAATGACGTCGCAAGGACATCATTGGTTTCGACGTTAACGTAAATGGCGTCCAGCGCCATTCACGGATGACTTATGCAAACGACATGAAATTTTTAATTTCGACGCGGGAACGACGGCCATACTTAACATTGGCTAGGCCACCTAGAGGGCACCCTTAGTTTTACGCGGCGTATCTCTACGGAAACAACGTAAATTTAGAGCGACGGGCGAAGCGGACGTTTGTGAATCGGCGTAACTAGTCATTTGCATATTCTACGCCGACCGCAATGGAATCGCCACCTAGCGGCCGGCCTAGAATTGCAGCCTAAGATCCGACGGTGTAAGTCAATTACACCTGTCGGATCTTAGGGCTATCTATGCGTAACCTGATTCTATGAATCAGCCGCATAGATACGACAATCGTATCTCAGAGATACGACGGCGTATCGGGAGATACGCCGTCGTATCTATTTTGTGAATCTGGCCCAATGGTCCCAAAAATGTGTCAAAATTGTCCGAAGTGTCCGCCATAATGTCGCAGTCACAAAAAAAATCGCTGATCGCCGCCATTAGTAGTAAAAAAAAATTTTTTTTATAAAAATGCAATAAAACTATCCCCTATTTTGTAAACGCTATAAATTTTGCGCAAACCAACCGATAAACGCTTATTACGATTTTTTTTTACCAAAAATAGGTAGAAGAATACGTATCGGCCTAAATTAAGGAAAAAACATTTTTTTATATATATATATTTATGAGGGATATTTATTATAGCAAAAAGTAAAAAAATATAGATTTTTTTTCAAAAATGTCGCTCTATTTTTGTTTATAGCGCAAAAAATAAAAACCGCAGAGGTGATCAAATACCACCAAAAGAAAGCTCTATTTGTGGGGAAAAAAGGACGCCAATTTTGTTTGGGAGCCACATCGCACGACCGCGCAATTGTCAGTTAAAGCGACGCTGCGCCGAATCGCAAAAAGGGGCAAGGTCCTTTAGCTGCCTAAAGGTCCGGGTCTTAAGTGGTTAAGCGCACTTTAGCCGTCTTTTGGCTATAGAACAGGCGTGAAAGGGGTTAAAGTGTGTTTTTTTTCTTGTACAAAAACCTTGCGTTTGAAAAACTGCTGCACATATAACGTGTGACCTAAAAAATTGCAACACCCACCAATCGATTATCTAGGGCAAAAAATCAGATTTTTACACGTGTGATAGAAATGTCAGAATTGTCCCGGGTGGCAAGTGGTTAAGATTTCAGAAAAAGTCCAATTGAATATGACTTACGACTTACTATCCAGTGTGTGCCATGATAAATGAGACAAAGTGAATTCTGATTGGTTGCTACGGGTCGCCGCACTTAAGAATTTAAATTCTTTATCGGAAGAAGCTGTAGGAGTTTTATTCTCCGTATTACAAGCATTTCACTCTAAATTGCCGGCATGACTTATATCAGACATTAAGTTTTCTTAATTATACAGAAGCGATAAAGGCCACTGCTGGTCTCTGAGGGTTGTACATCCTCCGTCTTCATATTTTTCCTTTTTTTTCTTAATTAAGCCCCAGTGTACCCAACAGATGACACACAGGCTCCGCATTGTTCAATTGCATTTGAAGGTTTGATTACCGGTGAACTTATTGCCTTCTACTTGAGAAATACCTCCCATCCACCATACCAGCAGCAGCCGCGACGCAGCCTGCCAGCGCAGGTCACCCGCTATTTAGCGAAATTACCCAAATCACGCGGCTTTATTGGTTAAAAGCAAAAAAATTACTTTAATTGTTGTTTAAAAAGCCAAATCTTTGACATAAATAACAGGCTGACTAAATGGAAGATTATAGTCAGCGATAATGGCACCCGGTGCTGTCTTGTAACCTGAAATTCAGCGCCAGAGGTGTAATAATTATATAAATAGGAATAAAACAAGAACATTAAAACACACTAATCAATCATAAATAAACCCCATAAAAATTTGCTGCTAAATTGGATTTGCAATTGGTGCAACATTTGGCGTACCGGTTTTCACGACCAATATAAAACCGCTAGGGAGCATACACGTGACCGGTTTTCACGACCAATATAAAACCGCTAGGGAGCATACACGCGACTGGTTTTCACGACCAATATAAAACCGCTAGGGAGCATACACGTGACCGGTTTTCACGACCAATATAAAACCGCTAGGGAGCATACACGCGACTGGTTTTCACGACCAATATAAAACCGCTAGGGAGCATACACGCGACTGGTTTTCACGACCAATATAAAACCGCTAGGGAGCATACACGCGACCGGTTTTCACGACCAATATAAAAAATGGCATCTTTTTCGTCGTGTGTACAAGGCATAAGACTAATAGCCAGATTCAAGTAGGTCGCCGCATCTTTAAGGCGGCGTAGCGTATCGTATCGTATAAGTCAGAGAGGCAAGTACTGTATTCACAAAGCGCTTGCCTCCTAACTTACGGCGGCGTAGCGTAAATGGGGCCGGCGTAAGCGCGCCTAATTCAAATGAGGATGGGGGGCGTGTTTTATGGAAATTACTCGTGACCCGACGCGATTGACGTTTTTTACGAACGGCGCATGCGCCGTCCGTGTACATATCCCAGTGTGCATTGCTCCAAAGTACGCCGCAAGGACGTATTGGTTTCGACGTGAGTGTAAATTTCGTCCAGCCCCATTCACGGACGACTTACGCAAATGACGTAAAATTTTCAAATTTCGATGCGGGAATGACGGCCATACTTAACATTGGCTACGCCACCTAGGGGGCAGCTTTATCTTTACGCGGCGTATCTCTTACGGAAACGGTGTATCTTTACTGCGACGGGCGCACGTACGTTCGTGAATCGGCGTATCTAGTCATTTACATATTCTACGCCGAACTCAACGGAAGCGCCACCTAGCGGCCAGCCTAAAAATGATACTTTAAGATACGACGGCATAGGAGACTTACGCCGCTCGTATCTTAGCCTAATTTAAGCGTATCTGCTTTCCAGACTACGCTTAAATTTAGGACGGCGCAGATTCAGAGTTACGTCGGCGTATCTACTGATACGCCGGCGTAAATCTTTCTGAATCCAGCTATAAAACTGAATCTAAATTTTCTGACAAAATTAACACTGGTAGAAGGACCGAGGTTGACAAATCACGTGGATCGTTGACCGTACCGGTCAACGATCCACGTGATTTATCAACCTCGGTCCTTCTACCAGTGTTCATTTTGGCAGAAAATTTCGATTCAGTTTTAGTCTTATGCCTTGTACACACGACTGGTTTTCACGACGAGAAAACTGCCATTTTTTATATTGGTCGTGAAAACCGGTCGCGTGTATGCTCCCTAGCAGTTTTCTCGACGAAATAACTGCCCACAAACATAATTCAAACCAGCTCTCTTTTTTCTCGTTGTGTTTCCCGTCAGTCTTTATCTCGTCGCGAAAAACGATCGTGTCTCATGCTTTTCTGAGGGGAAAAAAAAACACGCATGCTCAGAATCAAGTATGCAGCACAAAAGCAGCCCAAAGGGTGGCGCCATTTGAAAGAAACTTCCCCTTTATAGTCCCGTCATACGTGTTGTACGTCACTGCGCTTTGGTTGGATGTTTTTTTGCATGAACGTGTGTATGCAAGTCAGGCTGGAGAGGAATCACGTTGGGAAAAAACGTTTTTTTTTCCTGTCGAGAACAATGGTTGTGTACGAGGCATTATCGGCTTGTAAAAAACGACAATTTCAGCCTCTAGAAAAAACAAAGTTTTTTTCAACTTCATCATTAAAACGGCCTTGCCTACACACGATCGTGAAAAAAAAATGCTCTAGCAAAGCGCGGTGACGTACAACACATACGACGGCACTATAAAGGGGAAGTTCCATTCGGATGGGCCACCCTTTGCGCTGCTTTAGCTGATTTCCTGTTAGTAAAAGACGATTCGCGCTTTTCTGTCTGTTACAGCGGAATGAATGTGCTTACTCCATTATGAACGGTAGTTTTAACAGAACAAGCGCTCCCATCTCATAACTTGCTTCTAAGCATGCACAGATTTTTCACATCGTTTTAGCCCACACACGATCATTTTTTACAACCCGAAAAACGTCATTGTTTAAAACGTTGTAAAAAAATGCAGCATGTTCGAATTTTTTTTTTTTGTCGTTTTTTAGAACCCGAAAAATTATGTGAAGCCCACACACCATCATTTTAAATGATTTTTAAAAAACGTTTTTTACAAGCCGAAAAATTATCGTGTGTACGCGGCATCAGTCTTAGGACTAACAGAGCATTTTAGTTTTAGTCCCAATTTAGTCTTCTACGTTTGCTTTAGTTTTAGTTGTATTTAGTCGACTAAATCTCCAGTATATTTTAGTCGACTAAAACAAATTTTAGTGATCTAAAATCTAATGGGTGTAGTTAACTTGTAATGCATTATTTAAGCATTTCTCTACCATTTCCAAACTTATTATATACTGCTGGAGTGAAAAATCGAATATGTTATTATTTATGGTATTGAGGTATGAACATGCACTACAGACCAGTGTACATTTTTACATCAAATTTCAATTCAGTTTAAGAGTGCTTTCACACTCACAGCGCCCGGGCGTTGGCGGTAAAACGCACTATATTTAGCTGTGATTTACCATTGTTTTTGCTGCGCTTTTCGGCCGCTAGCGGTGCACTTTTAATCCTCACTAGCGGCCGATAAAAGGTTAAAAGTGGCGCTTTTCCGGCGGTTCGGCGGCGCTGCCCATTGATTTCAATGGGCAGGGGGCGCTTTAGGAGCGGTGTATTCACCCCTCCTAATGCGCTGCAAAGAAGCTGCTGGCAGGACTTTTTCTGACGCCCTGCCAGCGCACCGCTTCAGTGTGAATGCCCTCGGGCTTTCACACTGGAGTGAATGGAGCGGCTCTTTCAGGGCGCTATTTGTGATAGCGGCTTGCTCCCGGGCCCGGCTCTGTGTGTCCATAGACACACACAGTGCGGTTTGCAGGGCTGGCCCTACCATGGGACCCGATGGTACCATTGTACCAGGCAGCACTTTCAGGGGGGCAGCAAATTTCCTGCCTGCACACCATCCCATTCCGCCAGCTCCACTCTCCACTCCACTGTGGGGCTAATTGCTGCCCGACCGCTCCTCCCGTTCCGCTCTCCGCTCCACTGTGGGGTTAATTGCATGAATAGAGCCATAACAGGTCCTTTTTATACTCCTATATACATGTATAGAGCCATAACAGGTCCTTTTTATACTCCTATATACATGTATAGAGCCATGATAGGTCCACTTTAGTTATCATGATATAAAATAATGGATGTGGGGGCATTTTGGTGGGCGTAATTTTTTTTGGGGGGGGGCAGCATTTAATTCTTTGTACCAGGCAGCACAATGTCTTGGGCCGGCACTGGCGGTTTGGTCCCGCCCCCACTATCTCTTCACTGGCTGTGATTGACAGCAGCCAATGGTTCCTCATGCTGCCTTGATCCCCAGTGAGGAAAGAGTCGTGAGAGCCGCTGCTCTCGGGCACAGTGATGGATCTAAATCGAGCTCTGGTAAGGGGAGGGGGAGGCTGGGATCTGCACACAGGAGTTTTTTTTTTACTTTAATTCAGAAAATGCATAAAGGAGGAAAAAAATAACTTCTACCTTTTAGGACCACTTTAAGATGAGAGAATTTTACTCTAAACAGACACACAATTAAGAAATGGTCGGACAGGTAACATTCTGAGAGCAGCAGAGGACAAAATTTATGATCCAAGCTGTAACCTTGTAGTAAATCTGTGGCACAGTCTGTCTCTCCGCTCCTGTTTAGCATTGCCTTGTTGTGCACCAGAATTGATAAATGTCCTCCATTGTGTATAAATTTGGCAGTTAACTCTTCAAATGGTTCTAAAAATCCCACTGCAAGTCTTCAGACAGACTATGCCTGCCTAAAACCAATAAAGTGAAACACCCATAGGGCCAGATTCACAAAGGGGATACGACGGCGTATCTCAGATACTCCGTCGTATCTCTATTTCTATCTATGCGACTGATTCATAGAATCAGTTACGCATAGATATCCCTAAGATCCGACAGGTGTAATTGTTTTACACTGTCGGATCTTAGGATGCAATACCGCGGCCGCTGCGGGGAGTTCGCGTCGTAAACCAGCGTCGGGTATGCAAATTAGGAGTTACAGCGGCTCCACGACGGATTTTCGCGTTCGCTACGTCGCCGCTAGTCTAGTTTCCCGTCGCAAAGTTAGTCGTCGTTTTAGGTGCCCTAACTTTAGTCAGCAAACGTATTGCTGTCTAAAGTATGGCCGTCGTTCCCGCGTCGAAATTTAAAAATGAATGTCGTTTGCGTAACACGTCCGGGAATACGGAAGTACGCTACGCGCGTCGCCGTTCGAAAAAATGACGTCACGGCGCGCAAAGCACGACGGGATTTGCGAAACGGAGCATGCGCAGTAGGTCCGGCGCGGGAGTGCATCGCAAGTGCTCTGTGAATAAGGCACTTGCGATGAAAACTTGCGGCGGTGTAACGTATCTACTATACGTTACGCCGCCGCAGTTCTATGTGACTCTGGCCCATAGTGCTCCAGGTCACAGGCCTTGTGATCTAGGCTGCCGTGTTGTAATGTAGGCTTGTTGTGCTTCGTCTGGCCTCCCAATTATCCTATCTCGTAGAAGCAATTGTTGGTTTCCATATCTTGGACTGATAATGGCCAAAAAGAGTGAAACCACTGTATGCAAATTGAAATACACTACATTACAAAAAGTATTGGGACGCCTGCCTTTACACGCACATGAACTTTAATGGCATCCCAGTCTTATAGCAAGATTCAGATAGACTGGCTTACTTTTGAGGCAGCGTATCGCATATACGCTACGCCGCTGTAAGTGAGAAAGGCAAGTGCTGTATTCACAAAGCACTTGCCTCCTAAGTTACGGCGGCGTAGCGTGAATGGGCCGGCGTCAGCGTGCCTAATTCAAATGAGGATGAGGGGGGCGTGTTTTATGTAAATGACTCAACGTGATTGACGGTTTTTATGAACGGCGCATGCGCCGTCCGTGGACATATCCCAATGTGCATTGCTCCAAAGTACGCCGCAAGGACATATTGGTTTCGACGTGAACGTAAATGACGTCCAGCCCCATTCACGAACGACTTACGCAAACGACGTAAATTTTTCAAATTTCGACGCGGGAACGACAGCCATACTTAACATTGACTAGGCCAACTATTTGTTCGACTAACTTTACGCCGGGAATCGCCTTACGTAAACGGCGTATCTTTACTGCGACGGGCAAGCGTACGTTTGTGAATCGGCGTATCTCGCTGATTTACGCATTCTAGGCGTAAATCAGCGTTCACGCCCCTAGCGGCCGGCGGAACTAGACAGCTAAGATACGACGGCGCAGGCCGGCGTATCTTAGCTAGGTTTAAGTGTATCTCAGTTTGAGAATACACTTAAACATACAACGGCTTAGATTCCGAGTTACGACTGCGTATCTACTGGTACGCTGGCGTAACTCTTTGTGAATCTGGCTATTAGTCCGTAGGGTTCAATATTGAGTTGGCCCACCCTTTGCAGCTATAACAGCTTCAACTCTTCTGGGAAGGCTGTCCACAAGGTTTAGGAGTGTGTCTCTGGGAATGATGACCTGTTCCAGAGACAGCTATCCAAGAGAGAGTTTCCCATATTTTGGGACAGGGGAGTCTTTGGCCTTGGGGTGAGCAAAGTGAAGTTGTTCTTTTATTGTAGGAACAGATTTCCATGGGTCAAAGAAAGTGTACCTTGCTAAATATGGTATAGTGCTGGTGATTGGTAGGCATGGTGAAATGTGGGTTCCCCTAAAGATCATGATTTATGGATTTATGATGAAACGCCTTCACATTTTCCAGAATTCAGCTTTATTAAATTTTGAATTAAAAACAGTAAGAACCCATGCCAGGTTTTATTTGCTGTCTGGGTCCCTTCTGGGGAGATTACCCTCTTTACCAGCTCAACCATTTCCACCAGGACAGAAGACAACTCTCTAAGACGGGAGATCATTTTTTTTTTTGAGCAGGGGAGGACTGGGAATCTTTGGCCTTGGGGTGAGCCCAGTGAAATTTTATAGTGGATTTGCTAAAGCAAGTGATCCATGCAAAGAATGCCATGGTGCAAAAGTGATTGGTGGGCATAGCCCCGGCATGGTGAAAGGTGGATAAACAGGGCAGAGAGCGTACCAATATCATTAAAGCGGGAGTTCACCCGAATTTTTTTTTTGAACATTAGATTGATGCCAATTTTGTCAAGGGGAATCGGGTAGTTTTTTTTAAAATCGAAGCAGTACTTACCGTTTTAGAGAGCGATCTTCTTCGCCGCTTCCGGGTATGGTCTTCGGGAGCGGGCGTTCCTATTTGATTGACAGGCTTCCGACAGGCTTCCGACGGTCGCATACATCGCGTCACGAGTAACCGAAAGAAGCCGAACGTGCAGCTCTATACGGCGCCTGCGCACCGACGTTCGGCTACTTTCGGAAAATCGTGACGCGATGTATGCGACCGTCGGAAGCCTGTCAATCAAATAGGAACGCCCAGTCCCGCAGCCCATACCCAGAAGCGGCGGAGAAGATCGCTCTCTAAAAACGGTAAGTACTGCTTCGATTTTAAAAAAACTATCCCATTCCCCTTGACAAAATGGGCATCAATCTAATGTTAAAAATTAACTTTTCGGGTGAACCTTCACTTTAAATATATGCACTTACCGAAAGAAGTAAAAAACTAAGTTTTCCGAGGTCCAGAAATCTTATGAGATGTTATCCATGCCTAGTCCAGGATACCTCTGGCTGGGGCCAGTGGCAGGGTTAAAAGCTTAAAAAAATAGGATTTGGGATTGACTCTGCTGGACCCACTAGCACATGGGACCATAGGTGTGTGCAGCCTATTGCATTAGAGTGTGCACCCCAAATGTATTAAAACATGGACGATGTTGGTAGGGCAGTGGATAGTATCAGTAGAGCAGTGGACTTGTCAGTAGGGCAGAGGTTGGTGTCAGTAGGGCAGTAGGCAGTGGACAGTGTCAGTAGTTTTTTGATTTTATTACTTTATTTTTTTATTATAAAAAAAAAAGAAAATAGGAGCCCAGTTGGGGGGCTTTAGTGAAATATCAGCATGGGGAATCTGCGCCACATGGAGTGATTAGGGTGTGCCTAGGCACACCCGGGACGCCCCCCGCGTGCGCCTATGCATGGGACAAAGCAGAGCATTCAAAGGCCAAGAGGTTGGAGAAATGTGGGTTCTCCTAAAGGACTTGGTCTATTGTGAAGCACCTTCAAATCAGCTTCTGTTGCAGCTTTTGGCATTCAGTCATATGATATCCCGGAGCCTCAAAGGAAATTAGTGCTGGAAGACTTTCCTCTGCCAGAAGCTGTGATAACAGATCTGAATGCGGAGCATGTAGGCAGGTGGAGTAGGTGGTTGGGAACGACGTTGTATGCCTAAGGGCTAATAAAGCCGCTCCGTTGCTAAAACTTACCCCTTTAGTCTGACAGTAAACAAAGCAGACAAATAACCACTATTTATTACTGGCACTAGTGGGAACCTGGCATAGGACTAACGTATGCCATGTGCTGTGGGCGTCAACTTGGAAAAGCCTGTGTCTAGTTTTGACAAAGAGTTCTGTTGAGATTTTGGTGACCAATTTTGGAGGCAGATGTGCTATTAGAAGCTCAATATGTATCACAAGGAGGCCATGGATTAAGTAAGGGACCTAAGGGGGATCTGCGGTGGCACTGCGCTGACAAGCCATTCACCTCTGCAGCTAGAGGTTCGAATCCCGGTCTCGGCTACATGTGAGTTGAGTTTGGTGGTCTCAGCCCGGCTCCCGGTGGGTGTGCTATGCGAGGTAAGCCTGTTGATGGGGGGGTACGGGGCAAAGTAAGGGGCAGGAGCCTGTCCCTGGTAGGGACATGTTGTCTTCACCCCCTACAGCCTGGGGAGTGCTTTAGAGACCAATGATTGCTGGAAAGTCATAGTACCAGATCACTGAAGAGAAAAATAGTCTACTAGCCGTATGGGCAGGCGAACAAATAAAACTTGTACTGAAGAAATGCTGCAACAGTTCACAACAAACCAACAGGGTGCACTCGTGGTTTTCAGCGCCTTGACAAGAGCAGGTTTTAGCCAGACTGACAGGGTCTGTTGAGAGGGGCAGAATGTGGCCTTGACGTCTTGTGCCTAATTGGGAAGGTATCCAGAAACAACCTTTCCCTATCACTGGTGCTGTCCCTAGCAAGCAGGGTACCTATACTTTTGCTACCCACTTGCATCAAGCTCACCTGGGAGCAAGTGCCTTAAATAGGCTCTACCTGACCCATGATGGCCATGATGGCCACCAGATTCACATGGGGTGGCAGCATCCAACTGGATTGCTTCCTCAGTGCCCCCAGAAAACCATGTTCCCCATGGCTTCCTCTCCAGCTGCAGAACTGCTATGGTTGAGCGCCACCTGCATTGGAGAAAACATACTGCACCTGCTTACAGACAACCCTATACCCAGGAGCTTATATAAGCACTTGATTATTGTTCTAACTTGTGCCTAATGTCAGTTGTCTCGTAACGTACAGAAGTGAAAGTGAAGATGTCGCTGTCTTTGGCGGTTTCTTATTCATAAAAACATCCTTAATGCAACAGTTGTGTCCCCTTCTCTTTTACCGTCTACAAGCAAATAGCGATCTAATGCCACAGCCGACACTGGGGGAGGGGCCCATATCTGATGGATGTCTAAATGCTGAAGGATCTCTACTCAGAGCCATCAGCCCAACATATCTTATTAATACTGGTCCAGGGGGAAATGCCCGGTTCTCCCTGCTTTGGAGAACGTTCCTCTTGCTTTCTGCTGACAACGACAGAGGTTTTAACCAATACAGGCAGTTCCCGAGTTACGAACGGGATAGGGACTGTAGGTTTGTTCTTAAGTCGAATATGTTTGTAAGTCGGAATAGTACCTTTTTTGATGTTCTGTCGTAATGTGCTGCCGTCGAAAAGTGGCCACGCATGCGCAGAACGGCAGAGATGTCACGCGGCCGCCCATTCGTAAGTAGGAGTCGTTTTCCGATGTTCTGTCAAATTGTGCCTGCCGTCGAAAAGTGGCCGCGCTTTCGCAGAATAGATCCCTTGTTTTTCTGGACTTTGGCGACAGTGTTAACCTCGAACTAGCAATGCAGAGCTTTACAGTACATGATATTATTGTAGGGCTTTTTAATTTCCCTTTGCCCTCTAATGCCGCGTACACACCATCACTTTTTGTGATGGAAAAAAAACTACATTTTTCAAAACGTCATCTAAAATGACCGTGTGTGGGGAAAACATCGTTTTATGCTTCAATTTTTTGTGTCGTTTTTCAAAACGTTGTTTTTGGTGTCATTTAAAATGATAGTGTGTGGGCAAAACGACGTTTAAAACGACGTTTTTTAACCCGCGCATGCTCAGAAGCAAGTTATGAAGCGAGCTTGAATGGAACAGAGTGCCGTCGTACGTGCTGAACTTAATCGCGCTTTGCTAGAGCATTTTGAAAAAAACGATGGTGTGTATGCTACGTCGTTCTTTAAAATGAAGTTTCAAAAACGTCGTTTTTTTTTACATCACATAAAACGTCGTTTTTTTTTACATCACATAAAACGTCGTTTTTTTCTATCACAAAAAACGACCGTCTGTACGCGGCATTAGTCCTTTAAACCTAGCTGACTCTTCTGTTTATAATAAACTTCACTGCATGAATAAATGTTGAGCCCATTTTTGTGACTTTTTATTCTCAGTAGTATGGCTATCAAGACCAAGATGGCGTCCGCCGCCATTTCTACACAAAGATGGAACATCCAGTCATTTTCTCCTGGCAGCCTGTGTAAAAGTTTCCTGTGCCAGAACTCTTCTCTGAATAGAATCCGACATGAAAAAATACCAAATAATACATGTGCGCTTCTGAATAGCTTTGATAACATGGTGACATACAATATGTTCTTTTTAATACGGTCTTAGTGCCTCCGCCATTGTCAGCTGCCTTAAAGAAATTTTAATTGCGTTGGAGAGACGATAAAGAGGGGTCATTATAAGTAGTTGGTACAACAAAGCAGTTATAAGAATCGGTTGCATTAAGGAGATTTTTCAGTTGAAATATAGAAATAACCTGCTAATTTTCTCATTCACTGCTGAATGGGGGAGAAAGCCGCAGTCTGCAGGGGTCTCTCTACTTATTAGAATGTAAGGAAACATTGCAAGCACTTATGCCAACTCAAAGAACTCTTGACTGTAACCGAGTCCTTTGGATTCTGCTCAGCATTTAACCCTTGTAATGTCGGGAATATCTTGCGAACACCTTAAAGACTTTGGCTCGGATTCTCAAAGCACTTACGCCGACGTATCTCGAGATACGCCGCGTAAGTGTAAGTATGCGCCGTCGTATCTATGCGCCGTGCCCATAAACTGAGATACGCCTGAAAATAGGCTTCATCCAACCAACGTAACTTTCCTATGCCGTCATATCGTGGGCGCATATTTACGCTGGGCGCATTTGCCGCTCCCATTGATTTTCTATGCACATATGCAAATGAGGGAGATACGCCGATTCATGAACGTAGTTGCGCCCGGCGCATAATATACACGGTTTGCGTAAGTCGTACGTCCGGCGTAAAGTTATTCCCCATATAGAAGGCGCAACTCATGCAAAGGTATGGACCAGGGAACACAAGCCGTCGTATCTTTTGTCGTTTACGTTGTACGTGAATATGACTAGGTGTAGGTTACGTTCACGTCGTATCTTAGGCAGTTGTTTCAAAGTGATTCTGAGCATGCGCACTGGGATGCGGCCACGGGACGGCGCTTGCGCCGTTCATTTTAAGTACTTCTATGGCGCCTGGCCCATCATTTGCATGGGGTCACGCCCACTTCCACCTACGCCGGTTTACGCAGAGGAAACCCAGCGTATCTTTAACAGCTAGTTGAAGCAAGTGCTTTGTGAATCCAGTGCTTGCCTCTGTGCGCTGTGTCGGTGTAGCGTAAAAGAGATACGCTACGGCGGCATAAATATGCGCCGATGTATGTGAATCCGGGCCTATGCGTCAACAGTCCTCAGCAAACTGCCGGGCTTCTAAACCAAAGCTAACGCAACCAAATGTCTTCTCCAGAGCAGCCAATGAGATGCCAGCTGTTGTTATTGGTTAGAAAATTAGATCTAACTGGCTGTCATGGGGTAGACATTGTGCCCTGATGTCTGTTTAGTATTTATTACGTGTTTAATGCGCACTTGAACGGCAGTCAAAACGTTATAGTAGGTTTTAGATCAAACAGGGAAGATCTTGAGAACTTTCAAGTCTTGAAGCAGAACTGTGGCTCTGCTTGCACTGAAAGGGTTAACTACTTGTTCCTGTCTAGGGAATTGGAAATGCTGGTGGCTTTTGTCTCCTAGAATCCTCTGTTGCTAGCACCAGTAGTGTATTTAGGTTGTGTGCTGCCCTAGGCCTGACTAAACTCATGCACCCCCTAATTTAAATATGACCCACCCCTTCCTGTGAAGGCCACACCCATTTCTGTTTAAAACCCGCCCTGAAATTTTCATAGGAGGACACTAGCTCTGATGGCCTGGGGGGGCAATGGATTTCCTTAATTGGCATAGATTTCCTATTACTTCCTGTTTGGCTATGGGGAAGGAAGGGAAGGGAAATCTCTGCAATAGGACAGGGATGGTAAAAAATAAACTGACAGGTGCTATAACTTTCCCTTTCTCCAGGGGTGTCAAACTCCATTTCATTGTGGGGAGCATCAGCATTATAGTTGCCCTCCAAGGGCCGGATGTATCTTTAACCACTTAAGCCCCGGACCAAAATGCTGCCTAAAGACCCAAGGTGTTTTTACAGTTCGGGACTGCGTCGCTTTAACAGACAATTGCGCGGTCATGCGACGTGGCCCTCAAACAAAATTGGCGTCCTTTTTTTCCCCACAAATAGAGCTTTCTTTTGGTGGTATTTGATCACCTCTGCGGTTTTTATTTTTTGCGCTATAAACAAAAATAAAGCGACAATTTTGAAAAAAATGCAATATTTTTTACTTTTTGCTATAATAAATATCCCCCAAAAACATATATAAAAACATTTTTTTCCCTCAGTTTAGGCCGATACGTATTCTTCGACCTACTTTTAGTAAAAAAATCGTGATAAGCGTTTATCGATTGGTTTGCGCAAAATTTATAGCGTTTACAAAATAGGGGATAGTTTTATTGCATTTTTATTAATTCTTTTTTTTTTACTACTAATGGCGGCGATCAGCGATTTTTTTCGTGACTGCGACATTATGGCGGACACTTCGGACAATTTTGACACATTTTTGGGACCATTGTCATTTTCACAGCAAAAAATGCATTTAAATTGCATTGTTTATTGTGAAAATGACAGTTGCAGTTTGGGAGTTAACCACAGGGGGCGCTGTAGGAGTTAGGGTGCACCTAGTGTGTGTTTACAACTGTAGGGGGGTGTGGCTGTAGGACTGACGTCATCGATTGTGTCTCCCCTATAAAGGGGATCACTAGATCGATGCGCCGCCACAGTGAAGCACGGGGAAGCCGTGTTTACATACGGCTCTCCCCGTTCTTCAGCTCAGGGGAGCGATCGCGACGGAGCGGCTATAAACAAATAGCCGCGCTGTCGTCCCGGATCGCTCCCCGAGCGAACCCGACCGCCGCATGTAGCGGGGGGGGTCCCGATCGGACCCCCCACCCGCTAGAAGGCAAGGACGTACATGAACGCCCATGTGCCTGTCCGTGCCATACTGTGGACGTACATTTACATGCGGCGGTCGGGAAGTGGTTAAGACTATGTCTACTTTAGGAGGATGTAGCGTATAAAGTGTAGAGTTCACGAGTGCACTACATACAGACTGCAGAGTTCAGGAGTGTGCTGTGTACAGAGCCCCACCTCCCCACCCAAAAAAAGCTTCCTCACATCTTATCTGCCCAGCTCTAGTACCTCCCGGCAGTGTAAGTGGCTCTGCATCTCTGTCACTTGCAGGGGGATCATTGGTCAACACTACTGTGCTTGCGGCGTCGTACAGTTTAGCTGCTTGTCCAATCTTCTTAGAACTTTCGACAGACACCACAAGCCTTCAATGACAGATTCAGCCTTAATTAATTCGGATTTTCGGACGAATGCATTTTTTAACGAAACAAAATAAATAAAAACAAATTTCGGGAGTAACTAAATAAATACATTTTTCGGACGAAAACTAAATTCCGAGACAAAATGTGCACATGTCTAATAAAACGTTTATAATTCTTTGGAAGTTACTGAATAAGACAGATATTAAGATGTTTTTTTTTCTCTCCCTCCTCTCTATGGGGTTGGGAAATTCTTGAAGACTGTGTAAAGTTTCCAGGCTAACGGTGTGTATCCAATGTGATTAACAGACTCCTTATATCTGACAGGCCTAGCAGGAGAACAACCAATTTTATGGCTATAGAGAAGCTCCTTTTCTGCGCGACTTTCGTTCTCTTTGGTGTTGTTTTTAAGATTGAAAACACATACGCTGAGGCAGTGGTACTTATTACATACCTCTAGAAACTGCTTCCGAGGGAGCCAAGGAAACGTATGATTTATTTCAAGTGGAAAAAAAAGTCTCCCGTCAATTTTTCAAGGGTTGCAGCTGCCTGGGGCCATCTCTGGCCAGAGATCTACGAGCTTATTAAATAAAGAGTGGTTGTTCCATCATTAACGCAACACGATGGAACGCTTAAGCCCTGTACACACAATCGGATATCTGATGGAATCTGATCCGATGGATTTTTTTTTCGGATATCCGATGAAGCTGACTTTCATCAGTCTTGCCTACACACCATCGGTCAAAAATCCGACGTGGTGATGTAAAACACTACGACGTGCAGAGAAAAATGAAGTTCAATGCTCCCGAGCATGCGTCGACTTGATTCTGAGCATGCGTGGATTTTTGACCGATGGACTTCCACACAGACGATCGTTTTTTTTTCTATCGTTTTTTTTAGCCATAGGAGAATTTTAAAACATGTTATATTTTTTTTCACCAATGGAAAACAAACCGACGGGGCCCACGCACAATCGGTTTGTCCGATAAAAACGGTCCATCGGTCTGTTTTCATCAGACAAACCGATCGTGTGTACAGAGCTTAAGTGTGACTGGGTCCTAAATTAATAAGGTCAGTATTTACCGTATTTATCGGGGTATTGCGCGCTCCGGGTATAGCCTGCCCGACTATACCCGAGTGTACTGCGCTCGGTATATGCCGGCGCAGTGGTTCAAACTAAGCACGGGAAGCGGGTATCGGCGTATATCGCGCACCCACGATTTTGACCTGATTTTCAGGGCAAAAAAGTGCACGGTATACGCCGATAAATACGGTACTGAAGTATCTTTAAGGAGCCTCTTAGGAAAGTCACAAAAGAACCACAATGGTGGCCGGAATCTGGTTGTCAGACAAAAACGCAATGCAATTTCTTCTGCGTTAACATTGTCCATAACAACCATAACAACCATAACAATGGTTGGAAGCTGATTTTCATAGATAATAATAATAATGTTCTTCATATTTCTTCTCTTTAACCGCTTGCCGACCGACGCACGCCGCTGTACGTCAGCAGAATGGCATGGCTGCGCATATTGGTGTGCAGGTACGTCCCCTTTAATATGCACAGCCGTCGATCGCGTGTGCGACGCAGTCGGGTACTCCGTGACCGCGCCCGCGGACCCAATCGCCGCCGGTGTCCCGCGATCAGGTCACAGAGCTGAAGAACGGGGAGAGGTAAGTGTAAACAAACCTCTCCCCGTGCTTCCTAGTCAGACTGTCACTGATCGTCTGTTCCCTGTCTTAGGGAATGACGATCAGTGATGTGACAAGCCAAGCCATGCCCCACACAGTAAGAATCACTCATTAGGACACACTTAACCCCTTCAGCGCCCCCTACAGGTTAGCCTCAGGTCTTCCCAATCAGCATCAGTGTCTGACCTCACAAGTGCGCTTCTGTAAGAATGGTCAAACATTCCCATAGACACACTCCTAAACCTTGTGGACGGCCTTCCAAGAAGAGATGAAGCTGGTATAGCTGCAAAGGGTGGGCCAACTCAAAATTGAACCCTACGGACTAGGACGCCATTAAAGTTCATGTTCGTGGGAGGTGTCCCAATACTTTTGACAATATAGTGTAGTATAGACAGTTTTTCCAAGGATGAAATTCTAGGGGTGAGTCTTCAAACCCTGTCCCTGGTAAACCATGGCAGTTTTCAGGTGCTGTGGTGTCTGCCTTTTCCTCTACAAAGATTTGGCCAGGCGCAGCGCAGAGACGTCCTCTCGATGCGGAGAAACATCTCCGTCACAGCATTCCCCAGAGCTCATTTTGTTACTGACTCCAGGAATATTAGCTTGCTGCAAAACAAACAGACACAAAGGCAGTTTAACATCCCTGTAAAAGCACCCTAGGGCATGATGTACTGAAGAAGCCTACAAATACTGCAGACAGCTCAGTACCTGCAAAACATGCTCATAGATTCATACAGCTAAGCAACAGAGATGGGGTTATAAGAAGGAGCAATGTGCACAGCCCAGCAACCTCTGGCAGAATTCATCCTTCTGTCTGGGCTCTCTGTAACGAGACTTCTCTCCATAGGCGTGCGCACAGGGTGTTCCAGGTGTGCCTGGGCACACCCTAATCACCCTGTGTGGTACACATTGTACCGAAAAATACTACATTAAACTGGCACTAACGCACAGAAAAATACAGCATTAAATGGCACATAACACACCAAAATTTACTACTTTAAACATGCACTAATGCACAGAAATATGCTGCATTAAACGTGCAGTAACACACTGGAATATAGTGCGTTAAACATGCAGTAATGCACAGAAATATACCTTCAATATTTCACCAAAGCTCCCTAATGGGCTCTTAAAAAAAAAAAAAAAAAAAAAAGTAAAAAACTACTGACACTGTCCTCTGCCCTACTGACACCGTCCACCGCTCTGCTGATACCATCAGTATACTGTATATACACATGCAAATATGTTTGAGCTTTGGGGTGCACACCCTAATGCAATAGGCTGCGCACACCTATGCTTCTCGCTACGATTGGGGTAACCATAGATGGGCAGATATCTGAGAGAGAATGGCAGGACGTATTTGACTGTCCTGGAAAAGAGCTGTAGAAACGTTACATATGAATATTTCATATTTACAATTTCTAGCCAGCATGCGATGCTTTAAACAAATTTTTGCATATTTATCAGACTAATCTTAACAGCTATGCTGGCAAAACAAAAAGTTGCCTCCTGTCAACTGTCCAACTCATTGTGCTGCAGCCGGGAAAGTGGGCATTAATGCCCGGGGCTGGTGCAAGGATTTTTGACACCCTAGGCAAAACCTAATTTTGCCACCTCCCCTTGACCCCCCCCTTTTTCCCTGCCCATGTAAACCCAACCTTATTAAGGAAATGCTCATCAAATGCAGCGCCTATCAAAGGCAGCCTCACCAGCGCCCATCAAATGCAGCCCTACCAGTGCCCATCAAATGCAGCCTCACCAGCGCCCATCAAAGGCAGCCTCACCAGCGCCCATCAAAGGCAGCTTCATCAGCACCCATCAATGCAGCCTCACCAGTGCCCATCAAATGCAGCCTCACCAGCAACCATCAATGCAGCCTACCAGTGCCCATCAATGAATGTTTGCTTGCTTCCATTCATTTGGGAGTTGGGACACAGACACAGTCCTCCGCCACCTGCCTCTGACACTATTTGCGAAAGGAGCCGCTGCTGCCTGATGTTGCTGAGACTTACCGTATTTATTGGGGTATAGCGCGCTCCCCTAAAGTGGACCCGAAATTCCTGTGGAAAAAAGATTTTTGTACTTACAGTTTTGGTGTCTTGCGCGGCGTCCATCGGCGGCCTCGTCGGGTCCGGCGTCCGTCTGCGGCTTCGGGTGTCCTCTTCGTCGTGTCCGGCGTCCTCCCCGCTCGTTTCCCGCTTTCCTGCGCCGAGTTTGAATACTGCGCCGGCATATACCGAGCGCAGTACACTCGTGTATAGTCGGGCAGGCTCGGCTACTGTCGCGCTCACGTCCTGTACGTCCAGGACGTCAGCGCGAGAGGAGCCGAGACTGCCCGACTATACACGAGTGTACTGCGCTCTGTATATGCCGGCGCAGTATTCAAACTTGGCGCGGGAAAGCGGGTATCGGCGTATATCTCGCACCCACAATTTTGCCCTGATTTTCAGGGCAAAAAAGTGTGCGGTATACGCCGATACATACGGTAGTTGCTTGCTGCAGAGAGAAGAAAGTAGGAACACCAGTGGGCAGGCACCCTAGGCAGCAGTTCACCATAGGTGTTTGCCTAGTTTGCCTAGTGGTAGCACCGGCCCTGTTAATGCCCATGTGCCAAAGCATCTATGATGCACCCCACTGTTGTGTGTTGAGGGTGTGCTTACTGCACACTGACTGAGATGCCATTGTTAACAATAATCATGTGCAAATCTCACTGACATCTGAACATATAACTGAGAGTCCAAAGTGCCTGAACTCTTTATCTTAGGGATCAAGCACAACCACTACAGTGTAATGGAGGTCCTACTGAGATTTGATCAAACAGTTGAGAAGGTTAGAGTACCTGAACTCTTAAATCTCAGGTGAGAAGATCAGGTCCAAGCATTGTGATGGAGGTCCCACTGAGATCTTATCATATCATATCATATCATATCATGCTCTTTTATTTCAGAAATCAACCCAACCACTATAACAAAAGGTCCTACTGAGATCTGATCATAGGATTGAGAAATTCAAAGTACCTGAACTCCAACATTTCAGGTAACGGGATAAAGCCAAAACACTACAATGGAGGTCCCACTGAGATCGGATTATATAACAGAGAGAAAGTTCTTGGACTATTTAATCCCAGGTGATGATCAAGCCCAGCCACTATAAAGGAAATCTTACTGAGATCTAATCATATAATTGAGAAATTCAAAGTACCTGAACTCTTTTATCTCAGGTGAAGGGATGAACCCCCCCAAGCACTACAATGCAGGTCCCACTGAGATCTGAACGTACTACTGAGAGTCTAAAGTACCTGAACTCTGTTATTTCATAGATCAAGCCCAACCACCATAACGAAGGTCCTACTGAGATCTCATCAATAAATTAAAAAATTCAAAGAATCTCAACTCTTATATCTTAGGTGATGAGATCAAGCCCAAGCACTACAATAGATGTCCCACTGAGATTGCATCATATATACCTCAGAGTGCAAAATGCCTGTAACATTTTATCTCAGGCGAGGGATCAAGCCTAACTATCATGGAGGTCCCGTAGAGATCCGATTATATAACAGAGTCCAATGTGCCTGGACATTTTTTATCTCAGGTCATGAGGTCAAGGTCATGAGGTCAAGCCCAACCACTATAATGGAGATTCTACTGATATCTAATCATATAATCATATAATTTAGAAATTTAACGTACATGAACTCAGGTGACGGGATCAAGCCCAAGCACTATGATGGAGGTTACACTGAGATCTGATCTTATACCTGAGAATGCAAATTGATTGGACTAATTTATCTCAGGTGATAGATCAAGCTCAAGCACTGCAATGGAGGTCCCACTAAGATCTGATTAATATTAAAGAGTCCAAAGTGTCTGGACTCTTTAATCTCAGGTCATAGGATCAAACCCAAGCACTACAATGGAGGTTCCACTGAGATCTGAGCATAAAACTAAAATTTCAAAATGCTTGTACTCCAATATCTTAGGTGATGGTCCAAAGTGCATAGACTCTTTTATTCCAGGTGAAAGGACTAGGCCCAAGCATTATATAAGTCCAATTGAACGTGACTAAACACTGCTACAGTAGCTATATGTATTCATCAGAGAGAGTCTAATATATATATATATATATATATATATATATATATATATATATATATATATATATATATATATCTATCGGTTGGTTGCTACTAGTTACTAACATCCACCATATCACCCTGCTGCCAGACCTCCATCTATCACCTCAGAGACAATGAACAGCCATTTGCGTTGTTTTGTTTTTGTTTATTTGGGGGATATAACTTGGTTGGGGGAAAGGGAATATGGGATGCTCATAGAACATGTTGCTTTGCTATCATATTTAAAGAACTTGGTAAATAGGCTGAGCCTTGAAGAACTGATGCACTCTAAAATTTACAGTCACTTCCCCTGCATAACCCATGCAGACTATTGCTCCTCCTCTGCATAACTCCTGCAGACTGTTGCTCCCAGGACTTCTCTCCTCCTGTACAAAACTTCCACTGTAAACTATTAAGCTGTGTACACACGATCGGATTTCTGATGGACTCCAATCCGATGGATTTTTTCGTCGGATATCCGATGAAGCTGACTTTCATCAGTCTTGCATACACACTATCAGACTAAATTCTGACCATGCCAAAACGCGGTGACGTAAAACACTACGACGAGCCGAAAAAAATGAAGTTCAATGCTTCCGAGCATGCGTCAACTTGATTCTGAGCATGCATGGATTTTTCTCTGATGGAGTTCCCCACAGACGATCAGAATTTCCTATCGTTTTTTTATCCATAGGAAATAATGTAAAACATGTTCTATCTTTTTACACCGATGGAAAAAGACCGATGGGGCCCACACACAATCGTTTTTTTTCTATGAAAAAAGTCCATCTGTCTTTTTTCATCGGACAAACCGATCGTGTGTACACGGCTTTAGTCTTCCTGTCACATCATCTTCACTTGACAAAAGAGATCACTCTGAATAATCCCAGATGCTGGCTGTAATTGGCTGTGTAGTTACTAGGCCAGAGGTCTGCAGCACCTCTCCCTGGCGGCCTAGTAATTTAGCAGGTTGTATTAGTTGGTGGACTACTGATCCCCGCTAACCCGGCCTGCAAATCCTGCGCCCGCAGGCCGCATCGATTTGACACGAATCCTACAGTCTCTCCTCTGGCCTCGCACCCAGCTCCCCTGGCATGCCTCTTCTAAAAAACTACTGGGTAACACTCACAACCTTCTCCTGCCCCGACTCCATGATGGAGAACTTTAACTGGACATGCGTTCCAATAGCTTCTTTGGCCCCTCTGTTCCAGAACACCTCCTCCATGACCTTGTAAAGATGAGGCTCCCTGCCAGCTCTCCAGGGCCTCCATTGGGCCGCCCCCCCCCCCCCCCCCCAGATGGAGATGGGGCCCCTGCTGCTATCTAGCACTCCATTCTCCATGTCTCCCAGCCGACAACTCCTCTCCAGTGGGCTGGACCTGAGCTTAAGTAGGAGGCCTGCCCCCTGCCAATTCCAAGTGGGGATTGGCCAGGGCTCCTCGCATGAGCTCCCTGTCACTCCAGTCCTGTGCCCTGCCCCTCTTCCAGATCATTCTCCCTGGAAGCAGGGGAGGCGCCCCAGAACTAAAGCACAGGTGGTCACACCCACTGCTACACTAACCACTCCCTGCCCCCAGATCAAAACAAGCAGGCCTAGCCTGGGGCATAGGCCTGCCTAAATTTTCCTGCGCTGGCAGCTTACCAGCTACATATATATATATATATATATATATATATATATATATATATATATATATATATATCCCATAATTTTTACAGCTTCTGTTTAGCTGCTGTTCACCCATTTTAGCTCCACTTTGTATAATAACCTATGTGATTATTTTCAAGTTGTATTTTCCCCTCTTCCCTCTTCCTCTCCTTCACATCATCTTTTGCTCTCAGTTTATGTTTCTCAGGTACAAGTAAATAATGTGAATATTCTCACAGAAAATGTACAGTGCCCATTATGTACAATATAATTAGGGGTACTTAATAAATGTGCAAATAATCAACATGGCACATCCAGCTGTGTAATTATGGAGAGGTAATTGTACAGCCCAGCGTGGCAGCGGCAGAGGACTTAAGCAGTTCTCTGCTGTAAGCGAATGAAAGCAAGGCACAATTATTCCCCCACTATCCCCCCCAAAATGATATACCACTGAGGATTTTTAATTACCTTTATAAAGCTACCAAGATGTTGGAGAGACTTGAACTAGGAAAGGGGGACGGGGGTTGTAAAATCTGAGGCCGCCCAAGGATGTATTTGCATTGATGAATTAATACATAATACCTAAATTAGGCCCTACAGTAGATCTGGAGGTTTACAGTTGAATGACTACTGCGGGTGTTTCACGCTGCGACCGCCAGAAGAAAACGCATAAGAATGAACTGTTTACTTGTGATTTATGCCCGCGCTGATATTTGGGGCCGGGGAACTGAGTGTCACGGCTGCATTTTTTAGCTCGCAGTTGGAAGCATGGCCTTTTCTCCAATTCTGTGAGATGCCGTTGGGTTTGAAAACATTCTTGGTCTTGTTTTAAAAAAAAAAGAGAGTAGCTTTAAAGTCTGTACCTTTCAGAAATCACATGTCTCGTTCCAAAAAAAGGGCCATTGGTCCTTGTTTATCAACATGTCTGAAGGTAGAATTGTATCAACTACCAAGAGATAATAGAATAATGGACTATTAACTTGCTCTTCTCAACACTTCCTCTGTAAATAACATTTGGTGAATAGATATGAGAGATTTCGGGATATTTCAGCAGAATTTCTAACAATGGAAAAACAAATTTAAAGTGTTTTTAGGGTGCAATGGGATTTAAAAGTTTACCAACTAGTCTGGGCCTGTTTTTGTTCCACAATATTTCGATCTTAACCTCAATTGTAACCCTAGAGCTAACCTTAAAGAGGTTCTCCACCCTAAAGTGAAGTCCCGCTGATCGGAACCCTCCCCCCTCCGGTGTCACATTTGACACCTTTCAGGGGGGAGGAGGGTGCAGATACCTGTCTTAAGACAGGTATTTGCACCCACTTCCGGCCACAGTCTACGGGCAGACTTCGGGCAGGAGGACGTCACCTCCCGTCCTCCCCCCGTTGTGCTCTGGGAACACTCGGCTCCCAGAGCACAGCGGGAGCCAATCAGCAGGCGCAGCGCAACTCGTGCATGCGCCGTAGGGAACCGGGCAGTGAAGCCGGAGAGCTTCACTTCCTGGTTCCCTCACCGAGGATGGCAGGGGGGCAGCAGAGTGACGAGCGATCGCTGGTCCTCTGCTGCAGACGGCGCTGAACTCCAGGACAGGTAATTGTGCCGATATTAAAAGTCAGCAGCTGCAGTATTTGTAGCTGCTGACTTTTAATATTTTTTTTTTCAGCGGACATCAGCTTTAATAAGCTTAGTGCTAAATTCTAATGCGTCGTACACATGACCAGTTTTCCCGACGGGAAAACTGTCATGTTTTCTTTTGGTCAGGAAAACTGGCGTGTGTTTGCTCCCTAGCAGAAAACTGCGGGGGAAAAAATTAGAACATGTTCTATTTTTTCCCGTTGCGAATTGCAGCGTTTTTTTTCCCCCAGTTTTCCTATGGGGAAACACTGCTGTGGAGCATACACACGGCTGGTCTTCCTAATGCTAACTTTAATTATAACCCTAATGCTAATCCAAATGATAATCCTAGCTGAAACTGTAATGCCCCAATGGGCATAGAGTTTTTTTTATATATATATAATACTGTTTCTCCTAAAGGGGTTGTAAAGGTAAAAAATAAATTCCCTGTCTTCTGTCTTTAACTACACACTGTAATGCGAGGGGGGAGGGGGCGAGCAGGAGTATCAGGATGCCCACTAACACACAGCTCCTTTCTCTATCTGCAAAGTAGAGAGTGCCCTGACACTCCTGCTCGCCCCCTCAAGAGGTTTTCTCCACACCAGGGAGAAAGCCTTGCATTATGGTGTGTAGTTACAGACAGAAGAACAGGAAGTGAGGATTTCTCAGAAGAAATAAGGACATTTAAAAGCAAAATCGAAAGGATGAGGTAAGTGAAGGAGGACTGCACTAAGGTAAAGGAAGCTATTTAGGGATTTTTTTTTTACCTTTACAACCCCTTTAACTAGTTTCTATGGATGTTATGTTTGTTTACATGCTACCATCTAGTGACCCTTTGTGGTAATGCATATTCTCTATATTTCTTTTGTCTGATCTGATTCTGAGTTTGTACTTCCTGCTTAATGGAGACATCTTATCAGGCCACATGTAACAAGGGCACATGTATTCTGCATTGTAAGCTTCAGACAGTATCATCTTTTGACCTCACAATACTACAACCTGTTCATCTGCTGTAACCTGTCATCTGATGTATTCTGATGTTTGGATAAAAGCAACTTCTGTGAATAGAATCGGTATTGGTGAGTTCAAGCTATCTGATAAGGATTGTCCTCAGTGATTATATCTGCTTATACAGGCCAGGCATAGAAAGGTCTCACAATGGATAAATCGCTTCACAACCATCAGAGTCAAAATAGAAACCCTTGTGATAACTCTAATAACCCCAATACTAACTCCAGTGCTAACCCAAATAATAACCCTAGCACTGACCCCATTGATAACCCTTAGTGCTAACCCAAATGCTAACCCTGGTGCTAACCTTAATAATAACCCTATTGTTAACCCTTCATGATAATCCTAATGTTAACATTAATGATAACCCTAATGCTAATCCAAATGATAATCCTAGCTCCAACCCTAATGAAACCCTTGTGATAACCCTAATACTAACTTCAGTGCTAAGCCTAATGGTAACCTTGATGATAATCCTAGCACTAACCCTAAGAGTCCTAGGACTCCCTGACCAACTGGGATTCAGGACCCGCTTCCTGATTGGCCAGGAGGAGAAGCAGGAATATTCGGTAATGTCACACAACTGGGTGCTCTGTGCCCCGAGCTCACCCTTGGTTGTAGCTGATCAAATTACGTGCTTAGATTTTTTTTATTGAAATGGATGCGTCTGGCACCCTGCATGTAGATTAGGGGCTAGGCGCATGGTTTAGGGGGGCAACGCCCCTGCGCCCTTAATTTAGCGGTTGCCACTGCCTGACCCTCTGTCTGGACAGTGCTAATTGACCCTGAACTCCTGCATTGATTATACATGTGAATTTTATTTCAACCATTTTAATGGAATAAATACATTTAGGACTCCAGTCCTCTAGGGTGGTGCTCCAGTTCTTCTATGTTTCTCTGGTTCAACTCTGGTATGCCCCTAGAGGCCCTTCTGTTCCTGAGAGCTCCTGCCCAAAGTCAGCATGCTTCAAATCACCAACGCCACATCACCTTGTGGAAACAGACTGATTCTGAAGATCCAAAACCACCTACTTACCTTTCCTCCCCGGAGTGAGTCACTGGTGTGTGCTTTGATCAGACTTGAACAGCAGGAGACCAGATTACACAAGCTATTCACAGCATAGCAGCACATGACTCAGTAGGTAACATGAAGCAAGCACGTTCTGACTTGCCACCTGCTGCTTAGTACATATAAAAAGCACGTTAGTCTGCCTATTTCATTAAAAAAATCTGAAAAATGACAGATGCATTTTTATTAAGTACCAGACAAAATAACTATAAAATGATATGCAAAGGCAGTCAACATTCCATTTATATAAATCAGGAAAATTCTTCCAATGCAGTCAGGTTGTGTTTGTTAAAGACTTCTCCTGTCGAAGCAGCAGAAATATTCACCTGCGGAGGAACAATTGAGCCCTCCTATGGCAACGGGCTCGGGTGGTATGCATTCTAACGAGAATAACCAACCTGACGCTCACCTCTTTGTACTTCGTTATTTTGCAATATTGCTGAGTTTATGTTTAGGCTGGAAGAGAGAAGAAAAACACTTCCTGCCATTACCTAGAGCTGTGAGAAATTAATTTATATGTAAACTAGGAGCAAAAAAATAAATAAGAAATTCAAGCTGTAAGTAAGAAACACATGGGCCAAGTTCACCGATTCCCAGGGAGAGAAACGTTCTCATAAGTTCCTCATCACACTATGGAAATTTCTTATGAGCTTTGTAACAGGAAGGCTCAGATTTTGTGTATTATCCAACAATGTCATTCAGAGCCCCCTGCTAATTCAACATATGGAAAGATGCCTGAGTTTCATTATTTTCATTTGCCTTGGATGGTCCCAAACATGATGTGCCCTTGGGATTCTCTACAGCAAGATCTTCATCATTTTTTCTACTATAAGATTTAAAGTGGACTTAAACTCAAAATGTGAACATTAGCTTATTTTATAGGCAACGTCAAGCATGTTAATATTGTGCCCAACATCTACATTGTACATCTATCTGCCTTTCCTTTATTTTCACCTGTTTTTATTGCTAGTGGCACATGTCCTGTCCTAGGGGGACAAACATAGGTGTGTGCACAGGGTGTGCCGGGTGTGACTGGACACACCCTAATAACTAGACATGTGCATTCGTTTTCGTTAGAATGCATTTTCGTCCGAAAATCAGTTTTTTTCGTTATCGTTTTAACAAACGATAATGAAAGTGCACGAAACGAAAACCGAAAGATCCGACATAAAAAATGCTTTATTTTCGTTTTCGTTGCGGTAAAAATTCGATATAGAGAGATTCGACATTATAAGGAAAAGATTCGACATTATAGAGAAAAGATTCAACACTATAGAAATAATAGATGCGACATTACAGAGAATAGATTTCGATTTATGAGAAAATAGATTTGACATTACAGAGAATAGATTCGACATTATTATTAGTCATACAACATTAGAATTCTTGTAGGCGGAATATTCGAACCGAAATGTACGATTCGGCGTAAAGATTCGACGTTTCGTCGAATATTTTTTTGACCATTAGACAGAAACCAACAAAGATTCGACGTTCCGTCGAATATTCTTTTGACCATTCGACAGAAACCAAGTATTATTGGATTTTCGGACGAAAGCTATTCCCCAACGGAAAACGAAATAAATCAAAACGATTTTCGGGAGTAACTAAATAAATTTATTTTCCAAACGAAAACGAAAAAACAAAACTAAATATTCCAGTCTGCACATGTCTACATAACCTTGTGCATTTCTGATTCCCCCTGCTGCTTGGCTGCAGAGAAAAGCACTGGGGAATCTCTGTCTCAAAACCAAGGCATCATGGGTTTCACCAAAGCCCCCCAATAGGGCACTAAAAACATTGTAAATTTTTTTTATAAAAAATGATTGTAAAACAAAATTTTAAAAAATAATAACATTTTAAAAAAGTAATATAAAAATCTGAAAAAATATATTGCTAAATAGAGATGGCCTGGCGATTCGCCCGGTGGTCGGTTCGCCTTGAACTTTGCTCGTTCGTGGTTCGCCGAACAGGCACGGGTCCAGTGTGGCTCTTGTCTTCCAGGCACAACAGACACAGCACAGCATGGCAACGTCTCTCCTGGCATGTCGAATAGGTTCTGGGGATCTTGGGCTGCGCAGCGGAAGAGGCGGTAGCATCGGAAAAGGAGGAGTCAGTCGAGGAGGAGAGGGAGGATGGAGTTGGAGGAGGAGGAGAAGAAGAGGCATGCAATCCGTGGCGGTAAAACCAAATCTACATGGGTGTCACGGGTTACATGCTTGACGGCTGTCAGAAGGTTCACCCAGTGGGCAGTAAAAGTTATATACCTTCCCCCCCTCCACCAAATGATTTGGACAAATGCAGAAAGCAAGGTCCATTAATACTTGGTTGAATGAGTTTTGGGTGGAGGAACACACACACACGCATGTGTGTTTGAGCTTTGGGGTGCACACACCTATGGAGACAATGCTCACTTACCGAGGAAGTATTTTAGGACTATTGAAAAAAACTACTTCTGTCTTCATCTCCAAAACATAGAGATGTTCTGAGCACTCATGCCACGTACACACGATCATTTTTCGGCATGTAAAAAACTAAGTTTTTCAGCATGTAGAAAAAAAAAGTTTTTTCCAACTTCATCATTAAAATGACGTTGCCCACACACCATCGTTTAAAAAAAAATGCTCTAGCAAAGCGCAGTGACGTACAACACGCACAATGGCACTCTAAAGGGGAAGTTCCATTCGTATAAAGCCACCCTTGGGTCTGCTTTAGCTGATTCCGTGTTAGTAAAAGACGATTCGCGCTTTTCTGTCTGTTACAGCGTGATGAATGTGCTTACTCCATTATGAATGGTAGTTTTACCAGAACGAGTGCTCCCATCTCATAACTTGCTTCTGAGCATGCGCGGGTTTTTAACGTCGTTTTAGCCCACACACGATCATTTTTTACAACCCAAAAAACGACATAGTTTAAAACGTCGTTAAAAAATGCAGCATGTTCGAATTTTTTTTTTTGTTGTTTTTCAGAACCCGAAAAATTATGTGAAGCCCACACACCATCGTTTTAAATGACATTTTTTAAAAACTTTGTTTTTTACATGCCGAAAAATGATCGTGTGTACGCGGCATCAGGCAAGGCTGATAACATTTTGCAACATGTCGAACAGATATAACAAAACATTTTCAGTGGTATATTTAACAGACCATAAGGGAGAAAATAAGAGAAGTTCACTAATAAAGTTTACATACAAACACTCTTGGAAGAAGATTTTTTTTTTTACATTTTGCATTGTATTTTGAGTTTAACAAACTGATCATTGACTGTAGAGTGCCCAAAGTCTTTTACGTAGAGGGCACTCATTAAATATTCATGCTATAGAAATATTGCCATTTATAATGCAGCTCAAGTGGACCTTACTGGCGATTTAGAATGTGAATGCATTTACCGGGGCTTTTAAGAGTGTTCATTTGTTATACATTGCTTGTTGTTCTGCTAGGAAATGGCTGCCACTTGTTGCTTCCTTGCTGCTTGCTGAACATAATCTTAAATTATAGATGGAAAACCTTTTTTTTTTTTTTTAAAGCACCATAGAAGGCAGTGACGAAACACTTTGCAGGCAAGAATACAATTCTCTCTTTATAAATGTTTTCACACAAGATTCACACTTTTTTCTAATTGAATTTAATTGAAAAAAGTGTGGATCCTGGGTTAAATGTGTGGGAATCGTATCTTTCATAAATAGACCCCTAAGCTTTTCTGAGGTTTAAAGCCTACAAATACCATAAGAGAATTTGAGATGAATATATGCAGGCAAAGCGAGCAGGGAAATATAAACGATTTCCTATTTTCCTTTCTCTGTCCCTTCAGTCTTTTGTCTGAGACTACATTAGGCACCGTCCAAAAACAATAACCATTGTGCAATAACATAGAGTGCTGTCCAACTACAATGGCTATGGTCCAACTACAATGACCACTGTCCAACTATAATGACTATTGTCCAATTTCTACTGTCCAACTACAATAACCATGGTCCAACTACAATGACCATTATCCAACGACAACAATTATGGTCCAACTACAATGACCACTGTCCAAATATAATGACTACTGTCCAATTTCTACTGTCCAACTACAATAACCATGGTCCAACTACAATGGCCACTGTCCAAATACATTGTCTTCTGTACAACTATAATGACAACTGTCCAACTAGAATAACTATAGTCCAACTACAGTGACCACAGCCCAACTACAATTAATATTGTCTAACTACAATGGCCACTGTTCAACTCTAATAACTACTGTCTAACTAAAATGATCACTGTCCAACTAAAATGATCACTATCCAACTTCAATGACTACTGTCCAACTATAATGACTACTGTCCAACTACAAAAGGATAAGTGCATCCTCACATGTAGTGCGCATGTGGATGCATAATATTTTCACGTATGCCACGTCCTAAACAGAGTTTTTAAAGAAAGAATGTCTTAGGGGCTAGTCATGGACTTTAACGGCATAGTAGGTTGGTAACGATAACAGTCACCACAAACGGGAACTTTATATAAAAATTATTTATTACAAAAATATACTTTAAATAAATTTAAAATTGATCTCCAAGAAATGTACACATAGTGTCCAAATTGCACAGCGTTCACAGTGATTGAGGTGGCTTAGTCACAGAAGATTATATATGGTTATAGTAAAGTAACACCCAAATCAGACATTACTATATTGAAAATAATAAACAAAATCCTAATGCGGACAGACACTTTTGACCATAAATGGATAAAGTAACTCCTGGAGTAGGCCTGCAGATTATATCAACTGGAGATCTTAACATTGGCGCTGGATTGATTGTGGTCCCGACATGTTTCGCGCTACAGATATGCGCTTCTTCAAAGGACCTATTTAGATCAATGTGCTATAATGATGGAGACATAAACATGAATATATAGTATATGTTTTTACAAGTAAATGTGTACAACAAACTGTATGTATTTTCAACAAAATCATGAGTGCTGATATATACCATGCATTTCGGTGGAAGAAAGGACGGAAAAGTGAGCACCACCCATGTATACTAAGAATGGTAACAAAAGCCCACACACCACAGGAGAGATGCCTAACGAAAAATCCCAAAAATTCCAATACGAAGGAGACAAGAAGCATAGTAAATAGAGGTATGCTAGTTAGCGAAACAAAGTTGAAGCAATACTGCTTACCTCGAAAGTTAGTAGTACTTAATCAAAGGTAAAGGGGCGAGTAGATACAAGAAAATTAATGGACAACTTGGCGCATTGCTCTATGATTGCTCTAAAATGATCACTGTCCAACTAAAATGATCACTATCCAACTACAATGACTACTGTCCAACTATAATGACTACTGTCCAACTACATTGACCACTGTCCAACTACAATACCAAATGTCCAACTACAATAACCACTGTTCAACTAGAACGACCACTGTCTAACTACAATGGCCACCGTTCAATTCCAAAAAATCACTGCCCAACTGCAATAACAACAGTCCAACTACAATGACTGTTATCCAACGACAACAATTATGGTCCAAATTCAATGACCACTGTCCAATTACAATAACTCCCCACTGTTCAACCACAAAGAATATGGTCCAACCACAATGATGATGGTCCAAATACAATGGCCACTGTCCAATACATTGACTACTGTACAACTATAATGACAACTGTCCAACTACAGTGACCATTGCCCAACTACAATTACTATTGTCTAACTACATTGACCACTGCCCAACTACAATAGCTACTGTCCAACTAAAATGTCCCAATAAAAAACATTTACATTTTTGGTTGTAACATGGCAAAATGTGGAAAATTTCAAAGGGTATGAATACTTTTTCAAGGCACTGTATGTCTCTAGAAAAGGTCTTTTGACATGGAGTCCTCAGTTCGCGTCCCGATAAGGACTCTCATGGAGTTTGCATGTGTGGGTTTCCTTTTGGATACTCTGGCTTTCGGACACTCTCCAAACACCTACCACCCATAATGCCCATTTTTACTTACCTTAACCCGAAGTCACATGACACCACAGCCTCAAGTCTTCTCCTGCTTGGGATTCTTCTTTAGGTGCCCATGTCAATGCTTGCGCGATCATAGGCACTTCTTCTAGATGGCTGCTGGCAGGTTTTTCTCAGGAAAGAGACAAGAACTGACATCACCATATTGGGGCACTAGGGCAGAAGCAGAAAAACTAGTTTTGGATGAGGACTCTTTTTGAACACAACATAGGGTAAAGTACAGTACACGTTTTCACTGTGAGATGGGAACAAAGAACACCTATTAGCAAAAGTATGGAGGCATAGGTCACCACCCATGCCACGCCCCCTTAAAGGAGAATTATATAAAAAAAAATACTCGTTAAACCCCGTTAAGTGCTTTTTTTTACCACTAATATTCCATTATCCACTTCAATACTGGGCACTTTCCCCCCCTCCATTACAGGCCAATTTTCAGCTTTCAGCGCTCTCGCAATTTCAATGACAATTGCGCGGTCATGCAGCGCTGTACCCAAATTAAATTTTTATCATTTTTTTCACACAAATAGAGCTTTCTTTTGGTGGTACTTATTCACCACTCCGTTTTTTTTTGTGCAATATAACAGAAAAAACTGCGAACATTTGGGGGGAAAAAAACAATATTTTCTTCTTTCTATTTTAAAAGAAATACAATAAAATCTAATTTTGTCATACATTTAAGCCAAAATGTATTCTGCTACATGTCTTTGGTAAAAAAAAAATCCTGTTAAGTTTATAATAATTGTTTTATGTGATCACGGACAGATGTACACAGATGATCATGTACAGATGTGCTCAGATGATCACGGACATATGTGTGCAGATGATCATCGGGACATATGATTTTACTGTTACATATGTGGGGGACAGGTGTTTTTACTGTGTGGGGACATGTTTTTTGGGGACACTATTTTGGGGACTTTGTGTGTTTACATTGTGTAGGGACATGTGTGGGGACACTAGGCCGTTGATCAGTGTGTAAAAAACAGCTCATACTCACCGATCACCTGCCGGGCTGTAGAGATCAGCTCTCCTCTCCTCACTTACAACTGCCGTGGGAGGAGAGGAGAGACGATCACCTAGCAACTGACTCTCTATTTACATCACATGATGGCTGCGATTGGACACAGCCGTCATGTGATCAGGAGGGCCAATCACAGTGCCCACCTGCCGATCAGAGATGTGCCATGTCCGGGTGACACGAGCGCATCGGTATCGCGCGTACGATCTTCCTTCTTCTGAGGGACGTTCCTTGTAAAAGAAGGACGCTGCCACTCAGCCGTATATGTGCAGTGGCCGGGTGAGTAGTGGTTAAACTGAGGAGGAAAGAGGGACAGAGGTCCAAGTTGGAAGCTATGGGTAACAGGAAATGTATACAATACGCATATTGTCAGGTGCCAAGCTGAACCTTGACCTCAGATTTACCAAAAAAATAGCAGTGGGTAATGCAACTATAAATGGCCAAAACTCGCTATGATTTTGTGCTACATTTTGTGCCAGTCTCTGTTTGTGTCTGAATATGCCAGATCACCCTTGGCACATTTGCTGATTTTCACAGGGACCATTTTTGCATTGGACATCTATTCTATAACCTGTGACAGATTGTGAATTTAATGTCCCTAAATAGCAGACTCTAAAAGCATTCTATTATATTCCCAGGTTGGTGTCTTAGAAGGTGCAAAATAATTCCTCTGAATTTCTTGACATGATATTTATTGGAAGAGGGGATTGAAAAGCGCCAGGCTGATGAAATCGTAAATTGAATATATATTTTTTTCTCATGGTGAATTTGTCACAAGTAGCGGGGTACTATGGAATCTAGCACAGATAAAAGCTGTGTCATGTCATAGTGATGACAGTATGTATGAAAGATGACTAAATGGACTGCAGCGTGGGATAATGTATGTATACTGACGATGAGTATACGGAATGGCTTTTGTCAGGATCTTGCTTAGATAAGTTGGGTGAAAGTATATCTAAAGCCGAGAACACAAAATGTAATATATTACAACTTAGTAGTCCTTAGATGTGGTGGCTGCATTCAATTTATTTTTTGAGTCTTTTTTCTCTTTATTTTCACCTTGTGATCCTGCCGATGACACACTGTCTGTGCTAGTGTGACAACACCCACCTACATTCTATAACTGTGGAAGAGCAACACTGTCACCCTTGGACCTCTCCTCTGCTCATTCTGAGGCTAAATTGCACTCCAACAACAATGACCACTTTCCAACTACAATGACCATCGGGCCACTGTCCAACTACAATGACTACTGCCCAATGACCACTGTCCAACTGCAATGACTACTGCCCAATGACTACTGTCCAACTACAATGACCACTGTTCAACTACAATGACCATCGGGCCACTGTCCAACTACAATGACTACTGCCCAATGACCACTGTCCAACTACAATGACTACTGCCCAATTACCACTGTCCAACTACAATGACCACTGTCCAACTACAATGACCATCGGGCCACTGTCCAACTACAATGATTACTGCCCAATGACCACTTTCCAACTTCAATGACCACTGTCCAACTACAATGACCACTGTCCAACTACAATGACCAGTTGACCACTGTCCAACTACAATGACTACTGTCCAACTACAATGACCACTGTCCAACTACAATGACCAGTTGACCACTGTCCAACTGCAATAACTACTGCCCAATGACTACTGTCCAACTACAATAACCACTGTGCAACTACAATGACCACTGTCCAACTACAATGACCACTGTCCAAGTACAATGACCGGTTGACCACTGTCCAACTACAATGACCACTGTCCAACTACAATGACTACTGTCCAACTACAATGACCAGTTGACCACTGTCCAACTACAATAACTACTGCCCAATGACTACTGTCCAACTACAATAACCACTGTGCAACTACAATGACTGCTGTCCAAATACAATGACTCTGGTCTAACTACAATGACTATGGTTCAACTACAGTGTCCACTGTCCAGCTTCAAGGACTACTATCCAACTTCAAGGACTACTATCCAGAGGGGGTTATTTACAAAAGACAAATCCACTTTGCACTACAAGTGCGCTGCAAGTGTACTTGAAAGTGCACTTGTAAGTGCAGTTGCTGTAGATCACTGTAGATCTGAGGGGAAGCTCTGAATTAAGGCGAAGCTCTGCTGATTTTATCATTCAATGATGTGCAAGCAAACATTCTGTTTTTTATTTTCCTTGCATGTCCCCCTCAGATCTACAGCGACTGCACTTGAAAGTGTACTTTCAGTGCACTTTCAAGTGCACTTGCAGTGCACTTGCAGTACAAAGTGGATTTGCCTTGAGTAAATAAACCCCTATGACTAGTGTCCAACTACAATAACCACTTTGCAACTACAATGACAATGATCCAAATGCAATGACCACTGTTAAACTCAACTACAATGACCACTGTCTGACTACTGTCCAATGACTACTGTCCAGCTACAATAACCACTACACAACCACAATGACAATGATCTAAATACAATGACCACTGTTCAACCACAATGACTACTGTCCAGTGACTACTGTCCAACTACAATGACCACTGTCCAATGACTACTGTGCACTACAATAACCACTGCGCAACTTCAATGATCCAAATACAATGACCATTGTCAAAATACAATAACCACCATCCAACTACAACTCTTCCTCTCTTCTCCTCCCCAATAGTTGAATAGGGGGCTAAAAAAGTGTACTTTAACAGGGGCCCTTTGGTAATTATATCTGACAGTTGGAATCCAGGAAGTCCCCAGTCTCTCTAGATTTGTGTCCTGCAAGACTACAGTAGCATCTGAAGGTTCTCACAATGCAGTATGACTAGAAACAGTATAAGGATTCATAACCAGTGGTAAACACGGGGAGTCTTTGAGTTGTTATGTTCAGAGACAGAGTCCATGTTTGTTTAACCATGCAGCTTCCTTTGTTTAGTTGAACAACATGGCTTCCAGATAAAGCATACACCCTGTCTCTGCTCCGACACGCCCTTAAGACTCCTTTAGCCATTATTCATTGGTTGTTTGTATTAACTCATCCCGTTGGAAGGATTTCCTGTTAGGTCATTTCCTGTGTGGAGGTCATTTCCTGTGATGTCACTTCCCATGGAGGAAGCAATTGGCTGTTGGAGTCATCACTTTCTGTTTGTGATTGCTTTTGTTGTCTCTAAATAAAAAGCCAAGCATGGTGCTCGGCGGGGTAGTCATGCGATGGAGCTGAGAACGTAAGCTGTGGTGATGTCTGTTTACTTGAGGATATACGGGAAATAGAGTGATAGGTAAGATGCAGTATATCATTAGACGGAATGTGTGCTCATTGGCACATGAGATATGGTGTGTGCTCAGCGTACAGCCAAATTTCTATAACACAGAAAAACCTCTATCCAGATGCCAGGAGTGGGCCGTGCAGCAGGGAGCTGCAACTAGAGGCTAAGCGAGCCAAGTGAACCAGAAGAGCTGATCAACACAGTCAGAGAGACTTACGAGGAGAGCAGCTGTGCTGCTAACAAGGAGGCCAGGTGGCTTGGTACTTTTGCTTTGACTTTTCTTGTTTTATGTGAAAGAAAATCCTACATTTTGAGTGGTCGCCAGAACAGTAATAAGAGGGAAACACTTCCAATGGGGACACTAGCTCTGGTGACTTCTGGGGATTTCCTTCTCTTTGGCGGGATTTCCTCTCACTTCCTGTTGTGGGTCCGGGACAGAAAGTAAAGAGAAATCTCCCTAAAGAAACACAAATGGCAAAAAACTGACAGGGTTCAAACCCGAATTTACTCTAATTTTAAAAACTTTGTAGGCCAGATCAGATTTACTTCAGATAGTAACATAAGAGGATATTTCAACTTGCATTGTACTGTGTATTTTCACTATCTGCTGTGTACGATAATTAATATTCTATAGTATTTTTTGCATTAGCACACATCACACAAGTAAAAAAAATCAAATCAAATCTGAGATCTATTAATCTTCCAGTGAACTTGAGGAGTCGAGGTGTTTGTGTTGGTTACATTAGGGACCCCGTACATCTTCTTTCATGTCTGTCTCTCACAAGCTGAGTCAAAGTGAAAAGTTGCTTATTTCATCATCTCTGTAAGATTTCTCACCGCAACTGCCTGGGGTCGTGTTTTTCTTAGCAACATTTCAGTCCTTAGATGCCTTTTTGAACCAAAGCAAAACTCCAGTTTAGATTATTATTATTTTTTTTTGCTTCAGAGAGGGTCCCGACTTCATTTTTTTGTTTTGCATTACAGCTCTATGTTCTGCATGCAGGGCATCTTCCTGTGCTTTCTTGCAGCAATGGCTTTGTGGGAACTTCTGTCTCTCGAACACTAAGCCTATGGACACAAGTAGCGCAGCTCAGGATTGAGTCTGCAGATGTGCCACCATAGGAAGCAGCTTTCTATGGTGGGACACCAAGAAGAGGAGTCAGGAGTGCAGACCAGGGGGATATGAGAAGAGGAGGATCCATTGCACGGAGCCATTGGCTGGCGCTGCTGTCAATCACATCCAGTGACGTGGCGCGCAGAGGGGCGGGGCCGAGTGATACAGTGAGCGGCTATTGCCTCTCGCTGTATCACTGGAGCGCGCTCACAAGGACTCATCACCATGCAAGCTCTCTCGCATGAAGGTGATGAATTCTTGCGGCGAGGACCAGAGACAGCCACCGGGGGACCCCAGAATATGTGGATCGGGGCCAATCTTTGCAAAATGAACTGCACAGTGGAGGTAAGTATAACATGTTTGTTATTTTAAAGAAAGCTTTTTTTTTCCCTTTAGTTACCCTTTAACTACTAGCCGACCAGCCACCGTCATTATACGGCGGCAGGTCGGCTCTCCTGGGCGAGAGCCCGTAGCTATACGTCCGCTCTTCGAGCGCCCCCGCCCCCCGCTCGCCCCCGACTCCCGTGCGTGTGCCCGGCGGGCTCGATCGCCGCCGGGCACACGCGATCGCTCGTTACAGAGCGGGGACCGGGAGCTGTGTGTGTAAACACACAGCTCTCGGTCCTCTCAGCGGGGCAAATGCTGATCTTCTGTTCATACAATGTATGAACAGAAGATCAGTGTTTCCCCTAGTGAGGCCACCCCCCCCCCCCACAGTAAGAACACACAAGGGACATACTTAACCCCTTTCCTGCCCCTAGTGTTAACCCCTTCACTGCCAGTGGCATTTTTATAGTAATCCAATGCATTTTTAAAGCACTGATCGCTATAAAAATGCCAATGGTCCCAAAAATGTGTCAAAAGTGTCTGAAGTGTCCGCCATAATGTCGCAGTACCGAAAAAAAATCGCTGATCGCCGCCATTACTAGTAAAAAAAATATATTAATAAAAATGCCATAAAAATACCTCCTATTTTGTAAACGCTATAACTTTTGCGCAAACCAATCAATAAACGCTTATTGCGATTTTTTTTTTACGAAAAATATGTAGAAGAATACGTATCGGCCTAAACTGAGGAAATTTTTTTTTTTTTTATATATTTTGGGGGATATTTATTACAGCAAAAAGTAAAAAATATTAATTTTTTACAAAATTGTCGCTCTATTTTTGTTTATAACGCAAAAAATAAAAACCGCAGAGGTGATCAAATACCACCAAAAGAAAGCTCTATTTGTGGGGAAAAAAGGACACCAATTTTGTTTGGGAGCCACGTCGCACGACCGCGCAATTGTCAGTTAAAGCGGCGCAGTCCCGAATCGCAAAAAGTGCTCTGGTCTTTGACCAGCAATATGGTCCGGGGGTTAAGTGGTTAAACATCAGCCAACAATAGCAGAAGTTGCCCAAAGGATGGCGGTAAACCATGTGGTCGGGTGAATGTTGGCTGAAAATGTTCTGCTGTGTGTATGCAGCACAAGTTCACGGACAACGCCCTTCAGACCAAAATCCATAGAAACGTCTGGTGGAAGTCCGATCTTGTGTATGAGGCTTTACACTGACCCCGCGCCCTGTTTTTCTCCTTTTTATCACTGAGAAAAGAACCCTGGGCATTTACACGATATCTCCTATGGGGAGTAGCACTATATCACCTGGCCTTCAGAAAAAAACTCAAAACCCATCTTTTCTGAGGGCAAAAGTACTGTAGGGAAAGGATACTAAGTGCCCAGAGGCGATTCAGTTCGCATGTGTTTTGTTCCCCAAAATGAAATTGGAGCTACCACTATTTTATTCTCCGTGATGTCTGCTTTCGGAAAATATATAACGTTTGGGGCTTTTTCCTAATCTTTATAATTATTGTTTTTAAACGTGTAAAAAAAAAAATGCAAAAACAGCTCTGGCAGCGAAAAGGGTTAAGAATGTACATTTTCCGGGGGGTTGGGGAAAGGGCTGGAGAAAAGGATTACTTTGATGCCTGGAGAAAGAGAACAAAAAAATAAAGCAGAAGCAGAAAAGACACCAAGCCATCATTACACCAGCTGATTATAAGATATAAAAATATAAGCTGCTTTTAAGTCCACATGAAAGAGAAGGGACTTAAATGTGTACTTTGGATGTGTTGGAGTTTAAAAGCCCGGAAGCATGTAATGGCGGTGCGTGCTGCGCCTTTCAGCCGGGTCCGTTCTATACACCAAGATAGAATTGTTTCTTCCCTAACCTCGGGGACGACTCTCTTCTCTCTCTCCCTTCTTGCGCCTTATTTGCATAGGTTAGAGCAAATCAAACAGATTCTTAGCAAAGCCCTTGAACTTTGCATAGTGTGCGGTGAATATGAAGCTGCATACTGAAGACCGTCCCGGGAGGAAGTGAACGTGTCCTCCAATATCCATTTTCAAACATTCTCTGTAAATTGCATACGTTTTTCAGCAAGTCGCTGGCCCTATTAATCCCCCGGTCCCACCTGTTCTTCTAAAGGCACACGTTAATAAGATGCGCTCCGTACGTCTTCATTCGGTAAGCGTACACTTTTTTTTTATCAAACCTTGGAGGCTAAAGGGTAATTCCACCTTTTATATATCGTGTTTCATGTTACACCGACACTCACCATTCACTTTATTAGGTACACCTGTTCAACTGCTTGGTAACATAAATTGTTAATCAGCCAATCACATGGCAGCAACTCAATGGCCCAGATTCAAGAAGCTATTGCGCCCGCGCAACCATAGGTTGCGCGGCGCAATAGCTGTTTTGCTCCCGCGTAGCGAATGCCCCTGATTCAGGAACATCGCTACGCGGACTGCAGCCTAGGATATGACAGACATAAGCCTCCTTATGCCTTCATATCTCAGGCTGCATTCTTGCGTTGGCCGCTAGGGGGCGCGGCCATTGTGATCGGCGTATAGTATGCAAATTGCATACTACCACCGATTCACAAAAGTTGCGCGGGCCCTGCGCACGCAAGGTACGGAGTTTCCGTACGGAGACTTTAGCGTAAGGCTGCTCCTACTCATAGTAGGAGCAGCCAATGCTAAAGTATAGCCGCCCTTCCCGCTCGTGAAATTTAAATTTCACGTCGTTTACGTAAGTGATTCGTGAATGGCGCTGGACGCCATTCACGTTCACTTAGAAGCAAATGACGTCCTTGTGACGTCATTTGCCGCAATGCACGTCGGGAAAGTTTCCCGACGGAGCATGCGCTGTTCGCTCGGCGCGGGAGCGCGCCTAATTTAAATGATTCCCGCCCCCGGCGGGATCATTTACATTAGGCGCCCTTACGCAGGGCTGATTAGCATAGCGCCCGCGCAATTTACGGAGCTACTGCTCCGTGAATCGCGGGCAAATCGAAATATTTGCGTGGGCGCAGAGAAAAATATTTGCTCTTTGCCCACGCAAATATTGCGCGGATCTACCTGAATCTGGGCCATTGCATTTAGGCATCTAGATGTGGTGAAGCAACTTGTTGAAGTTCAAACTGAGCATCAGAATGGGGAAAAAAGGGGATTTAAAGCGGAGGTCCACCCTAAAAACATGTATTTAACATTCCATTCATCATAATTCCAACATTTACACTATGCCGTTTTTTTGCTGTACATACCGTCTCATTGTTATTTTCCCCCCGGCTTCCGGGTTCTCACTCCCGCGGGAGTAGGCGTTCCTATGCAGAGGCTAGATGATTGAAGTCTTGTGAAAAACTTCCCCCCCGCGCATAAGGCGCGTCACCAGTTTTCCGAAAGTAGCCAAACTGCTAGTCGGCTCTATACGGCGCTATACGGCGCCTGCCGTGTAGAGCTGACTGCGAAGGCGCCGTATAGAGCCGGCTACTTTCGGAAAACTGGTGACGCGCCTTATGCGCCGGGGGGAAATTTTTGACCAGTGGGTAAGGATGAAAATCCCTGTTTGTGTTGCTTTTTGAATCCCTGTTGGTGGGATTCACCATCACGTTATGTGCCACTGACAGCTTTCACCACAAGACAGAAAACAAGGGGAAATTTCTTCAACAGGGAAACAACAGTAATAAAATAGGAACATTCTATCAACACTTACTCAATTTTCTATTCTTGACTTGTCTCCATGGCAGCATAGATTGCACAGTAGTCAGGTACTGAGAATACCCATGAGTATTCTGCCATGGAGACGTCAGGAAAATACCTTTTTTATAGAATAGTGGGGAAGACAAGAATTCCTGTTGGATATTTATTGCAATTTATGGCTTCTTATGCCGCGTACACACGATCGGTTCGTCTAATGTTTTTTTTTCCCCATCGGTGAAAAAACGTAGAACCTGTTTTAAAAGTATCTGATGGTTAAAAAAACGATAGAAAAAAAGGATCGTCTGTGGGGAAATCCATCGGTTAAAAATCAACGCATGCTCAGAATCAAGTCGGAAGCATTGAACTTCATTTTTCTCAGCACGTCGTTGTGTTTTACGTCACCGCGTTCTGACACGATCGTTTTTTTAACTGATGGTGTGTAGGTAAGACTGATGAAAGTCAGCTTCATCGGATATCTGATGAAAAAATCCATCAGACCGTTTTCATCGGATGAACCGATCGTGTGTACAGGGCATAACAGTATTCCTCTTGCTTTCGACTGTAGTGGCAAGTTGTCACTTGGACAGGATGTACGCGGGAAAGTTCATTAATTGGGCCACAGACAACCCAACAAAGTTTTTTTTTTTTAAATCTTCTTCACTTTATCCAAAACGTAAAATAAAAGATGTTGGCTGAATTTCCACTTTAAGAACTCGTGTTCACCATAATATGAGTTATATTGTATAAAATGACCAACTTTATAATGCACGATAATGCACTATACTGTAGATGTGCATTGCAATGAAACGTTAAATGAACTTTGCCATCATTTCCCAAGATGCAGTGCGCTACCCAATTATCACCCCCCATCCAAGACTTCCAGGAAGTAAGTGCTTGTGGGCTTCACAATGCCCACAAGCAAAATAACGGTGTGGACATCTTTTTTGAATAACTATGCGGGCGGCGGCGGATTGTAAAATAGTAAGTGACCGGATTTATATTATAAAAACGCATGATGAAAGGACATACATTTAAAAAATGCTAATTGTGGTTGGAACCCCGCTTTAAAGCTAAATTCCAGGAATTCTGCTTCCTTGTAGAAAATGAAGGCCCACTTTCAGTTAAGTACAAGGAAATGCTCAGTGACATCTCCTGAGCTTATCCCTATTATTTACATCTGACAGTTTTATTGCACTCCAGGAAGATGGCTATCGCTGTATTTCCAGGAGCCTGACACTGATGCTTCAGTTCTAAGCATCTTCAACATTAGAGTCGGTGAAGCTGCAATGCCCGCCCCGCCCCTCCTCCTGCCCAGTCACAGAAGCCCTAGTATTATGTAAACTCATTCACCAAATACAAAGGCTTCTCTGAAAGGGCAGCAGAGGGGAGGGCCGGGCATAGCTGCTCTGTGTGCCCTTCTCTCCTCACAGCACAGCATATCCTCCGTCAGAGCCATAAATCTATCAGATATTGTAAAAAATACAGATAAGTTCAGGAGATGTCATGCACGACCTTGGACTCATAGTGTGCCTTCAGTTTTTACAAAGTTACTGAATTTCTAGAATTCAGATTTAAATGTGCTGCCTAACACAGCTGTTTCTTAAAGGGTCACTAAAGGAAAAAAAAATTGACTAAAATTTATGTCTGCAAGGTAGACAGACAGAATAGTGTACTGATTCTGTTAAAAAACGAGTAAATACCAATTAAATTCCTTCATCTATATCACCTCCGGCATTCTAGTTTCTGTTCTCTCATTCACTTCCTGGTTTGCATCGTTTGTTCATGTAAGAACTAGATTTTCCCAGTATGAATTGCGGCACGCCCAGTAATTCACACCTCCTTGAAGTCTCTAACACGTAGAGAGCGTCCTGCCACACAGATGAAGTTCCCTGGAGGGGGTGAGCACGTTACTGACCACCGCAGTAAAGCCTCCCATCATGGTGGTGAGTAACAATCAGACAAGCAGGAAGTGAACAGAACAGAGAAGAAATAGAGCAACTTCTGAGCAAAAACAATGAGGAAGTGAAAAGAGGAATGTCTGCAGGTAAAGGATGCTTATTATGAAAAAAATGTTTTTCCTTTACAACCCCTTTAAGGCATGAAAACACAAGTGTTGCAGCACACTGTGTTATCCTGTGAATAGGCCCTAATAGGAGTAGGATAACGTTTATGAAACTGGCTTACATTTTTGGCAAGTATGCCTGGATCACATGATTGGTCAAACAGATTTAAAAATCTTTTGGCAGGTAAAAAAAGTTCACGGTTCGTGTTTTTAGCTGGTGTTCTGAAGTTCTTTTTTAAAACTTTGCAGAGTGCCATTAGTTTTAGCTCCACCTTCAAGTCGATGGTTATCGTAATTATTTCCAGGGTCGATCCAAATCTGAAATGTTTTGTTTAGGTGGACTTGAAACAAGAAAGGAGGGCAGCTGAAATGTTGCGTTCTGTTATTTTATACCAAGTTTCAGACAGAATTAAAAACATAGCTTGTGCCCATCCTCCAGCCAGCTATGGAACGGAGATGAGAGTCTAGTTGACCACGTTTCTAAAAGGATTCGTCAAATCTGGAGGGAGCCAAGAATAAGCTTAGGCTGCGCAGATTGATTTCTTTCATCCCTCGGTGAACGCCATGCGCGAAGCCCTATTGAACTCGTCTTGGAATTTTCACCTCAAAAGAAGTTCAACAGAAGCTGATCAATGGCGTTTATCAGGGATGCATCATGAAAGAGGCATCTCAACTCAAGCTGGAGTACCAGACTCTTGATTCATCTCTGTCTTCTTAATGATTTATTCAAGATGCTTGCCGTCTTGTTTCGCTGTTGCCATTTAAATTTCTGGAGGAATTAGATCTTAAATAAAAGAATTAACAAGATAAATTAATTCTAGATTGTAAGCTCTAATGAGCAGGGCCCTCTGATCCCTCCTGTATTGATTTGTATTATAATTGTACTGTCTGCCCCCATGTTGCTGCGCAAACTGTTGGCGCTATATAAATCCTGTATAATAATAATAATTAAGACATTTAGGCCTCATTCACACAGGCGGACTCGCTACGGAGTCCGTCTGCTCCTGTCAGCTCAGCAGGAGATCTGTCTGCAGATCTCCGCTGAGCCGACGGATGACAAGCTCCTCTCTGCTCACTGAGCGGGGAGGGGCTTGTCGGGCACCGCTGTGTCCTATGGAGCGATCTGATTAAAACGGACAGCATGTCCGTTTTCATCAGATCTTACCCGATCCGATCCTCATGGACGGATGGGGACGTGCCCCCCATACGTCTGTTTTTAGCGGATCGGATCGGGTCGGATGTCAGTCTCCGCTGACATCCGACGCTCTATAGCGATGCATGGAGCGGCCGTTCAGGTCCGTGACAGACGGACCCGAATGGCCCGTAGTGTGAATGAGGCCTAAAAGTGTCAGTTCACACAGAATGGAGTGGACAATTGATTGGCTTCTTATGTAGAGGGATGAAATGTTAGTGTGTCCCATTCAGTTTTTATGAGCAATGGAGCAAGGTTCGAGAGTGAGTCCTATGTATCGGGTTGAGGCCCAGTGGAAGGCAACATCCAGAGAAGAGAAAGTGTATACTTGCCAAGTGGAAAACAATGTGTGAGGAAGGTCTAGGCAGTGGAGTAGCATAGGTGGGGCCACAGGGTTATTGCCTTTCTTTGCAAAATTCTTAGAGGGTGCAAAATTAGTAATGATTTAGGGTGATAAGAGGTGGACATTCTGTCCTATCAAGCTCCTTTCTCTCTCCCTCTTAGGCTGTGTGAGCCATGTGGTTCTAGATAGGTCAGAGTGGGCAGAGTTGAGGAGAGTGGGTGGCAGTGCGCTGTACAGTGTAGCTGGGGATGGCTCTGTTCGCTGTTATTCTTCCTCTCCTTAACTCTCCTCCCCAAGACCACCCCCAACTGCCATGCCATGCACTGGAACACCTCCAACTACTAGGGCAACCTTTCTCAACCAGTGTTCTGTGGAACCCTAGGGTTTCTCCAGAAGTACGGATGAGCCGAACACCCCCCTGTTCGGTTCGCACCAGAACTTGCGAACACACCAAATGTAAAAAAAAATTGCGTGGGGGTCCCCCCAAATTCCATTACCAGGCCCTTCAGGTCTGGTGTGGATTTTAAGGGGAACTCCACCCCAAATTTTAAAAAAAATGGCGTGGAGTTCCCCCAAAAGTTCACACCAGACCCCTTGTCCGAGCACGTTAACCTGGCCGGCCGCAGAAAAGAGGGGGGGACAGAGTGCGCCCCCCCCTCTCCTGAACCGTACCAGGCCACATTTTGATGGGGACAAGGGCCTCATCCCCACAACCCTTGCCTGGTGGTTATCAGAATCTGGAAGACCCCTTTAACAAAGGGGACCCCCAGATCCTGGCCCCCCCTATGTGAATTGGTAATGGGGTACATTGTAACCCTACCATTTCACGAAGGAAGTGTAAATAGTTGGAAAAAACAAACACACACACACCGTAGAAAAAAGTCCTTTATTAATAAAGAAAAGAGTAAAAAATCCAGCGGTGGTAATCTACTCGGTCCCAGCTCCCTGCTCCAACGTTGTCTGTATCCAGCGACGGTTGATCTCCGGTCCAGCGATGAGAAGATCCACCCATCCAGAGCGCAGCCACGCCGACCTCCTCTCTTCGCTGGACACAGCCCAGAGAATGACGCGCTGTAGCTTTGTTTGTTTTTATATAGGGGAGGCGGGGCCACCCATCACGTGACCCTGCCCCCTCTGACGCACCCTCTGCTACGTCACTGGGGAAGCCCAGCAAAGGGGAAGACTGTGCCTAAGCTGTGTCTGTGTGTTTTTTAACAATTTGACTCTTTTTTTTTGTGAAATGATAGGGGTACAATGTATCCCTTATCAATTTACATAGGGGGGTGGGATCTTGGGTTCCCTCTTGTTAAAGGGGGCTTCCAGATTCCGATAAGCCTGGTACGGTTCAGGAGGGGGGCGCTCTCTCGTCCCCCCTCTTTTCCTGCGGCCTGCCAGGTTGCGTGCTCGGATAAAGGGTCTGGTATGGATTTTTGGGGGAACGCATGCCATTTTTTTTTCAGCGTGGAGTTCCCCTTAAAATCCATACCAGATCTGAAGGGTCTGGTTTGTATTTTCGGGGGGAACCCCACGTAATTTAAACAAAAATGATGCCGGGTTTCCCTTAATATCCATACCAGACCTGAAGGGCCTGATCTGGAATTTGGGGGGACCCCCACTCTTTTTTTTTTAATTTTGGTTCCCTGCACAAAATGTCATTTTTGAAGGGAAAAAAAGTAATTTAAAACTACTCCCGCTATTAATGAATTGTCGGATCCCAGGAATCCAGATAAAAGTCATTGAAAAAAATGGCAGGGGTTCCCATTAATATTCATACCAGACCCAAAGGGCCTGGTAATGGACTGGCTGGGACCCTTGTCATTTTTTTCAATTACTTTTCTCTGTATTGCCGGGACCGACAATTCATGAATAGCCGCTAGCAGTTTTAAATTACTTTTTTTCCTTCAGAAATGACATTTTGTGCAGGGACAATTCTAAACACGGGAAACATACGCTACTTTACATGCATACTTTAGACACCCCCCAGGTATGAAATTTAAAGGCATATTTCACTTTTATTGTTTCACTTTAAGCATTATTAACCACTTCCATACTGGGCATTTTCACCCCCTTCCTGCCCAGACCAATTTTTAGTTTTCAACGCTGTTGCACTTTGAATGACAATTGCGCGGTCATGCAACACTGAACCCAAATTAAATCTTTATGTTTTTCCCCCCACAAATAGAGCTTTCGTTTGGTGGTATTTGATCATCTCTGCGGTTTTTATATTTTGCGCTATAAACAAAAGAAGAGCAACAATTTAGAAAAAACACCATATTTTTTACTTTAAAACATTTTTTTTTTAGTTTAGACCGATACGTATTCTTCTACATATTTTTGGTAAAAAAAAATCGCAATAAGCGTATATTGATTGGTTTGCGCAAAAGTTATAGCGTCTACAAAATAGGGGATAGATTTATGTCATTTTTTTTTTTTACTAGTAATGGCGGCGATCCGCGATTTTTAATGTGACCGTGACATTGCGGCAGACATATCGGACACTTTTGACACGTTTGTTGGACCATTCACATTTATACAGCGATTAGTGCTATAAAACTGCACTGTTTACTGTGTAACCATGACTGGCAGGGAAGGGGTTAACACTAGGGGGCGCTCAAGGGGTTAAAATGTTCCCTGGGAGTGATTCTAACTGTATGGGGAGGGGACTCACAAGGGGAGGAGACCAATCTGTGTTCCTCTGTACTGGGAACACACATCAGTCTCTTCACCTCTGACAGGAGGTGGATCTGTGTGTTTACACACACAGATCCACACTCTTGCTGTGATTTCCGGCAATCGCCCGTGATTTCCAGCGGACATCACGGCCGCCGGGCACGCACACCGGGTCGCGATGCAAAGGACGTCATATGACGTCCACCCTGAGGGAGAGACAGTTCCTGCCGACGTCATATTACTATGGCTCGGCACACATAGGGAAGACCACTGAAGTGAATGGGGCTGCCCAATGCTGACACACATTTTTGCATGCAAATCGCAATTTCAAAAGACGCAAACAGGAATGCCCATTACCGCTCCGCAAGGTCTGAAAAGGGTCTTAAGGTTTTTTTTTTTTCTTTAAAGGGGAACAAACCTCAACAAATCTTTCAAAAGGAAACCCACGCGACAAAGCAAATCAAACGTATTTAAAATGTAAAACAGTTTTGTCGGCAGGCACTCTTTTAATATGGAAGCCATGAATATCATTTATCTGCATTATAAATAATTACACATGTTCCCTGTGAAACACAAAGTATGTAATTAAATTTCAAGAATCTGCTTCTCCAAGTACTTGTATCCCATTTATGTTTTACGACGCTAACACAATCCTCCACTTGAATTATAGGCTTGTATATAGATCAGGTTATTGGGATTATTATATTCTCTCCTATAATGGATGAATCTCTTTTGGGTGTGTTGGCTTGTTGTGTTCTTGCTGAAAAGAATAGAAGATAGATTCTCTCTGGCATTCTCTGTAAGGGTTTATAAATTACTTTTAGTGCCCCGAGTTTATGCTCGGAGGAGGCATATATTACCGATGGTAAAATCCTGCATCCCCAGCAGTCTTGGGATATATATCCATTTTTTATTATATTCCCGTTCCACGAGATATGCTAATAAAGTATCATTTTGCTAAGACTAGAAAAAATATAGATAATTTAACGTGATTGTTTTTTTTTTTTTTTCTTTTCTCAGTAATGACTTTTGTATATCGTCAATGTATCAGCGTTACTAATTACAGACACAAGAAAAAAAAGGTATTAAAAAATAAAAGTGCCCGAAATCACTTTTTGGGAGAGTTTGTTATCTCTGTATTTTGTCTTGCTGGCCTGTTTATGGACTTGTATGGTGAGTTTGTTGGATTAAATCCAATCTCCAGCCTTCCATTTAGTCTTGCACAGTTGTACAGGCTCCTGTACTGAAATGACTTACTTTGACTTCACTGCATACTGTGAGCTTCTCATTTCCTGGCTTTAGGGAGTCTGGGATCAGCTAACCTTTCTGGCCCAAGCCTTTGGCTAAGATCAAGTGTAGTATCTGTTCTTATCAGTGTCCAGTAGGGGTGCTGTGCTGTCATTCTGACCTACTGGGAGCTAAAATGATTGACGCTTTACCGCTAGCGCGGGGTGGTGTTTAGTGTAAAAGGGGGTCTTAATGAACCCTAAGACGCCATCTTGTGTGAAAGACTTTACATGATGCTTAATGTATAGGCTTCAAGTGAACCAGCCCCCATGTCCTCAATACCAGTGGGGAGTATGAGAAATAGGAATGCGATTCTTGCGTTGCGTCTCTTTCTGCATCGGTCCTTCAAAAAAACAAGGGCGGCCTCGTACCCGTTCCTCCTCCCGTATGAACAGGTATGCGCCTGGGGATTACGGTATTGAACAACTACAAGGAAAGTATTTCTTTATACGCAGCAACAGGGTCACCAGTGCCGAGCCACTGCAAAGACGATCTCTTATTGCAAAAATATACTTTATTGAACGAATGAGCAATCTGACCTTCTGGTAGGTTAAAAGCAAGAAAAACACTTTTCTCTGGATGGTAAAGCGGCTTTAGTGAAACAACATTACTGAAAGAAAAACATATTAAGAAAGTGACAGTGTACAATGTTCCAGCAGTAATATAGAGCTGTATGTGCGTGATAAGAGGCGACTGTCTGCAGATATCGGATTATGGAGAGGTCCTTCAAGGGAAACACAGCAGAAGTGGTGTAAGGTATTGGCTGGCAGGATTGTTGACGGTGTACATTCACATTCTCACGTACACATGGTGAGGCTGGTGTTGGAAAAACAATCTTTGTGTCTTCTCAAAATAATAATACGTTCTGTGTTGGGTCCTGGAGTCCAGAGACTTTGTAAAGCTTTGGATGGGATAAAGCCTCCATTTCTGGGTCCACATCTTATCTGGTAGTCATTATTGGCTTCAGTTGTCCAGAGGGCTTTTTATATGCGAGATAAGACATCAAGGCTCTCTCTGCTATTTATTACAGGTATAGGGCTAGATTCAGGTAGGGGCGCGCATAGTTACGGCGGCGCAGCGTATCGTATTTACGCTACGCTGCCGTAAGTTAGAGAGGCAAGTGCTGTATTCACAAAGCACTTGCCTTCTAAGTTACGGCGGCGTAGCGTAAATGGGGCCGGCGTAAGCGCGCGTAATTCAAATGTGGATGAGGGGGCGTGTTTTATGTTAATTCTTGGTGACCCGACGTGATTGACGTTTTTCCTGAACGGCGCATGCGCCGTCCGTGGAATTTCCCAGTGTGCATTGCTCCGAAGTACGCCGCAAGGGCGTCATTGGTTTCGACGTGAACGTAAATTACGTCCAGCCCTATTCGCGAACGACTTGCGCAAACGACGTAAAAAATTCAAATTTCGACATGGGAACGGTGGCCATACCTAACATTGCGTGCGCCTCCTAATAGCAGGAGTAACCTTACGCCGAAAAAGCCTAACGTAAACGACGTAAAAACATTGCGCCGGGCATACGTAAATTTGTGAATCGGCGTATCTAGGGCATTTGCATATTCTACGCCGAAAACAACGGAAGCGCCACCTAGCGGCCAACGTAAATATGCACCCTAAGATACGACGGTGTAAGAGACTTACGCCAGTCGCATCTTAGGCTAATGTCGGCGTATCTTGCTTTCTGAATACAGAAAGAAGATACGCCGGCGCAGATTTGAATTTACGCGGCGTATCTATAGATACGCCGGCGTAAATTCTCTCTGAATCTAGCCCATAATATGTACAGTATATACAGCGGGGAAAATAATTATTTGATCCCCCTATCATTTTTATCATAGGTGTATTTTAACCGCTTAGGACTGCCAAATGCACTTATACGTCGTCATAATGGCACGGACAGGCAGATGGGCGTACAGGTAGGTCCCCTTTAATTTGCCACTGTGTGGTCGTGCGTGCCCCACTGTCGCGAGCTCTGTGACTGTTGCCCGCGGAACCCACTGACTCGATGTCTGCCAGGGTCCTGCGATCGTGTCACGGAACTGAAGAACGGGAAGATGTCAGTGTAAACACAACATCTCCCCATTCTTCCTAGTGACATGTCACTGATCGAATGCTATCTCTCATCGGGAACAGCGATCAGTGTTGTGTCACTTGTAGCCACGCCCCCTAACAGTTAGAATCACTCCCTAGGACACACTTAACCCCTTCAGTGCCCCCTACAGCAATGAACGCTGTAAAAATGACAATGGTCCCAAAATGGTGTCAAAAGTGTCCGATGTGTCCGCCATAATGTCGCAGTCACGATAAAAATCGCAGATCGGCGCCATTACTAGTAAAAAAATATTAATAAAAATGCCATAAAACTATCCCCTATTTTGTAGACGCTATAACATTTGCGCAAACTAATCAAACGCTTATTGCTATTTTTTTACCAGTCTTATAGGACAATCAGGGGAGGATGAAATCTCCTCCTACAAGCTTTAACAAAACACCGATACAAGTCACAAGACTGCTCTAACTGCTGGTATTTATCAGTTTATATTTACTAAAATTGTTGCCTTTCCTTGTTCTGTGTACTGTGGGAGGCCAGATATAGTGAATGCAGGGTTCTGGGTTTAGTAACACTTTAAGGTTTCTTGGCTGTCGCTTGGCAACTTGAAGTTTCAGCTCCCTCCATAATTTTCTTCTTGAGCCAGTGGCCTAGATTCAACAAGCAATTGCGTCTGCGTAACCATAGTTACGCAGTGCAATTGCTTAGTTGCGCCAGCGTATCGACTGCTCCTGATTCAGGAAGCTTGATACGCCGACTGCAGCCTAAGATATGACTGTATCGTAGGCTGCATTCTTACGATGGCCGCTAGGTGGCGTGCCCATAGTGGTCAGCGTAGAGTATGCAAATTGCATACTAACGCCGATTCACAACCGTACGCGTGCCCTGCGTACGCAGTTTACGTTGTTTGCGTTCGTCGGTTTCTGCGTAAGGCTGCCCCTGCTATTAGCAGGGGCAGCCAATGCTACGTATACCCGTCGTTCCCGCGTCACGTTTTTGAAAAATTACGTTGTTTGCGTAAGTGAATCGTGAATGGCGCTGGACGCCATTTACGTTCACGTTAAAGCAAATGACGTCCTTGCAACGTCATTTGCCGAATTGCACGTCAGGGAAAGTTTCCCGACGGAGCATGCGTACTACGTTCGGCGCGGGAACGCGCCTAATTTAAATGATCCACGCCCCCTATGGGATCACGCCGGGCAGTTTTCAGGAGCACACACGCAAATTACGGAGCTACTGCTCCGTGAATCAAGCGTAGCGCAGGTAATTTACGGAGGCACAGTGTTAAAACGGTACGCTGCGCCTCCGTAAGAAATGCGCAATTCGTACCTGAATCTACCCCACTGTTTCTAGTAGGGAAGCCCATTGAAATGAATCGGCTGCCCTACACGCCACTCGCAGGAATGCTCTGAAAACATGCAAAAGCCTCTGCCGCATTTGTAGGTATGAACCAAGCTCAAGACAATGTTCTGTAGGAGCCTACTGCTGGGTGAAAAAGCTGAATGCTGACAGAATACTAAAAAGGAACCCATTAGGGGGCACCCTGTTAGTCAGGAACTGATCTGGGTTTCGTTTGTAGCTCAGGAGAGCAGATGTTTTGTGTGTTTTAACCAATTTTATGCCAGAAGCCAATTATACAAAGACATGATGGTTGGATAATTGGTTCTTGTCTAAATGTGCCCCAGAATTGAACCCCACACTGGAAAACATCAACAAGCTGCCCAAACCCCATGCCTGGACCAAATTTAACATCAAAACGATAGCTCAGATAATCTCCGACCAATCCCTGGCCCCACTCCCCAAATTGGCTTCTGATTTTAACGTCTCACAGTCCTACTTATGTCACTTCCTCCAGCTCTCCCAGGCCTTCAGTTGCCAATTCTCCAGCCCACCGTCCGACCTGCACCTCCTCAGATATAAATGGTCTCAGGACATCCCAGACTTTGACAATGACAATTGGGACAACATATGGGACTTCCCATTTAGCTCACTGGTTTCACTAAGAGATCATCTGATACAGTTCAAGATTTTCCATCGCGCATACTTTATTCTCCACAGACTACACACAATGAACCCCGACTCCCCCCCTGGGTGTTGGCGTTGTGGGGGGAGCCCAGGGGACTTTACCCACATCTTCTGGACTTCCCCAGTCATTGTTGGGTACTGGAAGGAGATATTTACATATGTAGCGCCCCCTTACTTTCAGTAAAGGCGCTACGCTAAAAATAGTGGAAGAATGAGAGAGATAGTTTGCTCTCATTCTGAATGATGTCAAATTTGGCTGTCGCCAAATCTGGATTGTTCTGTGTGCTAGACTGCGTTCTTGGGATGATACACCATCCTTGGGCGGCAGGTGGCGCCAGAGAGGTCCAGGCGGAGCCGCTTTTCCCTAGCAGCCAATTAGAGGAGTTTTCCCTCGCGGGGCATGCTGGGGAGGAGTATTTCTGTGGCGGAGGTCGTTGTTCTGGGTTCTTTGCGCGTTCCTGGTTCCGGTTGCGGCACCCACCTTTAGGGTTTGCGCACATTGCGGGCCCCACCACTATGGCCTACCTGGCCTGGGGTCGCGCACAACGCAGAGTTTCTGACTCTGGGCCCTCCTGGCCTGGAGCAACTGATGCTACCGGGGGCCCCAGTGACTTACTGGGTTCCCAACTCTGCTGAAGAGATACCAAGCTGTGTGGTGGGTGATCGGCTCAAGGAGAACCAAGAGGCAGGTTGTCTGAGGAGCTGAATGAACCATCAGGGATCTGGGTGACCAAATACTGACAGATAACCTTAGTACTGTCAGTCGGTGACCCCAAAGCACAATTTACTGGGAGGATAAGCTCAACTATTCCGCTCATCCAAGTTCTAGGCCTGTGGCAGAGGCCCCACTAGAGCCAGGCCTGTGGCAGAGGCCTGTTCCTCCCAGCAACCTTAAAGTGACACTTCGGCTGCCAGGCTCGTGCAGGAGTCTGTCTGGGGGCACTTCACCCACTCTGGCTACAGTGGCGACGAACTATATCTATCACTACTGAGAGCAGGATTGCTCGTCTCTTATCCAAGCCTGATACTGCAAGGTTATCTTACTTCATCTACCTTTTCTGTCCTACCTCATGTTGAAGTTGGTCGTGTTGGGCCGAGACAATAAAGCATTCAGAAAATCCTATTCGCTGATTGGACATTCGTTTACTGCTCTACTCACTACAATCACCCTAGACAACGATTGAAGGTAACTTAATACGCCGATCCCATAACAAGCGGCTCCTGAGGGGGTAGCGCTACACGTATATATCTCAAATTACCACCATACCACTACAACAGTCAATGGCAATTTGCATGCTGGGCTTGTTGGAGCAACTAATCCCCACATTAGCGAATCGAACCGTGGTGGGGTTGCTCCTATTCTATGCCCGCAAAGCCATAGCCCTTAGCTGGCGCAAAACTTACTCCCCCTCCCCTCTCCCTATGGAAACAACTAGTCAACAGCTTACCCTCTACAAAGACACCTACGCTAACAGAGGCTGTCCTCAAAAATATGACAAAGTCTGGTCCAAATGGCTTACAGACCCCTCTACAGCTCCTGATGCCCCCTAATTTAACGAAACTAAACCGGACATCCAGGATACCTCACGCATGGCCCTCTTTGTATGGAGCCATAACCTTAATATCCTGTATAAACTCTCTGCACATAGGACCAGTGCGGTCCCACAACCCCAGGAACCAGCCTATTGTACTCATTATAGTGACCTTTATTTCCTGATCTGCTATGTATGACTATATACCAGATGATTTGTCCCTTGTATGGCCCCGTACACACGACCGGTTTTCTCGGCAGAATTCAGCAAGAAACTCGATGGGAGACGTATTCTGCCGAGAAAACCAGTCGTGTGTACACTTTTCGCCGAGAAACCCGTCGGGAAACTCGTCGAGCCAAAAAGAGAGCATGTTCTCTATTTCCTCGTTGGGCAATGGGAACATTTGGCTCGACGAGTTTTTTGACAGCCGAACAAGGAACTCGACGGGGAAAACTATGTGTTTTGCCCGTCGGGTTTCTCGGCTGTGTGTATGCGGCCTAAGGGTCACCCAGACAATGTAATGACCAATGTGTTGTTTTGTTCTGTTTTCTGTATGTTCTGGAAAGCAATAAACAGATTTTTTTTTTTTTTTTTTTTAATGTACCCCAGAATGTGTGTACATGTGAGATAGGGGCCGTAGATTGGAAGCAGGGACTGATGTGTATGTAAACTCTTGATTCTATATACATCTATGTAATAAATGTAAATGGGAAAACAGGTCTCCAAAAAAAAACCCATAAAAATGGCAGTTTAAAAACAAATGAAAAATAAATATGATACAAAGGTATTATAGCTCCCCTTTAAAAAGCAAGAAATTCATAAAAAGTGTTTGTTTTTTAGAATGTAAAATCACTTAATGTAAAGTATAAAAGGAAATATTTATTTTGCACTCATCCTCTATTATCCGCTAGCCGTCATGTTTTCTTTGCTAAAGAAATTGAAATCCCTCTTCTTTAGAAGGCACAATAAACCTTTATCTGTTAACAGGCTCCAGCCTAGTCATCCCGGATTTTTGCATATAGTTCATATTAAGTGTTTCAATTAGGCCTATTACCAAGAACCCGGAGAAAGCTTTTAACTTATTTGTTTTCTGATTGGTAATAAAAAGCTTTGCGTGAGTCTGGGCTTGCTGTAATATTCAGCATCTGCCTATGGATAATATGCCTAAGTGGCGAGTTACCGTCAGTTGGTGATGTTTGTTGTTAAGGAGTAGGGGAGGACGTGGAACTATATGACAGGATCCTGGAAAATATGACTTTGGTTGGTGGGCTTAGTGCTAGCATGGGTCTTCTCGAGAAAATAAGGGTCATATAGACTACAGTATAAATGCTATAAGCATCTAAGCATTGCCTCCCTCAGTTTCGGTAAAATTGGGAATGAGTAATGCATTAAGTACGGAATGTATGAAATAATTAATGTGTCATGACAACTTTTGGAGCCTCTGAAGTCCATAATCGTATAATCAAGTGGTCTTCAAACTGTGGCCCTTTGCTTACCTTTATCTGGCCCTTGGGGCACTATTCCATCCACTGATACAAGACACTATTCCTCCCACTGACTCCAATGAACGATGGGGCACTATTCCTCCCTTTGACACCAATGTTGGGGCACTATTTCTCCCACTACCAATGATGGGCCACTATTACTTCCACTAATACCAACAATGGGACAGTATTACTTCCACTAATACCAATGATGGGGCACTATTCCTCCCACTGACACCAATGATGAAGCATTGGTTTGCGCAAAAGTTATAGCATCTACAAATGATGGGAAAGACTTATGGCATTTATATGGCACCGGCCACGTGCATCGGGTTTCCTGCATCGGGTTCCTCTTGTGGCTCTCCTGGGCGAAGCTGTATATAGACGAGATTTTGCCCAGGAGAGCAATTCTGCCGCAGTATATCTGCGTGAGCCGGTCAGGAATCGGTTAAGATATAGGTACTTACCAATCAAGGATTCCAGCCCTGTCCTCACATGGCGTGGTTCTTCAGGTGCCCGGTGCCACCGTCTTGTACGTGGGAAGCCATCTATGGCTTCCTGCAGTTTTTACAGTCGGCTCCCCACTGCGAATTTAACGAGTTGCTCTGCTCTTTCTGAATGAACCCGCAGCCTCCTGGGTCATGTGACGTTTGACGTGAGGGGCGAACGTCTGCACACTAGGTGGGAAGTTGGAGTTGGAGCTAAAAAAAGAAAATATCCAAAAATGTTCCTACCCAATCATTTTTCTATGTTATTCATTTTAAATCTGGTGTAATACTTACCTTTTCTAAAGTCTTGAGGCCCCATTCATATGCCCATCATGTTTGGGGGTGCCATTGAGGGATAATGATTTAAAATCCCTGCATCCAATACGCAATAGCAGGAGAATGTAAATGGCTCTCTATGGAGCCGGTCCACATACTCCCGATGCGGCTCCGGTGCGAATTTGCACAGGAGCCCTGTGCGGCTTTTGGTCCGTTTTTAGGTTCGAATTCAAAAAAAATTTGGGCTGAAATCGGACCTGAAACGGTGAACGAGGACGCACCGGACCCTGCAGGGAGCCGCATCGGCATTAGGTGTGAACGGAGCCTCAAGCTGATAACCAAGGCTTTTAAAGCTATGGAGATTTTAGGTAGCATGGGCCAGATTCATGAAAAATTGCGGCGGCGTAACGTATCCCCTTTACGTTACTCCGCCGCAAGTTCGTCGCAACGCCGCAACTCCTCCCCAGCATTCGTCGTAAGTGCTTGATTCACAAAGCACTTACGTGTTAACTTGTGGCGGCGTAGCGTAAATCTGTCCGGCGCAAGCCCGCTTAATTCAAATGGGGCGTGTGTCATTTAAATTAGGCGCGCTCCCGCGCCGAACGTTTTGCGCATGCTCCGTGTGAAAATTTCCCGCTGTGCTTTGCGCGAAATGACGTCGTCCCGACGTAATGTTTTGAACGGCGACGTGCGTTACCTCGTTTCGTATTCCCGGACGTCTTACGCAAAAAAAAAAAATTAATTTGACGCGGGAACGACGGCCATACTTTAACATGGCTGGTCTAAATTAAGCCATGAAAAAGCAGGCTTATGTGTGCGCCGGGAAAAACCAGCTAGCGACGACGTAACGAACGTGCGTACCTTCGTGGATCGCCGTAAACAGCTAATTTGCATACCCGACGCTGGAAAACGACGTAAACTCCACCCAGCGGCCGCCGGAAAATTACACCTACGATCCGAAGGCGTACGAAGCCGTACGCCTGTCGGATCTTTGCCGAAAGCCGTCGTATCTTGGTTTGAGGATTCCAAATCAAGATACGACGTGGCAAATTTGAAAATACGCCGGAGTATTACTGCTGTGAATCTGGCCCCATATGTTTTGCGATTTCGCGGCTGCACACAATTTTAAGGGTTGCCATGTTTGGTATTTATTTACTCAACACAGACCCCTTCTTTTATACTTTACCAAAAAGGTGGGTGTTTGCTTGTACTAAATATAATGTTAGTGTATTTTCTCCTGAAATTATGCATTTGATAAACAGCTGCACAAACATGGTGCAACCTGAAAAATTGCAACTGCCATTGTTTTATTCTACAGGGCCTCTGCTTTAAGAAAATATAAAATTGTTTGGGGATTTCAAGTAATTTTTTGCGAAACATTGTTTAATATTGCAGCCTAGGCTTCGTTTTTTTTTTTATTATTATTATTTTACACCTGGAGGGTCCCTATAAGCAAAAAAAAAAAAAAAACGTAGCCAAGAGTTGGTCTTTAAGGACGCCTGCTTAGTGAATTTTTATTCATAGCTAAACTATACATTGAACGCTCACGCTTTTAATTGCAATGAGCCACTGTGGGATGTCCCTGGAGTCAGGTGAGTGACCCCGCACCTTGGCAGATGAGGACATCTCCTATGAAGGGCGGCCTGTCTGTAAATGATAAATAAAATGTGTCTTCACTGGGGTTGTAAGTCTTGATTCTGATGAGCTCCTGACAGTGATTCTCCCATTCATTCCTGAGTGTCAGGACCATAATTGATTAGCTTCAGGCAATGTCACTGGCAGTCTCCGGCAAGTGTGTTTATCTTGGAACTTTATTTGCAAAGTTAAAATTGTTTTTCTGTATTTTCAAGGTGAGATCTTAAAGGGAAAACAATGTATTTTTTTATTATTTGTATTATTTAATTGTTATTAATATTAACATTTATTATATAAAATATTTTTAAAATACAAAATGTTGCTAAACATTTCTAATGAGAGTTTCATTAAAGGGAAAACAATGTATTTGTTTTTATTATTTAATTGTTATTAATATTAACATTTATTATATTAAATATTTTTATAATATAAAATGTTGCTGAACATTTCTAATGAGCGTTTCATTAAAGGGAAAACAATGTATTTTTTTTGTATTATTTATATTATTTAATTGTTATTAATATTAACATTTAATATATTTAAAATATATATATATATATATATATATATATATATATATATATATATATATATATATGTGCTGAACATTTCTAATGAAAGTTTCCTTAAAGGGAAAACAATGTATTTTTTTTATTTATATTATTTAAACGTTATTAATTTTAACATTTAATATATTAAATATTTTTATAATATAAAATGTTGCTTAACATTTCTAATGAGAGTTTCATTAAAGGGAAAATAATGTATTTTTTTTTATTTAAATTATTTAAATGTTATTAATATTAACATTTATTATATTAAATATTTTTTAAAATGTAACATTTTGCTGAACATTTCTAATGAGAGTTTTTTATTAAAGGGAAAACAATGTATTTTTTTTATTATTTAATTGTTATTAATATTAACATTTATTATATTAAATATTTTTATAATATAAAATGTTGCTGAACATTTCTAATGAGCGTTTCATTAAAGGGAAAACAATGTATTTGTTTTTATTATTTATATTATATAATTGTTATTAATATTAACATTTAATTATATATTTATATATATAAACATTTTGCTGAACATTTCTAATAAGACTTTCAGTAAAGGGAAAACAATGTATTTTTTTTTATGTATATTATTTAAATGTTATTAATATTAACATTTATTATATCAAATATTTTTTAAATATAACATTTTGATGAACATTTCTAATGAGAGTTTCAATAAAAGGGAAACAATGTATTTTTTTTAATTATTTATATTATTTAATTATTATTAATATTAACATTTAATATATTTTTTAAAAAAATGTAATCATAAAATTTTGCTGAACATTTCTAATGAGAGTTTCATTAAAGGGAAAACTATGTATTTTTGTATTATTTATATTATTTAATTATTATTAATATTAACATTTATTATATTAAATATTTTTTAAATATAAAATTTTGATGAACCTTTTTTTTTTTACTTTCTTTTCATGTTGGACTTTTATATAAAGATTTGTAAATGATCCATTATTATGGTTATTGGTTTATCAGGGATTCTGATTAAATACCTTTGCTTAGATTTGATATAAAGAACACAAATTAGTGCTGCCCTGTAATCAGGATTACATAATTAAATGTGTTGTTTTTTTTTTTGCCCTAGGCCTGGTGAAACTCGCGCACCCCCTACTTACTATATATGACGCACCCCTTCCTTTTTAAGACCCATCCTGTCATTTTCATGGGATGAGGACAGAGGGACGCAGTGGGATGATGACAGAGGGACAGGGTGGGATGAGGACAGGGGGACAGTTTGGGATGAGGATAGGGTGGGATGAGGACATGGGGACAGGGTGGGATGAGCACAGGGGGACAGGGTGGGATGAGCACAGGGGGACAGCTTTTTCGCCGCCCCCCACAAAGTGCCGCCCTAGGCCTGGGCCTTGTCGGCCTAGGCCATAATACATCTCTGCTGATAGGAGGAGAAAGCAGAATAACAGACAGATGGGCTTGTCACTGTGCGGCTTCTTCTTTCACTTTCACAGTCACAGGCTGGGGGCGAGTCCAGGATGACCTGGGCTCAGAAGAAGACTTTAATGATGTTGGCCATCAGACCTAGGACATCTAGTGGTATAAAAAGCTACCGTGGGAAAAAACGCTAGTTTCTGTTGTTTTTTATGTTACGTTTAATGGGCTATGCCTTTTTATTGTGACTGGAGTTCTGTTTCAAAAGGGCTGCACCGGTTATCTTGTGGATATACATCAGCTTGATATACACTATATTGTCAAAAGTATTGGGACGCCTGCCGTTACACGCACATGAGGCCCCATACACACCATAGAATCTATCCGCAGATAAATCCCATCAAATGGGTTTCTGCGGATAGATCCTATGGTGTGTACACGCCAACGGATATTTATCCGCGGATAAATCTCCCCTGGGATGGATTTCCAGCAGATGGATATTTGCTGACATGCTCAACAAATCCATCTGCTGGAATCCATTCCAACGGATGGATCCGCTCGTCTGTACAGACTTACCGGATCCATCCGTCTAAAGGGATTCCCCGCACGCGTCGTAATGATTTGACGCATGCGTGGAATTCCTTATATGACAGCGTCGCGCCCGTCGCCACGTCATAATAGCGGCGACGGCGCGACACGTCATCGGCAGAGGATTTCAGCGCGGATTTCAATGCGATGGTGTGTACACGCCATCGCATAGAAATCCTCTGAAATCCTCGAGAGGATTTATCCGCGGATACGGTCCGCTGGACCGTATCTGCGGATAAATCCTCTCGTGTGTATGGGGCCTGAGCTTTAATGGCATCCCAGTCTTAGTCCGTAGGGTTCAGTATTGAGTTGGCCCACCCTTTGCAGCTATAACAGCTTCAACTCTTCTGGGAAGGCTGTCCACAAGGTTTAGGAGTGTGTCTATGGGAATGTTTGACCATTCTTCCAGAAGTGCATTTGTGAGGTCAGGCACTGATGTGGATGAGAAGGCCGGGCTCACAGTCTCCACTCTAATTCATCCCAAAGGTGTTCTATCCCTGGGTTTAGTGCTGTCCTGCAAAAGGGGGCACTCCGCCCACTGCATGCCTCAAGCCACCCGCAGCCAACATGGGAAGCCCAGTGTACATGCACAACCACCCTTCCCTATCTGTTAAAAAGCAAGTGCATGGGCTGGGCACACTCCATGCCAACCATGGGCAGCCAGAAACAGGAGCAGAGGGCAGGTGCAGGACAGTAGGCCCATTCTACATCATGTCTTAGACGTGGGGAAGGCAGGCCCAGTTCCCCTTCCTCATCCTGGGCGCTGTACGAACCTGCCCCCAATACTGCCCTTGTGTTACTGACAGGGGCCACCATGGGGGGGGGGGGGGCAGCTCATACATATGTAGGGGGCTCTTTTTAACCACCTCCGGACCGCCGCATGCATATGTACGTCGGCAGAATGGCACGTACAGGCACATTGGCGTACCTGTACGTCCCTGCCTAGACGTGGGTCGGGGGTCCGATAGGGACCCCCCCGCTACATGCGTCCGTCGGACACCTGCGGGGAGCGATCCGGGACGTTTCTAGCCGCCCCCTCGCGATCGCTCCCCGGAGCTGAAGAACGGGGAGAGGGCTTCCCCGTGCTTCACTGTGGCGGCTGCATCGATCGAGTGATCCCTTTTATAGGGAGACACGATCGATGACGTCAGACCTACAGCCACACACCCCTACAGTTGTAAACACACACTAGGTGAGCCCTATCTCCTACAGCGCCCCCTGTGGTTAACTCCCAAACGGCAACTGTCATTTTCACAATAAACAATGCAATATAAATGCATTTTTTGCTGTGAAAATGACAATGGTCCCAAAAATGTGTCAAAATTGTCCGAAGTGTCCGCCATAATGTCGCAGTCACGAAAAAAATCGCTGATCGCCGTCATTAGTATTAAAAAAAAAAATAATAATAAAACTATCCTCTATTTTGTAAACGCTAAAAATTTGGCGCAAACCAATTGATAAACGCTTATTGCAGTTTTTTTTACCAAAAATAGGTAGAAGAATACGTATCGGCGTAAACTGAGGAAAAAAAATGTTTTTATATATGTTTTTGGGGGGTATTATAGCAAAAAGTAAAAAATATTGAATTTTTTTAAAAATTGGCGCTCTATTTTTGTTTATAGCGCAAAAAATAAAAACCGCAGAGGTGATCAAATACCACCAAAAGAAAGCTCTATTTGTGGGGAAAAAAAGGACACCAATTTTGTTTGGGAGCCATGTCGCACGACCGCGCAATTGTCTGTTAAAGCGACGCAGTGCCGAATTGTAAAAACCCCTTGGGTCATTTTGCAGCATATTGGTCCGGTCCTTAAGTGGTTAAGCTATGTAAGGGGGCCCGAAACTTCTGATGGCTTCCCTGATTGCTGAAACCATTGTGTATGTGTATTTCCATATTCCATTTACTTGTTGGGACTGTTCAGGCTCCCAAGGTCCTTTACGAATAATCCAGCCCCCGCCAACTTTTTGAAACGCTAGTTGAATTGGCAGTGGCGACTCATGTTTTTTTTTAAGGGGGGGGTGGCAATCAACCACCCCCCCCTCCCCAGCCAGCTGACTCATCCAGCGACACCCCCCACCCAGTCAGTGGAGCTGACTTATCCAGGAGGATCCTAATGATAACCCCGACTATCAGCAATTACTCATCCAGCACCTCCGCCCGCTGTCTGCCCGGCGCTTATCCCATCTTAATGTCGGGTCAGGCAGCTGGTGAATGGCAGAAAGATGTGTCCCCAGAGCGGCTCTGTTTCCTCTCATAGAGACGCTGTGTGTCTCTTCTCTCATCCTTGCAAGGCGTCCAATAGGATCACCTGTACTGTGAGCCAATTGGGTGATGGGTACAAGGCCCGCTTCCCAATTGGCCGGGAGGAGGATCAGCGTTGCAGTAGCGAATATTCATTTGCTGTTACAACACACCTGTGACCTGATACCACGCTATTTTGAAGCCTATCGGAGCCTATGTCTCAAAATAGCATGGTCTCGGGTCGCATTTATGCATGAGTCTATCCACTGCATATAAGGGGTGGAGAGGAGAGGCGGGGGCGGCGCAACCCTAATGGACGGGCCGCCACTGCAAAATTACTCATCTCCACGCTCAGTCAACGGAATCCGATCTACAATACTTTCCCCCGACATGAATAACTGTAATTTTATATTCATCTTTCTGACGGTTGTGAAGCACATAATGCACGCCCATCACCACGCTCGCGCGCTTACACACACGCGGCGCTCTCTCATTTCAGATAAACGTTAGCTACAGCAAATTGCAGGTGTCGCGTCCACCGGCTACAGCGCCGTAAATGCATATTTACAGTATTTGGGTTCTCGCTTAATAAAACACTTGGGAACCAAAGACAAACACACACGCATACGCGGCAATACGAAGCGAGATTAGGAGTTTAATTTCTGGGTCGCTCCTCGCACGCAACGCTTTGAAAACTCATTTGGAAAGTCCTTTGATAACAGTAATCGTCTGCCAGACATTTACTTTTGATTGGCCTGCCTGCTTTCTATGGTACGATATAACGCACTATATTTACTTCAAAGCACTTTGGCTGGCAAAAACCAATCTAAAATTCCTCGCCTTATTAGACGCTCAGAAAGAAGATGTATTGAAGAGTTACCGCGCTTTCCACACCGTCTTCTAAGGGAATTAATTTAACTGAGTGTGGTGGTGCATCACGTTCCTCCGTGATGGTGGTGGGGGGGGGGAGAAAATAGTAAATACATTACACAAACCGCATGAGTGTACAGTACACAGAATGCAAGCGTCAGCCCGCAAGGCTGCATTCATACTTTTCGTGAAACGTTTTCGAAATGCACGAAAAGCGATTGTCGCACTTGCGTCATCATTCATAGATAATGGCAGCCAAAAGTGGCAAAAAATATGCATGTTTTTTGCATAAAAAGAAAAGCAAACAAATAGATACCTTAGCTACTAAAGATACCTTAGCTACTATGGGCCAGATTCACGAAGAATTGCGGCGGCGTAACGTATCGTACACCGCCGCAAGTTTTCATCGCAAGTGCCTGATTCACCAAGCATTTGCGAGGAAAACCTACGCCGGCGGCCTCCGGCGCAAGGCGGGCCAATTTAAATGGGGGTGTGCCATTTAAATTAGGCGCGCTCCCGCGCCGGACCTACCGCGCATGCTCCGTTTCCGAACTCCCGCCATGCTTTGCGCGCTGTGACGTCATTTTTTCGAACGGCGACGCGCGTAGCGTAATTCCGTATTCCCGGACGGCTTACGCAAACAACGTTATTTTTTAAATTTCGACGCGGGAACGACGGCCATACTTTATACAGCAATACGTTTACTGTCTAAAGTTAGGGCACCTAAAAAACCGACTAACTTTGCGACGGGAAACTAGACTAGCGGCGACGTAGCGAACGCGAAAATCCGTTGGGAATCGCCGTAACTCCTAATTTGCATACCCGATGCTGGTTTACGACGCGAACTCCCCCCAGCGGCGGCCGCGGTATTGCATCCTAAGATCCGACAGTGTAAAACAATTACACCTGTCGGATCTTCTGGCTATCTATGCGTAACTGATTCTATGAATCAGTCGCATAGATAGAAACAGGGATACGACGGAGTATCAGGAGATACGCCGTCGTATCTCCACTGTGAATTTGGCCCTTTGTTTATCGCACATAGGGCAGCCCATTGAAATCAATGGTGTGTCCTATGTGTGTGGTACAAAAGAAAGCACCCAGAGACACAAAACTGCAGCATGAGTTTGCACATAGCTCCCAGCTATCCCTGATTTCGAGGGACTGTCCCTGATTTGGAGCAATGTCCCTCTGTCCCTCATTCCTCCTCACCTGTCCCTCATTTTGGTCTGATCTATATAGATGTACATAAAATGCACTTTTTATCTTTTATCTTTTAGTCTTTCCCAGTGCTAAACCTTTCATCCAATTTCTAAATTGCTGCATTTGTAAATTCTAAAAGCCAATATAAAGGAATAGTAGTGGTAAATAAAAAGCCCTTGTGGGTTTAACCAATCTTGTTTTTTGTACAATTCTCCTTTTAAGGGGGCGTGGCAAGGGGTGTGTCCTATGCCTGCATACTTTTGCGGATAGGTGTCCCTCGTTCCCATCTCAAAAAGTTGGGAGGTGTGGTTTGCATGCGCTCACAAAATGTTAAGGGGTGGCTGGTATGGATTTTTGGGGGGAACCCCACGCCATTTTTTTTTCATTTTGGCGCAGGGTTCATCTTAAAATTCATACCAGACCTGAAGGGTCTGGTATGGATTTTGAGGGGGACCCTACGCCATTTTTTTTATTTGGCGCAGGGTTCCACTTAATATCCATACCAGACCTGGCCTGGTATGGAATTTGGGGGGGACCCTTACACATTTTTAAAAAAAAAATTGGTTCGGGGGTTCCCCTTAATTAATATTCACACCAGACCCAAATGGACTGGGGGGGACCCATGCTGTTTTTCAATGACTTTCATCTGTATTGCCAGGACCCGACAATTCATTATAGCCGCGAGTAGTTTTAAATGACTTTTTTTTCCTTTAGAAATGTCATTTTGTGCAGGGACTGTTCTAAAGATGGGAAAAATGTGTCACTTTACAGGCATACTATAGACACCCCCCAGGTACGAAATTTAAAGGAATATTTCACTTTTATTGTTTCACTTTAAGCATTATTAAAATCACTGCTCCTGAAAAAAACGCAGTTTTTAAAACTTTGTTTTGCATTGATACATGTCCCCTTTGGCAGGACCCGGGGCCCCAGACACTTTTTATAACAATAACTTGCATATTGACCTTCCAAATTAGCACTTTTGATTTTTCACATTCGTGTCCCATAGACTTTAACAGTGTTTGCTTGTTCGAAAACACTTTTTGCCTGTTCGCATGTGCTGCTGCGAACGAACTGGGGTTTCCCTAGGGCCAACTCAATATTGAACCCTACGGGCTAGGACTGGGATGCCATTAAAGTTCATGTGCATGTAAAGGTAGGCATCCCAATACTTTTGGTAATGTAGTGTGTGTTATGTGGGCAGCAACTGGTTAAATAAAGCCTTTCCTTTTTCATTACATTCCTTATTTTAGAGTCAGTGACATCAGGGCCGTTTGTAGGAATTTGGGGGCACACCCCCCCCCCCCGCACGCAAAAAGCCTAAGTTAGCGCTACACTCATTTTTTACACCCATGTTCTTACTCCTCCCCCTCCCCTCCCTAGTCCCTATGTTTTTCTATTCTCACCTCCCCTTCTTCCCTGTAGGCTGCCGCTGTAGCGTGGCCGAGCTCCTCCTTCTCCTGTCAGTCCAGTGTTCTATCATTATGGGTCCCCTTCCAGATAGTGCCCAGGCCGGGCCGGGTACTGTGGGGTACAGAAGATTCAGTTTCCTGTGTTCCCAGCCGGACTGACAGGAAGTAAGCACTGAGTGTGCACTTCCTGTCAATCCGGCCGGGAACAGGAAACAGAATCTGCTGTACCACGAGCAGTACCGGGCCGGACTGACAGCACTCCAGGAGGAAGGAAGAGGAGCTCGGCCATGCTACAGCCTGTGAAGGGAAAGTTGGGGGCCCCAAGCAATTGTTTATTTTGCCTGTCCTGTAGCGACAGGCCTGAGTGACATCATCTCCAGGATTCTATGCTTCTCTGTGCAATACAGGCAGATCATGGCTGATGGGAGGGGCCGACAGGGTGCTTTCGTATAATAAAATGTAGAAATTCCCACCCTAAATGAATCTCTAGGTCACAACAATGACATTGGATCATGTGGATGACATTTTCTTTCACTGCCTAAGCATCAAATTCTCACAAAGTGAACACAATGTTGATTTTTTATTTCGCAAACCTGTGAAAAAGTCGACATCATGCAAATTTTTTCCCTTGTCAAACCAACTTAACCTTATCTCAACGGTATTCTAACAATATATGCAAACCGGTATTTTTTTTTCCTCCCCTGAGTATGTCGCACTGTAGCGACGAAAGGGAAATAAAACTCTCCTAAAGCAGAATGCACATGTTCACTTCCAGCTCTACCATTACGCTACGTTACATAAAAGTCGCACTAATGTGATATCATTTTAATCAGCAGACTCTGTGGATTATACGTTGCAGTAAGCTTCTGGGAGTGCACAAATTAAGTAAATGCTGCATTGGGAAAAATTACCGGAAATTTTTTTTTCTATTTTTATTTTTTGCAAATGATTCCTAATAAACAAAGGAAATTGAAATATATGCTACCAAATAAAGCTGAATCTGTCCCAAACAAACAACGTATAATATGTTAGGGGGTTGGTTGATTATATTTTGCAGTAAAGTGGGTTTACAACCACTTTAATCACCACTGGGTTTTTGTTTTTTTGCTAAATAAATAAAAAAAGACTGTAAATTGCAAGAACAAAAAATGATATTATAAAAGTTTGCAAAAAGGTAATTTTTCTCCTTTATTGATGTGCGCTGATGAGGCTGCACTGATGGGCACTAATAGGCAGCACTGATGGCACTGATAAGGCGGCAGTGTGGGCACTGAAGAGGAGGCACAGGTGAGGCTGTACTGATATGCAGCACGATAAGCAGCACAGATGGGCACTGATAGGTGGCACCAATGGGCACTGATAGGCGCACTGGTAGACAGGTATCTGCACCCCCCCTGAAAGGTGTCAAATGTGACACCGGAGGGGGGAGGGTGCCGATCAGCGCGACTTCACTTTAGGGTGGAGATCCGCTTTAACACTAGGGGGCGAGGAAGGGGTTAATTATGTTCCCTGGGTGTGTTCTAACTGAAGGGGGTGGGACTAAGTAGGGGAAATTTACACACAGCTCCCGGTTCTCGCTCTGTAACGAGCGATCGCAGGTGCCCGGCGGTGATCGCGCCCGCCGGGCACGTGCGCCGGTACCAGGGGCGAGCAGGGGGCGCGCACATGCCCCTAGTGTCTGAAATGCGAAAAATGCTGTAAAACTGCGGCGGCCGGGTTCACATATATGCAAATTGGATGCGGCTTTCATCGAATGATTATATTGCGCTAAAAAATGTATTGCATGCCATACTTTTTTTTCATTACACAACCGGCCTTGTCTTGCGTTGGGACTATGCAGTCTTACTACACCTGGGTGTAGGTGTGCTTCAAGGTTGGTGGAGGGCTCAGAAGGGAAGCCCTAAGCCCAGGGTTGGGCTTTTACCACCATGTTCATTATTCAGCACAGCCAAAGAAATGTACCGTATTTATCGGGGTATTTTAGTACTTACAGTTTTGGTGTCTTGTGCGGCATCCATCGGCGGCTTCGTCGGGGTCCCGCGTCCGTCTGCGGCTTCGGTGGTGTCCTCCTCATCGGGTCCAGCGTCCTTCTGCGGTGTCCTCCCCGCTCGATCCCTGCTTCCCGCGCTGAGTTTGAACCACCGCGCCGGCATATATCGAGCGCAGTACACTCGGGTATAGTCGGGCAGGCTCGGCTCCTCTCGCGGTCACGTCCTGTGCGTCCTGTACGTCCAGGACGTGACCGCGAGAGGAGCCGAGCCTGCCCGACTATACCCGAGTGTACTGCGCTCGGTATATGCCGGCGCAGTGGTTCAAACTCGGCGCGGGAAGCGGGTATCAGCGTATATCGCACACCCACGATTTTGCCCTGATATTCAGGGCAAAAAAGTGCGCAGTATACGCCGATAAATACGGTACTCATCTGGTTCCTGTCCTGGGTGACACCTTTCCTCCTTCTGTCTCTCGTCTCTCGTTCCTCCCATCTGTATAAATTAATACCATTCATTTTTATTTATTTTTTAAACAATTATCCAGCAGATAAGTAAAACACGCTTCAGACACGATAAACAAGCGTTGAACGTCTTTCTTTCATCGCGTCTACGTTCTGAGGTGCGAGCAGGAACGTTTTGTTCGGAAGCCCTTTATCTGGCGCACGCCAGAGAAAACACGGCAGTCCGCCTCTGTGAACCCGGGGTGTAGAGTTACAATTCACCGGAATAATCCTGCAGGGGGGTTTTACATCTTATTTTAATTAAATGTTGTGACACCTACAGAAATTTCATTACAAGAAGGAAAGAAGGCGTCTAATTGGAAAATTGCTCTACTCATCTTCATGTTAATGCTACAGGGGGAAAAAATCTAACAGCAATTAAATATTGCCTTCTTTTCTCATTTTTACACATTTAAAAGTCTATAAAATGCCCATTATACGTCGTTTCTTAGGATTTTCAAGGAAACTGTTTTTTATTTTTTAAAGTAGAACTCTAATTAGGGCTGTGGCGATTCAGCGAGACAATCTAGCTGAATTTATGAAAAGTCCTACTCAGGCCTTTTTTTCTCAGAAAATAGGAACAGATACTCAACCACTAGCCAACCCTCCAAACCACATCAAATAGTGGCAGGGTTTGTAGGGGGCATTAAATACCAGGAATGCATTATGTATAGTGAAGAGTTCGGTAGGATTACACACAGAGGGGCAGATTCACAAAGAATTGCATGGGCGCAGCGTATGGGAGATGCGCTACGCCGCTGTAACTTACTTTTTTAGCTTTGAATCCACAAAGAATTTGCGCCGTAAGTTACGGCGGCGTAGTGTATCTCTCGCGGCGTAACGGCGCCTAATTCAAATCGGCGAGTAGGGGGGCGTGTTTCATTTAACCACTTAAGCCCCGGACCTTTAGGCAGCTAAATGCCCAGGCCAGGTTTTGTGATTCGGCACTGCGTCGCTTTAACAGACAATTGCGCGGTCGTGCAACGTGGCTCCCAAACAAAATTGGCGTCCTTTTTTCCCCACAAATAGAGCTTTCTTTTGGTGGTATTTGATCACCTCTGCGGTTTTAATTTTTTGCGCTATAAACATAATTTTGAAAAAAATTCTATATTTTTTACTTTTTGCTATTATAAATATCCCCCAAAAACATATATAATTTTTTTTTCCCCTCAGTTTAGGCCGATACGTATTCTTCTACCTATTTTTGGTATAAAAAAAACGCAATAAGCGTTTATCAATTGGTTTGCGCAAAATTTTTAGCGTTTACAAAATAGGGGATAGTTTTATTGCATTTTTATTAATTATTTTCTTTTACTACTAATGGCGGCGATCAGCGATTTTTTTCATGACTGCGACATTATGGCGGACACTTCGGACAATTTTGACACATTTTTGGGACCATTGTCATTTTCACAGCAAAAAATGCATTTAAATTGCATTGTTTATTGTGAAAATGACAGTTGCAGTTTGGGAGTTAACCACAGGGGGCGCTGTAGGAGTTAGTGTTCACCTAGTGTGTGTTTACAACTGTAGGGGGGTGTGGCTGTAGGACTGACGTCATCGATCGAGTCTCCCTATATAAGGCATCACACGATCGATGCAGCGCCATAGTTAAGCACGGGGAAGCCGTGTTTACATACGGCTCTCCCCGTTCTTCAGCTCCGGGGAGCGATCGCAACGGAGCAGCTATAAACGAATAGCCGCGCCGTCGTCCCGGATCGCTCCCCGCTGGAATCCGACCGCCGCATGTAGCGGGGGGGGGGGTCCCGATCGGACCCCCCACCCGCTAGAAGGCAAGGACGTACATGTACGCCCATTTGCCTGTACGTGCCATTCTGTGGACGTACATTTACATGCGGCGGTCGGGAAGTGGTTAAATGAAGCGCGTCCCCGCGCCAAACGAACTGCGCATGCGCCGTCCCTAAATTTCCCGCCGTACATTGCGCTAAATGACGTCGCAAGGACGTCATTGTTTTGACGTGGACGTAAATTACGTCCATCCCGATTCACGGACGACTTACGAAAACGAAAAAAAAAAAATTCAAATTAAACGCGGGAACGATGGCCATACTTAACATAGCAGGTTTAACTATACGCCACAAAACAGCAGCTTTAACTATACGCCGGAAAAAGCCGACTAGAGACGACGAAAGAGAATGCGACGGCCGCGCGTACGTTCGTGGATCGTCGGAAATAGCAATTTGCATACTCGACGCGGATTACGACGGGAACGCCACCCAGCGGACGCCGAAGAATTGCATCTTAGATCCGAAGGCGTACGAAGACGTACGCCTGTCGGATCTAACCCAGATGCCGTCGTATCTTGTTTTGAGGATTCAAACTAAAGATACGACGCGGGAAATTTGAAAGTACGCCGGCGTATCAGTAGATCCGACGGCGTACTCGCTTTGTGGATCTGGCCCAGAGTGCAGAGTTTAGGGTTGTGCTACATACATACTTACAGTTGTGCTCATAAGTTTACATACCCTGGCAGAAGTTATGATTTCTTGGCCATTTTTCAGAGAATATGAATGATATCACAAAAACTTTTCTTTCACTCATGGTTAGGGTTTGGCTGAAGCCATTTATTATCAGTCAACCGTGTTTACTAGTTTTAAATCCTAATGGCAACAGAAACTACCCAAATGACCCTGATCAAAAGTTTACATACCCCAGTTCTTAATACCGTGGCCCAGATTCAGGTAGAATCGCGCAATATTTGCGTCGGCAAAGAGCAAATATTTTTTCTCTGCGCCCACGCAAATATTGCGCTTTGCCCGCGATTCACGGAGCAGTTGCTCCGTAAATTGCGCGGGCAATATGCTAAACAGCCGGGCGCAAGGCTGCCTAATGTAAATGATCCCGCCGGGGGCGGGAATCATTTAAATTAGGCGCGCTCCCGCGCCGAGCGAACAGCGCATGCTCCGTCGGGAAACTTTCCCGACGTGCATTGCGGCAAATGACGTCGCAAGGACGTCATTTGCTTCTAAGTGAACGTGAATGGCGTCCAGCGCCATTCACGGTTCACTTACGTAAACGACGTGAAATTTAAATTTCACGGGCGGGAGGCGCAGCTATACTTTAGCATAGGTTGCCCCTGCTATAGCAGGAGCAACCTTGCGCTAAAGTCGCCGTACGGAAACTCCGTACCTTGCGTGCGCAGGGCCCGCGCAACTTTTGTGAATCGGTGGTAGTATGCAATTTGCATACTATACGCCGATCACAATGGCCGCGCCCCCTAGCGGCCAACGCAAGAATGCAGCCTGGGATGTGAAGGCATAAGAAGGCTTATGTTTGTCATATCCTAGGCTGCATTCGGTGTAACGAGGTTCCTGAATCAGGAGCACTCGTTACACCGGAGCAAGTAAGCACTTGCGCCGCGCAACCAATGGTGGCGCGGGCGCAAGTGCTTCTTGAATCTGGGCCCATGTATTTCCCCCTTTAACATTGAAGTCTTTTGTGTCCAGACCTAAATTCCATTGAGACTTGAAAATTGGTGTTCACAGACGCTCTCCATCCAATCTGACAGAGCTTGAGATATTTTGTAAAGAAGAATGGGCAAAGCTGGTAGAGACTTCCCCAAAAAGACTTGCAGGTGTAATTGCAGAGAAAGGTGGATCTACAAAGTATTGACTCCGGGGGCGCCATACAAATGTACCCCCCACACTTTTCACATATTTATTTGTAGAAAAAAAATTAAGACCATTTATCATTTTCCTTCCACTTAGAAAAATTCAACAAAACAGTTTTCTATTCTGTTATAAAATGTTGCAAACAGGTAATTCTCCTTTATTGATGTACCCTGATTAGGCTGCACTGATAGGCACTGATAAGGCGGCACTGATAGGTGGCACTGGTGTGCACTGTGAGGTGGCACTGAGAGGTGACACCGATGGGTGGCACTGATGGACATTGATAGGTGGCACTGATGGGCACTGATAGGTGGCACTGATGGGTGGCAGCGATGAACACTGATGGGTGGCAGTGAAGGGCACTGGTAGGTGACACTGATAGGCAGCACTGTTAGGTGGCACTGATTGGCACCGCTGGTGGACATTGATAGGTGGCACCGATTGGTGGCACTGATATGCACTGGTGGGTACTGGCGGGTGGCACTGGCAGACGGCACTGATGGGCACATATGATGTGGCTGTGCCTCTTCCTCTTCTGGACCAATGTCCCTTTCACCGAAATGATTACCGATCTTCTGTTTACATCACGTGGTTAGCTGTTATTGGCTGACAGCTGATCATGTGGTAAGGAGCAGGGAATCTGTGATCAGCCGAGCCCCATTGACTCAGTAAACACAGAGCGTGCTGCGCACGACCCGCAGGGGGTGCGTGGGGAGTGTGCAAAGGGGTGGACATCATATGATGGCGTCCCTGCTAAGTAGGTCCACGCTGTAGGCGTCATTCGGCTATAGCGCGGGCGCAAAGGAGTCAAAATAATTACAGTGCCATCATCCATACACATAAACAGAAGGGACAATGTAAATTACAGTAAACAGTGTGGGGAGGTTTATTAAAATTGATGAACACAGAATCTGGTACATAGTAACCAATCAGCTTCTAACCAGCTTCTTCAATTAGGCTTTGACAATGAAACCTCAAAGATGATTGGCAGTGGCACAGCTGCACCAGTTTTAGTGAATCTCCTCCTGTGCGTTTCATATCACTTTATTCTCAGGTTTAGCCAGGTTTGCAGATGTGTCATCGCGTTATTGCCATGTGACGCATTCTGATGCTGATAAATCTCACCCGGGCATGTAGCCATGGATGACCATGAAAGGGTTAACCCGTGGGGCTCTGCCAGCCCTTGTTCTCCCAATGTGAGTAGCGGATGTTGTACAATGTATACGGGGGGGGGGGCATACCATGTAAATATTCCATTGTGATTTTCATATAAAGTGAGCCTGGGACCGCCAATCCAGCGAGATTGCCAAATGGAAAATGCGCTTGACAAACTGGTGTGTAGAAATCCGTCTACCTGCTGAACGGGTTTTATCACCAGTGACTGTTTAATAGATTGGTTCAATAAGCATGCCGGTCCCTCTAGTATTTTTCAAATGAAGATTAATAGAAGCGGCTCGGCTCTCCTATGCATCATAAATATGTGTTCGGGGGAGGCAGTTTTCCCACAAGCCTGAAGAGTTGACTGAGAACCAAACTGCGGCCGCGGCGTCGGCACAAATACCGTCCTATTGCTATGGGTTTCTTCCAGGGACATCGCCATGTTTAGAAGATTTAAGCCTCGTACACACGACCGTTTTTCTCGGCAAGAAAACTGCTGGCAGAGCTTTCTTGCCGAGTAAACCGAGCGTGTGTACGAGGCTTTGAGGTTTCTCGTTGGGAAAACTGCCCAGAATCTCGACGAGAAAAATAGAGAACCTGCTCTCTTTTTTTTCTCGTCGGGATTCTCGGCAGTGTTTTCCTGCCAAGAAACCCGAGCGTTTGTACACTTACCTGTCGCCGTGGAAACCCGCGCATGCTCGAAATGACTTTGACGGTAGGTTTGGCGGTAGCTTCCAAGGCATAGGTAGGGTGAAGCAAGATGGCGGCGACGGCATCGAATGTGACGAGCGCATGCTCATCGTAGTCAATGACGTCACCACGTTTGTGCCATTCAAAAGAATGGCGGTTCTTTTGAATCGTACGCGTGTACACTCGGCCGAGAAGAAAATCTTGCCAGGAATCTCGGCAGGAAAAAACAACGTTTTTTTTCCCGAGGATAATCCCGGCCGTGTGTACAGGGCTTAAGACCTGAAAATTTTGTGTCAGAAAAAATATTTATCTTTTTCTCTTTTTTAAAAAAAAAGGTCCCTCTACCTGCTAGATTGTTTTGCCATCTTCTGCGGTTACGTCCCTTTGCGCAGCCGTGTCATTCTGCCAACGTAAATATACAGGTGGTCAAGTGTTTAATGACCGGAAGGATTTGCCCCCTTAATGACTGGTCCATTTTTTGCGATTCGGCACTGCGTCACTTTAACTGACAATTGCGCGGTCGTGCGACATTGTACCCAAAAAAAATTGACGTCCTTTTTTCCCCACAAATAGAGCTTTCCTTTGGTGGTATTTTATCACCTCTGCGGTTTTATTTTTAGCGCTATAAAAAAAAAAAAAGATTTTGAGAAAAATAACTATATTTTAAACTTTTTGATATAATAAATATCAAAAAAATAAAAATAAAAAAATGAATTTCTTCATCAGTTTAGGCCTTGTACATATTTTTGGTAAAAAAAAATTGCAATAAGCGTATATTGATTGGTTTGCGCAAAAGTTAAACGTCTACATAATAGGGGATAGATTAATGGCATTTTTATTAATAATTTTTCTTGGGCGGCGATCTGCGATTTTTATCATGACCGCGACATTATGGTGGACACATCGGACACTTTTGACGCTATTTTGGGACCATTGTCATTTATACAGCGATCAGTGCTATAAAAATGCACTGATTACTGTAAAAATGTTACTGGCAGAGAAGGAGTTAACCACTAGGGGGCGATCAAGGGGTTAACTGTGTGTCCTAAGAGGGGTCTATATTTATTTTATATCACTTTTATTCCTATGACAAGGAATGTAAACATCCCTTGTAATAGGAATAAGGATAACAGACATTCTTTAATTAGAATAGTTTTCCAATTTCCAAAGAGAATAAAATAATATGGAAAATAAAGGAATAAAATAGATTTTTTTTTCTATTCTATTCCTTTTTTTTCTACTTCTATTTTATTCTCTTTTGATATTGGAAAACTTTTTGAATTCAAAAAGTCTTCCGAATTCTAATTTGAAAACAATTCTAATTCGAAAAGTTTTCAACTTTGAAAACTATTCGAATTGGAAAAGTATTTGAAAACGATTTGAATGCAAATTTCTTTTTGCATTTTTTTTAATAGTATTTGAATAGTTTTCCAATTTCCAAAGAGAATAAAATAGAATAGAAAATAAGGGAATAGAATAGAGAACTATTTATTTATTTATTTTTCTATTCTATTCCTTTATTTTCTATTCTATTTTATTCTCTTTGGAAATTGAAAAACAATTCGAAATTTGAAAGATATTCGAAAACTATTCAAATTTGAAAAGTATTCAAAAAGTATTTGAAAACGTTTTGATTTCTAATTTCCTCCGAAAAAAAATATTATGTTATTTTGGATTTGTTTAAATTCGGTACTATTCTAATTTGCAAATTCAGGTACATCCGAATCTCCGAAAAACTGATTTTTTTAAATTCGAATAGTTTTCCAGTTTACAAAGAGAATAAAATAGAATAGAAAATAAAGTAATAGAATAGAATTTATTTTTTGTTTTCTTTCTATTCTATTACTTTATTTTCTATTCTATTTTATTCTCTTTGGAAAATATTCGAAAAGTATTAAAAAATACATTTCTTATTAATTTCTTTGTTAGTTCAAATTTGTTTAAATTCGGTACTATTCTAATTCAGAAATTCGGATACATCCGAATTTTCTAAATTTTTGTTTATTTTTTCTATTCTGTTCCTTTATTTTCTATTGTATTTTATTCTCTTTGGAAATTGGAAAACTATTTGAATTCGAAAAAATTTTGAATTCTAAAAGTTTTTGAATTTGAAAAGTTTTCGAAAAGTATTTAAAAATGATTCAAATTTGAATTCCGTCAGATTTTTTTTCGTTATTTTGAATTTGTTTACATTTGGTACTATTCTAATTCAGAAAAGAAAGATACATCCAAATTTCCCCCCCAATTTTTATTTTTTATTTTTATTAACCACTTGCCGACCGCCGCACGCCTATTTAGGTCGACAGAATGGCACGGACAGGCAGATTGGCGTACCTGTACGTCCACCTGAATCTGCTGCCCGGCGGGCGCCTGCCGCGTGCCCCGTGAGTGTGGCTGCGGGTTCCGGGAACTCGATATTCCCGTGAGTCCCGTGATTGCGGTCGGCAAGAGCAGAACAAGGGAATGCCTTTGTAAACAAGGCATTCCCCTATTCTGCCTAGTGACACTGTCACTGATGACCGTTCCCCGTGATCGGGAACGGTCATCAATGACGTGTCACATGTAGCCACGCCTTCTTACAGTAAGAATCACTTCCTAGGGAACACTTAACCCCTGCAGCGCCACCTAGTGGTTAACCCCTTCACTGCCAGTGTAATTTTTACAGTAATAAGTTCATTTTTATAGCACTGATGGCTGTAAAAATTACAATGGTCCCAAAATGGTGTCAAATGTGTCCGATGTGTCCGCCATAATGTCGCAGTCACGATAAAAAACGCTGATTGCCGCCACAACTAGTAAAAATAAATTATTAACAAAAATGCCATAAAACAGTCCCCTATTTTGTAGACGCTATAACTTTTGCGCAAACCAATCTATACGCTTATTGCAATTTCTTTTTACCAAAAATATGTAGAAGAATACGTATCGGCCTAAACCGAGGAAAACAATATTTTTTTTTTTATATTTTTGGGGGATATTTATTATATCAAAAAGTAAAAAATATTGCTTTTTTTTCAAAATTGTCGCTCTTTTTTTGTTTATAGCGCAAAAAATAAAAACTGCAGAGGTGATCAAATACCACCAAAAGAAAGCTCTATTTGTGGGAAAAAAAGGATGTCACTTTTGTTTGGGAGCCACGTTGCATAACCGCGCAATTGTCATTGCCGAATCGCAAAAAGTGGCCCGGTCTTTTGCCACCAAAATGGTCCGGGGCTGAAGCGGTTAATTAAATAAAATAAAATTTAACGAAACAAACCACACATGTCAATTGCTAACCCATAATGCTTATACAGCGCAGTTTGGCATGTTCGCCCTGGGCTGTAGGTGACCTTGTACCGACACTGATTCCACCTACTGCCGCCCAGGGCCATCTTAATAGCATCATGGGCCCCTGGGCAAAGTAATGCTCTGGGGCCCCTACAATCATTCTGTACAGCAACAATGGCCCTTCTACGCCCTAGATATCCCCCCAGCACTCTGACCCCTCTACACCCCAGATATCCCCCCAGCACTCTGACCCCTCTACACCCCAGATATCCCCCCAGCACTCCGACCCCTCTACATCCCAGATATCCCCCCAGCACTCTGACCCCTCTACACCCCAGATATCCCCCCAGCACTCTGACCCCTCTACACCCCAGATATCCCCCCAGCACTCTGACCCCTCTACACCCCAGATATCCCCCCAGCACTCTGACCCCTCTACACCCCAGATATCCCCCCAGCACTCTGACCCCTCTACATCCCAGATATCCCCCCAGCACTCTGACCCCTCTACACCCCAGATATCCCCCCAGCACTCTGACCCCTCTACATCCCAGATATCCCCCCAGCACTCTGACCCCTCTACACCCCAGATATCCCCCCAGCACTCTGACCCTCTACACCCCAGATATCACCCTCAGCACTGTTACCATATACCATAAGATACCGCTTGTATTGTGACCCCTCCACACCCCAGATATCCCCCCAGCACTCTGACCCCTCTACACCCCAGATATCCCCCCAGCACTCTGACCCCTCTACACCCCAGATATCCCCCCAGCACTCTGACCCCTCTACACCCTAGATATCCCCCCAGCACTCTCACCCCTCTACATCCCAGATATCCCCCCAGCACTCTGACCCCTCTACACCCCAGATATCCCCCCAGCACTCTGACCCCTCTACATCCCAGATATCCCCCCAGCACTCTGACCCCTCTACATCCCAGATATCCCCCCAGCACTCTGACCCCTCTACATCCCAGATATCTCCCCAGCACTCTGACCCCTCTACATCCCAGATATCGCCCAGCACTCTGACCCCTCTACACCCCAGATATCCCCACAGCACTCTGACCCCTCTACACCCCAGATATCCCCCCAGCACTCTGACCCCTCTACACCCCAGATATCCCCCCAGCACTCTGACCCCTCTACATCCCAGATATCCCCCCAGCACTCTGACCCCTCTACACCCCAGATATCCCCCCAGCACTCTGACCCTCTACACCCCAGATATCACCCTCAGCACTGTTACCATATACCATAAGATACCGCTTGTATTGTGACCCCACTACATCCCTGATATCCCCTACACTGTGGACTGACTCAGCAGCTCCCACTCCAGCTCCTACCCGGCAGCCTTTGAGTCCCGAGCATTCAAGCTGCATGGGGCGGGGTCAGAGCGTCACTGGCGCTTTGACTCTGCCCCTCCCTGCCCGGCTGTGAAATAGGTATTGTTCTGCACAGCATGGCGCACCGCTGCCAGCCTGCCTCCCCTGTGTATCCATCACTCTCAGTACCATCATTGGGCCCCCAATTTCGGGGCAGCGTGGGCTCAAGGACCAGCTGCTTTGGGGAAAGTGCAGGGCCCCCCATGCAGCTCGGGGCCCCTGGGCAATGCCCAGGTGTGCCCTCTCATTAAGACAGCCCTGCTGCCATCCCCTGTCCAATAGGAGTGCCGTTATGGACCACTGAAGAGGTGTGATTGGACACCAGAGTTGGCAGGGCTTTGTCAGAGGAAGTCAGGGCCCAGTGAAACTATATCAGAGAGGTGCAGAGAAAATCCTTTCCTGGGTAAGAAAAGTAATAGCAGGCTCTTTGTAAGCGCGGGTTCACTTTAAATCCCGCTACAGAGCCTGTGTGTCTCCACTCCAACGTCTCCCTGCTATCTCTAATACAATCTCTTCTAGCACGGCTCGTTCTGCGCGGCGTCTCGGCGATTCCTCAACTTTCACTTCGTTTCACCCATGGAGTCCCCGCTAACTTGTTAACACAAGTCCATTGATTATTTCGCTAACAAACTGTGATACATTAAAACGTTCACACACTCTAACCTTGTAACCGACTCATTAAATAAATCAATAGCATTTGCATAAACAAACCCAAAGCCGCATTTTTTGCGCCGCAGATATCAGAAATATCAGGGAATATGGAGCGCGGCGCGGTGACACTGATAGATAGACCCGCTCCATGCTCCCTGGATTGGATAGATTGAGTGCAGTTATCCATTCCGGAGACTTACCGCTCCGCTCTCCGCAGACCCTTATCTCTTCCATGCTCTGATCACACAAAAAAAGGATAGAATATTGTGTATCCCCTTGATCGCCCACCTAGTGTTAACCCCTTCCCTGCCAGTGACATTTACACAGTAATCAGTGGCTATTTATAGCACTGATCGCTGTATACATGTCAATGGTTTAAAAAAAAGTGTCAAAAATGTCCGATGTGTCCGCCACAATGTCGCAGTCCCAATAAAAATTGCAGATCGCCGACATTACTAGTAAAAAAATGTGAATAAATTATAAAAATGCCATAAATCAATAACCTATTTTGTAGACGCTATGGGCCAGATCCAGAGAGAAATAGATGGGAGCAGCGTATCAGAGATACACTACGCCGCCTTACATTACCTGGTGGATCTTCGAATCCTCAACGAATTTGCGCCTTAAGTTACGGCGGCGTAGTGTATTTCTGGCGGCGGAATTCAAATCGGCGGGTAGGGGGCGTGATTCATTTAAATGAAGCGCGTCCCCGCGCCGAATGAACTGCGCATGCGTCGTTCCGAAATTTCCCGCCGTGCATTGCGCTAAATGACGTCGCTAGGACGTAATTTTTTTTAACTTAGACGTGAGTTACGTCCATCCCTATTCACGGATGACTTACGCAAATAAAAAAAAATTCAAATTTCGACGCGGGAACGACGGCCATACTTTAACATGGCAAGTCTATCTATACGATAATAGCAGCTTTAACTATACGCCGGAAAAAGACGACTACAGACGACGTAAGAAAATGAGACGGCCGCGCGTACGTTCGTGGATCGTCGTAAATCGCTAATTTGCATACCCAACGTGGAAAACGACGCAAACTCCACCCAGCAGGCGCCAAAGTATTGCACCTACGATCCGAAGGCGTACGAAGCCGTACGCCTGTCGGATCAAACCCAGATGCCGTCGTATCTTGGTTTGAGGATTCAAACTAAAGATACGACGCGGGAAATTTGAAAGCACGCCGGCGTATCAGTAGATACGCCGGCGTACTCGCTATGAGGATCTGGCCCTATAACTTTTGTGCAACCCAAGCAATATACGCTTATTGCAATTTGTTTTCCAAAAGTATGTAGAAGAATACGTATCGGCCTAAATTGAGGAAAAAATAAGTTAAAAAAAAATATTAATTAAAAAAAAAATTGGGATATTTATTATAGCAAAATGAAAAAAATATGTTTTTTTCAAAATTGTCGCTCTTTTCTAATTAATAGAGCAAATAATAAAAACCGCAGAGGTGATCAAATACCACCAAAAGAAAACTTTACTTGTGGTAAAAAAAAGTCAAGTAATTTTTTTTTGGGGAACAGCGTCGCATGACTGCGCGATTGTCAGTTAAAGTGACGCAGTGCCGTATCGCAAAAAAATGGTCCGGTCAGGAAGTGTGTAAATCCTTCCGGGGCTGAAGCGGTTAAACATAATACCATTTATTAAAATATGTGCATAAAACTCACATTTATTAGGTGCTCCAGTGCACCAACTTCAAACAGCGTATAGCAAATAAAATCCACGATGCTGCAGCAAATTTGTGCTTCTCCTTAGATAATTTAAAAGCGTCTTATTAGCCAAAATTGCTCCTCAGGGGAGGGGCAATTTTGGCTGATAAGATGCTTTCGTATCATTACCTATTGCATTATTACCTATTAAATGTGAGTTTTATGAACATTCTTTAATAATAATATAATAAATCTTATACATCTTTAATAATGTTATTATGTTTAAAATGATCTAAGCACTATAGGGGGTTCTCTTTCCACATATATGGAGTCATTATGGGAAAACACTGACAGAGCAGAAAGGAGGATCATATCACTCGCTAGTCCAGAGTGACTAAAACGCTTATTTTGACCGAACCCAATTGTGAGGTCACGCATCTTAAGGTGAGCGCATTTCTAATAGGGGGGGGGGGGCACTGTGGTGGATTCATATAAGGCACGGTCTTTGAGGATTTGTGAAGATTTAGAGATATCTTTATTTTGGACACTATATACACCCTAAGGGCTCTTTCACACGGAGCGAATCCGTATTGATCCGCCCCGTGTGTGTCCGTCTGCTCAGCGGGGATCATCTGTAAATCCCCGCTGAGCTGTCGACGGACAGGGCGGTCCCCGCACACTGTGCAGAGACCGCCCTGTCTTTCCTCCGCTCTCCCCTATGGGTAATCGGATGAATACAGACCGTGTGTCCGTATTCATCCGATCCGTTCCGCCAGACGGAAGAAAAATAGAGTTTTCTTCCATCTGAAAAAGTGGATCTTTGCGGAGGCGGATCTTTACGGACGTTAGCGGATGCTCATCCGCTAACGTCCACAATCCCATAGGGATGCATTGTGAGTCCGTAAACGGACTTGTAAAAAACGGACCGTTCGTCCGCCCGTGTGAAAGGGCCCTTATAAATTGCACTGGAATATTGGATACATTGTTTGGACAATCACAAGAAGATACATTGCTTCAATTGGATATATATTTTTATTTTATTGATACTGGCACTTATACTAGCACATGGTACCAGTTTGACATAATTAGAGATTTGCATGGATTTAGCGCAGCACTATCTGTTTTAGTTCCGATGGAGGAAAAGAACTCCACTGCCAGATCCTGCACTTCTCTGTGCAGCCACGGAAAGGCTCCTCTCTGCCCCGTCCCAGCAAAAGGGAGGATAGAACTCATGTTACCAATCCTGCGCCTCTCTCCGCCTCCTCACGGTTTCAGCATTCAGCAGACTCAGGCAGCTGACCCCCACACTCCTCTGGTCCTCCTCCAGAACCCTGCACTTTCTGCTTCTGCTTCCCAGCTCCAACCTCAGCTTCTTCCTAGCAGCAGCTACATGTTCTCTTTTTTCCACGCCGGGATTCCCGGCAGTTTTTAAGCTGGCAGTTCACCTATGGGGAAAGCCTGCGGTGGAGCATACACACAGCCGGGGTTCCCCCACCAAAGCTCTCATGACAGTTTTTCTGCTGGGAAACCCGGCCGTGTGTAGGGGGAAAAGCTACCAAGCAGGTTCTCAGTTTTCCCCTCGGTTTTCACGGCAGACTTTTTCCCGCTGGGAAAACCGATCGTTTGTACGAGGCAATAGTGTTTCACAAAGGGTTGATGTTAGGGTTACAGGGAAGATTAGCGTGAAGATAACGTTAAAATAGGACATTGTTGTTTTTTTTTACATGAGAAGCTCTATTCTCTATTGCACAAACAGTTAATGTGTGTTTTTTTTTTATTTATAACAAAGGAGTATTATTTTTCACATTAGGGTTATGTGTTTCGTAAAAATGCCAGCAACATGTGACAGAAAAAAACTCAGGTAATAATAATAGCAATGAAGCTGCAATCTCAGCAAAAAGTAGTTACATTTAAACGGTAATAGGTGGTGAAACTCGGGACAAATTTGCAATTATTAAACTGATTGCATCCAGGAGATATAAAGCCATGTACCAGGAAGACCCGGTGCTCTCCTATGGAAGCTAGTCATCAGGCAGAGGTGATCGACACTCAGCGTTACTAAGATTAAGAAGAAAAACTGTCCTTAGCTGGCTCATTGACTTCTTCTCTACTGAAACAACTTCCTCATTTGTTGCTATTAAGGAAATGGGATGTGAAGAGTTTGTTCTTCAATACTATGGACAAAATCAACACTTTGCTTCAATCCGCTACAATTTAAGACTTTTTTGCCGAAAAATATTGAAATATTGAGGTGTTGTTTAAAAGTGTTTAGAAGAGTCAAATGGGATCTAACTGGTCAATCTGATTGGAACACTTTAGGCAATTTGGTCTTACGTTATACAGGGTGGGCCATTTATATGGATACACCAAAAACAAAAGTTGGATTCAAAATGGCCGACTTCAAAATGGCCACCATGGTCACCACCCATCTTGAAAAGTTTCCCCCCTTACATATACTAATGTGCCACAAACAGGAAGTTAATATCACCAACCATTCCCATTTTATTAAGGTGTATCCATATAAATGGCCCACCCTGTATTTCAATAACACAGAGAAGTTTTGAACAATATATAATCTGGCCACGTCAGTTGACCTAGAGTCTGCAACCGTAAATTTGAATTGCGTCTTCACAAATGAGAGTTTTGTCTTTTTCATGCAACTCCTAATTAGACGTTGTTAAGCCATTTGTTATAGGTTCAGTCACAGTACGTTGTGTGCTCAAGCCATCCCCACAAATGTCCGGATAAGTTGGCTCGGATGTTGTGGTGCAACTGCAAGGCTGGCATAAGGCTGCCCATGCTCCTGCTATAAAATAAGGCTTCACCTAGATTTTAAATTGCAGTCTGAAGAAACGGGCAATTTTGAGTTTAGCTTGTGTGCTTTGAAAGATTTATCCCCCAAAAAACATCATCTAAAAATGTAATTGTGGAGGTGGAATGTTTTTTGCATGTTCAATTCTCTATGCTACAAAAAAAACATTGCAAAAAAGCATGTGCATTTCTTGTACTTGAAAGGAGAATTACAATATTATTTGGTGTGTGAGCGAGCATTCTTTTCACTAGATGAGATTGTTACTGTTTATGGAATGACCTTTCATAAGAAGATGTTCCCCAACTCTGGCAAACAAATCTATAGCTAGCCCACTGGCTATGCCACAAGGGTGGTTTTCATACATTGCTGTAGCCATCTCATTAGGCTAGAATAGAGCTACACAGGAGATTTTTAGTAGGTCAGTCTTGATGCTAAAAGGGTCAGACAGATGGGGAAATTGACTCCTTATGAAGTAACCTACACATCTAAAAAATTATCTACACCAGCCGTTTTCAACCTTTTTACTCAAGAGGAACTCAATGTTTAGGTGGTAAAACCAACGCTAAAACCAATTCATCGGAAGTGCATGATATGGTCCTTAAACCGATGTTCAGTGGGAAGAATGAACACCTTACGGTGGCGTTCAGAATTCTACCCTTTCAGATAGTTAAAAAAAAGGTTCTGCCCTGGAATTATGCAGGCACCATCAGATGGAAGGTCAATCAGCCACAGCTCATGGAACCTCTAGCAACCTCTGGAGTAACCCTAGGGAACCATGGAACGTATCTACTTTATGACTGAAAGCGTATCTACTTCATGACTGAATTCCTGTGGACACATCTCCAAATTATGGAGTTCCGATGTTTCCACATTTTAGACAATTATGGCTGCACTTTAGGGAAAACCCCCTTTCTATTCCATCACACCTGTCACTGTGCACAAAACCATGTGCATAAAGACATGGTTTGCCATGTTGGAAGTGTGGAGGAACTTGACCTCAACTCTATTGAACAACTTTGAGATGAATTGCTGAGTGCTTACTGCTAGCCAGGTCTTCTTATCCAACCATCCATACCTGACTTCACAAATGCTCTTTTGGCTAAATAGGCACAAATTCTAACAAACACACTCCAAAATATTGTGCAAAGTCTTCCCAGAAGAGTGGAGGCTGCTGCAGTATATGAATTCAGGTGAAGTGATTAAGCACCCACTCAAAATTAAAATGTTAGTTTTGGGTTGGGTAGAGTTGACCTTGAAGTACTAGCGGTACAACCAAAACTTGGATCCAGTCACCTGATGAGCAGAATTGCCAACTTAGTCATTAATCTTCTATGGAATTGAAGTTTCCAGTGACCTACAGGGTTTGTGATTTGCAACTGCTCCACTCCAATTTCTAAACCCTGAAATGCCACTATTATAGCAAAGGTGAAAGTGGCAACATGTTAGGCAAATAACAAGTGCTAAGGCTGCTCATTACCTGACAAATCAGGTTGGGTTTGCATAGACAAAGCCGATAATACAATTTTTGCTCATCTTAGGATGTAGCTAATCTATCAACCAGCAGGCCTCAGTGCTTCCAACAGTTACAAAATGGCTGCCGTCATCTGTAGGTGATGAGTGTACAGCAAAATACAGCTTTAATTAGCCTGAGTACGCATTTCTTTATTTTTTATCAGAGAAACAAATACTGCGCCATTGTTAATTAAGCGAGCTGAGATGTCAGAATTGCAACTAATAAACATATTTTTTCCTGTTTGCTTAAGAAATAATTTTTGTGTGGGCTGGAAATTTTTAATCATTTAATTCTCCGTGGAAGTCATTCATAGAGAACAGGCTTAGTTTTCATGTTATCATAAAATCTATTCAAGACCAGTTGTTTTTTTCACAGAAAAATACACAAACACAGCCTTGTGTTTTATACAAAGATTGGCCAACAAACTGGGGCACAAGCAGTCACCGATGGCCAACCGATCTCTTTGGGGGAATATCTATAAGACAAGTTATGCCCCGTACACACGATCGGACTTTTGTCCGACCAAATTCACATCGGAATTCCGATGGAATTCTATCGGAGGAAAAGAGAACATGTTCTCTATGTAAACTCCGATGGAATTCATTGGAATTTCCGATGGAATTACTCCGATGGGGCATACACACAGTCGGAATTTCCGATGGAAAAAGTTTGTCTGACCCAAATAAGAATGGTTTCCAAGAGTTAATTGAAATGAAGACAATGTAAAAGCGTACATATCACTGGTCCTTCTTTTTTAATTCATGTTAGGTTGGAGGGAGCCAATCTAAACAGAGTCTGCCTTCACCCTCACTGAAGCCTATGTTGATGGCAATGCTCCTGTGTACTGCTGTTGGTGCTCCAGGGCTTGCGAGCCAAAACCAGAATACTCAGGATACGCTGTTTTTTGTAGCTTTTACACTACAGGACAAAAAATACAAAAAACACAACAATTACCGCGCTATCTAATACTAAATAAATGGAGCAGCTAACACAGCAAAGAAGATCAAATTGCTATAAAGTACAGTGGAGAAAGTGTAGCGCTGGTGATGATTACATTTCAGTGAAAAATTATATAATAAATAAATATACAAAACGTATGTGCAACACCACATGTGAATTGATAGTGTGAACACTAGTTAAAGTCCATAAACCTCCAATGAGTGGATATTAATGGTAATAGGATCTGGATAATGCCAGAAAAATATAAAGTGAAAAAACGTTCATAAAGGAAAAGTTCGTAAATAAGGAGTCCAGTGACTTAAGTGAATATACAGAATCCAACGGTGATATCTAGATAGGAGATCCACCACCACTTATGACAGGGGGCTTACCGGATAGATTGGACCCAGAAGGGCGTATACCCACTGGGCCAATCAAGCTTGTAAATACGACACTTTAAGGGTATACCGCAGATGTATCAAAAGCCAGGAATCATTGATAAGACCTCAGACCGGGAAATCCATGGGTTCACACAGGTGATGGTTTACAGCAAATTCCAGAAACGACACATCAGATATCCCAATGAAAAAGAAAAAATTGGAGCGCACATAGCATAATTCCGTATAATCGTCATTGTTACCCTGATTTTATGAGCTCGTTTTACCACTGCAATATGTGAGTTTCTTTCTTTTAAATACATTTCGTGTTAATTATACGGAATTATGCTATGTGCTATTCACTTGTGGTGGTGGATCTCCTATCTAGATATCACCGTTGGATTCTGTATATTCACTTAAGTCACTGGACTCCTTATTTACGAACTTTTCCTTTATGAATGTTTTTTCACTTTATATTTTTCTGGCATTATCCAGATGCTATTACCATTAATATCCAGTCATTGGAGGTTTATGGACTTTAACTAGTGTTCACACTATCAATTCACATGTGGTGTTGCACATACGTTTTGTATATTTATTTATTATATAATTTTTCACTGAAATGTAATCATCACCAGCGCTACACTTTCTCCACTGTACACTACAGGACCCCCATATCAAGCCTCCCAAACTGATTAACCACTTAAGGATGGCCGCACGACTATATATGTCAGCACTTTGAAGAGGGATATCTCGGTAATGGCAGCAGCTGCTGCCACAACCGACGTATCCATCTCTTCAGGTGGCGTTCCTGTTAACGATAAAGGTGGTCTCTGCGGCGGATTCACCATGAGATCGCCGTTAGCGGCAGCGGGAGAGGGGAACCCTCTTTTTCTTGCTGCTGTCCCGCGCCCTCCACCACTTACCGGAGCCGTTGATAGCGGCGGTGGCAATCAGGTCCTATCCGTGGCTGGGTATGTATACGAGTGGATAGGAGTGAGGGCAAGATGTCCCCCACCCATCTCCATACCAACGTCACTTCCGCCCATATGTCTTAAAGGGCCATTTTATTTTTGTCATTTTTTTATTTTATTTTTTATTGCATTTTTTTCTAAATATGAGATCTGAGGGCTTTTTGACCCCATATCTCATATATAAGAGGACCTGGCAAGTTTTTTCTATTACAAGGGATGTTTACATTCCTTGTAATAGGAATAAAAGTGAGCCATTTAAAAAAAAAAAAAACTTTATAAAAATAAATTAAATCAAGTAAAATAAATAAGAAAAAAAAATGTGTTAAAGCGCCCTGTCCCGACGCGCATAGGTGAGTAGCACCTGCATATGAAAACGATGTTCAACCCACACATGTAAGGTATTGCCAAGATCGTTAGAGCAAGAGCAATAATTCTAGCCCTAGACCTCAAAACATTCAACCTGTAGAATTTTTTAAACGTCGCCTATGGAGATTTTTAAAGGTTAAAGTTTGACGAGCGGGTGCAATTTTGAAGTGTGACATGTTGGGTATCAATTTACTTGGCGTAACATTATCTTTCACAATATAAAATTGGGCTAACTTTACTATTGTCTTTTTTTTTTTATTAAAAAAAGTGATTATTTTTTTCTAAAAAAGTGCGCTTGTATAATGTTTGGGGGTTCTAAGTAATTTTCTAGCAAAAAAAATGTGTTTTTAACTCGTAAACACAGAGTCTGAAGAACAGGCTCGGTCCTTAAGTGGTTGATGTATTTTCTGAATCAGACCATAACATAAAGTTTAGGTTCCTTTTAAAACCTACAAGCAGATATGCAAGAATGACCTTTTTACAATGCACACCTAACATTTTCTTGATATTTTAATATTTTGATAACAGTGTCCCTTGAAACACTCCTTTGCTTTCGTGCCACAAAATGAGCTTTCATAGCTCATGTTAAGTCCAATTTCACCATCTATTATGGGTTGCAGAGCAGAAATAAATAAGGCTGTAAAGGAGAATAAAAATCACAGTAATTTCCATTAGGCAAACTTTGCAGCGTGTCCAGAATGAATTTACAGCCGCAGCTGAAATGTATATATTTTATAAATTGTTTTTGAAACGTGGTGTGTTGATTAGCATGCTACAGTAAGTTCATTTCATAGCTGAGTGCAGCTGGAGTGGTACGGTGTGCCCTGTCCCTGGATCATACAGCTGTTTATTACACGTGGTGGAAGATTTACGGTGACTCAGAAAACCGACTTGGCCGTCTTCAGTTTGAAGCAGGCACCTGTATAGAAAAACAGAATTTTTGGGCAGAAGCCTCGGCTTATTTTGAAATGTAAACATATTGCTGACTATTGCAGATGTCCTTCAAAGACAGAGGGGTGGATTTACTAAAGGCAAATAGACTGTGCACTCTGCAAGTGCAGTTGCTCCACAGCTTAGTAAATGACTGAGCACAGCTGACTTCCAACATCCAATCATGTACAAGCAAAAATGCATTTTTTTAATTTTCCTTGCATGTGATTGGGTACTCTTGGCAAAGTGAAGATTTACCTTATTTTCCAAGCTCTGGAGCAACTGCACTTACAGGGCCGGATTCAGATACGAGATACGACAGCGTATCTCCGGATACGCCATTGTATCTCTGAGTGCGGGCCGTCGTATCTATGCGCCTGATTCATAGAATCAGTTACGCATAGATTCCCCTAAGATTCGACCAGCGTAAGTGTCTTACACCGTCGTATCTTAGGCTGCATATTTACGCTGGCCGCTATGTGGCGCTTCCGTATAGTTACGCGAGGAATATGCTAATTGGGTATTTACGCCGATTCAGAAATGTACGTCCCGCCGGCGCATTTTTTTACGTCGTTTACGTTAGGCTTTTTCCGGCGTAAAGTTACCCCTGCTATATGAGGCGTAGCTATTGTTAAGTATGGCCGTCGTTCCCGCGCCGAGTTTTGAAAATGTTACGTCGTTTGCGTAAGTCGTTTGCGAATAGGGCTGTACGTAAGTTACGTTCACATCTAAAGCAATGACGATTTGCGGCGTAATTTCGAGCATGCACACTGGGATTCTTTCACAAACGGCGCATGCACCGTTCGTAAAAACCGTAAAATACGCGGGGTCACCATTCATTTATATAAAACACGCCCACATCATCCCCATTTGAATTAGGCGGGCTTACGCCGGACCACAGACGTTACGCCGCCGTAACTTAGGGCGCAAGTTCTTTCTGAATACGGAACTTGCGCCCTATTTTCCGGCGGCGTAACGTATCTGAGATACGTTACGCCCGACCAAAAGATACACCAATGTATCTGAATCCGGGCCACAGAGTGCAACTGAACTTTGCAGAGTGCAATTGAACTTTGCACAGTCAATTTGCCTTTAGTAAATCAACCCCTGTGTGTATTAGAATATAGCCATCTTCTGAAATTCTAATTTTCAAAAGAATAGAACAGAAAATAAAAGAATAGAAAAGAATAGAGTAGTACAGAATAAAACAGAACAGAATAGAATAGAAAAGAATAGAGTAATACAGAATAAAAAAAATAGAATAGAAAATAATAGAGTAAAACAGAATAAGATAGAATAGAAAAGAATAGTGTAAAACAGACTTAAACAGAATAAAATAAAACAAAAAATAGGGTAAAATAGAAAATAAAATATAGAATTGAGAAGAATAGAATTTAAAATAAAATAATAGCATAAAAAATTATAGAATAGAAAAGTATAGAATACAAGAAAATAGAATAGAAAGTATATAGTCTTCTTTTGAAATTCAAACTTTTTCAATCGAAATTTGAATAGAATAGAATAAAAATTATTTTTTTTGTTCTGCACATGTCTAGCAAAAACATGACAGCTGAGCAAAATTTGTAACTTAAAGCGGGGGTTCAACCTAAAAACAAATTTCTAACATTACATCCAGCTCACTACCGACATTGTCAGTATGCCTATTTTTTTTATTTTTTTTGCTGTACATACCATGTAAAGCTATTTCCTTCACGGGTAGTGAATCCCGTGGGGAGTGGGCATTCCTATGCCGCAGTTAGTGATTGACATGATGACAAACTCTACCCCCCGTCGCATAAGGAGCGTCACGAGTTTCCCGAAAGAAGCCGAACGTCGTGCGCAGGCGCTGTATGGCGCCGACTCGACGTTTGGCTTCTTTCGGCAACTTGTGACGCTCCTTATGCGACGGGGGGGTAGTGTTTGTCATCATGTCAATCACTAACTGCGGCATAGGAACGCCCACTTCCGCGGGAGGCACTACCCGGAAGCCGGCTAAGAAAATAGCTTTACAAGGTATGTACAACAACAACAAAAAAAAATTGGCATACTGACAATGTCGGTAGTGAGCTGGATGTAATGTTAGAATTTTTTTTTAGGGCGAACCCCCTCTTTGATCAATTGAATAATCAATTGAATGACCAAATGAAATATATAGCCGTCTTCTGAAATTCAAATTTCAATTCGAATAGAAGCAGCGATTTTGATATTTTTGATTCATATTCGATTTGAATACTTTAAATTCTTTGGAGAAATTTGACTCGGGTCAAAAATGAATAAACTAATAAACTAAACCAAATTCATCAAGAATGCAACTGAACGAAATTTGTAACTTAATCAACTGAATGACCAATTGAAATTTTTTTTTAGTTCTGCACATGTCTAGCAAAAACATGACAGCTGAGCCAAATTTGTAACTTAATCAATTGAATAAATCAATTGAATGACCAAATGAAATATATAGCCGTCTTCTGAAATTCAAATTTCAAATTTCAATTCATTTTTCACAATGAATTTGGAACAATTTAATATTTTTGATTCAAATTCGATTTGAATACTTCAAATTCTTTGGAGAAATTTGACTCGGGTCAAAAATGAATAAACTAAACTAAACCAATTTCATTAAGAATGCAACTGAAGGAAATTTGTAACTTAATCAATTGAATGACCAAACGCTGGGGAACAGTCACATGAATGAAAGGAGCCTGGGGCACAGTGAGCAGGTAACCTATGCATTGCGGAAGGTCCACAGTAAGGGTAGATTTTATCAAATTCATGGAATTGGCCTTTAAAATTGGATCAAAACGACTTCCAGTTAAATGTCACAATGACTCAAAATGCAAAACTTGCTGAAAATTTACTATTATTTCCTTTGAACAGAACTTTAGAGATAGCGGTTCTTGCGCCTTATCTGGTTCTGGGTAATTTATATTTTATCTCTCTCCGGGACACCTCTGAGCTGTGTTTGTGTAGTGGTGGGGGACTATAGGAGACCCTGGTACCATCTTCGCACTGTACAGAGCGCGGCACTCTGAAGAAGGGACTTGTCACACTGGAAAGATTAGTGTTATCCGCCTTGCTGTGTACAGCCTGTTTGCATTGATTTTCTCATCTCCCCATTTATCCTGTAATCCAGAGGTGGCTCTTTGAAGTGCCGGATTGATGGCTGCAAATAGATTTTCAGGGTCAGCTTAACGTGAAATCATAAAAGCGCTGCTCCCATGAATTTTCCCCGACAATATATGGGGATATAACACTCACTTTCTAATTGCCTTTTAATACAGACCTTCTCTGTAAAGAACGAGTTGGCCGTTAAGTCAATGGGAACTTATGCACAGCGGATGGTGTTACAAGGCCTGCATAATTCAGGCGTAATAAATTTTCCAGTGATCCATGTGCGGCGCTGGGTTCTATTTTCCGTCTTCAAAATTGCTTAAAGCTTGCAACATAAAGGAACTTTTGTCATGCTAAAGACAATCCCAATGGAAAGGGTTTTATTTCTTTCTTAAGAAAACGCAACTTAAAAAATTGCTGGTAAGAGCACAGAAAATTAAATTATTTAAATATCTTCTTGCATTGTTTTTAATTTCCATATATTTAGGTAGATTCACAAAGAGTTAGACCGGCTTATCAGTAGATAAGCCAACCTAACTCAGAATCTACGCCAACTTATGTTTAAGTGTATTCTCAAACAGAGATACGCTTTAACATATCTAAGATACGACGGCTTGCGCCTTCCTATCTTAGATTGCAATATTTTGGATGGCCGCTAGGTGGCGCTTCCATTGCGGTCGGCGTAGAATATGTAAATGAGGAGATACGCCGATTCACGAACGTACGCCCGGCCGACGCAGTACTTTTACGCCGTTTACGTAAGAGATAGGCCGCGTAAAGTTAGAGCTACGCCCTAGTGCAATAGTAATGTCATATATGGCCGCCTTTCCTGCGTCGAAATCCAATTTTTATTACGTTGTTTGCGTAAGTCGTCCGTGAATCGGGATTTACGTAGTTTACGTCCACGTCAAAATCAATAGGCCCGTGCGGCGTACTTAGCCGCAATGCACACTGGGAAATGTAGGCGCCCGGCGCATGCGCAGTTCGCAAAGAACGTAAAAAACGTAAGGTCAAGCACTATTAACAATAAAACACGCCCCCCCAAACACATTTGAATTAGGCGCCCTTACGCCCGCCGATTTAGGCTACGCCGCCTTAACTTAGCAGGCAAGTACATTGTGAATCATGTACCTGCCTAGCTAACTTACGGCGGCGTAGCCTAAACACACTAAGCTACACCGCCGCAAGTTTAGGCATAGGTACTTGAATCTACCTAATAGTTTTTTATTTACTGCAATGTGCAAAGTTTTAGAAAATCTGACTACTTCAGTACTTCAGTACACACGATCGGAAATTCCGGCAAGAAAAACGTGGATTTTTTTCCGACTGAATTTTGGCTCAAACTTGTGTTGCATACGCACGGTCACACAAAATTCCGACCTTTAACCACTTCAATACCGGGCTTTAAAACCCACCTCCTTCCCGGGCCTGTTCTGGCACTTCTTTCCTACATGTACAAATCCTCATTATTTTGCTAGAAAATTACTCAGAACCCCCAAACATTATATATGTTTTTTTAGCAGACACCCTAGGGAATAAAATGGCGGTCATTGCAACTTTTTATCTTGCACCGTATTTGCGCAATAATTTTTCAAACGGCTTTTTTTTGTAAAAAAAATGGTTTCATAAATTAAAAAATAACAAAACAGTAACGTTAGCCCAATTTTTTGGTAAAATATGAAAGATGATGTTACGCCGAGTAACTAGATACCTAACATGTCACGCTTTAAAATTGCGTACACTCATGGAATGGCGCCAAACTTCGTTACTTAAAAATCTCCATAGGCGACACTTAAATTTTTTTACAGGTTGCCAGTTTAGAGTTACAGAGGAGGTCTAGTGCTAGAATTGTTGCACACGCTCTAACGCACGCGGCGACACCTCACATGTGTGGTTTGAACGACGTTTACATACGTGGGCGGGACTTACGTGTGCGTACGCTTCTGAGCGCGAGCTACCGGGGACAGGGGCATTTTAATTTTTTTATTATTATTTTTTCTTTTTTATTTTACTTATTTCTTTATTTTTTACACTTTTTTTTACATTTTTTTTTTTTCAATCGCTTTTATTCCTATTACAAGGAATGTAAACATCCCTTGTAATAGGAATGTGTGTGACAGGTCCTCTTTAAGGAGAGATGCGGGGTCAATAAGACCCCACATCTCTCCTGCAGGCTGGAAAGAATGAGATCGTGAAAAAAAATTCACAGATCTCATTCAAACTAGCCGCAATTGCAGTTTGTTTACTTACGGGGACCCGGGCGTGACGTTATCACATCGCGCCCGGGCCTCAGACGGTCATAGAGATGACTGGTGACCAGATGGTCACCAGTCTTCTCTATGGCAAACATCCGGGCCCCCGGTGGGACGGGAGAGCCCGGAGAAGCACCGGATGGCGGCGGGAGGGGGGGGATGTCCCCTCCCGCCGCCTGTAAGAACGATCTAGCGGCGGAACCGCCACTATGATCGTTCTTACGGTGCGCAGGATCGCCGCCGCTAAAAAATGATATCTCAATGATGCCTCCGGGTGCAGGCATCATTGAGATATCCCCCCGCAAAGCCCAGGACGTCATATGACGTCCACCCAGGATAACAGGTCCCCGTTTTGGACGTCATATGACGGCGTGCGGGTGTCAAGTGGTTAAGAATGCTGTGACGTACAACACTACGACGAGCCAAGAAAAATGAAGTTCAATGCTTCCGACCATGCGTCGACTTGATTCAGAGCATGCGTGTTTTTTTGCGCGTCAGAATTGCATACAGACGATCAGAATTTCCTGTAAGAACTTTTCCTGTCTGAAAAATTGAGAACCAGCTCTCAATTTTTTCTTGGCGGAAATTCAGACAGAAAAATTCCGATGGAGCCTACACACGGTCGGAATTTCCGACCAAAAGCTCACATTGGACTTTTCCTGTCCGAATTTCCGATCATGTGTACGCGGCAATAAAGTCCTTTCCCTAGCACTGCCCTCAGGGAGTTTTCAATTACTCTTTTTTCTGCAGGCCTAGCTCCTCGGCCCCTTACCTCCCTACATAACTTTTTGTAGCAGATAGGGGGGAAGTGAAAGGGAATACAGTGAAACCTCGGATTGCGAGTAACACAGTTAATGAGCGTTTCGCAATACGAGCACTGTTTTAAAAAAAATCCCGACTTGGTTTGCGAGTGTTGTCTCGCAAAACGAGCAGGATTCAAGCCACAGTGGTGTGCAGTACCTCGTTTGGCTTGAGGTGGGGAGGCGCCGGAGTCATTCGGAAAAACTCGGAAATAATCAGTTCCCGAGCCTTTCTGAGGTTTTCTGAGTTCAGCCGAGCTGTCCTCTGGCCTTTTTGAGTGTTTCCAAGGCTCTCCGGCGCCCCCACCTCTGGCAACATGCGGTATTGCATGCCATTAAAGTCAATGCGGAAATAATTATTTTCATTTCCATTGAATTCTATTGGAAACTTGCTTTGATATGGAGTGCTTTGGATTACGAGCATTCTCCTGGAACGGATTATGTTCGTAATCCAAGGTTCCACTGTACTATAAGGCAACCATTCTCAACCAATGGTCTTCCAAAGGCTGCTATGGGCTCCTTGAGATGTGGCTGTATGACCTCCCACTTGATAGTGCCTGCATAGTTCTAGGAATAACACCACTTGGCAAAGCCATTAGTATGGCACCAATTATCTTTTTAGAAGAATGTACTCAACAAGGTGCTGGCTGGGAACTTTTAGACTTGCAAGGGTATTCAGATATTCAGATGAAGGAAAACTTCAAACAAGGTTAATAGCTCTGGCAAGGCAATTCGAACACAGCCAGGCTTCCCTTGATAGGTACCCAACAGTAGCTAAAAGCATGGAAACATGGAAAGAAGCACTAGACCAAAACCACATAAAAGAGTCCAAAATAATTAATTGTAATTGTTGGTAAAGAAAAGTCATACAAAAATGACCAACATAATTCGGGGATAACACCACTCCTACTTCATTAGGGCTCAGCACAGACAGGATAAAACTTTGGTGGAAACAGATTTCACAGATCAAAGTGACAGCAATTACAAAGCAGCAATGGACCAATTATCTTCTCAGCTGTCTGTAAGGGTGCCATTCTGACCAACCCTGTAATGGTTAGACATGTGCATTCGTTTTCGTCCGAATGCATTTTTGTCCGAATTTGGGGGATTTTCGCACAGATAACTTTCCCCGACTTGTTCATTCCCCGACTTAGTTAGGGTAGGTGGTACACTTTGGTGGGGATGGGTCAGTCACACCTCATGACCTTTGACCTCTGGGAGCCCGCCTTCTGACCTTTGACCTTTAAGAGAGGTCCCTGTTCAATTCCTAGCCAAGTCCTAGCCATATTCTTCAAGGGAAAACCCTAACCCCTAACCCAATGGAGACATTGGAAGATTTCAATATTTTGTTTTGAGTCTACAGTACTAGAAGCAAAGTGGAATCTTTTTAAAACAGATCTTTACCCTTTAAAACAAGTATCCCTAATCTCCTAGGTGAATGATGCCAGTGCTCACAGTGCCTTCTGGGGTATGTGATGTGCATATCCCACGGGGCACTGTGAACACTAAAGTCATTGCATTCATGAAAGGAGAAGAGGGCGTGGCCTAGTATGACATCATCAGAAATCTGCACCTGAAACCAGAAGAGCCTGAAACATTGGGTTGATATTACAGGGAACCCATGCGGCGGGTGCAGAGAGGAACAACTCAGCAGGACAACGCTGGTTTCACTGGGTGGGTGGGTGGGTGAGTATCTAAATTGAGGACAACCCAGCATTAGGTAAGTAGGGAAAACATGTATTGGAGGGGGGGGGGTGAATATCCTCTTTAATGAGATATAGATGATAAATAAAAAAAACTGATAGTGCTTTCAACCCTCCCCTAATCAAATATGGAAAACAAGTTTTGACTTTAGATGTACATTAAACATGTTTGGGTAAACATACTTTCTATTCAAGCCCTATTTTACCTGAGCTAGCACATGACATTGGAATTATGAGCACTGAGCTTACAAGTTCTTAGTCGAGTACTGTTCAATTAAGCTTTAAGCTCATGAGATCCTGGTCCAGTACTATCCAACTGACCATTAAGCTCATGAGTTCCTAGCCCAGTAATGTCCAATTAAGACTTAAGCTCACAAGATCCTGGTGAAGTACTGTCCAATTCAGCATTGAGCTTGCAAGTTCCTGTTCCAGTACTGTCAAATTGAGAATTGAGGTTATAAGATCCTGGTCCAGTACAGTCCAACTGAACTTTGAGGTTATGAGATCCTGGTGCAGTACTGTCCAACTGAGCACTGAGCTCTCACTTTCCTGGTCCTGTCCATTTAGGCATGAATCTCATGAGTTCCTGATCCAGTACTGTCCAGTTGAGCTCACAGGATCCTGGTCTAGTACTGTCCAGTTTAGCATTGCGATAATAGTAGGTCCAGTACTATTAAATTAAGCATTGAGCTTACATTAGATCCTGGTTCAGTACTGTCCAATTTAACCTTAAAGGGGTTGTAAAGACAAAAATATTTTCCTCTTAAATTAAAGTCTGACAGTAGCTGATAAAGTAAAAAGTAATGTTTTGCATTATAACTCGTTTGATACCTGTTGAAATCGAGCTGTTTTATTCACCTCCAGCACTCCTGAATCGTTATACTCACTGACTTCCTGGTTTGCGGTGCGCATTCATTCTTGCTACATCACGGCCTAATGGGAACTACAGTTCCCATTAGGCTTAGCCTCCATGCCTGTGAGGGATAAGAGAGCATCTTCACGCAGGGCTGTAGTCATAGGGAGGGGGTGAGCACATTCTGCTTTCCACCATGCAAAACAACTCAGATGCTGGTGGAAAGCAAGAAGAGGAGAGACAGGAAATGGCATTTTCAAACCTGGATTACTGTATTTTGGAGGTCAAAAGGAAAAACGAGGTAAGTGATATTTAAATGCTCTAGCTTACAGCAATCAATTGATCTAATAAAAAATGAACCTTTAGTGTTCCTTTAAGCTCATGAGTTTCTGGTCCAGTACTGTCCAGTTGAGCATTGAACTCATACGTTACTGGTCTAGTACTCTCAAGCTGAACCTTGAGTTCAGATGTTTATGGTCAGTACTGTCCAACTAAGCATTAGGTTTGTGAAGATCCTGGTCCAGTACTGTCCAGTTGAGTATTGAACTCACAATATCCCGGTCTAGAACTGTCCAGTTGAGCATGGAACTCAAAAGATCCTGGTCTAAAACCGTCCAATTTAGCATTGAGCTAATGAAATCCTGGTACAGTACTGCCCATCCAAGTGTTGAGTTCTCAAGCTTCTGATCCAGTACTGTCCAACTGAGCACTGAGTTCACAAGTTCCTGATCCAGTACTGTCCAACTCAACATTGAGTTCACAAGTCCCTGATCCAGTACTTCACAACTCAACATTGACCTCCCAAGCTCCTGCTCCAGTTATGGCCAATCAGAAAAAAAACAATAAAAGAAGCACCATCTGGTCTTTTGGGTCTGGCACTTTTCTGCAATATGCCAGCTTCTCTTGTGTTGACCACCTTTGTGGTGCTTTAATTTTGGTGGTGAAAGTAAAACGGTATGACTTTATAGCATCTGGCATGTCAGGTTTAGCAGACTGGCTTATAGTTTTTTAAGAGCTACAAATATCTTGGCAGGTAAGCATGGTTTTCCATACATGTATTTTAACTGTTCATTTGCCTGTGCATAGTTACCAAAGGGACATGTATGCTGGAAGGGCTTGACAGCAGCCATCAAAAGCCAGAAAGAGATTGCAGAAAAGTTGAAGGTTACGTATGCAGACTTTCTTCGTTTGCCTGGATATATTAAAGGAGAGAAGCATTTTTTTTCAAAAGCGCGCTTATAGAGGGCGTACAACGGTAAACATCTCAAGGATGAAGAATGGAACACGCTATTATTATTGTTATTATGGCAACTACTGCATGCAATAGATTGAGTGTCTTCTTAAAATACTTCATAAGTTCAAAGCTTTTTCAATTTCCTTCAACAAGTACTATGCAGCTTCAGCTATTAAATGTTGATTCATCAGCGCTGTTAAGGAATTGACATTTTCACTGAGGTTCGGTAAGAGCTGAAAGACGTTAGACGTACTGATCGGTGTTGTGGAAGATATACTTGAGAAAGAGAAGCCTCATACTCTGTGCATGTAACATGCTTTATTTACTTTGTATGATTTCATGGCCTTGAATCACCTCCTTTTGGGTCTAATACTGTCCAAACATTGCAAAGGTTTTAACCAAATTTAGTGCGGGTTCTATAAAACAATTTCATTTACAGAACGTGACGGAAATGTAACACTTTCATTGGGTGTGCTCTCAGCCAAACTGATCCAATGGCTGGTGTCATAACTGATCACATGTGCAGCATCATGGCAGTTGTATATTAACCACTTAACGCCCGCCGCACGACTATTTACGTCCGCAAAATGGCAGGGACAGGCTGAAGGGCGTATATATACGTCCTTGCCTTCTAGCGGGTGGGGGGTCCGATCGGGACCCCCCCCCCCGCTGCGTGCGGTGGGCGGATTCCCGCGGGGAGCGATCCGGGACGACGGCGCGGCTATTCGTTTATAGCCGATACGTCGCGATCGCTCCCCGGAGCTGAAGAACGGGGAGAGCCGTGTGTAAACACAGCTTCCCCGTGCTTCACTGTGGCGGCGTATCGATCGAGTGATCCCTTTTATAGGGAGACTCGATCGATGACGTCAGTCCTACAGCCACACCCCCCTACAGTTGTAAACACACACTAGGTGAACCCTAACTCCTACAGCGCCCCCTGCGGTTAACTCCCAATCTGCAACTGTCATTTTCACAATAAACAATGCAATTTAAATGCATTTTTTGCTGTGAAAATGACAATGGTCCCAAAAATGTGTCAAAATTGTCCGAAGTGTCCGCCATAATGTCGCAGTCACGAAAAAAATCGCTGATCGCCGCCAATAGTAGTAAAAAAATGTTTTTATAAAAATGCAAAAAAACTATCCCCTATTTTGTAAACGCTATAAATTTTGCGCAAACCAATCGATAAACACTTATTGCGATTTTTTTTTTACCAAAAATAGGTAGAAGAATACGTATCGGCCTAAACTGAGGAAAAAAATGTCTTTATATATGTTTTTGGGGGATATTTATTATAGCAAAAAGTAAAAAATATTGCAAAATTGTCGCTCTATTTTTGTTTATAGCGCAAAAAAAAAAAAACGCAGAGGTGATCAAATACCACCAAAAGAAAGCTCTATTTGTGGGGAAAAAAGGACGCCAATTTTGTTTGGGAGCCACGTCGCACGACCGCGCAATTGTCCGTTAAAGCGACGCAGTGCCGAATTGTAAAAACGCCTTTGGGCATTTAGCAGCATATTGGTCCGGGGCTTAAGTGGTTAAACAGAGGCAAAGATGGCAGCTTCCTTGGCTGAAAACGATAGGGGGGTTTACTTACACTTTAACTGCTTTAGTTCTGTGGATACTGAGATAGGCCAGGCCAGTGCTCTTGCCAAGAAGTCTGTCTTTACCAAGGCCCAGTATTTACCACTAGGCACACTACACCTCTACCTATAGGTGGTATCAGAGGAATACAAGGCAGCATTTCTCTGTTTAGTTATAGTCCAGACTTGACCGCACTCTTTTTTCCACTATCAATATGAATGCATTTTTATTTTCATACAAGCTTTCCCCTTCGTAACCAGCCCCATCATCCTTTTATTAGGTTTTGTACACCCAGGGAGTGGGAAGGGTCGGCCAATCTTGTGACCACTGTGATTGGCTGCCACAGTGGTCACATTATCTAGAGGTGGTCCCGCTGACTCCCAATCAGTAATATGGGCCCAGGGCTGTCTTTGTGTCATGTACTTGGTGATGTGGAGAAGAAGGCGATCTCTTAGGCCCCGTACACACGAGGGGACATGTCCGCTAGGAGATTTCTGTCTGATGGTTGTACACACCATCAAACAGAAATCCGGGTGGACAGGATACGCGGTGACGTAAATGCCTCCATGCATGCGTCGAATCACTTTGACGCATGCGAGGGCTTTCGGCCGGGCGGACATGTCCGGTGAGTCGTACAGATGACCGAACAGATGGCACCGCAGAGGGGGATGGAGGCTGGGGGAGATTGTGGCACCGCAGAGGGGGGGGGGTGAAGGCAGGGGGTGTTGGTGGCAGAGGAGGATGGAGGTAGGGGGTTATGTGACTAAATAATTTGCCCTTATTATAATCGAAAATAACAAAAATATGCTTTTTTACCTTAATATCTACCATAAATCACATTGCTATTTTCCTAGTGTACTTGCTTGTAGCCTAAATACTGAAATTTGCACCTAAAAATGTAATTTAGTTACTTTTGTGAAATGCCAGTAAAAACGTGGCTGCGCCAGTAAATTTTGGGTGTTGTGCCAGTAAATTTCAATCTGGTAGGTTGGCAACACTGCCACCGCCTGTGGAAGGGAATTTCACATCCTTTCCGCTCTTACAGTAAAGAACCCTCTACGTAGTTTAAGGTTAAACCTCTTTTCTTCTAACGTGTCTTGTTAAACTCCCTTCTTCAAAAAAGTTTTATCCCTATTGTGGGGTCACCAGTACGGTATTTGAAAATTGAAATCATATCCCCTCTCAAACGTCTCTTCTCCAGAGAGAATAAGTTCAGTGCTCGCTACCTTTCCTCATAACTAATATCCTCCAGACCCTTTATTAGCTTTGTCGCCCTTCTTTGTACTTTCTCAATTTCCAGCATTCTTCCTGAGGACTGGTGCCCAGAACTGGAGAGCATACTCCAGATGCGGCCGGACCAGAGTCTTGTAGAGCAGAAGAATTAGTGTTTTATCTCTGGAATGAATCCCCTTTTTAATGCATGCCAATAATAACAGAGATGGTTAACAGATGGTGCATTGTGCTGCGCTGTCCAGGTGCATTGGGTTAACATTCATAATGAAAGCTACTGCAACGCAATGCACTTTTTTCCGTGCGTTACTGTAATGCATTCGGTAAAAAGACCCTCAAAGTCAAGCATTTAAAAGCCAATGTCTATTGTGAACTGTGTGTGAACTGTCCTGTTTGGAATCCTCAATCTAACGCTCCCCCCACCTCCGGGAACTGATTGCTGCACATTATTAGCTCACTTGAGCTGAAATAATAAGCCTTTCCGTATGATAACACGTTCTGATATAGACCTGGCCGGAGTATCTTTGTACTGCAGATTCTGTAGAGCTCATATTACCGATAATGACTGTTGCAATCCCTAACATCACTGTCCTTGGTGATACTCTGCTGATGGCACTTAACACTGTCCTCAGGGACCCCTGACAGGGTTAATACTTGTCCATTTGTACTCAGATACTTGTATCAGAGAATCCAGAGTTGCTATGGGCACCAGAATCCATGAATTGCTGGTTTCCATCTGCCCTAGTGCGGTCGTGCGGACTGAGGCCCTTACCACCTTTTCATCAATTTTATTTTTATTTATTTTGTTGCACTTGGCTTGCATAAGCAAACTAAGGTCAGAACAGTGAAGCATATTTGATGGCTGGCACTCTAAAGGGAGAGATTGCCGGAGGCTGTGACAGCACAGTAATTAAATGTATATAACCTTATTACATTTTTTAGCTGTTTGTGTTCTTTTAACACAGACTGGCAGAAGACAGACGCAGCCATGCGTGTAATGGACCAAGTATCGCTCGTTGCCAACCTGTACAGCTTACTACGGTGTCACCGGCGGTGGATCGAGGGGGGGGGGTGGAATGCGGGGACGTGGGCAGAGGCTTAGGGTATCTAAATGCTGAGCCGGTTTTCAGTCTTCCTCCGATATACTCTGATCTAAAGGGATCTATTGACGATGGAGGATTGATTCCACAAGTTTTACCTTAATCAGGCAAAAAAATACATGTCTGTGGTTTCCTTCAGAACCCATCAGTTCTTTCAAATGTTCCTTGTTTTTTTTAGTATTACTACGCTCCCCGCCAAGAGAGCCGCTGATTTGTCCCAAGTTCCTATTTGCAGCAGCAGCAGCCAGGCACACCGCAACAGTCACTCATCTGACTCAAACAGCAGTCTAGGGCAGGGATAGGCAACCTTCCAAAGGTTGAGATCTACCTTAACAGCATGGAGGAACGCCCTTAAAAAAGACTATCAAGCTCCCAATAAAAATACAGCATGAAGAATACACCATGTTACAGTAGTGTCCCCTGCCCCTCATCACATCACCCCTACAGTAGTGTCCTCTGCCCCTCATCACATCACCCCTACAGTAGTGTCCTCTGCCCCTCATCACATCACCCCTACAGTAGTGTCCTCTGCCCCTCATCACATCACCCCTACAGTAGTGTCCTCTGCCCCTCATCACATCACCCCTACAGTAGTGTCCTCTGCCCCTCATCACATCACCCCTACAGTAGTGTCCTCTTCCCCTCATCACATCACCCCTACAGTAGTGTCCTCTGCCCCTCATCACATCACCCCTACAGTAGTGTCCTCTGCCCCTCATCACATCACCCCTACAGTAGTGTCCTCTGCCCCTCATCACATCACCCCTACAGTAGTGTCCTCTGCCCTTCATCACATTACCCCTACAGTAGTGTCCTCTGCCCCTCATCACATCACCCCTACAGTAGTGTCCTCTGCCCCTCTGTCCCCCTCCTTCCCTATAGCAGTGTCCTCTGTCCCCTTCACATCACCCTCCCACTGTAGTGTCCTCTGCCTCCCATAGCAGTTTCCTCTCCCGGTCCGCCCATAATAGTATCCTGTACCCCCCCCCAATGCAGTGTCCTCTGCCCCCCATAGCAGTGTCCCCCCCCCCACAATAGTATCCTGTACCCCCCAATGCAACCAATCACAGAGACAGCTCCTGCCCTCGCCCTCCATCCAGCACTATGCTGCTTCCCACTCTCCGATCTGCAGTGAACAAAAGCAGTGGAGGCTGGGGGGAGGCAGAGCCTTGTTCACAATCCACCTGTCGGCTCCCCGAGGTCGATCGCAATTGAAGGCTTGCCGACCACGATCTAGGGGTTGTCATTTTAAGATTTATGCCGGATTGACTTGGAAAGGGCATAGGGAGCTGTGGGATAAGAGAGGTATAGACTCCAGAGACAGAGATATAATTTTGCCCCTGTACAAATCATTAGTAAGACCTCATCTGGAATATGCAGTTCAGTTTTGGGCACCAGTTCTCAAAAAGGATATCGGAGAACTGGAGAAAGTGCAGAGAAGAGCAACCAAACTGATAAGAGGAATGGAGGAGCTCAGCTATGAGGAAAGATTAGAGGAACTGAATTTATTCACTCTTGAGAAGAGGAGAATTAGGGGGGATATGATCAACATGTACAAATATATAAGAGGTCCATACAGTGAACTTGGTGTTGAGTTATTCACTTTACGGTCAACACTGAGGACAAGGGGCACTCTTTCCTTTTAGAGGAAAAGAGATTTCACCTCCACATACGGAAAGGTTTTTTCACAGTAAGAGCTGTGAAAATGTGGAAGAGACTCCCTCCAGAGGTGGTTCTGGCCAACTCAGTAGATTGCTTTAAGAAAGGCCTGGATTCTTTCCTAAATGTACATAAAATAACTGAGTACTAAGATTTGTAGGTAAAGTTGATCCGGGGTAAATCCGATTGCCTTTCGGGGGATCAGAAAGGAATTTTTTCCCCTGCTGTAGCAAATTGGATCATGCTCTGCTGGGGTTTTTTGCCTTCCTCTGGATCAACTGTGGGTATGGAGTTGGGTGTATGGGATTGTACTGTGTTTTTTTATTTTGTTTGTTTATTTTTTTGTGGTTGAACTGGATGGACTTGTGTCTTTTTTCAACCTAACTATGTAACTATAATCCAAAATGTGGAACATGTGAAGGGGTATGAATACTTTTTCAAGGCACTGTATATTGCTGTCTGTGCCTCCATTTAGGGAGATTCATTTTTTTGTCTTGTTTACTGTTATCACCAAGAGTCCAAGTGAAAAAAAAATGGGTTGTCACCAGAACAGGAATATAGCAAAAATCTTCCAACGGAAACACCAGATATTGTGACAACCAGGGATTCCCTCACTTTGGAGGGACTTTTTCTCACTTTCTGTTTTGGCTATGAGACAGGAAATAAAGGGAAATCTCCACAATGGGACACAAATAAAAAATAACAGGGGTTACAACCCTCCCTTGCTCTATCCAAAATGACAAAAAATTACTTTAATGTGGAAAAATTGATGGCCCATATGGAATAGAACCCAGACAAAAAGTGAGAAGAAATCCCCAAATTTTGAGTTGTCGGTAATAGCGGGGTGTTGAGCGACCAGCGACCTTGGAACTGTCAGTTAGGCAGAAGCAACTCTGTTGCGCTGGTATCCTAGATTCCAGCTGCAAAAGACGATTGAGGGTATCCATATCGGGTGAAGGGGGGTACAGTTTGTCATCTTTGCCCTGGGCACTAGATGAACTACTCCCGGCAACAACCTCCTGCAATGGTTCGGATTACAAAATGGCCACCACCTTAACGTACAGGCAAGAGTTTCACAAGGCCTCTATTTGTCGGGTTTGTAATACCTCATTCCAGATAACAACTTCAAAGCATGCAAATGTGAAAATGTGAAATCTCTTTTCCTTCAAATACAGCTCTGATCAATCCTCGGACAGATTATTCTTCCAACTTGAATGTATAAAACAAAGACGAAGACTAATTTCTAATCCTTCTCTCCACATTGTGTCTGAGGATACCTTTGAATTCCTCTTCATGAGCTTTGCAGATACTCTTTAACTGGCAGTTATGGGGTCGGATTGGGTTTTAATTTCAAGCTGTTTAAGTTGATAATTCATCACTAGAAATATTTCTAAAATACGTCCTATGTAAAGGAACCATGACCTCAAAAACTTTCTTCGCTTGAAGGGTAACTACATTTTTTTTAAAGGTTTGATTTAGGACAGGCAGTAGCAGGGCCGTTTTTAATGCAGGGCAAAAGGGGCAGCTGCCCTGGGCCCTGTCATTGTTGTGGGGCCCAAAGCAGCTGCCTCATACTTGCCAGCTATCCCAGTTTAACCACTTCCTGTCTGGTCAATAGTAAATTGACGTCCTGGAAGTGGTTTTGTTATCCTGACTGGACGTCTATTGACGTCCTGCAGGATAACAGCCGCCCCGTGGGGGACGCGCCCGGGGGCGCGCATCGCGGCAATCGGTGGTGCAGTGTGTCAGTCTGACACACCGCTACACCGATCTCGGTAAAGAGCCTCTGGTGGAGGCTCTTTACCACGTGATCAGCCGTGTCCAATCACGGCTGATCACATAACCGGCATTCATTTGTAAGAAATGGGAGCATTATTTACCAGGCCACATGTCCTCAACATAGGGGGGTGCTTTGGGTCGGGGGTCTCTTCATGTTGATGGGGACAAGGGTCTCTTCCCTACAACCCTGGATGCTGGTTGAGGGGGTCTGCTGGCATGGGGGTTTATCAGAATCTGGATGCCCCTTTAACAAGTGACAGTATCCCACAAAGGTGTATGAAAGGTGTATGAAAGTCGTATCCAAACTGCAGCCTGGGGGCCAGATGTGGCCCTTTGCGTGCCTTTATCTGGCCCTTGGGACACAATTCTACCAACTGGCACACCACTGCATCTACTGACACCAAAAAAGGCGATATTCTCTTTATTGATATCAGCAATGGGGCAACTTCGTTACCGGGCCTATTTTGGCACTATTCTCCTTTATGTAAAAATCACAATTTTTTTGCTAGAAAATTAATCAGAACCCCCACACATTATATATATATTTTTAGCAGACACCCTAGGGAATAAAATGGCAGTCATTGCAATTTTTTTTCTCGCACAGTATTTGCGCAATTATTTTTCAAATGCTTTTTTTTAGGGAAAAATTAGTTAAAAAATAACAAACCAGTAAAGTTAGCCCAATTTTTTTGTATAATGTGAAAGACGATGTTACGCCGAGTAAATAGATACCTAACATGTCACGCTTTAAAATTGCGCACACTCATGGAATGGCGCCAAACATCGGTACTTAAAAATCTCCATAGACGACGCTTTAATTTTTTTACAGGTTACTATTTTTGAGTTACAGAGGAGGTCTAGTGCTAGAATTGTTGCACATGCTCTAACGCACGCGATGATATCTCACATGTGGGGTTTGAACGGTGTTTACATATGTGGGCGGGACTTGCATGCGCGTTCGCTTCTGCACGCGAGCGACCGGGACAGGAGCGTTTAAATTTTTTTTTTTATTATTTTTTTTTTTTTTACTTAATTTTTTTATTTTTACACTTTTTTTTACATTTTTTTTTTTATTATTTTTTTTTTTTTTACTTATTTTTTTTATTTTTACACTTTTTTTTACATTTTTTTTTTTTTATCACTTTTATTCCTATTACAAGGAATGTAAACATCCCTTGTAATAAGAATCACTATGACAGGTCCTCTTTATGGAGAGATGTGGGGTCAATAAGACCCCACATCTCTCCTCCAGGCTTACTAACATGAAATCGGTGAAAAAAAAATCACCGATTACATGCCGACAGCCGCGATAGCGGCTTTGTTTACTTTCGGGTACCGGGCGTGATGTCATAACGTCGCGCCCGGTCCTCCGACGGTCATAGAGATGACTGTGACCGTCTGGTCACCAGTCATCTCTATGGTTCACCAACGAGCGCCGGCCGATTCGCTCTCCGGGCCCCCGATGGCACGGGAGAGCCCGGAGAAGCACTGGATGGCAGCGGGAGGGGGGGGACATCCCCTCCCACTGCCTAGAAGAACGATCGAGTGGCGGAACCGCCGCTTTGATCGTTCTTCTGGTGCACAGAATCGTCGGCTGATGCAGGCATCATTCAGATATCACCGCACAAAGCCAAGGACGTCCCGGGACGTCCTCTGGGTCTCAAGTGGTTAAAACCAATGAAGGGGCGCTGATGCTGGGGCATTTTCTAAACTGTTAGGCGGGCCCTAAAACCTAAAGGACAGAATACGGTCTCTACGCTTAGAAAGCTTGGAGACCCCTGCTGTATGATGCACTCAGTAGTTAATATTTGAATTTCGCTTGTTGACATTGTGGATGCACAGACAGAGCTCTGAGGAGTTTAGAAACAAGTGGGTGTACAGTCCAACTGCATTGACCCATAACAATTTTAAAACAGCCTTACTCTCTAAGAGAGATTCGCCCACAGCTGCCTAGCCATCTACCTAATAAAAATACATTCAAGAACCGGTGGCACACTCCTCCGTGTTCTGCGCTCCGTGAAATTCAAAGATTCATTTTTTTTTTTTTTTTTTTATCATGTGTGCGTTTCCCACAGATATATAATCATGGGTAAAAAAATAAAATAAACCTCAGAAAGGATGTTGATTGCTTTCATATCAGCTGCTCCCAGAGAAAAGGAGGGGAAAAAAACAGAATTAGACTCGGCCAGCGTTTTCTGAAGGCTTGAAATGCGAAAAATATAATTAGAGGTAAAGGCGGTGGCGAGCGGAGGCATTAAATGAAGCCATCACTGATAATTATTTCTGTTCAAAGGATAAATTAACCCTTTAGCAAACTAGAATCTAGCATAAAATAAGTAGGAAAGTAATGTTATCTATGCGGAGTGTGTTTAAAACGTATTATGCTCGCCGTACGCTTACCACGCTCAGGGCCACAGATGGAGAACCTCCTGTAAAGGTCATTAGTGGGCATATGTTTTTTTTTTTCAAGCAAGCTATCAACATAATAAGTTGCCTACTGCATATACATACCGCCCATGACATGTATTGAGTTGTTGTTGCAGTGATAACCTTGAAAAGTTAAGGTTACAATATATATATACTGTATTTATTGGCGTATAACACTCACTTTTTTACCCTGAAAATAGAGAGTAAGCTGTGCCTGCGTGTTACACGCAGGGGGTTGTGGATTTTTTTAGTTAGGGTGCGTGTTATACGCCGATAAATACGGTATATACCGTATTTATTGGGGTATAGTGTGCTCCCGCGTATAGCGCGCACCCCTAAAGTGGACCCGAAATTCCTGTGGAAAAAAGATTTTTGCACTTACAGTTTTGGTGTCTTGCGCGGCGTCCATCAGCGGGCTCGTCGGGTCCGGCGTCCGTCTGCGGCTTCAGGTGTCCTCTTCGTCGGGTCCGGCGTCCTTCTGCGGCGTCCTCCCCGCTCGTTTCCCGCTTTCCCGCGCCGAGTTTGAATACTGCGCCGGCATATACCGAGCGCAGTACACTCGTGTATAGTCGGGCTGGCTTGGCTACTCTCGCGCTCACGTCCTGTACGTCCAGGACGTCAGCGCGAGAGGAGCCGAGACTGCCCGACTATACACGAGTGTACTGCGCTCGGTATATGCCGGCGCAGTATTCAAACTCGGCGCGGGAAAGCCGGTATCGGCGTATATCGCGCACCCACGATTTTGCCCTGATTTTCAGGGCAAAAAAGTGCGCGGTATACGCCGATAAATATGGTATACTGGGTGACAACGCTGCATCCCTATCAACCAGTTGAGTTGCTGCATTGACACCCTGGCACAAGAGCTTTAGACAAAGGCTACTAATCGCCACACACATAAAGAGAAAAGGCAAATGTTTATGGTACATGGCGCTTTAGTAAACATAAATGTCATTCAGTTAGGCTTTAGAAAATGTAAGATAACATCAACATTTTATATGATCGCTCTTCTGTAAGAAGAAGAACTCCCTAGCTAATACTCAATTCTTAAGGCTAGGTTCACATCTATGCAGTTGATTTTCCGTGGCGTTTTGTGGTGCGTTTTTTTTTAACGCGCGTTTTCGATGTGTTTGATGAATTTCGCATTTTTTGGGCTGATAGGAAAGTATGACAGTTCTGTTCATGTAGTGTGACTTTGATGCATGTAAGGGTTAAAGTTAGAGTTAGGTTTAGGGTTAGAGTTAGTGTTAATCATTAGGGTTTGCATTCTTAACAATTACTGCTAACCCTAACCCTAACTCTAACCCTAACTCTAACCATATTACTGCTAACCCTAACCCTAACTCTAACCCTAACTCTAACCCTAACCCTAACTCTAACCCTAACTCTAACCATATTACTGCTAACCCTAACCCTAACTCTAACCCTAACCCTAACTCTAACCCTAACTCTAACCCTATTACTGCTAACCCTAACTCTAACCCTAACTCCTACCCTAACCCTAACTCTAATGCTGCGTACACACGATCGGTCAATTCGATGAGAACGGTCTGATGGACCGTTTTCATCAGACCAAACAGATCGTGTGTAGGCCCCATCGGTTATTTAACCATCGGTTAAAATTTTTTAAACTTGTTTTAAAATTAACCGATGGATAACTAACCGTTATGGCACGTCCATCGGTTAAAAATCCACGCATGCTCAGACTAAATTAGGGGACGGGAGCGCTCGTTCTGGTAAAACTAGCATTCGTTATGGAGATGGCACATTCATCACGCTGTAACAGACAGAAAAGCGCAAATCGTCTTTTACTAACACGAAATCAGCTAAAGCAGCTCCAAGGGCGCCATTGGATTTGAACTTCCCCTTTATAGTGCCGTCGTACGTGGTTTACGTGACCGCGTTCTGACACGATCGGTTTTTAAACTAATGGTGTGTAGGCACGACTGACCATCAGTCAGCTTCATCGGTTAACTGATGGAAAAATCCATCAGACCGTTCTCATCGGATTGATCGATCGTGTGTACAGGGCATTACCCTGACTTTAACTGTTACTCTAACTTTAAAGCCCTGTACGCACTATCAGTTTGTCTGATGAAAACGGACCGATGGACCGTTTTCATCGGACAAACCAATCGTGTGTGAGCCCCATCGGTTTATTTTCCATCGGTGAAAAAAAATAGAACATGTTTTACAATTTTCCTATGGATAAAAAACTGATAGAAAAAAATGATCGTCTGTGTGGAACTCCATCGGAGAAAAATCCATGCATGCTCAGAATCAAGTCGACGCATGCTCGGAACTTCATTTTTCTCAGCACGTCGTAGTGTTTTACGTCACCGCGTTGGACACGGTCGGATTTTTGACTGATGGTGTGTAGGCAAGACTGATGAAAGTCAGCTTCATCCGATATCCGACGAAAAAATCCATTAGATTAGATTCCATCAGATATCTGATCGTGTGTACAGGGCTTAAGTCTAACCCTAACTCTTTGTAGAGTAATGCCGCGTACACACGCTCAGAATTTCCAACAACAAATGTTCGATGGGAGCTTTTGGTCGTAAATTTCGTCTGTGTGTAGGCTCCATCGGACATTTTCTGTTGAGCTGGTTCTCAAATTTTCCGACAACAAAATCCTTTCTCGTAAATTCCAGTCGTGTGTAGCCAATTCCAACGCACAATATTCCAGGCATGCTCTGAATCAAGTACGAGACGGAAGCGCTCGGTCTGATAAAACTAGCGCTCATAATGGACATTCTTCACGCTGTAATGGACTTAAAAGTAAGAGGTGGAAAAGCGCAAATAGTCTCTCACCAAACTTCTACTAACATGACTGGTATTGAACTTCCCTTTAATAGTGCCGTCGTACGCGTTGTATGTGACCGCGTTCTTGGCGATCGGAATTTCCGACAACATTTGTGTGACTGTGTGTATGCAAGACAAGTTTGAGCCAACATCTGTCGGAAAAAAAACTACAGTTTTGTTGTCAGAATGTCCGATCGTCTGTACGCGGCATAAGTGTTAGGGTTAGCGTTTGGATTAGGGTTAGAGTTAAGGGAAGGGTTTGATATATTTTTATATCCCTTTCCTGTTTTATACAGTTCAACCACCTTTTCCTGCAGATCCTTTGACAATTCTTTTGCTTTCCCCATGGCTCAGAATCCAGAAACGTCAGTGCAGCACTGGATGAAAGATGCAAGGGTCTTACAGGAGTCCAGAAGCCCATTGACCTTTTTTACACACACACTAATTACAAGCAAACAGATCACAGCTGAGGATGGTTACCTTTAATAGACATTCAAACCCCTTTGTGTCAACTTGTGTGCAGGTTATCAGGCCAAAATCATCAGGGTATGTAAACTTTTGATCAGGGTCATTTGGGTAGTTTCTGTTGCCATTATGATATAAAACGAGTAAACAGTTGATTGATAATAAATGGCTTCAGTCAAACATTAACCATGAGTGAAAGAAAAGTTTTTGTGTTATCATTCATATTCTCTGAAGAAATCATAAATTCTGCCAGGATATGTAAACTTATGAGCACAACTGTATGTAATCAATAATTATGCCCCCTTGTAAATGTACTGAATCAACACAAATTACACAGAGAAATAAGATTTATAAAACACATTCATGACATTATTTACTTCAAGCTGTTTTCTTTTAAACGTATAGCTAAAAATTAATTGCAAACACTATACAACCCTTTTAAAACAAAGGCCCATTAGGACATGGTGGGGGGTATACTTCTATTGACGGAGTACTACTTTGGAGCAGCAGAGGAACGAATGAATCAAGCTGAGATCTTGGTAGTAAATCTGTCTCATAAAATGTATCACCGCTCCTGTTTTTGCGCTGCCTTGCTGCGAGGCAAAGTTGATAATTCTCCCCCAGTGTGTCCTGGAATATGGATATAATGCAATATATAACTTCTCCACACACAATTATGGTCACAGATTCGGAGAGAATACAATACTTCCATGCTTCCTATGTAGTCTCATTTACCATTGATGGATTCTACCTTGTCAAGCTTAAAGTGCACTGCACTCAACTTTAAACTTAAAAAAAAAAAAAAAAAATCCTACCTAAGAGCAGACCTCACAAGACTATTAATTTTATTAGTCAGAAAAATAAATTCTGTGCCCCTCTCTGATTTAGTTTCACTTGACCACTTGCCGCCAAATCCCGTACCTGGTACATCATTTGACTTCAAGTGGTTGTACCAGGATGATGCCTACTATTTTTTAGAGCCAACGGTCGGCTCTTTTGTAAAAGAAACTTGAGCTGCTCACTAACCACTCGGGTTGCTTTTACAAGCAGCGGGAGGGGACGTACCCCCTCCCGCTTCCGTCCGCGGCTCTCTCGGGCTCTCCAGTCCCAACAAGAGACCCGAGCTACCAGCTGGTGTTCTATCAGATTACTAGACATGTGCACACTGAAATATTTTGTTTCTGAATTTTTTTTTTGTCCGAAAAATACATTTATTTTGTTTCTCCCGAAATTCGTTTTTATTTATTTTGTTTCGTTAAAAAAATGCATTCGTCCGAAAATCCGAATTAATTAAGGTTGAATCTGTCAGGCTTATAGTGTCTGTCGAATGTTCTAAGAAGATTTGACGGAGCACCTAAACTGTACGACGCCGCAATTGTACATTTCCGGTCGAATGTTCCGCTTGCAAGCTATAGAAGAATTCTAATGTTGTATGATTATATTTATAAATTATTATTACTAGTCAACCAACATTTGAATTCTTCTATAGCCTATGGGCCGGGCACTTGACCGGAAATGTAAGGTCGCAGCGTCGTACAGTTTAGCTGCTTGTCGAATCTTCTTGGAACTTTCGACAGACACCATAAGTCTTTAATGACAGATTCGATGTTTGTATGTTTTTCGCTGCTTCGTTGAATCTTCGTTGTTCATGTCGAATGATCTACCCCAACACTGTCTCTATAATGTCGAATCTTTCCTCTCTATGTAGAATAATCTTAGACTAATAGAGTTAGGTTAGGCACATTCGACCGCAGATTTGATAGACACAGATTGCTATTGTCACCGTCATGTCTAATCTCCTATCTATATCGAACTGTTGTAGCAACGAAATCTAAAATAAAGCATTTTTTATGTTGGATTTTTCGGATTTCGGATTCTGCGCGCTCTAATGCACATGTCTACAGATTGTGTAACGGAAGTGACAATCCGATAATACTTATTGTACATGCGCCATGCAATTCAGAGAGTTCAAAACACTTCATGAGCTGACAGGTAATCTGATAGAACACCCATGCAGACATCTTACTACACCCAGCTACGTCTTAAATTGAAGAGCAATTTTTGCAACAAAGTGAGCGTATATAAGTAAATATAGCATATTGACATCTGTGATGCTGTTTTGATATTTAATTTTTCAAGCCTAAAGGTTTAGCGCTGAGCAGTGCGGGGTGTATCAACATGGCCTCTGCCACCTTCCTACTGGTGGCGTCCAGCTTCTTTCAAAAATTTAACATCAAAACAGCATGACAGATGTCAATCAGTGGCAGCTGGTGGGCTTTTCTTCTAGGGGGGGTGGCAAACAACCAGCACTACCCCCCCCCCCCCACACACACACACCAGGTGCGGAACTGATGCACCCACCCCAGGAGGCACCTACCGTGAGGGGCGAGCTGTGTCCTCCTCTTCTCTGTTCTCCTCCTGTGTCCTCTGGGCAGCGTGTCTCCTCTCCCACAGCGCTAGGCATTCAATAGGATCACCTGGCGTTTTGGACAATTTGGAAACAGGTCTCACTGACCTGCCTCCTGATTGGTGGGGAGTAGCTGTAGTGTGAAAATAGCGAAAATGTATTTTCTATGGTCACACAATTGGGCAGGATTGGGGCAGACTCAACATTTTCGGGGCAACAATTGAATTCTAGAAGCCCATTGCTTTTTACAATCTTCAAGCAACACAATGCTCAGGCGTGAACAGGCACCATGGAATATAATGGGAATCTTGATGTTGAAGCAATTTCGGAAGCCGTGAATAGGGTCTAATGGGGTAACTTGAAATATGGTCACATTTCCCAAACCGCCCCCCTACTTACCTGAATTGCAAGATGGCTTTTTGCTCCCACTTGTTGATATTTGAATACAGCTTTGCCAAAGCACATTTTCTGAAAGAGATGTCAATGGGACTGGTGTCTCCACTAGAAAGTCTCCTGTCACCTTTTATATAAGGGTGGAGAGAGAAAGAAAGAAAGAAAGAAAGAAAGAAAGAAAGAAAGAAAGAAAGAAAGAAAGAAAGAAAGAAAGAAAGAAACTAAGAAACTTTGTGGTGATCACCATGATGGGCTATCAAAATGATAAAAAGTTTCAGTACTCTGCCCCACAGGGAAGAAAGTATTTTGGGCACCTTGTGCGCTTTGTTCCATGTTCCTATATTATTTGTAAGCCTAGCTATGAGGTCAGACAGGGTGTCCCCCCTCCTGCCACCACTGTCTGACAAAGTATCTAACAAGCAGAGGGCAACTACCCCATAACCAGCGCTTGTCCCGCCTCCAAGAAAATGCCTAAGAGGAGAGAACACAGGGCCGTCTTTTTGAATGGGCACGCTGGGCAGTTGCTCAGGGGGGCCCACTTTACCTGGGGGCCTAAGAGAAGGGGTGCCGAAGCTGTGACACGCTGCACGCTGTTCACTCGACTGTACTGGTTGCTAGAATCACCGGCCGGCCGGCGCCTAGCAACCAGTGACGTCAGAGGCCATGGCCGCCCCAGCATTCAGAGCGCGCCATGGCTACCCCAACATTCAGAGTGCACCGCGGCCACCCCAGGATTCAGAGTGTGCTGCCTCCGTGGTTGGAAAACTAGTTCCACCAACCTCTGCCATCTTCAGACTCAGCGTGACTCAGAGGGAGGGTAGCGAGCGGACAGCGGAGCGCTTCTGAGAAGAGCTGCCTGACTGAGCCTGTCCTGAGCCTGCCTTGCTGTGAGTGTGAGTGACTGCACTGCACCTAACCTGACCCTCAGCCTCACCCTGTAAGTAATTTGCTGTGCCATTCAAACACAGCCACTGTGCCATTCAAACACAGCCACTATGCCATTCAAATACAGCCACTGTGCCATTCAAACTCAGCCATTGTGTGTGATTGTGTAGACAGGGCCCCAGTGCACTGTATTGCCCGGGGGCCTATAATGCTCTTAAAGTTCACCCATTTATTTATTTTTTGACCTTTTCCCCTTAGATTCCTGCTCGTTTTGTCTAGGGGAATCGGCTAGTTGTTTTAAAATATGAGCTGTACTTACCCGTTTTCGAGATGCATCTTCTCCGCCGCTTCCGGGTATGGGTCTTCGGGGAGCGGGCGTTCCTTCTTGATTGACAGTCTTCCGAGAGGCTTCCGACGGTCGCATCCATCGCGTCACAAGTAGCCGAAAGAAGCCGAACGTCGGTGCGGCTCTATACTGCGCCTGCGCACCGACGTTCGGCTTCTTTCGGAAAATCGTGACGCGATGGATGCGACCGTCGGAAGCCTCTCGGAAGACTGTCAATCAAAATAGGAACGCCCAGTCCCGCAGCCCATACCCGGAAGCGACGGAGAAGATGCATCTCGTAAACCGTAAGTACGGCTCATATTTTAAAACAACTAGCCGATTCCCCTAGACAAAACGAGCAGGAATCTAAGAAGAAAAAGTCATATATACGGGTGAACCTCCGCTTTAAGATGGCACTGAGAGAACATAGAATGGTCACCCATCCTTCTACATTCCTCTTGCCACCTTTGGCTTGGAGCCAAGGCAAGCGCTGGTTATCAAGCAGTCATCTCCTTGCTAGCTGCGTTGTTGGATGGCCATGGGGGGAGAGAAGGGCATCATACCCAACCTCCTAGCTAGGCTTACAAAATACATGGGTACATCAGATAAAGGACTACATGTACTTTGTCTCCTGGGGGACAGAACACTAAAAACCAAATGGAAGTAAGTTTTTCTTTAAGGTTTCAGAAATAATTGTGCACATTTATCAACTTCATTTCTTATGAGTACCTTTAATTTTTAAAAATGCACATCATTTGCCCAAGCAGTATGACTTCCAGTGGAGTTTCACATTCCTGCTGCAGAAGTTGTAGTAGGCCACAAAGAAATACGGGTCGGTACCTCCAAACTTTCTGTTCCTCTACTATTCTTTTCTAGTCAGGCCACTGAATTGGAGCCGGCTGTAATTACTCCGATTTGCTGACTTTTTTGCGACTCTTTGTGAAATGCAAATGAAGAAGATTTCTTCACGCAGAAACACAGCAGATGAGCTTTTAACACATAAAACTAGAAATTAAATACTCCGGCTATATGGTAGATTTTAATTACATGTAGATTTAAGTCTGGGATTTAAATGCATTTGCGCTGCTTTAGGATGAGAAAAATCAGCCAGCCTATTATTGCACTCTGAAAGAATTCTCGTGAGTTTGGCTTAAACATGTGCCCATGGCTTTTTGGAGGACCATGTTCAGAATACCAAATGATTTTTTCATTTCAGACTTTTTAAATGGGTCATCTGTCTCAATGTAAAAAGCTCTTAGCATCGTGAGTCTTGGAGGGCACCGTTTAAGGAACAGGAATCCGTCCCAAACTGTGATTGGCTTAGGAAGCTTGTGGGAGGGGCCAATGAGGCACAAGGGAAATGTATGTCAAGGGGGTCGACATGTGCATGTTTTGGTGGTTGGCGGTGGAACAGGGGCATTGCTAGGTGGCAAAAAGACTAGGGACTTTAGCCCGAAGTCTGAGCCTGACACCGGGCGGGAGGGTGTTATATCTACCTGACGCACACTGACCAACCTGACTTACACTGACCTGACATACACTGACCTACCTGACGCACACTGACCTACTTGACATACACTGACCTACCTGACATACACTGTGACTGACCTACCTGACATACACTGACCTAACTGACATACACTGACCTACCTAACATACACTGTGACTGACCTACCTGACATACACTGATCTACCTGACGCACACTGACCTGACATATACTGACCTACCTGACATACACTGACACACACTGAGTGATCTACCTGACTAGACTTTAGGTGACGTAACCTCCGAGTCCTCCTGCAGCTCAGCCGTAGTGTGCGGCGCGCCCATCAGAGTAGACTAGATAGCAGTGCAGCAGGCACTCTACTGGTGACTCCAGGCAGCCAGAGCCATGACAGGAGAGGAGGGCCAAGTAGGGATCTCGTAGTGACATGGCGTGGCGGCCGCATTGTAATCAGTCCTTATGACTTGAGTCTGGCTGCAATGTAAGAATGCGCTTTTCGTCCCACCGTGGCCGTGCGCAGGTGCAGTGTGTCTCGCCGTGCCGGCTGTATGTGTTTATAATGACGTCACACATCCCATGATCCTGGCATTCATTGGACCAGTGTGATGTCCCTTCAAAGGACATGGCAGCGTGGCACCTATGATGGACGTCGATCCCGGCACTGGTCCAATGCCGGGATTACAGGTGTGACCGTGTGACATCCAATAGACTCGGTCATTCAGAGTTAGGTGCCACCGCCCACGTGACCAAACTTTGTGCTCACTCATGCGCAGTGAGGCGCCGCACTTTCTCGGGGGACTCTGGGCTAATCATTTTTTAATAAATGACCAAGACTGGGCTTTTCAGGGACCTATTTGGGGCTCCAGTCCCCCCAGCCCCCCCCTCCCGACACCCCTGCAGTGGAAGCAGATTTTAGAGGTCAGTTCTAGGAAGATGACTGAAGCTTTTGTTCAGTGGGTTTTATAGGTGTGCTCTAGCAATCAATGTAACTCAAGCAGCTGTTGAGAGGGTAGAGCCCAGGGAGTACTATCTTCTGGAAACATGTGTGAAGTTTTTAGAAGTTATGGCTTAGCGCTATCGCCTATTGCAGGGATATGCAATTAGCGGACCTCCAGCTGTTTAAAACTACAAGTCCCATCATGCCTCTGCCTCTGGATGTCATGCTTGTGGCTGTCAGAGTCTTGCTTTGCCTCATGGGACTTGTAGTTCTGCAACAGCTGGAGGTCTGCTAATTGCATATCCTTGGCCTATTGGTTAATTTTGAGATCTTGAGGTCCTATTTGTGATCCTGGTTGGACAGTTTTCATAGCTTCTAGTAAATTATGTTGCCCATCTAAGGACTGTGAGTAATGTCCTGTTGAGGATCATCATCTGACACAAAAAGTTAATCCTGGGCATTTTATATTTCTTAGATTTTACCTTTAGTAATATATGGCAGTAAGGATTCCTAAAATGTTTTCAGTCCACAAATCAACTATACACACAGATATTCCTACCACCAATGTAGCCACCATAGATTTAAAGTGGACCTTCCACTCGGTTGAAAGCCTCTCCACTATCCAAAGACAAAACACTGGTTTAAAAAAAAAGCTTTTGCTCTTTTAAAAAAAAAAGGAAAATAAAATACTTACCTTGGCTCCACGTATTTGTGAATGTTTTATAGCTGGGGGGGCCTATTTGCAAATCCGCATCTGGGGATCAAGTTGGGTCTGGAGAAGCTCACAGGAGAGAGTCAGGAGGAAGTTGGTGGGAAAGAGTCCAGCTACTGTATATCTCCCTCACTAGGAAAAGCCTGGTGGATATCGGCAGGAGGCAACCAATGACCTGGTGTGGCCAGTGCTGAAGGAAAAATGACTGTGTGTATCTTTTAAATCTGGAAGGAGTACAGGTCACCAACAGCATAGAGATCCTGTGGGACATTCAGCAGTTCTGTGAAGTGCAGAAAGAGATTGAAGAGTCCTCAAGTTATTCAGTTATACAGTTTTGGGGTATCCCATGCTCCATCTCTCTATCCCAGTCCTTGTTCCAGTCCAAAATCAGCAATAAGTAATGGCATTAGAAAACAGTAAAAGCAATGATAATCTATAATGCAATAAATCCTCTGTAAACAGTAGGCTATCTCCACTTAAGAGTGCACTCCATATGAATGGCGGCAA